>NC_141725.1:5495137-6095137 GCF_971803275.1 Cyanistes caeruleus | reverse complement strand
CTCCGTGGCTTTGGGCAAGTTGCTTCACCTCTGCCTCAATTTCCCCATGTGTAAAGCAGGATGATGACTCTGCTGTTCCTCCCCAGGGGAGAGGAGAGGGTGAGAGGCTGATATTTGTCATTTGATGTGCTCCACAGCCCTGGCTGGGAGTGCTGCAGAGTGGCAGCAGTGTCACCATTGCAGAGGAGCTCGTGCATCTCTCCCTAGGGAGAGGCAAAACTTGGCACTGCGGGATCTGCCCTGTTCTCAGGATTGGGGTAAAAACCCACCAGCTAAACCCCCTTCTTTGATAAGTTTTGAATGCCACTGTGAGCAAAAGGACCTGCCTTGTTTTCAAAGGAAGATGGTTTGGTTGCAGCCCCAGGAGGTCAGATGGGGGACAGGGGTTTTACCCCTGACTGTCACTCCCTGCCCCCTGCCCAAGGCTGGGCACTGAGGGACAACAGGAGGGGCTTGGAATAAAATAAATTAAAATACCCCAGGCAGCAGGGAAGTGCAGCAGGGCTCTTCTCTCCACACAGCCCCTCCTCGCTGGCATCAGGGCGGCTCCAGAGCCGCTGCAGGAGGTACCAGGGAGCCCTGTCACCTCTGCAGTGCCCAGATCTGCCTCAGTCCCTGTGCAGAGCCCCGAGGGATGGCCAGAGGTGCTGAGCAGGGCACGCTCTGAGCTCTCTCACGTCTGTGCCGAGAGCTGCCGTGTGGAGCTGGGGATTTGCAAGGCAAGGTGGGGTCAGACCTGCAGCTCAGTGCAGTGCCAGGCACTGTGTGTCCCCAGCCCTGTCCCCAGCCCTGTCCCCAGCCCTGTCCCCAGCCCTGTCCCCAGCCCTGTCCCCAGCAGTGCTGAGGTGAATGCAGGGTCATCATGTGCTCAGTGAGTAGCCAACAGTGATGTTAGCTGAGAGCCTGAGAGGTTTCTGTACATTCCTACAACAAAATGGAGCCAGTCTCAAGCCCTTTGCAGCCAAGAGCCACAGAGACTCTGCAAAGAGCCAGCTGGGCTGGGCTGCTCAAAGGACACCCCACCTAAAGTACCCCCAGCCCTTTTCAGTGTCCTGTAATTTAAGATGAGATAGACCAAGGAGTTTCCTGCTGGGAACTGTCTTCCTTGACTCAGGTCCTTTTCCCACGGTCAGTGCAGGTGTTTGGGGTTTTGCAGTCATTTCACTCATTTTCTTTGTTTTCTTTGCAGAAGGTACACCGATCCGAGGTAAGACACCCCCAGCTCACTCACTCACCCACTCTCCAAACACTTCTCTCCACACAGATCCCGTTTCATTGCCCTGTGCTCAGTACAGATTCGTATTGTTGTTATGTTTTCTTGTCCTGCTTCACCTCTGAATATTTCTTTTTTATACCTGTCTTTATTTTATCTATGGTTATAATGTCCTTTTTTGTTTGCTGGGTGCACTTGGTAATACTGATACTGTTATTTTAATAACGTCTCCGGCTGCGCTGCCTCAGATTTATGGCAGAGTTTTAAGAGCTAATCTCTCCAGGACTATGAAGGACTGAAGTTTATCTCAAGCATTAAATGCTATCAAAGCTTGGTAAATACTTAGGACTTTCTCTTGATTGGTGCAAAGTGCTCCCAAGCTGCTGATGGTGATGAGAGTTTTCCAGTCCTTTGCTCAGGCAGATCTTCAGCACTTACCATCTCAGCGAACTCATTTGTTTGGCTCCAGAGCCTCTTTCCACTTCCTCCCCACTCTCTTACCCTTAGGTTTCTCTGGGAAAGATCCATGGTAAGTAGCTTCTGCACTGTCTCTTTAATGGAGTCAAAAATTGACCTCAAAGGCAGGAGGAACTGGGTGTGCACCCCTTGGAAGACCCTGCTTTGGTTTTATCTCCACTGGCACATTTAAAATTCCATAATTTTCTGCTGGTAAAAGCAACAGGAGGTGCTGTAGGTGAGATTTACGTTTTCACACATCATCTCCGTTGGCTCCTGACAAGTGCTGAACACTCCTCACCCTCTCTGCAGCCTCATTTCTGCCATTGCCTTGACCAGCAGGGGTGAGGAGTGGGCAGGGAGGGAGGGGTGAGTCCGTGTCCCCAGGGAATGCTGCCCACCGCAGTCCTTGGTTCCCTTCCTGCTCTGGAGCGGGGCTTCATCTCCCCTGGGTATTCTCAGACCAGTGATGCTCATGAGCACAGAAAATGTATCTGGAACCAATGGGAACAACCCACAGAATTGTCCAAATTAACAGAAATTTCTGGGAAAACTCAGCAGCCAGCTTTTCCACTCTCCAACAGCAGAGCTGGAGCTGTAATTCCATATGAAATATGCTCAGCTGGGTGCTCAGTGGGAAGCTCCAGCCAGTTTGGGTTTTAACTCCTGTTGTGCTGAAATACCCGCAGATTCTTTTGGAATGGATTTTGCTTGGTTTACTGGCCTGAGTGGGGTTTTTTTGGGGTTTCATTTCCTCTGTTCTGCCTTTAGGAGCTCCCAGGCACAGAGGATGCTGTGGGGAATTGCACTCACACCCCAGCCCTGTCCCAAATCCTCTCCCAGCCCCACGTCCCCCACCAGCATCGTTCCCACCCACGCACACGCAGAGGAACGTGAGCTCTGTGTCCTCTGTGAACACACTGCTTTTTCCTCCCTGGAAAAGCTGTATCTGCAACCAACAATGATCTCATTTGCACTCCTCTCACTTAAGATTTTATCAATACTATTACACTGAGCTGGAATTGTTTGGTTTTCATATATAGGTGGGGTTTTTTTCCAGAGATTGGAGTTAAGAATCTTACCACATGTGAGCTCTGTCCATATCTGTAGTGTAATCATGTACTCCTAATACATAAAACATTTGAGAGCCTGTTGAATTATTTATGTAGTATGTATTTTAACTGGAGTTTTGCAGGGATGAAGCCTTCTGAGGTAAATGAGGCAATTTTCTTCCATGTAGTTCCATGCTGCATCTCTCTGCATATTTGCTGACAGGAATCTTTAGTTTGGGCTCTGGGTATATTCTTGTAGCCTGCAATAATATACAAGTTTAAGAAAAACCTTAATCCTTTTGGCCCAGATGATGTAAACCATGCAGGCAATTTTGAAGTTCCAATGCAGTATTTATAGGGTTTTCCCTGGGGAATATTTACTATCAGTAAGGTGCTTTTCACAGGGGCTCTTATCTCCCCTGGACTTCCTGAGGAGCAGGTATGGGCACAAAACAAAGGCAGCGGTGATGGAAATTCCCCAGGCAGTGGGTGACAAAGCCTTTCACTTTTATGGTCACCGCTTCAAATTGAGCAGGGGAAAGTCAACTGCGTGCTGATGGATTTCTGGGGATCACAGTAATATGGATTATTGAGGCTGATTTCGGGAGTTCTGGTGCAGAACGCCTGCATTGCAGAAGCCACAAAACTTGGTGCTTTTGCTGATGAGTTCAGGACAAAGAGCAGCACGGGCTGGAGAGGGGGGATTGAATTTTCTGATCCGAGCGCAGCGGGTGAGAGTGAGCCAGGGGAAAGCGCAGGAGCAGGGCTGGTGCCCTGCCTGCAGAGCCAGCAGAGCCGTGACCATGTGTCTGTGCTGCCGTCTCTTGTCCCCTCACAGGTGGGCTGCAGATCGAGAGCAGCGAGGAGACGGACCAGGGCAAGTACGAGTGCGTGGCCAGCAACAGCGCCGGGGTGCGCTACTCGTCCCCCGCTAACCTTTACGTGAGAGGTAGGGAGCACAGCGGCTCACTGCACCCACCCTTCTCCGGGCTCCTCCGGGCTCCTCCCGGCTCCTCCGGGCCCGTGGCACCCCTCCCGGGCAGCTGGGGTGGCACAGGGGTCCCGCTGCCCCCCGAGCCCCCCGAGCTGCCGAGCACGACCCGGGGCAGCGCACCCCAAAGCTGCCAGGGCAAATCCCTCCGGCCGCACCTCTAGAGACCACGATTCCCCTTTGTCCCAAAGCATCCCTGCTCTCTGGAGCCAGCTGGATTGAGCTCTGCTGCTGTGGTGGAGCGGAGGGGAGTGTCCCTGGATCCCCCAGACTGCAGCAGGAGGTGCATTGGCACTGCTCCCCTCGGTCCCAGCTGCTTTTCCCTGTGCCAGCAGTAATTTGTCCCTGGTTCCTTGGGCACAAACGCTGGGCACGGAGCTGGGGCCACCAGCAGCCATCCCATCCTCAGGGACAGCCCCTTCACCCCACAGCAGGGCAACAAATGACATCCGTGCCCCTCGATGTTCTCCCACCCCAGCGGCCAACAGCCTCTCCACTCTCTCTCATTTTGTTCTCTATGACCTGTAATATTTTGTGTGTAGCTTTGGCTTAACATCTTTCCACAGCAGAAGCCCTTTTGGTAATAAGAGAGCAGGGCTGGTCCTTCTCAATTTGGAAAAAAAAAACCAAAAAAACAAACAACCCAAAAAACCATTGGGAGGAAAAAAGAGAAGTTACATCCCAGCAAACTGTTCCCATTTCCATCCCATCGACAGAGGAGGCGCCTCCCACCTACACCCCCGTTAATCTGCAGTCCAATGCAGAGCCATGCTCCTGTGTGCACTCCTTTCTCTCTCTCTTTCTCTCTCTCTCGTGTCTCACGCTCACTAAATCACATGCACATGGAGAGAAGGCTTTTAATAATTTAATGTTTCCAAGCTAAATTTTTAAATAGCCTTTTGTGGCCAGCTGGAAAATTGCGTTTGAAATTTGCCCTGTCGCCTGGGCCCCGAAATTCCGTTTTTGGGAATGTAAATCTGGATCCGATACTAATTCAGGGCTGAATCCATTGCAGACAGCTTAGCTGGAATGGTTTGGGTTCTTTTTAAAAAAAAAAAAAAACTAAAAAGAAAAGAAACAGGAAAAAATGTGGGGATTTTTCATTATTGTTTTGTTTATAAATTTCCTCTACTTTTCTGGCCACTTGGAAAGTACCCAGGAGACAAAGGTTGTAACTGGGTGTTGTCTCCACACCTGGATGAGAGGGCTCCAGGTGACAGCCCCGTTCCTACCCCAGTCAGCCCGTGTGTACTGGGGCTGCCAACCAGCACTAACCTGCCGAGAGAGTGCAGAGAACAGCGGTGCCAGCTCGGCCTGTGCTTTGGGTGTTTTTCATGCTGTTTAATTCCTTGTTTCTTGTGTGTTAATATCGTGGAAAGGTAACAAATTTCTGAAATGGATTTGCTTTGGTGGGAGGGAGAGTTCATGCACATTTTTCTTCCCGTTTTTTGTTTTAAAAGAGTCTCCAGCACTCTTGTGTTTCCAATTGACTTGTTTCTCCCATAACATGCTTGTCTCTATAGACCACCTGGGATAGGAGTTGTAAGTTTGAACATTGCAAGGAAATGGTTTGGTTTGGTTTTGCTTTTCTTTTCCTTCTTCTAATTATTTCTTTTTTCCTTATTCAGTCCCATGGTGGAGTGAGAGTGAGCAGGGCTGGGTGTGGGGCTGGGGGGATTGCGGGGTCGGGCCCTGGCTGGGGCTGCTCCGTGCGGGGCCGCTCTGCCCGGGCGGGCTCCGCTCCCCTTCTCCGAGGAGCAGAGGGGCTGCAGGGAGGGACAATCCTGCCTGGGCTCAGCACCCCTCTGGGGGCTGATTCTGAGCTAGGATTGCTCCAGCCTGGCCTCCCTGCCGAGCTTGGTCGGGCTTCGAGGGATGGGAGGGGGAGCGTTAGGAAGGCAGGAAAGAGGGTCGTTACTATCTTCATTTTTTTTTCCTTTCTTTTTATTTTGGTTAAGAGAAAAAAAAAATCAATCAATTTGCAGCTGACAGCCTTGAGAAGGCCTTTTTTTACTCTCTCTGTGTTTCCCCTATTTTTCTCTTCTCCTCATGTCATTGTGTTCCGCATCAAACCCCCTTAACATCCCTCAGAGCTACGAGAAGGTTGGTGTGGTTTTTTTCTTTTTTACTTTCTTTACCCACATTTTTACATTCGTAAGAGAAAAAAAAAAAAAAAATGAAAAACAATTTTAAAAAATGAAAAGAGAAAAAGCAAGAAATCTTTAAGATGAGCGAGACCCGCGCGTTCCCGGGTCTCACGGAGATGAGTTGAGTTGCATTGTGGGCCTCTCTATGCATCCTTTGGTAATGTTGCTGAGTTCTTGCACTTTTTTGTCGTCATGGTTACCTTGCCGTTTGGACATTGGGCCTGATGCATGATAGGAGAATGTAACAATCTTCTTTGCATGCCACTTTTTAAATTAATTATGAATTATTTTTTCGATATATAAATATGTATAGTTTCTTTTCGTTATACAATTCTGGTTTCTTTGAAGTGGATTTACTCTTACTTTCCAAATTTTTGGTTCTGTTGGGTTTTTTGCTTTCTCTTGATTTCCTGTTTCTGTTTTGATTGGTTATGCTGTGCTGTAGTTTATTCCAAACGCATTGTGAGAAGCCAGTGTTCCTGCCCACCCGGTGGTAACTGAACTCCTCAATCCCTCCAGGAGGAAAGGAGTCACACAGCTCTAACGCCTGTCCATGGAAGCCCTGCTATTTGGGAGAAGCCTTTGTTCTGGGGGAGGGAGGGATCTGGGAAGTGGAAAAGATGGTGAGAACCCAGGGGGTCATTCCAAGAGTTAGAGCAGACCCTGGGTCACATTATTGCTCATTTATTTCTTGAGGTGTGGCTCTTGTTCCACCTCCTGCACACAAAGAAAAGCCCTGACCCTGCTCCGAGGCTTCCCCAGCCACGGGAGCTCGCTCACTGGTCACTGCCCAGTTCCCTCCAGTACCAGCAGGAGCAGGGGGCTGTCAGCCCAGCGTGGCACTGACAGAGAGCTCCCTGCTGTTCCCAGATCCCACGCTCTTCTCTCCTGGAGCACCCACGAGTGCACGGGGAGCCCGTGGCCAGGCCGTGCCCCAGCTCCGGGCACAGTCCCCTGCAGGAGGTGGCAGCTCCTGGGAGTGCTGGGAGGGAAGGGCAGGGGGCAGCTGCCTCCTGGCTCTGCCTGTCCCCATTGTCCCTTCCTGGGATCCATCCTGTGCTGCCTGGTGCAGCGCCTCGAAACCCAGCCAGGCACAGCCTCCTTCTAAGGGAGCGTGTGAGGAGAATGCAGCTGTGCAGGCATGCAACAGTGCTGGGGCACATCTGGCAGCTGCAGCCATTGCAAACAGCAACCAGCAATCTGGCCAGTGACATTGGAGCTGAAAATGCCTCTTTTCCCTCTTCTCATCTCCCTGTTTGTCCCCAAGAAGCTCCTGTTGCCTCCCATGTGTGCATCCCGAGCGGGTGAGGCACATGGGAGAGTGCACAGGGGGTTTGCAGTGTGTCAGTGGTCCCAGTGGTGCTTGGTGCTTTCCCTGTGCAGAATGCCAGCCCTTTCCCTGGCTATGCCTTTCCCTCTGCCCGCAGCCCCCACCTCTCGATCAGCTGCCAAAGGAGTGGCTTTCCTAGGGCACAGGTATTAAAGCTGTGTGATTTTTGAGAAATCCAGTGCAGTATTGACACAGTATCTGTCTCTCTCTTTCTCTCTCTCTCTCTTTCTCTCTGTCTGTCCTTCTCTTTTTTCTTAAAATGCTGAGATTTCAGTGCTCGGACCCTCAGTGCTGGTATTCTCCCCTCCCCTTCCGAGTCCCCCTCCCCGCAGGTACCAGGGTACCACTCCCAAATGCTGCGCTCTTGATAATTCTCTGGGAAGAGACCAGCTGTGGCTCTTCTGACTTGGATGCTAACAATAGCCTAAAACATCCCCCAGTCCTGAGGCTCTTTTTAAAGAAAAGAAAAAGAAAAACTGCCTGTTCTATTAAAAAAAAAAGGAATAGCATTTGAAATGAGGTTTTCTCATCCCACCTCCCTCCTGCCTAGGACTAAAAGGTGATAATCACTCCTAATTACAGGATTTTCCTCCATGACTAGGAGTTTGAGTTTCAGGATTTAGGTGCAATTAAAAAGGGATTTATACACCATTATTTTTTATTTGTTTATTTTCTCTTTTATAAAGTATTTCTAACATGGCCAAAGTGCACTGCTGCTGCTAAGAATCTCTTGTGATCTGAGAAGGCTTGAAGATTAAATTCTTCCTTAAGAGCCAATAAAAATAATATTAATGATAATGATATCAACAGCAATAAACTAAAGCTAAATGGGATGTAATCATGCTGGAATGACACCGGGTGAGGAAATAGAGACTTGATACCTGGCTAGAAGAGTTTGTGTGGCTTGCTAAAGTTACTGTCTCTGAGCAGCCTGCTCTAGTGGAAGGTGTCCTGTGAGAACAGGATGGGCTTTAAGGTCCTTCCAACCCAAACCATGGGCATGGTCCTGAAATCACTGGTGAGGGGTTTGCCTCGTGTGTTACTGCAGGTCAGATCATGCCATGGCCCAAAATAACAGAGTGCTAACAGAGGATGCCCAAGGTCAGAGGCAGAAACCTCTTTCTGGAGACCACAAAAGCAGGTCAGAAGCAGGTAAGGTGACCTCTGCCACCACCCCAGAGTGTGGCAGTTTAGGCTGGGCCACCCATCCAGGGTTCCCCTGTGGTCAGTGCAGAGAGGGACGCAGTTCTAGGGGCAAGTCAGCACCTCGGTGGGAATCCTGGTTTTTCTGGGAGCCACACAGCTCACCTGGCTTTCAAAAGTCTCCTTGGATGCTTCTCTGCAACCCTAGGGACACAAATGCCATCAAACTTGTGGCCCATAGTGATTGCAGGAAAGGATGGATTTAAAATCCTGCAAATCAAGAGCTCTCTGCCCATGGTGGTGTTTGAGTGGCTGCCCCATCCCTGGCACTGTGTCCAGGGCCAGGTTGGACAGGACTTGGAGCAGCCTGGGACGGTGGAAGGTGTCCCTGCCATGGCAGGGCTGGCACTGGAAGGGCTTTAAGGTCCCTTCCAGCCCAAAGCACTCTGTGGTTTTTCTCTCTGGGGGGCTCAGCCATGTCCCCTCTGCCAGGTCAGTGTCCCCTCTGCCAGGACCTGTGGCCAGAGCTGGTTTTCCCCCTGGAAATGGAGCACTTTGCAGCTCTCCTCTTAATTTGGGAAGCTGGAGGCAGCCACCTGGATTGCTGTGCTTTGATGGCAGAATGCAGCTGCTGCCTGTGTGTGTAAGGACCTGGTGTCCCTGTGCTCCTCCGTGTCCCAGAGGGAAGGAGGGATGAGCTGTGTGGGCTGTGCTTCAGATCCCCCGAGCGTGCAGAGCTGCTGCTGCTGCTGCAGGACACCTTGTCACGGCTGAATTTAGCAGAATTAAGAGTTTTCCCCTCTTCATACAGTGGGGCCCTGTTAGGAGGTACAGAAGGCAGCAGTTGGGATGCTGCAGGGATAATCCTTCCTGCTCTTGGCTCCAGCTTCTTGTGGCTCTGCTCTTTTCCAGCCCAGGGAGCTGTAAATGGCTCAGCAGGCATTTAAAGCAGCCCAGTGCCTGCTCGGGCCCTGCCTTTGCTGCTTGTCACCACCAGCACAAGCTTTGTCACCCCAAGCCAGGTTCTGCAGCCCAGCTCCTGCTGAGAACATTCCCAGGAATTCCCAAGGCTCTCTGGAAAACCTCAGCTCACTGAGAGACCAAAGATGGAACCAGGCCAGGGCAAAACATGGAAGAGCTGAACTAGGGGAAATCAATTAAAATAAAACCCTCAGAAAGGGCAGGGACAGTGTGCCGAGCACCTCAGGAAATAAAGCTTCAAAATAGGTTAAAATGTGACTAATTTAAGCAATAATTTAGCCTGTAGCCTGGGTTAAGTTTGGCACATGAGTAATTTGACCATCAGACCAGAGCTGCTGGTTGGTTCCAGGTGGAACCATTGCTGAGCTTTTCCCTTTCAATCCATTTTAGAGGTTGAAGGAAATAATTCCACATGCACTAGAGATTTAACAAATAGCCACAAGGTCAAAGCAGTCATTGGTATTTTAAACTGTAGGAATTTTAATGCCTTTTTAGACTAGATTGATAAATTCTTTAATGGAGAAGGAGGGAGGCAGAACCACCACTGGGTTGTACAGCTGCCTCTGCAGTGCCCAGTTTCCAGGTGCTAAAATTGAGGGATGGAGAGTTCTGGGATGATTTTTAAGGGTTATTTTAGCACTTCTGCGGGTGGGGGAGCGCCCTGTCCATGTTTGGGGTGTCCTCAGCTCTGAAATTCTAGTTCCAAACTAAACAAAGCAAACAAAAACTTCACTGTGTTTCTGCAGAAGGATTTCTCAAGGGTATCAGGAAATGGAAATGGATACAAAAAGCCACCCCCAAAAAAAACCAATCAAAAAAAATCCAAACTGTGTATATATCTATGTATATACATGACTATCTCTCTATAGAGGGCACTTTGCAGGAACACTGTGCTGTACTGATCTCGAAATCTCTGCCTGCCTGTGTCTCTTACACCTTTTGCATCGCTGTTCTCTTTGTTTTAGGGGAAAAAATTAGATTACACCTTGTCAAATTAAAATAACAAAAACTAAAACAGTCAAGTCTGTATTTAAAATTACAGAGCTGCTTGAAAAACAATTGGATTCTGATTATTTTCTGTTCAATCCTGTAAAAAACAACAGGAAAAAAAAAAAAAAAGAACTGCAAAAGACCAGAGATGTTCAGCCAGCCTGTTGCTCAGCTAATGTGGTTTTTTAAGTGAAGAGTAACAATTATTGGGAAGGTAATGGATTTCCTCCAGACCAAATCCAAGCCTTGGTCTCATTCTTTATTTATCTACCTATTTCCGTATTTATTTTATTCTCCATGAAGGAAATGAGGAAGGAGATGGGCAGCAGGAGGGAAGCTTCTCGTCCTGTGGAGGGCGGAGGTCGGGAATCCAAACCCCGAAAGGTCTCGGCCCAGAATTGGAATGGGAGAGGGAGGAGGCAGAGGCGGCTGCACGGACATGCAGGGGCAGGGACAGACCACATTTGGGAGGGAGGACAGGTGTAATCTAAGCTTCACTAATAATGTAGAGGCTGCACATTATTTTGGCACCCTTTCCCCTACCCCTCCTCATTTTGGAGCAAGACGGAATGACTCCTGTCTCCCCAAAATGGCCAATAATGTCCGCCTTCTCACCTCATTTGGAGCAGCAGCTTGCTGAGTGTCAAAATGTTTAATACCATTTGGTTTTGTTTGGTGCTTTCAACCAGCCACTTCACTTTCTTTTGTTTCCTTTTTCAATTAATTTCTTCTTTAAGGTATAAGATGCATTTCTCTTTGAGTTGGTTTAATGTGAATCGGGGTTTGAAGTGACATGTTCTTGTCCAGGACATTCTCCTTTCCCCACCTTGCTCCTCCTCCAACGTTTTTTCTCTCTGAGGGAATCTGGAAGGGGCTTTAAAAGAGCAGCTGGTGGGGTTCCTCAGCACAAACTGCTTGGTCTCAGGTTTCTCTCATTAGCAGCATCATGGGAACACATTTTAAGGATGGATTCTGGTGTTGCAAAAGCCAACCCTGGATCTCACAGTGTCTCTTCCAATCAGGTCTGTAAATCTTGCAAAAACACCTCTCACCCTGAGTGGTGGTGGGGAACCTGAGTTGTGCTGATGGGGACCAAAAAAGCCCAAAATGCCACTCACAGAACACAAACTGGGTCAACCTCTGCCTCCATGAGCAGCAACAAAACCAATTGGCTTCTGAAGGGTGTGAAAAGTTATGGATCTGTTCTGTTTCTAAAAAAGCACAATTTGGGATGTGAATTTGCAGTGTGAAATGCTTATCCAACAATTAAACAGACTCATAACTAACTGCACTTAAGAAACTTTTCTGTGCCTCTGAAATGGCTTCTTTGCATTGAAATAATTTAATTGTATCCCAAACATCCAGCTCCAGTCCTGGAATCTGATTCTACCCGTAACAAGCTGTATCCTTGTTTGAAAAAAAGCTCCTGAGAGTTTTTTGGCCATGGACAATGTCTGTTTGTGTGTGCCTGCTTGTGTGTGTCTGTCGGGAGCTGTTGCACATGGAGCATGCACATCCGTGTACGCATGCAGGGTCTGGCAAAGCTGTCCTGGAACCAAACACCCCTGGAACTCAGGGAAAGTCCTTCTTGTATCAGAAACTGGGAAAAGTATTATTAGACAAGTGTCTGTGAAGCAGAGTCCTGACTGCCCCATCCCAATGTTTCCTTTCCAGAGAGGGCAGTTCTGTTCTTCCCAATCCTTTGAAAGTGTTGAATAGTAAAATGGGAGGAATCTCTACACCCAATTTTTTTCTCGTAAAATTCCCCTCCTTCAGCTGCTGTGGAGCTGGACCCAGAGCTGAAATTGGTCTGGATTCCATTTCCAGCTTTCTTTCCACCACAGCTCTCCTCCTCCTGGGCCTTGACCAAAAGGCTGACCCAGAGACACTCAGCTTGGCGAATTCCCTGTCTCCAGCCAAATGCAAATGTTGTCACAATTAAAATAAACAGCAGCCTGATGGCTCTGGGTAGCCAGAGATGAGCCCTGTACCTGTTGTGGTTGTCACAGCGCTGAGCCTTCGCAGGGCTGTATCCAGGGGACTCTCTGAGGTCCCCAACACTCAATTGGAGTTCTCTTCCCATCCTAGATCGGTGTGTGGATGCTGGTATAACTGTGCACACAGGAGAATCGATTTTTTTTTTAAACCAGGATGCACCAAGGCAGTGCTGCTGCCTGTTCTGGGCTTGTACCAGCCCCAGTCCAAATTCTCTGTCCTTGTGGAACGGGTGGTGCTGAGGGCTGGCACCAGAGGTGCTTCCCTTGGAGGGTGACAAATGCCACAGCCCAAAGCAGGGATCCCTGAGAGCCCAGGGCTGACTTGCACCCCTGGGAGCTGTCAGGAGGAGGGAAGGGCTGCTCTGCACTTTCGGGAATGTGCTCTGCACAGCCCCTGAGCTTGTGTTTTGTGAGTGGATTTCTCCTTCCCTGCCCAAAACCACAGCCGGAACAGTCGGTTCCCTTCAGACTCCGATTCTCAGCACTCCGCCCTACATCAGATGATGCTTTTCAGTTATTGAATTCTGGTTTGTTCTTTCTTTTTCTTTTCTTTCCTTTGGTTTTGTTTTCTTTTCCCTTTATCTTTCAGTTGGGTTTCATTTCTTTGCGATTAGCTTGGTTTGGATTGTCTTGTTCTGTTCCCATGACAACTCAGTGTTTGCATCCCACCTGCCGTTGTTTGTTGCTGTTGATGCTGTTTGCTGACCGGATCTTGTCCGGATGTGTCTCCCCATTCCTCCTCACCTTTCCCACCTTGCCTCCCCTCTCCAGAAGGTCACATACCAGCCCCCCCAGAAGAGTCATCCCCACCCCAGATCTGTCTGCATGTTGACCCCACTTGTTTCTTTCCGAGTTCTCTCCATCTTGTCTCCGACTGTGACGGGTGTGGTTTCCACCTGGCTCCATTTTCTGAAGTGTGGTACCTCTGGAAGCAGTGGGAAGCAGGATGGAGTAGGGAACAGGGATGTGCCCCTGTGGCTGGGGCTGAGTGTTCTCCATAGGGGCAGGAGGGAGCAAGGAGCAGGCTGCCTGATCCTTTGAAGCTGGTGCCTGAGGTGGAACAAACACTGTGGTACCCCCTACACCTTTGTGCAGGTAGAAATCACCTTCTAGTGTCAGTGGCCAGGTGAGTTTGCAGCCCCTCCCTCCACATCCCCATCCTTCTCCCAGCTGAGGGCATGCCCCTGTTCTCTCTGCAGATCCGTGCATGCAGGAGTTCCCCTTCGCCACCTCGCAGCTCCTACTGCCACCAATCTGGAAGTCTTCTCTTCCTTGCCTCCCTTGTGCTGGTTCCTGGCTACTGTTCCACAGAAAAGGGTCTGACAGCCTGAAGGGGAGGGCAGTCTTTGCTGTGACCATGTCCCTTTGTCACCTTGCAGGACACTGTAGGGGCTGCAGTTGACTTTTGTTTGCCAAAGCCCCAAAAAACAGCAAACAGCCTCATCCTCTCCTGGCAGTGCCCTTCCCCTTGGAAAAGATCCACAGAGCTGCAAGATAAACACTAGCAAGCCCCAAGACAGTTCCAGGGGACATCTGAAGGCACTGGGAGGGACAATGGCAGGCTCAGCTCTGCTGTGCTTTGCTCTGCTTTGGAATGAGGCAACGGCACCGAGCTCTGGAGAGGTTGTGCAGGGGTTACCTGGGAGCAGACAGCAGGAACAGGGAGCTCACAGCCCCCCAGTGCTCCAGACCCTCCTGTCCCCTCTCCCACCCTGCCTGCAGCAGTTCCTGCATGGCTGTCCCTGAAGCTGGAGGAATCCTGCACCCCTGCTCCCCTGCAGCTGCTGCGGTTCCTGCATTTTCCCCGGCTCCTGGATCCTTTTGTCTCTCTTGTGGGATGAGACCCTGCCCTCAGCCCCCTCCCTAGGCCCTCTCTGATCCACACACCTTCTCCTTTGTCCATTCCCCTGCTTTCCCCCTCTAAGGAAGGGCACCCACCATCCCTCCAGCCAGCCCAGCTAGCTCAGAAAATGGAGCCAAGGAAACCACAGCCTCCCCTTTGCGTCCATGTTCTTCCTGTGTAAGGTCTGGAAGCTGCATCCACCTCTCTGCTAAGGAGATGCACAGAACATGTCACTGTTTTCTCAACGTTAAAAGTTTCATTACCTTGTTTTTCTTATTAATTCTATTCTATTTATTATTCCGCCAGGGCTGAGATGTGACAATGTGAGCCACCACATTGAGTCACATCAGCTAGAAAAAGTATGCAGCATTAAAGTGGGTTTCCCCCTCCCCTCCCTCTCTCTCTCTCTTCTTTCTCCTTTCCCCTCTTGTTCTCCTTCTCCTGGTCTTCCTTCCTTTCTCTGTCGCTCACTTTCTATCCAGTATCCATGTGGGCATTTGCTGCTGCCCAGAAATTATATTTCTCTGCATTTTCCTCTCTCTTTCTCTCTTTCTCTCTCTCTCTTTTTTACCTATTTTGCATGATGTTTGTGACTCTGAGAGCTGCATCTATCGATGGAACCGTGTCAGATCTTAAAGAGGCTTCGTTAGGGTTTCTATACCCGAAAACCACAAAAATTTCATTAGAGTTTCTCATCTTTTCCACACTCTCTCTCGCTCCAGGGGGGCTGTGTTCCCCTGGACGCTTCTCACACACAGACACCAACTAAATTCTGTCCCTCTCCGGGGACTCCCTCTCCTCCCTCGTTTATCCTTCTGCCTTCCACGTCTCAAGTGGAGCGGCTGCAATTTGGGGATGTGCTACTTCTCTCTTTGTTGGATTCTCTGGGTCCAACAAGGCAAAACGTTGAGAAGTTTCCATCTCCATCCCAACCTTCTCCTGGCCCCCCACCCCACCTCTGCAGCAGCCCCGGGTGGGAGAGGGCCCCTCTCCGGAGGGGACCCCTGGACCACGCCGGGTGGTGGAGAAGGGGAGCCGGGACTCCGAGAGGGAGGAGCAGGTTCCCGGGGTGAGGAGCGGGGAGCTGGGGGCCCCAGCGGCCACGGAGGAGAAGTTTGGGCGCTCGCCATGCCAGCTCTTGCCAGTAAAGATGAGAAATTGCTAATAAATTTTTGTGTATTTATCTGTGCTGTGATGGGTCTAATCTTGATCAATGGAACCCTGTTGCTATGAAATATCGCTTTTATGTCTATATTCTATATATTGTTTGTGAAGTACAAATTTATTTGGAGTTTATTTTTTTGGTTTTTGGTTTTTGATTTTTTGATTTCTTTGGTTTTTTGTTTTGTTTTTAATGAAGGAAGAAAGTAAATGATGACAAACCCCATCTATATTTAAATTATCTTTTACTCTTTTTTCTTTTTCTCCTTTCTTTTTCTTTCCTTTCTTTTTATTTTTTTTCGTTTGTTTTTTTTCCTCTTTGTTTTTTTGTTTGTTCGTTTGGTTTGGTTTGGTTTTCCGTTTTGTTTTTTTGTTACCTCTGTGCGTCTCGTCCACAGTTCGCCGTGTGGCCCCTCGCTTCTCCATCCTCCCTGTCAGCCATGAAATCATGCCCGGGGGCAACGTCAACATCACCTGCGTGGCCGTGGGGTCTCCCATGCCCTACGTGAAGTGGATGCAGGGAGCGGAGGACCTGACCCCCGAGGATGACATGCCCGTGGGCAGGAACGTCCTGGAGCTCACGGACGTCAAGGACTCCGCCAACTACACCTGCGTGGCCATGTCCAGCCTGGGAGTCATTGAGGCCGTTGCCCAGATCACGGTGAAATGTAAGGGAGTGGGAGCAGGGCCCTGACTGCACGTGTGGGAGCGGGCACGGCCAGAGCCCGGTGTCCCAGCATGAGGGAGGGGACAGCGGGCACGTGTCCTGCTCGTGCATGGGGGCGATGCTGGGACGTGTCACCAGAGCGGGAATGCCCCGAGGTTTGCGCCTGTGTCATCGTGTGTCTGCATGGGGGGAGCCTGTGAGTGCCTGACCTGCACAGGGGACATGGTCCTGCATGTCCTGCCGCTCCTGCACGAGTGTGTGTGCATGGCCAGGGACAGTCCTGCATGTCCTGCTGCTCCTGCACGAGTGTGTGTGCATGGCTGGGACAGTTCTGCATGTCCTGCTGCTCCTGCACGAGTGTGTGTGCATGGCCAGGGACAGTTCTGCATGTCCTGCTGCTCCTGCACGAGTGTGTGTGCATGGCTGGGACAGTTCTGCATGTCCTGCTGTTCCTGCACGAGTGGGATGTGTGTGCATGAGTGGGATGTGTGTGCATGAGTGGGATGTGTGTGCATGACTGGGACAGTTCTGCATGTTCTGCTGCTCCTGCACGAGTGGGATGTGTGTGCATGAGTGGGATGTGTGTGCATGAGTGGGATGTGTGTGCATGACTGGGACAGTTCTGCATGTTCTGCTGCTCCTGCATGAGTGGGATGCGTGTGCATGGCCAGGGACACCGTGGCTGTTGTGGGCACCTGGTTGCAGGGGTGCCTGTCCCTGTCCTTACCTGTATGTGCACGTGGAGCTCTGGATGGCAGGACAGGCTTGTGCCCCGTGCTGGGGTCTGTGCATGTGTCCTGAGGGATCCCACACACAGGGAAACCCAGAGGGGAGGGGAAGCTGGTGGCTGGAGACCTTCCCTCGCTTTAGGACACCTGAGCTGGTTGTTACGAAGAAAACAGTGACGGAAATCCCCGCATGCTGTGTCTGTCCTCACGTGAGGCTGGCTGGGCACTGTGCAAGGAGCCTTGGATGGCTTGGAGCCTGCATGCCATCCTGTTCCAAGGCCTGAGATTCAGCCAAGGCCCTGAGGACCTCTGGCATGTGCACCCTTGCAGTAGAGCTTAGTTCCAGCATCTTAGTGGCCACTGTTGCCCCAGCAAGATGGGGAATAAGCTTCCAGCTAGTGATTCCCAAGAGGAGCACAGGTGCCATCTTCAATCTATTCTGTCCTCAGCAGGGGAGTATTAAACCCAAGCAGGAACCCCTGAGGTTGGGTGAGTGTAGAGCTCTGTGTGAGCTGGTGTCTGCTCCAAGAACCGGTGTTGCCCGTGAGGGGTCTGGGAGAGGCGGGGTGGGAAAGGATCCACGGGTGGGGAAGAGGAGAAACACTTGGGAGAAAGGGAGGGATAAGAAAAAACAGTGCTGTTGTATCAGTGATCTGTCTGAGGAAGGTCTGGCAGGAGAAATGAGTAGGGACTAGAGATTCTTGGCACAAGACCTGTTCTGGGCTTCTGCACAGGCAGTGGGGCTCTCGTGCCAGCAGAAGGATGCCTGGGGCTGGACTCAGGTCCTCTTTATTTTCCTGAGTATTTCTTTCCTTCCCTTTTTTCCCTGTCTTACCCTCTCATTCTGAAAAGCTGCTGTGTAGGGCAGATTGCTTCTGCTTCCAGCTCTCCCATCTCCTCACACGGGGAATTTCACCCTGCTGGTATCTTCTGTCTTTTGTGATTTTGTTTGGATCCTGTTCCCTGCTCTGTTCCTGTGTGTGAGCACCTGCAGCTCTCCCAGGCACAAGGTGAAAGGAGAAGTTCAGACTTCACTGTGATCAGGTCTAGAGAAGTTTGGCTTCAAGGCCAGGTTGGACAGGGTTTGGAGCCACCTGGAACAGTGGAGGATGTCTGTGCCCATGGCAGGGGCAGCACTGGATGGGCTTTAAGGCCCCTTTCAACCCAAAACATTCTGAGATTCCATGATAAATACGAAGAGGTTGAAAAGAAAGGTTGAAAAGGGTCAGAAGTGTGCAGTGAGGACAGCACATAAAGCTTGAGAACAGCTGAAGTTAGCCCATGTATCAGGTGCAGTTGGAGTGCTGAGCAGCCTGCAGTCCCCAGCAGGCTCCTGGGGGACTCCCTGGCGAGGAGAGGGGACATGGGGCTGAACACAACTCTGTGGCTCCAGGGAGGCCCTCCCAGCATTTCTGGGCGTTTGTTCTGGAGAGCAGAGCACTCCTTGTGCCACTCCTTGCCCAGGGAGGTGTGAGCACGTGCTGGGAAGGAGCTGCTGAGGAGCTGCTCTCCCTCCCTGCCCCCGGAGCAGCTGGAAGTGCAGCTGAAGCCTGTGCTAATGATTCCAGATGTTTAGCTGAACGCTTTGCCTTTGATGGAGCAGTTTAAGGAGGATAATAGAGTGGATAACTAGGTTCATCATATTCCAGCAGCACTTTCCTGAGCTGCTGGGATTGGTGCTGTGCCTCCAGCTCCTGCAGCCCTAACCAGACCAATTAGGCACCATTTCAGCATCTGCAGTTTTTTTTAAATGCCCGTTCTTCCTGATTCTCAGCACTTCCCAAGGCTCCTGGGACACCAGTGGTGACAGAGACGACAGCGACGAGTATCACCATCACCTGGGACTCTGGAAATCCAGACCCCGTGTCCTACTATGTCATTGAGTACAAGTCTAAGAGCCAGGATGGACCCTACCAGATCAAGGAGGACATCACCACCACGCGCTACAGCATCGGGGGGCTCAGCCCCAACTCCGAGTACGAGATCTGGGTCTCTGCGGTGAACAGCATCGGGCAGGGCCCGCCCAGTGAGTCGGTGGTCACCCGTACTGGGGAGCAAGCCCCCGCCAGTGCCCCCCGCAACGTGCAGGGCCGGATGCTGAGCAGCACCACCATGATCATCCAGTGGGAAGAGCCGGTGGAGCCCAACGGGCAGATCCGAGGGTACCGGGTCTATTACACCATGGAGCCCGACCAGCCCGTCAGCAACTGGCAGAAGCACAACGTGGACGACAGCCTGCTGACCACCGTGGGCAGCCTCCTCGAGGATGAGACCTACACCGTGAGAGTGCTGGCCTTCACCTCCGTGGGGGACGGGCCCCTGTCCGACCCCATCCAGGTTAAGACGCAGCAAGGAGGTGAGTGCCCGTGTGCTGACCTGGGCTGTGGGGAGGAGAGCTGCTGCTTACATTTGGAGATTAAACGCTGTGTTGGGAAGGATTTCCCCAGAGGGTGGGCAGGCCCTGGCACATGGTCAGCTGTGGCTGCCCTTGGAGTGTCCAAGGCCAGGCTGGACAGGGCTTGGAGCAACCTGGGATAGTGGAAGGTGTCCCTGCCCATGGAACTGGATGATCTTTATGGTCTCTTCCAACTCAAACCATTCCATGTAAAGATGTAAGATGTAAAACTGCCCAGGCAGGGGTGACTCTTTAACTCTGCCTGAAGTACCCAGGAACTGCTTTGTCAGAGATGAGTGAGGAATGAGCCTTATGTGCTGAGCTGCAAACACAAGGTGATTTATCATGGGCTGTCACCCAGCACATGTGTCCTCAATGGGCTGCTCATGGGCTTCCGACCTCCAGTCTTGTAATACTGGGATTGATAGGAAGGGTTGTATTCTACACTGAGAAAGAGACATATGATCCACTGGGATTCTTCCATCTCCAGCAGCCCTGGATGTGCTGGAGTCCTGCAATGGGATGGAACTCCACAGCTTTAGAGGCAGGCCCTGCCCACGCTGCAGTGTGGCATTTTGCTGCTGACGTGCTCTTCCCACACAGGCTTTGAAGAAAACAGGGCAAGAGCCTCCTAATTAGCTAAGTTAATGTGGTTTCTCCTGTTTCTCATCTTGCCTCCTCTGCCCCATCGGCTCCAGTTCCCGGGCAGCCGATGAACTTCCGAGCAGAGGCCAAGACCGAGACGAGCATTGTGCTGTCGTGGAGCCCCCCACGCCAGGAGATCATAGTGAAGTACGAGCTCCTCTACAAGGAAGGAGACCACAGCAAGGAGGTGAGTCCAGAGTGGAGCAGGGTTGGGGCTGAGGAGCTCCCCGGCCGCGCCGTTCCCTGCGGTGTCGGAGCGAGGGGAGCAGGCCAGGTGTCTCTGGGCAGGCCTCACCTCTGCTGCCTGTTGTTTGGGTTTATTTTCTCTTCCCCCCTCGCCCATCCCAGGTGCTGAAGAACTTCGAGCCCACGACCTCGTTCACAGTGGAAGGCCTGAAGCCCAACACTGAGTATGTCTTCCGGCTGGCCGCCCGCTCGGCCCTGGGGCTGGGGGCCTTCACCCCGGAGGTCCGAGAGCGCACCTTGCAGTCTAGTAGGTGTCTCTCCTTTCCCACCCTTCTCTGAGGGGACCCCAGTCAGGGAGCCAGAGATGGTGGGCACAGGGGTACGGAGCTGGGGGTGGCGTTTGACGGAGGGGGGACTCCTTTGGGACCTGCTCCTCAGCTGGGAGCTGAGCCAGGAGCAGAGCTGGGCTCTGGGACAGGGCAGCGCCGTCCTCTGGGGGTGGCTGGGGGCCGTGAGGCTGCCGTGGAGCTGAGCATGCACAGGGGATGGCAGCCACAGCCCGTCCCTCACGCGGGCAGCGGGAGGGACAGGAGAAGGGAAAGTGATTGCTCACAGGCCCAGCCTTCCCCAGCCTTCCCCAGCCTTCGGGGAAGCAGTCCCCATGCTCTCTTCCATGAGCACCTCTGCAGCCAAGGGGAGGAAGGCCTGGAGCTCTGGGAATGGTCCCGTTTGGGCTCTGGGAGAGAGGAGCCCTGTGGAGGCTGCAAGGGGGATATTGATGATACCAGGATGGAGTGTGTGCAACCAAAACGAGCTGGTTTTAGTTTAATGGATTGTCTCCCTTCGCTGTTGCCCTGGGGACAATAACCCTGGATGGCAATATTTCAACCTGGGCTTTTCACAGATCTTTGCTTTTAAATGAGGTGTTTTTTCACTGCATGAGTGGCTGTGGCAGCTGTTCTTTGTGTTTTCTGTCTCCTCTCATCTCTACTAAATCACTCCGCTGCAGTTTGGAGTAGCCGGGAGCAGAACTAACTCAGAAGTGGCTCTGGTCACCAGTGTGAGGAGGGAGAGCCCTGCTCCCATCCCTCAGAGTCCCTAACAAGGGGGAGCAGCAGGCTCTCAGCTGGGCTTTTTAATTGTCACATCCTGCTGTCTCTCCCTTTCCCTGTCTCCTTCTCTTTCTGTCCCCTGAGGAGTGGGAAGAAAGGGGAGTCTGTTTCTGCACAGACAGAATTCCTTACTGGGGCTTTCTCAGGCCTCCACTCCATTCAAAGATTTTTTGGCTTTTGTTTCCTTCAAATGTTTTTTCCCCTTTTTTCCTTCTTTTCTTTTTCTCCATACTCTTTCTACGTTTCATAGGAAAATCCTTTCCTGACTGCTGCACATCTGCTGGTTCTGATCCCAGTGTGGTACTGTCAGAGGGAGCATCTCTGTGGGGTGGGGGAAATGAACTGAAAGGACCTGAAAAATAAGTGTTAAACTTACACTCTGCTTCTGTTTTCCAAGGGGTTTCTCTCCCTGAGACCTGTGGGGACGGGAGGCAAAGATGGTCTGGGATTTGTGCTTTCTGGTTCAATAACACAAGCTGGAAGAGGGGTGTGGGAGCTGGTGGCAGTAGGGCTTAGTGAAAATTTGTCCCTTAAGGGTGAAGGGATCTGGGAAAAGGGAAGGCTTTGGGGCTTTTTCTAACTTGGCATCTGCCCAGAACACGGACGGGTTTCTCTCTCTGTAGCTCAGCTTTCATAGGGAGACTTTCATTAATTTAATGCTCTTAAGAACATCAGCTGGGAGCTGTCAGTGTCCTGTAACATGGTGAAACATTTTTTCCTGGCTGGCTGTTGGAGGAACGAGTCAATTCTCCCTGGTCCGGGTGACATCCTTCGGCTCACAGACCTTCTGGCTCGGGACAGGCTTTTGTGTCTTCCCTCCTCAGCTCCTTTTCCGTTCAGCTCCTCCTTGGCCCGCTCCATGCCTCTTCTTTCTTCTCTCTTCTGCTCTCTGCTTGCCTGCCTGCATGTCCTGCACCCGTGAGCCAGCTCCCTGCTGTCCCTGTCCCTGCTGGGCGATGTCACACCACGATGGCATCTTGTCTCTGGATTGACAAAGCCTCTCCCTGGTCCTCCTGCCGCTCCTGCTGTCCCCTTCCAGCACCCACCCGCATGTGGCAGCCCCTCCCTGCACCTCCCTGCCAGGGTGGCTCCTCCTGAGCATCATAACCAAAGTAAAATCCATTAAACTAAAGGTAAAGTATCTTTTTCTTCTTGAAGTAGCTGGGTTTTAACTCTTCAAGTACCAGAGACATAACTTGTAAAACTGACAGACTCTCTTGGCTGGGAGAAGCTGGTTTGCCCTTCCTGGTTAGCCATGACCTTCCCAGGCTCCCCTGGCAACTCTCCCACACAGAAATTCCAGAGGGCAAAGCGTGCTCAGCAGGCAGGGGTGGCAGGGTGGGTGCTGTGAGGCTGCATGTGCAGGTGTAGAGGAACATTGGGGCTTCCTCACCCTCTGTTCCTGCCCAAGAAAGGATCTCCCCTCGCATAGCTCCGCTCCCCCTCCTGCCCCCCTCCTCACAGTACATGAAGTGAATGAAATACCCAAAGTCTATGGTACCTAAAGGGTTAAAAAACATGATATTGTGCAAGGTCAGTAAGGGTCATTCTTGTGGCTTGGACAGTCAACTTTAAAGCATGTAAAAGGTGCAGCTCAGGTGAGTACTGGCTGGTCTCAAGCAGATTCACAAATACAGTCCACCCTGTGGCTGCAGGCTCACCACTCGTGGCTCTGCAGACACTCCCACATGTCCTGGAGCCCTGGGAGGGTGGGGAGGGGTCCCAAAACGCTGGTGAAAACAGCCAGCAGGCCAAGGCCGTGCTCTCCTGCCTGGGGGCTCCTGCCTGTGCCTGGTTCCCTGCCCAGGGAAGGGCTGAGCTAAGCTGGCAGCCCCGGCGGGGTTGGTGGCACGGGGCTCCTGTCCCCAGCGTCCCCAGGGTCACACAGGTTGGGCTGGATTGTGAAGGAAACAGTGCCATGAGCTCCCAGAGACGTGTCCAGCGTGGCCAGCCAGCAACCCTGGCTGTTCTCCTCCGCTGCTGCAGTCCAGGGGTGACGGGGAGGGGGCCGGGCAGGACCTGGGCCTTCTCCCCCATCACCCACCCCCACCCCGTCTTTTGGACCAGAGAAAGTGCAAAACCATCCCAAAAGGAGGCCTCACCCCAGGGCCTCTCTGTAGGTCCCTGTGCTGGAGCGTAGAGGGTGAGTGAGCGAGCGTGGCAGCGCAGACAGTGACCCCAGTGCCAGCTGGAGCTGAGCTCTGCTTCCTGGGGCTTTCAGAATGAGGTGCAGGATGAAGGGTAGGTCAGGTCAGACCCTCTCTGCAGTGGGTTTCTCAGCTGTGGTGGCTTTGGCTGGAACTAAGCAGGAAAGGTGGATGTTAGCATGCCCAGCCTCTGATGAGGACAAAAAAAAGAAGGGAACGGCACCATGGCAGCAGTGAGAGAGGGCTGAGTCTGTCCCTCCATACCCTGAAACCATCCTCGAGCTGGTTCTGGGACACAGGATGAGCAGTGCACCCCTGTCCTGGAGAGGTGGTGCAGCAATCACAGCAGATGGAGAGCCAGAGGGAAGGAGATCTGTCACTGGGAATGTGCTGTCCTGCTCTTCGTGCTGGCAGTTTGGCAAAAGAGAGCAGATTGGGGTCCCAAATTGCCATTTCTGCAATAGCTGGGGTTCTGCTGGTGAGGGGAGGACTCAACATGAGCAGAGTGGCATTTTAAAAGCCAGTCATGTACAGAAACCCACCAGGAGCTTGGTCTGGCCTTGTAGCTCAGTTCCTCTTGTTCTCTTGTAAGAAAGTCCTATAAGTTAGCAGTTGAAGCATGGAAGGTAGGTAAACAGACTGGGAATGTTCTGGAAGGAGTCACTTTTTATATCAGTATTATTTTATTATTATGATTTCCTTTCTGGTGGTTTTTGTTTGTTTGTTTGTTTCAGATTATTGGCTTGATTTATGTTTTATTTTCCAGTTTGTTCTTTTTGGTTTGGTTCATTTGACATCTTCTGTGTTGTTTTGCGTGGCCAGCCATGGCCAGGGCTTGTCAGCCTCCTCACTGGGAGTGCTGGGGAGAAGGGGGTCATTCTGCCAGGTTAAAGACAGCAGTAATGAATAAAAATGGAAGGAAAACACCCAAAATGTCCTACTGGGCAGGGTGCTCAGACAGCAGTGGAAGGATTATCTCTGTCCTTTTTGAACAGCCACTTCCCTCTGTTTCCTGGAGGCTCCTGGAAAGTGTGTGGCTCTCACTTCAGTGCCAGCTGGGCTAAGTGTGACTGGATTTAACAGAGTCCTCAAGGCAAACTGGGCCTAAACATCTGGGTTTGACTCAAGGACTGGGAGTAAGAGGTTTGAAAACAATTATTCCTCACTAAAAGAGCTTTTTTTTGATTAAAAAGCATCAGAGGAATGAGAAGCGGTGACCAGCACTGATCTACTGCTTCTTGCAGATGATACTTGGGGGGCTTGTGAGTTCAGCCCAGTTTCCTGCCCTGTCTGCAGAGAGTTCAAAGCTCTTTATTGCAGTTGGGTGATATTGGATTTATCGATTTGCCTTGGAAATGTATCAGTTGTCATTAGTGCCAGGCAGAAGTGGGATCTAAACCCTGGCAGCGTTCAGGGCCAGGAAGGAGCACCCTGGATGGTGGAAGCTGTTCCTGCCCAGAGCAGGGGATGGAACAAGAGGAGCTTCAAGGGAGAGCTGTGGGTTCCACCTTCCCACCTCCTGGTCACCCTTGGACAGGCGTCTGCTGCCACCCTGAGAAGTGCCTGGGTAGGGCCACAGTTCCCCAGGTTTTCTGCCAGGATGTTTAGAAACACCAGGCAGAGAAGTGCAGTGGGAATTAGACCTGCTGCTGCTTTGGAAAATGCCCTGGATACCTGAACACCTCACCAAACCCACTGCCTCCCTCCTGCAAGTGTTTTCTCAAAACCCTCCTCTTTAAACACGGTTGCTTGGCAGTGTCCTGGGCATTCCCAGTGTGGGATTTGGCCTCCTCCAGTCTGGGGACAGCTAATCACTTCCATCTGGAGGTACAGACTCTTAAATTTAAGCTTCCTGGCAAAAGATTTCCTTTTCTTACTTAATTTTCACAGATCCCTTCAAAGGAATTCGAGATCCCAGAGACTGAGGTTGGAAAGAAGTGCCTTCCCAGCCAGAGCAGGATTTGCCAGGCTGCTGTAAAACAGGGAGCCAAAGGAAAGGGCTTTTATAGGGTGCAGCTGGGTGCTTAGCTGGTGCCAACTTAGTGGAAGCAGCAGGAACCCTCTTGGCTGGCCCGCTTGCTGGTTTAGTCCTTTGCTTTACACCATTTCAGTTTTGATGCCCCATTTAATTTCTGTTGGCTTTTTTTTTTTTTTAAAAAAAACCTCTTCATTTTGAAAAAAAAAAAAAAAAAAAAGACAACAACAAAAAGCTCTCTTCTCTTTTAATTTTATCTTCCTAAACCAAACTTTCGTACGTTTTATTTTAGATTTTTTTGTTATCATTTTCCTTTTTTTTTTTCTTTTATCTTTCCCATCTTTTGTTTTTTTTCCCCCCTCCCCTCTCCCTTCTTTCCCTTTCCCGCTCCTGAATTTTCCCCCCTCGTAGAACCGTCTGCCCCCCCTCAAGATGTAAAATGTGTCAGCACCCGCTCCACCGCCATTCTGGTAAGTTGGCGGCCGCCTCCGGCCGAGAGCCAGAACGGCGTCCTGGCCGGCTACAGCGTCCACTATCGAGCGCTGGACTCGGAGGACACGGAGCTAAAGGAGGTGAATGATATCCCCCCAACCACCAGTCAGATCCTGCTGGAGGCCCTGGAGAAGTGGACCGAGTACCGCGTCACCGTGGTGGCTCACACGGAGGTGGGGCCGGGCCCGGAGAGCTCGCCGGTCATCGTCCGCACGGATGAAGATGGTGAGGGAGCTTTTTTGTTCTCCTGGGGGTTCCTGTCCCTGGAGGGGGTTGTTCCTGTGCCAGGAGGACACAGACAGGCCCTTCCCGTGGCTCTGGAGTGGTGCCAAGCCAGAGCTGCAGTGGGATCTGAGGTCTGAGCTGTGTGACATCCTCTGGTGCCACCACCCCGAGCCCTCTGAGCGCTGGGGTCTGCACGGTTCTCCTGCCCTGCCCTAGAGCATTTCCTGGATTTATGGCAGCTTCTTAATAGCTCTGAGTCCTGTCTGCACCACTGCCCCTGAAAAGATGCTCTCACTGAGCCAGGAGCAGCCAAGGCACCAAAACCTTTGCTCTGAGGAAACCTTTGCTGCCAGGACTTGGTTTCCTGGAATCATTGTGTATCCTGAGCTGGAAGGGACCCACAAGGATCAGCCAAGTCCAGCTCCTGGTCCTGCATGGGACAGCCCCAAGAATCCCACCCTGTGCCTGAGAGCACATGTTTTAAAATACTAAAGAGTTCTTCCCACACATTCCTTGTTACAACCTCCTCCTTCTTAAATCAGAGTTTTTGTCAGTCATAGAAAGGAAAACTCTGTTAAAGTTTCAAAAATCTTGAGTGACAGCAGTTCAGAGACTTGAATTTTCCTGGTATTTCTACAGTAAAATAAAACCAGGGAAAAGCATGAATGGGTGCATGAAGGGAGAGGAGCACCCTCACTGTGAGGGTAAGACCTCGAATAATATAGCTCAGGTAAATAACATATAGAAGTCCTGAATTTTTCAGGTGTTCTTCATCTATTCCAAATAAAAAGAATTTTTAAAAAGCAGCAGGTTTGTCCCCAGTGCCGATCCTGTTTCCCTGAGCCTCTGCCCACATCCAAATGTAGCACGGAGTACCCTGCTCAGAAAGTGTGATTTCCTGGTAGATGAAGGTGTTATGCCCTGTTAGTAATTGTAGTATTCCAAAGATTCAACCCAAATTCCATCTCTTGTTTCCTGTACTGAGATTCCACAGTGGTTGTAGCCCCCAGCCCCCTGTCCTGCCAGGGAGACGAGGCAACACCGTGGACAAGCTCTCTCCTGATCCTCTCCACCCTGACCTCCCACGGGCAGGACCAGGGCTCTTCTGGCTCCCTGGAAATTGCCTTGCCCTCAGAACGAGACCTGGAGCTCTAATGGTTCCTCCCATCGGAGCAAGCCGGGCACAAGGGAGCCTGTGGCAGGCTGGCAGGGGGATGAGATGGGCTGTTCCCATCCCTGTGTCCAGGCCATGCAGGTCAGGTCCCACAGAGCTCCCTGGGCGGCCGGTGGCGAGTGCTGGGCACTCGTGTGCTCAGGGCTCACAGGCACAGCCTGCGTGTCCCCGAGGAGCAGGGACAGGCTCCGCGCAGAGCCCCGGGTGACGGCAGCCCTCGCTTGTCCCCGCAGTGCCCAGCGCTCCGCCGCGGAAGGTGGAGGTGGAGGTGCTGAACTCGACGGCGATCCAGGTGTTCTGGCGCTCGCCGGTGCCGAGCCGCCAGCACGGCCAGATCCGCGGCTACCAGGTGCACTACGTGCGCATGGAGAACGGCGAGGCCAGGGGGCTGCCCCACATCAAGGACATCATGCTGGCCGACGCCCAGGTGAGGGCTCAGCTGCCCCAGCCCCGGGGCTCTGAGGGGTGGGGGCTCATCCTGGGCAGTGGAGCTCTGCAGAGTGGGCACCTGGGGCGAGCTGTGGCTCTCTGCAGCTCGGCTGTGCCCCCACACAGTTACTGTGGAGGAGTGTGAGCTGCTGGCCCAGCCCTGAGATAAATATCCATCCATCCATCCATCCATCCATCCACCCTCGCTGTGTCGGGGAAGTCTTTTAATTCAGGCCAAGGCCACAGTGGAATCTACTAATTTCTCCCACTCTACTTCTTCCCTCATGCTTGCCCGGTAACTTCTGACCTTGTGTGGCTGTTTGCTCAGGGACTCCTTCCTCATGCTGTGTCTCTGTCTTTTCCTTCTTTCCCCTCTTGTATTCTCATGTGCCAAACCTCTCTTGTTCTCTGCCCAGTGGGAAACAGATGACACTGCTGAATACGTAAGTAAAAACATAAAAATCCTTCCATGCTGGTTCTGCCTCTTCCCTTCTCCCACTTCCTGTTGTGGTGTGATATTTTCCTTTTTTTTTTTTTTAATTTTTTTTTTCAGTGCCAGTGTGCCTGTTTTGGAGCCTGTTTTTTGTGTTCCCATGCATTGTCCCCTCCCTGTCACTGCTCTGTGACCCTCTGTGATCGTGTCGTTCTTCAGCACGCAGCAATCCCACAGGGTTTTCCCTTTGGCTCTGAAGGAAAGATGGGTCTGCTGCTCCTCCATGGGGAAGCAGATGGAATATTGAATTTGGGACTGCTTTAAACGTATCAGAATCCTAAAATAGTTTGTATTAAGGAAGGGACCTTAAAGGCCATCTTGCTCCACTGCCAGCCAGGGGCAGGGACAACCTTCCACCAGACCTGGGAGCTCAGATGGGCTGCTTTGGGTCTGGAAAAGATAGCCTGGGAAGCATTGGGAGTACAGAATCCATGAGTCCTGAGCTACCACAGCATGAACAAATCATTTGTACTTTCAAAGGGTCAAGATTCTTAGAAACTCATTGATGCAAAGCTATGAGTCATTATTGGTGCTTTACCTTTGAAGTACCTTAAAGTCAGCTTGGCTGTTTGGCATTTGCTATTCCTGCTAAAATGATAAATGTTTTTCAAAATCCTACAGCTACCAAGCAGTAGGAGAAAGCATTTTCTCCTTGGAATGTCAGGGTCCTAAGCTAACACACGATGAAACAGGCTGTGTTTGTCTCCTGGGGATTGCCAGGTGCCCTGCACAAGTGAGGGGCCTCCCTTTGAGGGATGGAGAATGAGTTTCATGGGAGGCAAAGCCCCTTTGTCTGAAATCTCAATAGAACTCAGTGGCAGGTGTGAGAGCAGAGCAGGTTTCTTGGCTTCCAGAAGCCAGACCTGTCCCTGCATCTGACGGCCTCCAAAGTCACTGATCAAAATCCCACTGTTCCAAGGCTCTGCTGTTCCACTCCCAGCTCACCATCGGGGAAATAGTTACAGGAATAACAAATTCTTCCCAAGTGCTGTCCTGAGATTTAATATTGAAAGCACAAAGGGGTGAGGAGAGGGGAAAGCCATAAAACATGCACAACATTCCCATCTCCCTCCTTTCTGGGGCCTTGGGGAAAACCCTGCTGCATGTGCTGTCATCCTGTTTGATTTAGCACGGGTGTTCCTTTTCCAGCACAGCCCTTTGAAAGGCTGGATCCCTCCTGGGGAAGGGCTGTTCTTGAGGCCAGTGTTCAACAAAAGCTCCTGGGAGCCAGGTGTGGGGAGGCTGATAGAGGATGGGGAAGGAGGGGGTGGGATTTAGCAGGGAGCTTTAGCGTGAGCGGAATGTGTCGTCTTGCACTTTGCATTCAAGCAATCCCTTTAATATTACGAAGGCATTAAAAATATCTCTGAGGAGAGAAGAGAGGGGTAATGGTGAAAAAAATGTAATCTCCCTGAAACCTGTGAGCCTCCTCTGAGGCCGCAGAGTGGAGAGGAAAGCTTTGAAGGATGCTGAAGCGGTTTGTGTGAAGACAGGGAATGTGAGAGGGGCAGATCTGGAGGAGGATGCCTTGCACAGGGCCCTGCAGAGCCAGGCTGTGTTTGCAGAGCTGGGAGTGCCTCGCCAGGGGAACAGGGCTCTCCCCCTCTGCCACTTCCCACAGAGCCCCAGAGGGTCTCGTGCTCTCGGGTTTGGTCTCCTGCATGCTGGAAAAGGGCTGAGACTCCTGCAAGGAGGAGAGAGCTGCTCTTGGGTGTGGGCCTGAGTATTGACACGATTTCCCCTTGGCATCTGGCAAACAGGAAATGATCATTGCTGGGCTCCAGCCGGAGACTGCCTACTCCATCACCGTGGCCGCCTACACCATGAAGGGAGATGGTGCTCGCAGCAAACCCAAAGTGGTCACCACCAAGGGTGCAGGTGAGAGCCTTTTCCTCATTCACCCAGCTCCTAAAGCCAAGCAGGTTCTCCAGACTCACCTTCTTGCATCTCACTCCCTTCTTGAAGGACAGACTTGCAGCAAGAGCCAGGCTGCCCCAAAGGCAAAATTAGATTTAATAAGGCAGAAACTCCCTAATTCCTCACATGCAGCCCTCACCAAATGTCACCATTTTCTGTCCAGTGCTTCAGAAAGCCCAGGCACAGCCAGAAACGCAACAGAGGATGAATTTGTCACTTCTAATGTCTTGGGCTGCAAATTCCAGTGTATCAGAAGGAAAAGTGGCTCTTCCTGGTCTGACTGAGCCTGTGGCTTTGCAGGTGGCCCACGCAGGTATGCTGAGGACAGGAGAGCTCTGCTGTCAGGGTGGTGACTTGCAAAGACCTGAAGAGCAGCAGGCAGACAGTGGTGCTTGTCCTGCCCACTCTCCTCTTGTCTGTGTACATGCCCTGTGTTCAGGGAGAAACTCTGACAGTCCTGACCTTTCCTGGCTCCCATTTCTGGGACCTGGGCTCTGCCTGCACATACCAGCCAAAGCCTTCACTCACCCTCTTCTGCTCCCCCTCCAGTTCTGCCCACGTTTCTCCCCACTAACTCCCTGGTTCTCTGCTTTCCTTCTTCCCGAGGCTCTCCACCCTTTCTGTTTTCCTCTCCTGGAGCCTTTCTCTCTGCCTGGCTCCCTTGTCACTCTCCCTTGTCACCCTCCCTCATCTCTTCCCATTAGGATTTGCAGTCTAGGTGATCAGTCACAGAGAGATGTTTTCTCCAGCACAGCAGCTATTACCCAAAACTCAATTTTCCCTGACTTGAAATAGCTATTTTTAAAAAAACTCTTTCAAATGGCTCTGTAACACTCTTCCCTTCTTTGCAGTGTTGAGTCAATACACCTTCTGAGAGGAGAGATTTCTTTCTTTATCATTCAGGGCTGGAGGCTGAATTTAAATACAGTAATACATCTAATTTTCTCCTTTACTGTCCAAACCAATTGCAAAATAAAACACTTCTCCCTCTCTGCACCTTCTTCTCACCTTTTTTCCAAACAATATTTGTTGTGCAGATGTAATACTTTCAAGCTCAGCTGATTACAGTAACATTTGTGATAAAAACTGAAACATAAAGGTAATGGCACTCTTTTTCTCTTTAATGTGTTCCATGGGCATTCCCAAGGGAGGAGGCTGGCTCTCCCAGCACCGTCCCTGCCGTTCTTTGGCAGTTTGGAAGGAATACAGCACTTGTTCCAGGGACATCATCCCCTCATCCCCACTGAGGTGTCAGTGGGGGCAGCAGGCAGAGGTTCCCCAGTGTGACCCTTCCAGGATCCCTGGCACAGCAGGTCCTGCCCTGCTCCCTCACCCCTTGGGCAGGCTCGTGCTGTGGGAGAGGGCTGGCATCTCTCCCAACTCTGTTTTCTCTCCTCCTGTCCAACCAGGAGAAATACCAAGGAAATTAGGTCTCTAATGGTGGAGCTGAGTGTCAATGACGCGTGAGCTGCTGGAATTAATGCTCTGCTTTCTCTGGCTTTGGGAATCTCTGGGCCTGCACGTGTCATTTAACTGTGGCTGTGGGCTCGCTTAGCAGTCAGGCAGTGCCAGGGCTCATTAGGCAGAGACGTGGCACTGCTGAGCTCCCCAGAACCCCCAAACGTGGGGAGCTCACTGACAGGTAAAGAGGATCTCACTGAAAATGCTCCAGCACTGTGAGTTCCTCCAGAGGAGAGGAGCAGCACAGAGCCAGCAGCAGCTCTCCCTGCCCTCTGCTTCACACACTTTGGGCTCTGCTTCCTCTGCCTGAGCTTCCTTCTGTACCCAGGTGGGCGACGAGCTGCCTGCTGGCCGTGTGAGCTGGCCCCGTGCCTGCTGCTCAGGCCCTGGGGCTGCCCAGGCTTCCTTCCATCCCTCACTGCTTCACCCTCAGCTGCTCTGGGCTTCCCAGCCTGGCCCAGTCTGCTCCAGTCTCTGCACGAGCTGGGCTGTGTAATGGAGAGAGAGGGAAGTTGGGACTTTGGGGACCCCAGGTTTGTTCTTCCCTGCCCTGGGGAGCAGTGGGGACAGGAGGTGGAGAGTCAGGACTCCTGTGTGAAAGGATGAGTGGTCCAGGGATGGGGGAGAAGCTGTGCACACCTTTCCATCCTGAACAAAGGGAAGAAAATAAATTTAGGAACGTGTCAGCCCCTCACAGCTGACATGCTGGCAGTGCTCCTCGTTTCCCAAACTGTTTAAGGCCCATCCACCTGTACAGGGTGGCAGCAGTTTGGGTTACGTGGAGCCGAGCTGGAACATCGCTGCTGACTTGAGGAGCCCCTTGCTGCAGCAGAAGGGTCTCTGCAGCTCCTCTCCCCTGCCCCAGCCTTGGCTGAAGGTGTCTCTCTTCTCTCCTAGTCCCAGGAAAGCCCATCCTGTCTGTGCACCAGACAGAGGAGAACACTCTCCTGGTGAAATGGGAGCCCCCGCTGGACGCGGAGGGCCAGGTGTTGGGCTACCGGCTCCAGTTCGGCCGCAAGGACATCGAGCCTCTGGCCACCTTGGAATTCTCGGCACAGGAGGATAAGTACCTCGCTCCCAGCATCCACAAGGGCGCCACGTATGTGTTCAAGCTGGCCGTGAAGAGCCGGGCCGGCTTCGGGGAGGAAGCCGTGCAGGAACTCACCACCCCCGAAGACATCCCCAAGGGTTACCCCCAGATCCTGGAGGCGAGCAACGTCACGTCCATGTCGGTGCAGTTCGGCTGGCTGCCCCCCGTGCTGGCCGAGAGGAACGGAGCCATCGTCAAATACACCGTGGCCTACCGGGAAGCCGGTTCTCCCGGGAACCTGCTGGAAAAAGACCTGCCCCCCTCCCCAGAGAACTCGTACACCCTCAACGGCCTCAAACCCAACACCGCCTATGATGTTAAAATCCGTGCTCACACCAGTAAAGGCCCCGGGCCCTACAGCCCGACCGTCCAGTATCGGACGTTCCAGCTGGACCAAGGTAGGACTTACCGGTTTCTCCTCCCTCTGTCCCCTTGTATCCGGGGCTGGTGCCGGGAGGCAAGAGAGCTGGAGAGGTCAGGCCAGGCTCAGCCAGGCTCGTGAGTAAATGCAAAGCACTCTGGTGTCACACTCAGTCCCTCCGCTCCTCTCTGCCTTGTGCCAGGTAAGTCCCTTTTACCACTTTCTTCTAAGTTAAGTCCGGACACCTTCTGTCACTGGCACCTGAAGGGGGGGGCCAGTCGCTGCACAGGTGGGAAGAGCATTTTATTCAGCTTTTGCAAACAGCCAAAAGAAAAGAGCAAAAATTTTTAAGAACGAACCCTCAAGCCGTGACCTGGGATGGGTTTTTTCCTCACCTGAGCATGCTCAGCCAGGCAGAACCTCGTTCCTGCAGCAGCCACCCAGGCCCAGAGTGTGGGGGCAAAGCCACGCGCCCTCCTGGGGTTAGGCATGGGGACAGGGAGCACTAGGAAATGGACCTTGGCAAAACTCCAGCACAGTGGAGGAGGGAGCCATCCCTTCTGTTCCTGCAGCCGCAGCCAGACCCAGCCTGGCAGGCCCCTCTTCCAGCACTTGACATTCTCTTCCTTCTCTTTCCTGCTCTTCCTTCCCTCTGCTGCCTTTCTTCTCCTTTCTCCCCTTCCTCCTCACTTTTTTCTCCACAGTTTTACCCAAAAACTTCAAGGTGAAGATGGTGACAAAGACATCTGTCCTTCTGAGCTGGGAGTTCCCTGAGAATTACAACTCTCCTACCCCGTACAAGGCAAGTGGAGTGCAGATTTTCCCCGTGCTCACCCCAGCTCTGCAGGGCTGGGTGCTCCGTGTTCCCTGCAGAGGGATGGGGAGGAGGGAGCTGGAGCAGTCCCAGCCTTGCTCAGGGAACAACCTCCTCCCCTCCCACAGATCCAGTACAACGGGCTGCACGTCGACGTGGACGGACGAACCACCAAGAAACTCATCACCCACCTGAGGCCCCGCACCTTCTACAACTTCGTGCTGATGAACCAGGGCAACAGCATGGGGGGGCTGCAGCAGAACGTGGCAGCCTGGACTGCTGCTGACATGTTGTCCAAGAAGCCAGAGGTGACCCACAAGCCTGATGCTGATGGCAACGTGGTGGTGATTCTCCCCGACGTGAAGAGCTCTGTGCCTGTCCAGTAGGTTTCTGTGTAACTGCAGGGGTGGGTGCTTAGTTCATGTTTTGGGGGTCAGCCCTGGTGGCTGGAGACCACCACAAATCCACAGGGGCAGCACCTGGAGGGTGATCCCTGCATTTCCAGCCTTCCTGACTGCTTCCTTTTGGAGGCACTTCCACAACTAACAGGGAAAGCCAGAGAAGTGTGAAGGGAGTACACAAGGAGCCAGGGGGTTGCTGCTGAATCCAGCTCATTCCAGGAGCAGCAACTGTGCTGAATAAAAAAATAAAGGGCTTGAGCCAGTGGGGAAGTTTGAGCAAACTCACATCAGTGTGTGCACTCCCTTCTTTGTGCCTCATTCCTTCTGTTTCTTCTTATCATTCCCAATGTTTAGAGCTTTCTACATTGTGGTGGTGCCTCTGAGGAAGTCCCGGGGAGGACAGTTCCTCAACCCCCTGGGCAGCCCTGAGGAGATGGACCTGGAGGAGGTGAGTGTGGGTGAAACTCGACTCAGCTTAGGGGGAGAGAGAACAGCGGGAATGGGCTGGGGACCTGAGGGCTGGGAGGGACATTTGGGCTACCTGTGCTCCTCATTCAGGGCAGCCAAGGAGCAGCCAGTCTTGGGAGGGCTGGTTTGGCTTTCCTTGCTGCTCCTTTCCAGGGTCTCAGGGCGTTCCTCTGCTTCCTCCAGCTGGTCCAGAACATCGCCAGGCTCCGGCGCCGGAGCCTGCGCCATTCCCGGCAGCTGGACTTCCCCAAGCCCTACATCGCCGCCCGCTTCCGCTCCCTGCCCTCCCACTTCATCCTGGGGGACATGAAACACTACGACAACTTCGAGAACAGAGCCCTGGAGCCGGGGCAGAAATACGTGCTCTTCATCCTGGCCGTGCTGCAGGAACCCGAGGCTGTAAGTGCTGCCTGCTCCCCCGGGCCTCTCCCACCCCTGGGATGGACCAGGGAGCTGCCACAGCCCTGCTGCCCTCCTGGCATCCTCGAGAGGCTTTTCCTTCCAGCTGTGGAGCTTTTGGATGTGGCTCTTGTGCTTGTGCCTGCATTCATCTCTTCCAAGCACCAAGGACAGGAGCAGCTGTGACTGTCCCAGTCCTTGTGGACAGAACTTGCACACTTGTGGCTCCAGACTGGAGTCCAGAAAGGGGAGGAGCACTGAGCTGTCCCCTCAGGACTGCACAAGAGTTCAGAGAGCCCTGGGTCAAACCCCTTCTTGAACAATAATTTCCTTTAAAGGCTGTTCTGTAACTCTTCAGAGCAATGACCGCAGACATCCTGCTCCAAGAGCCTGTCACACTCTGGGCATTGCTGAGTTCATCTCCAAGCACAGAGGGGAGCATTTTTTAATGGAAAATTACAAGTTCTCTCTACCAATTCAGCATCTCTGCTGTTTTCACTGGGGCTGTTCATGGCTTTATGAAAACAACTGTTTTAATATTTACCTGCCTCCTCCCTCACACACAATGGGAAACAGCCTAATGCTTTGTTGTTTTTAAATCCCCCTATGGAATTGTAGCAGGGAACTATTGGAAATTAAGGGTTTTCAGAGTTTTTTTCCCCCAATAAATATTTAGTTGTGTATTTGATATTAAAGGATTAGGCTGACACGCTCCTGAATGGGTTTCTCAATCGGATTACTGCAGCTTGAGGTAATTTCTGCTTTAGAACAAGGTGCTGCAGACTCACTCTCAGTGGCCTGGATCCACTGCAGCTCCTGAGTGTGGAGCAGCATTCCAGCCTGCTCAGGGCTGATGGAGTTCAAGGACCCAGAGCTCCTATTCTTGTCCTGTCCCTGGCTGCTCTCCCAAACCAGGCCATGCCAGTTCTCTGTGCTGTTCAGCTTCTGGAGTTCCTGTGGAGGATGGAAATTCACCCTTAGTCAGGACTCTGAAGGCTTTGAATGTGCCTCTGATCCTCCTCAAGGGCCCAACTCAGTGCAGAGGCAGCAGAGGACACACACAGTGTTTTACTACTTTATATTTATTTGTCAGGGTTGGTTTGTTTCAGTCACCAGACCAAGCATTAATTCTTGTTTTAATCCCTTCCCTCTTGCTCTGTAATCCCACTTGACTGTCAAAATCCAGATGGTTACATGAGAGCTTGGGGAAGGTGTTTGTGTGTTTGTGGCAGCGCTGAGGGCTCAGGGCTGTGGTGGAACAGAAGGAGCTGAATCTCTAACAGCAGAGTGAGCCACAGGCACGGGGCAGGCTGCAGCTTCCCAGGAGTGTGGTCTTGCCATGGTGTCGCACTGGAGCATTGGAAGTGGAAGATAGCCCTGATGAGCTCAGGAACAGGGAACTTTCTCTAGGCTGAGCAGGGCATTTTCCCTGTCCCCATTGGTTTGTGCTGTAGAGAGCTCACATCCTCTGCAGCAGCTCATCCTGTGGAATATCGTGTGCTTGCCCACTCCTCAGTGCCCATCCCATCCCTGAGCTGTGTTCCTCCCTGTCTTCCAGACCTATGCTGCCAGTCCCTTCTCTGACCCCATCCAGCTGGACAACCCTGACCCCCAGCCCATCATCGATGGTGAGGAGGGGCTCATCTGGGTCATCGGGCCCGTCCTGGCCGTGGTTTTCATCATCTGCATTGTCATCGCCATCCTGCTCTACAAAAAGTAAGAGCTGCTCACTGCCCACACCTGAGACGGTTCTGAGTGTCCCCAGGGTTCCCTAAAGGGAATTTCTGTCCTGGTCAGGGGAAATCCCCACTGGGCACTGGGGAGAGGAGCACGAGTGTGGACAGGAGGGATTAGCAGGGGGTTGCAGGGATTTGCTGCTGCAGATTCTGCCCCATGGCACTGTCAGGAGAGCTGTGCTTGTCCCACAGACACTGCTCTGTGTGCAGTGGGTGTGTCAGGACTCCAGCAGTGCTGCTGGCAGCCTCAGGCACCCCTTCCCATGCTCCCTGTACCCGTGGGCAGTGAGGGGGATGCAGGGAAGGCACCTGTGAGCTGTGGGGCAGCAGAGACCTGCACTGCTCCCAGACTGTTTTTCTGCTGGAGCTGGGAGACAGGAGCAGGGTGTGAGCCTTCAGGAGGGAGAAGGGAAAGCCCCTGGAAGCGTCTCCCTTTCCTTTGGCTTTCTGAGCAGCTCACGGTGAGAACTGGGGGTCCCCTGAGCACACACAAGGCAAGGGAAGGGGCCAGGAGGGGCTGAGCAAAGTAAATAAAGGTGGCAGTGGCCAGCAGAGGTGTCCTTAGCTGGGACAGCTGATTCCCAGGGTGGGGGGAGCTCTCCTAGCCCTGCTCCATCTTTGAGCAGCACAGTGTGTTCCCTCGTGCACAGGAGTGTGGCCTCTGCCTGTGAGGCTGCTCTGGGGCAGGGGCTCAGGGCTCGTTGGTGTCCCTCTGGCTGGGTGACCTTTGCTGGTCCCACCTCTGCTGCCAGGGTTAGAGCTGAGCAAATGCTCCCCTTTCCCTCTGCAAGTCCTTTCTAACCTGAACATTTGTCTTGTCTTCTCTCCACTTGCTGCTTTCCTGGACAGCAAACCAGACAGGTAAGAGCACCAGATTTGCCATTTCTTCAGGTTCTTGCTTGCTGTGTGTTAAGCAGTGTTTGCTGTGTGGTGTTGGGACTTTGTTGGTGCAGTTCCCACCTCTAGATCTGTCCTCACAGATGTCATACTAGCTGGGACCATATTTGAATTGGGGCAGAAAAGGCAAAGCAAGCTGAGTTTTCTCCTGTTTGTCCATTCCTAAATGAAATGGCCCTTTCTCAGGTTGAGCAGCAGTGACAGTAAATGGCTCATAAAGTGTTGGGTTAATGGAGCAGAGAAGCTCTCATTTGTGTGGCAGTCAGAGGTGAAAGTGGGTTTCTGCATGTCTGGCTGCTCCACACAGGCACGCTGCAGGCAGGATTCTCGCTGGCTGAGCTGTCCCTGTCCCATGGCAGAAGCTGCTCTTGCCCCCTCAGCCAAGGGCTTCTGACAGAGTCTGTTTATGACTGCAGAAATGAGACTTTTTCCCAGCCATTTCCAAGATTGGAAGAGCTTTCAGTGGCAGTAACTGAAGGGCTCAGGCCATGAACTAAGCATGTTAACTGTTAACAGCAGTTTCAGAACTGCAGCAAAAATCAACTGCTCCCAAACTGCAAAGTGGTGTCATTCCAGAATGCTGCCCCATGCAGTGCTGGCAGGGCTCAGACCACTTCTCCTGGCTATTAATGACATCAAGGGACAGCTAAAAATGTCCTGGATAACCTCCTCTCTGCCTAAGGAATTGCCATTGCTGCTGCAGGCAAATTATTGGAGGCTTCTGTGTGCCCTGAGCAGGAGAGGCGAGGAGCTCCCCAGCCGCTCTCTGGAAGGGCTGGGGCTCCTTTCCAAGCCTCGGGGTGACGTTCTCTGCTCCCTGGAGAAGTGCAGCTCCCAGCAGCTCAACACCATTCCTTTGCAAGAAGTTATCACATCTTGAGGTCAGCACTGGTTGGCTTTGCTTCTAAATTCTCTTCAAGGAGAATGAGGCAGGTCACAGAGACTTTCAGCTGCCTAAGCTAACCTAACCCATTTGGAGGAGAATATATGAGGAAGCTCAGCTGGCAGGTTGGAGCGGGCTCCTGGCAAGGAGAGGTGGATCTCAGCAGGCACAGCTGTACTGGGAGAGGATATGTCTACTCTTTGTTGAACCCAGATTTTTAGGGTTCTGCAGTTCAAAAAAGATTGAAAACTGCTGCTCTGACTTCTCTGTCTGCAGCAGGGCAGCTCTGAGAGCTCCTGAACAAGCCAGCAGCAGTATCAGAGCTCGACACCCAAAGTCACAGCCAGGAGCTCTGTACTTTTCCAGATGATTCTGCTGGCTCTGGTTCTCTCAGGCTGGAAATGGCTTGGCCAGAGTTGGAACATTTTTGCTCTGCAGAGTTCAGTGAAGGCTGCTCTGAACAGGGAGGGTGAGGAATGAGTTCACAGCACCTCAGCTGCTCCTGGCTGCCAGTCTGTGCTGCTACTGGGAGAAGAGGAGAACTTCCAGACTTTCCTGAAAGCTGCTGAGGGGCTCCCAGGCCATTGTCAACCCCTAGAACATAGCACTGACAAGCCTTCCTAACCTCATCCCTTTTCTGATGTGTACTTACACCCTTGGCTGCAGCTTTGATTTTCGGTGGGAGCTTTGCTCTGCCTGAGCATGAGTAGCTGAGAAGTAGCTGAGACCACAAGGCCTGGAAGCTAAGCTGCTTTTTCTGTCTGGTCTCTTTTGTTTCTTTTTGGGTTTGTTGTGAAGCAAAAGGAAAGACTCAGAGCCCAGGACCAAGTGCCTCCTGAACAACGCTGAAATCGCCCCCCACCACCCCAAGGATCCCGTGGAAATGAGGCGAATCAACTTCCAGACTCCAGGTAAGCGGCTGCTGAGCGGCCTCTCCTGCTGGGAAGGCAGGAGCAGAGCACCTGCCCCTTCCCTGAGCCCTCCCTGCCTGCCTGGAGCTGCTGGGGCACTGCCTGGAGACCCAGAGCTACCCTTGGGCACAGCCAAGGAGCCCCAGCCGTGCCTGTGATAAGTGGGAATGCTGAAAGAAGCCTTTGCTGGGATCCTCAAGAACCTTGCACAGGTTGTGCCCAGTGCTGGCAAGGCAGGAGAAGGGTTTTCCTGGATTTCCAGCTAAATTGGTGCATTCTGGGCTGAGCTGCAAAGCCATGGCTGTGCCAGACATGCCAGAGCTGCCCTGTGCCGCAGCTGGGAGCTCCTGGGTGGGGAGATGGAGCGTGGCAGGCTGCCCAGCACCCCCTGCTCCAGCCACACCTGGAACTGGCTCTTTCTGGTGCCCAGCCACTCCTGCTGGGAGCCAGGCCTGCCCCTGGGCCCTGCAGGGAGAAAGGAGCTTGGGGCAGGAGGGGCAGCATCTCCTCGCTTGGTGCAGATGCTGTCATGGAATCCCAGGCTGGTTTGGGTTGGGAGCACCTTAAAGCCCACTCAGTTCCACCCCCTGCCATAGGGGCACCTTCCACTTCCCCAGGTTGCTCCAAGCTTTGTCCAGCCTGGCCCTGGGCACTGCCAGGGCTGAGCTCAGGGCAGAGGCTGTGGCACCCTCCCTGCTGCACCCTCGTGTCCCCATGTCCCTGCACGTCCCAGCTGCCTGCATGGCACCTCTGCAGCCACCAGCGACATGCGGCACGTCCTCACGCAGGCAGGCACGTGGCAACTCCTCTGCCTCCTCTTCCCGGTGCTTGAGGACTTGGAAGGGAATTTATTGTGCTTTTTGGGGGCTGGCTGTTGTGTTCAGTTTGTTTGTATTTTTTTTGCTGTTTTGTGCTCGTTAGTAATGTTTCTGTAGCTCCTGTTTGCCCTTCCCATCCCAGTCCTGTCCTTAGCGTTGTGGAGTCTCCTCAGGGTGGGGCTGGCAGCAGGGACCCAGGGGGCAGGGGTTGTGCAAAGGCAACGCTGAGCTGAAGGGCTCTGACCAAAATGAGTTGGGAAGCACCTGCTGGGATCAGCCCAGGCCCAGGAACCATGCTCAGCTGAGGGCTGGCAGCAGGGACAGCAGTCGAGCACAGGTAGGTCCCTAAGTCAACTCTTAGTGCTGCCCTTGCAGGAGGGTCTGAGGGTGTTTGAGATCTTCTGAGTGCTCCCAGCTCAGCAGCAGTTTGCCATGTCTGGGTGCTTCCTTTGGGAGCATTTGTGCTCCAGGTGGAGGGAGGTGGGAGACCCAAGAGAAGGAGCTGCAGTCTCAGATGAAAACTGTGCTGAGATGAGAATAAAAGGTGGTGGCCTTCCAGCTTGGTCTTGGTGCAAGCAGCAGCTGGAAGTGCTGGTTCCTGTGTTTCCCTGAGTGGGAGTTTGTGTGTCCCACAGCACAGCAGAGTCAGCTGAGGCTGCCCCAGCAGGTGATGGGGTCACTGCTTTGGTCACGCTGCACCTCTGAATTCTGGCTCTGAGGTGTGAAGGGTAGCTGAGACATCAGAACCTGCACTAAGGCTCTGCAGATCCCAAAGGACACTGCCTGTGTCGGCTCTGCCTTTAGGAGATGCTGCCCTTTCCAGGTTTATCTGGCCAGAGTTGACCTACCTGGTGTTACTCTGCTCTATAATCTGTGAAGCACTAAAAGGTTTTAGAGGATTGGGGGGAGTTGATCACCTGTCTCCCACAGAACGTTGGAAACATTGGGTGAAAATGGAAAAGGATGGGAAAATGAGCTTGGAGTGTGTTGGCAGTGATGGAGAGGTTGTGGTGCAGTTAGCAGGTGAAGAGTTCACAGGTGGTCTCTGAGTTAAGGGCATTTAAATTCAATATATTGTGGTTGAGAAGGGGCCTGTGGGCTCTTCTCCAGACAGCTGACCCCAGGTGGAATCTCCATGGTGTCCCCAGCAGTGAAACAGAGGAGGGACATGGGAATGGGAATGTGCAGCTCAGAGAGGGGAAAGCGTAGCACACCTTAGATATCCTGTCCTAATCAGCACAACAAATACCTTTCTTTTCCTCTTTAGATTTATGTTGGTTTTTGGTTTAGTTTTTTTTTTTATTTTATTAGCATGAAATTTTTACAAAAGTGTATCTTTTATTTATTTTTTTTTTACTGTTTTCTGCAGATTCTGGTCTGAGCAGCCCTCTCAGTGACCCTGAGTTTGACTTGGAAAGTTAGTTCCTGTGTGTTTTTGTTCCTGTTGGTTTCATTTTTCCCCCCATTATTATTTTCCTCTTCTGTCACTTTCCTTTCCAATTCTTGTTACGTTCCTGTTTTTTGATTTTCTGCCGATTTCTGCGTGTTCTGCGGTGTTTGCCCATCTCATCCCTTTTCTGTGCCATCTGTTTGTCTGACCTGCGCTTCCAGTTTTACAGTTTCCCTCTCAGGGCAGGAGCGGGGCAGGAGGGAGCCCGGTTCCCCCTCGCTGCCTCCCTGCCCCAGGGGGATCAGGGCTGCCTCTCCCGCTGTGGGAGATGTTCCACCGCTGGCGCTTGGCTCCGTGTCCTCGGTGTCCCTGTGCCCTGCTGTCACTGGGGGTTGTGCTTTGTGTTTGTGGTGCAGGGACAGGGACTGCAGCTGCAGCTGCTCGTGGCACCGAGTGCTTCAGGAGCACCGACACCAGGGCCAGCCCAGGGCTCCACAGGAGTGCCTCCAGCACGGTGATTTCGCAGGATAAACGGGCTCTGGCCCACCGAGCAGATGTTAGGGTGACGTTTCTGGCGACTTGGCTGGTGCACAGAGAATCAAGTCTTTTGTGATAAGATTAGAGAGATTCAAGTGATTGAAATGTTAGATGAGACTGGCTCGAAAAGATTTCATCCCATTAGGAGCCAAGATCCCAGCCTTGCTGGGTGGTTTGGGCTTGGATTTTTTTTTAATACTGGGCAGGGAAGGATGTGAGGTTTCAGCTGACAAATGTGAGGAGTCACAGATGCTGCTTGTGCTCGGAGATGTGAGGGCTGGGATATTTCCCTGGGTAGTTTAATCCAAATACTGGTCTCTTTGGTATGGAATATGACACAATTGTCCCCTCAACCCCTCATTGTAGCAGAGGGGTTGTGGGTGTTTTCCTGGCTGAATTCAGCCCTTCATACCCCAGAATGAGTTCCTGAATGAAAGGACAGAAGAGCAGCTGAGCCGAGGCAGAGCCGCTCCTGCCTCGTTTCACAGCAAACTCCTGGATCCTACTGGAAACCCCATGCACTTGGCATTTTGACCAGGGAAGTGTTTATTGCTGCAGAGGTTCTTTTATTCCAAAGAGCCCCAGAAATCGATCCCACGAGGAGTTTCTGTCCTTAACAGCTGCAGAACAAGGCGAGTTCCCACGTGCTCCCAGCCAGGTTCTGTGCAGGGAGGGAGGGAGGGGAAGCAGGATGACCCCAGCAAAGGGCAGAGCTGCTGGGCACACTCTGGGATTTTCCTGGAGCTTTTATGAAGGAAACTTGTGCAGCTCCTTCAAGGGGAAGGTGACTCCTCATTCCAGATTGGCACAGTGGGCCTCCCCCGTGCAGCCCACTGCCTCAGAGGTTGTTGTACGTGTTGCTCCATGACTTCTGAGCCAAAGAGAACCTGGGGTTTTTCTTGGTTTTTATTACTGGGGTTTCAGATTGTTTCTTTTCTCCTTTTAACCTACATGTTCATCAAGAGTTGGTGGTGTTAACCAACTCTTTGGTCTGACCCAGGGTGGCCTCCCCATCCCACACTGAGAGGAGCAGCTGCTCCCAACACCCCAGTGCTGGGGTGGACGGCAGCCCCCTGCATCCAGGAGAAATAATCCTCCTGCAGGTGTGATGGGGCAGGACAGCAAGAGACCAAATGGGAGTTTTTCCTCCATGAGCCAAGAGAGGTTTCCTGCCCTGATGCCAGCAGGCTGCAGTGGAGCCAGCACAGCTCCCAGGGTTATTTTTGTGAGTTTTTTTGGTATATTTCCCCTCTTCTTCTATTTTCAGCCATATTTCCTTGTGCTGAAAATAGATGTGTGGTGAGCTTAGGAGAAACCTGTCCAGGTATGGCAGACTCATCCCATGCCCAGGCCTGGGGGAAGCAGCACCTCTCCCACATCACTGTAAAACTGAGGATGTCATGCTTGCTTTGCCATCTCTGTGCTGAGTTTTCAGAGTATCTGACCATGCTGCTGCCACGCCGCTGCTTTGTCACCCACCAACACCCACGGGGCTCGAAATTCTCCCTGGCTTCCATCTCCTCTCCACTCCTGTCCTTCTCATCGGGGGCACTGCCCAGGGCTTCTTGGAATGCTGCTCTGCAGGCCTCTGGAGAGGCTGGCAGACAGCATGGGAAGCCTTTGGAAAGACATAATCCGATGCAGATGAGCAAAGCACGGAGCGCTTTTCCTGCTGGGTTTGTAGCGTAGCCACTGAGGGACTGTGGGCAGGGAACGGTCCCTGCCCTTCCCAGAGCTCCAGCTGCCCCTTTCAGAGCAGGATGTGCAAATGCCAGGCTGAGAAGCGAGTCAGCCGTGGCTGCTCACCCCTGTGGTGGCTGAGGTGTGCCCCAGCTGGACCAGTCTGACCCAGTGGGGCCTCCCAGTACGGCCCCAGTGAGTTCCCTGAGCTCTGGCTGCCTCTACAGCAGCGTGCAGAGTGCTGGGGGGGATTGCAGGGGCAGCAGCTGAACCAGCTCAGGGGCATCAGGACTGTTCCAGTCCCCTGCCCGAGGAGGATCCCCTCTGTCCACCCCACAAGGGGACAAGAGAGCCTGGACGGGGCCACTCCAGCCTGACCCACCGTGCTGGGAGGGAGGGGAGGGCTGTGCTGTGCTGAGGGAGGAACATCACCCACAGCCTGAGTGGCAAGAGGAGCCAGCTGGGTGCCTCCAGGCCTGCCTGAGCTCTGGGAATGGAGGAGCTCAGAGCTCAGGGTCCACGAGCAGACCGAGAATTTCCAGAGCCGGTGTTGTGCAAAAAACAACCCAGAGAATCCCCGAGGTCGGAAAAGACCTTAAAGATCATCGGGTCCAGTTCCTGAAAAGCCTCCCCTGCTTCCCCCCATCTGCATATTCCATCTCCTGCCCACATCTCCATGGCTGGCTGGATGCTGCCCGTGCCTCCCTTTCTGTTGGAGCTGGTTCCCGGTCCCGGCGGGTGCTGTGCCATTTGCTGCGTGGGTTCCTCTGGCAGCGTTTGCTCATTCCAAGTCACTTTGGAATCGCTCACGCATCTGCTCTTTGGATTTTCCTTTTTGTTTTGCTCTGATTTCCACATTGAAAATTGGGCCATCATGGGAACACTCTCATTTTAATGTTTTTTTTCTTTATTTCCTTGATTTTTATTTTTTACTTCCAAGGACACAATTTCGAGCCCTGAATTCTTCTCTTCTAACCTCCCTACTTTCATTGCAGATCTTACATTGTAATTTATTTTCTTTTCTTGTTCCTTCTTTCTTATAAAATGCGCAACGGTTGTGAATTTTAGTTATTATTAAATAAGATTCTTTCCCTGCTGTCTTGTCTTTTAGGTATGCTCAGCCACCCACCCATCTCCATTTCCGAGCTGGCTGAACACACAGAGCATCTCAAAGCTAATGATAACCTGAAATTATCCCAAGAGTATGAGGTATGAGCAAGAGTGAGTGCTGTGCATGGGTTTGCAGAGACAGGATTAGGGAATTCAGACAGGCCTTCATCCAAATAAACAGCTTTGTTTTAAAGATCTGGTTAGCTGAAATTTAAAAGCTATTTATGTATTGGAAATTAAGTACTCGCTGGGCGCTTTGCTGGGTTCAGTTCTGGCTCATGAAAAGGAGGAGGTTGGTCCATGAGCTGCTCCTGTTGGGTCAGCAGAGGCTGAGCTCCCTCGGAGAAGGGGATGCAGTCCTGGAGGGTGACTGCAGGGTGGGATGGGAGCTTGGGGAGCAAGGGAAGGACTGTGACAGCCAGTTCACACAGCTGAGCTTGAGTGAGGTGAGCAGGGAGCCCTCCAGAGCTGATGCCATCAGCAGCCAGGAGCTAAAGACAGAAAAACAGGATGATTTGTGCTTCCTTGTCATCTCTGAGGGGTTTGTGCACATTTTCCCTATCCTGGCAGTGTTTGGTTACCTGATCCCAGACTGGTTTGGGTTGGAAGCACCTTAAAGCCCACCCAGTGCCACCCCAGCCATGGCAGGGACACTGCCACTGTCCCAGGCTACTCCATCCCCATCCAGCCTGGCCTGGGGCACTGCCAGGGCTCCAGGGACAGCCACAGCTGCTCTGGGCACCTGGGCCAGGACCTGCCCACCCTCCCAGCCAGGAATTTCTTCCTAATATCCAGTCTAAAGCCTCTTTCAGTTCAAAGCCCCTTGTCCTATCATTCCATGCTCTTGTAAAAAGCCTCTCTCCACTCTTGGTTTTGTTGTTGAAAGACATCAAATGCCCGGGTATTTTCAGTTAATATCGAGTCTAGAGTGCCTGGTCTGTTTGCAGGCAGGGAGCGAGGGGATGTTTTCCAAAGCAAAGGATGATTTCTCCCTGCTCCACACCCGGAGCAGGGTCACACCTTGCAGGAGGCACGTTTGGCTCTGCTGGGTCTCTCCTCGCTCGCTGGTCTCGGGGCAGCAGAGCTGGTTCTGTGCTGCAGCCAGATTCCAGAGGCTGCTGTGCATGATGGCACATCCCGAGTGCCCTGGCTGAGAGCCAGCCCAGCCTCCTCCGGAGGGAGAGCCAGAGCTGAACAAACATCGCTAATGAAGTGAAGGCGAGGCGTGATTAGAGGGATGGAGAGCAAACAGACACATTACAATAGTATAAATACCCATTAGTTAGGAATTCTCCGCAGCCGCAGCCGGAGTGCCGCAGCTCAGCTCGTTCTGTGGGAGCTCCGGGGTGGGAGCAGGCACGGAGGGCAGCAGGGATGGCCAGAGGGGATCTGGGACCCTGTCCCCAAAGGGATGGATCTGGGACCCTGTCCCCAAAGGGGTGGATTTGGGACCCTGTCCCCAAAGGGGTGGATCTGGGACCCTGTCCCCAAAAGGGTGGATTTGGGACCTTGTCCCCAAAGGGATGGATCTGGGACCCTGTCCCCAAAGGGGTGGATTTGGGACCCTGTCCCCAAAGGGATGGATTTGGGACCTTGTCCCCAAAGGGTGGCAGTCTGAGGGAGAGCAAGCAGCAGCAAACACAGCTCAGCACGTTCCTGCCAAGCCTCCAATTGAGGCAAACCCCAAGGGCTCTGCAAAATGATGAAGGAATTAAGCCCTTGTTTTATTTAATTCTCTGGCTGAGGATTTAGAGGTAAACGTAATTAACCTAATTTCCATATCTGGGACAGCTGGACTTTAGAAAGGAAAAAAACCTGACCACCAAACCTGGCATAAATCACTCAGGCAGGCAGAGGGGATTTTTCTCTCTAGTGCATTTTATTGTTTATTCCTTCATCCCTTCTAGGAAAAATCCCTGTTGATTGAGTGTCCTAGGGCTGGGGTCCTTACCCTTTTCTGTGCTGGGGGATATGCTCCTGTCCCTGCCAGGCTTCCTCCCCATTTGCTTTGGGAAACCTTTGGTGCAGAGGGGGAATGACCTCAGATATTCCCCTTGGGGCCAGGGGAGATGGGACATCAGCTGTTCCACAGGGCTGGGGTTTTCCCACAGCAAAGCTGGCTTCTTGAGGGATGCAAACAGTGATCACTGGGCTGTCAGTGAGACCTCCAGAGCCACAAGTGCTCAGAACTGCATTTGCTGCTTCTGTCCTCACTGACTGTCCCATTTCCTCTCCCAATCCCTGCAGTCCATCGACCCTGGCCAGCAGTTCACCTGGGAGCACTCCAACCTGGAAGTGAACAAGCCCAAGAACCGCTACGCGAATGTGATCGCCTACGACCACTCGCGGGTCATCCTGCTGCCCATCGAAGGTAAGGAGCATCCCCTGTTCTCCAGGCAGTGCTGGGATGGAGTTCCTGCAGGGAACATGTCACACCTGCCCTTCTCTCCTCTCTGTGTTCTTCTTTTAACGTGTCCCTGGCAGTTTGGCAAGCAGGAGATACCTCTGTAAAGCAAGCATTTGTTAAATTCTGGTGACCGACATATTCAGCTGGAGCTGCAGTCCCTCATATCAAGGGCTGGTTTATCAAGAAACTGCCTTCCCTTTGCTTGGAGATGTCTGTTTGATACATCTCTGACAAACAGGAGGAATTCAGACCACGGTGCTTTAGAGGGAGCTGGAATGGGGCTGCACAGGGACGAGTGGGAGCAAGGCCAGGGCTGATTGTACAAATGTGAGAGGCAGCAGCAGCAGAGATGTGGCTGCTGAGTTGTACAGGCACAAAGATCACTCAGCATGCAGCCCCTGCTGCAGCCCTGGCCCCTAAAAGGCTCGGGATAAGAAGGGGTTAGTGCAAGCCTGGCAGGTCATAAATTGTTTCCTGAGCTGCTTATGTGAGTGATGGTGCAGTCAGAAAATTTACATTAAATTTCACAACTCGTGGTTCTTGACAGAGCTGCTCCAGTGCACGCCAGGATAAGAGAGGCTTGAGATGGAGTTGAACAGGGCACCTGCTTGGGCTGCTGCTGCTGAGATAATATTGGAGTTTCATGGGCTCAGGATGTGGCTGTGCCGGGTGGATAAAGCGTTCAAGGCCAGTCTTGCGTTGCCAAGAGCTGATCATCAGAGCAGAGAGGATGTGGGATGTCCTGGTAACTGCCTGGTGAATGGAGAGGTTAATTCCAAAGCCTTTGAGACCAGGGAATTGCTAAAATAATCTCCCTGTGCCACGGTAGCTCCGAGGGGCACGGGGAAGGGGGAGAGCTGAGGCAGCAGAGCACGCTGATTTGCCAAAAAACTGCACAAATCTGGATTGCTCTGGTCTGCTATTAGAGGGCTTTAAATGTTTCTCCTTGTGAAGCTGACTGTGTTCTGCCTTGGTTTAATTCCAGGATTAATATTGTATGAGCCAAGGAAAGCAGAGGCTTTAAAAAGTTGCTTTGTCATTCAGGGGAGGGGAGAAAAGCACAAGTGTGGGAGTGAAGGACACTTGGGCTGGTCTTGGATCTGGGGCTGGATGCAGGCAGCAGCTCTGCCCAGCTCTGTGAGGGACCAACAGAGCAAGGATGATGGCCTAAGGCTGAATTTTCAAGCATCTGAGAGGTTCTGACATGTCTTGGCTGGTGTGCTCCTTCCTACCGGGCTCTATTTTATGCTCAAGGCCAGAGGATGAAAGGAGCTGGAGGAATTAGTTTTGTTGCTTTCTCTTTGTTTTAAATCTGAATTTGTCAAGGCTGCAGATTGTCACTGGCTGCTTGGTCAGGAAGAAGTAGTGACTTTATTTCTGTGACTTCTCTGAAGCTAGGCCTGTCACAGCAAAACCTTGCAGGAGCTCCTGGGCACCATTTCACATGACAGAGTGGAGCCCAGGGGGCTGGAGGGGAGATTAATTCAAGCTCAGCCTTGAACACGCTCCTGCCGTTGCAGCCGCCTTCTCTCCCTCCTGAAATTTCAGACTGGGAGGGAGCAAGGGTAGGAAACCCTCCAGAAATTTAATCAAAAACCCTTTTTCCAGCAGCTGAAGTTCCTGAGTGCCCTGGAGGACGGGCAGGCTGCTCTGGGCTCGCCCCTTGCCAGCAGCAGCAGCAGCAGCAGCAGCCCCGATTGCTGCAGCCCAGTTCCCCACCCCTGGCTGCCCTGGAGACGGGAGTGAAGGGCTCTGCACCGAGTTAATCATGGCTTTGCAGATCCTGCCAGCCTTGCCAGGTGCTCGGAGTGCGGCTGCTCCGTGCCAGGCGCCGGAGCTGGACCTGGGCAGCGCCGTGTGCCAGGGCCCGTTTTAACTCCAGAGCAGCTTTCTCCTGCCATGTCCCAATCAACCTCTTCACTCTGGCAGTGCCTCCTGCTCATCCCAAACCCTCAAGCAGAGACCCAGGCGAGCAGCTGGAACTCAATAGCCTGTAACTCATGCGAGTAGGAAAAAAAACACTCTTAAAAATGACAGCGGGCAATTTACAGCGAGTCAAAGCCTGTAATTTCAAAGCCTTCATTGGCTAAATCAAGCCTGGCTTTATTGTTTACTCTGTCCAGCTGTAGCTCAGTGCCTGGGATTTCATTATGGACCACAGTCATTGACCAGGTGCATTTGCTGCCTGGGCTTGGGGTAGTCTGGGACAAGGACTCGGGTTTGTCCTACTGGACACTGATGCAGAGGAACCCCAGGCCAGGACTTTGCTCCTGTTAAGCACATGAGTAAAAACAGCACAGTTTCAAGGCCTGATATTCGGTCTCTTTAACATCTCTTGCAAGGAGTTACTGTCTCTCCACAATGCAGGAGCTTGAGCTGGGAAAACCTTGCCGAGAGCCTGTGTGATTCTGACCCACCAAGGCGCTGGTGTTTCTGCAGGGGGCTTCTCTCTGACAGCAAAAATCTCCTCATGCTTCCAGCTGTGTGAAGTCCTGTGCAATTCCCTGATTTTTGCTGATTTGACACAGGAATTGTGGGCAGTGATTACATCAATGCCAACTACATCGATGGGTACAGGAAGCAGAACGCCTACATTGCCACGCAGGGGCCCCTGCCAGAGACCTTTGGGGACTTCTGGAGGATGGTGTGGGAGCAGCGCTCAGCCACCATTGTCATGATGACTAAGCTGGAGGAGAAATCACGGGTAAGATGCATGAGAGGGATGACTGGTTAGTCATAATCCAGGGGGATTGGAGGGAGAGTTGGGGGAACAGCAAATCCCTTTGATGTGCAGCCAGGGGGGGATTTCTGCCTGCTCTGCCAGCACCCTGAAACTTCAGTGATTCATTGCTTTTAAAAAACAAACCATTCACCCTGGAAAGCTGCAGCCTCCTTGGCAACTCCAGGAGAAGAAGCTGCTGGATCCCACTGCATGTCTGTCTTGGAGTTAATCATGTGGCAAGCTTCACATTCATTCTCTTGTTTAACAAGCCTCAGTACATTCCCTCTAATCTTCAGGATCATTCCAGTCTGTTGTCTGTGGGATTGACATAGCACCAAAGTCTGTGTTTAGTCAGTAGCAGCTTTTCCTGATGGGTCTGTCTCTGTCCTGGTGCCTTTGCCACCAGCCCATCTTCACCTGTAACAGGGCACTTTGGGAATTGAGTGTCCCCACCAGCACAGGGTTTGTCCCAGGAGCCATCCCCCTGTCTTGCAGATAAAGTGTGACCAGTACTGGCCAGGCCGAGGCTCGGACACCTACGGAATGATCCAGGTGATCTTGCTGGACACCATTGAACTGGCCACGTTCTGTGTCCGAACCTTCTCCCTTCACAAGGTGAGCTGGCTCCTGCTGCTGTTTTCCCTGGGGAAGGGCTGTGGCCCACTCTGCACACCCAGCACAGGCAGTTCTGGGGTGCTGCCGTGCCCTGAGCCCTGTGCTCCCTGTCCTGCAGAACGGCTCCAGCGAGAAGCGCGAGGTGCGGCAGTTCCAGTTCACAGCGTGGCCTGACCACGGCGTGCCCGAGTACCCCACGCCCTTCCTGGCCTTCCTGAGGCGGGTGAAAACCTGCAACCCCCCTGATGCCGGGCCCATCGTGGTGCACTGCAGGTACAGGTTCCCTTCCCTGGCACAGGAGGCTTTTCAGGAGGCTGTGGATTTACCTGGGGACAGGAACCCCTCTTAGCCAGAGGTGGATTCCCAGGCAGCATCTGAGAAGGAAACCTGGGGATTCCATTGACCAGGACATTTCCTGAGATGATGAGGGGTGTCATTTGTGCCAAATCACTTGGATCGAGTGTTCCAGGCCAGGCTGGACAGGGCTCGGTTCTGCTCTCGTGGGAAGTGTCCCTGCCCATGGCAGGGAGTGGGACTGGATGAGCTTCAGGGTCCCTTTGAAACCAAACCATTCTGGATTTGATGATCTTGTGAAGCAGTGGGAAGTGCCCGGTGCTGTAGCAGTGTCTGGTTCTGTGTGGTGGGGCTGTCTCTGGTCACAGTGAGGAAGGAGGAGGATCAGGTGTGACCTTGGAGGGTGTTGGAGGTGTTTGGGAGGCAGAGCTGCCCAAGGCAGAGCTGACAGTGATTGACAGGAGGTTTCTGAGCACTGCAGCCTTTCTGATAGTGCCAGGCTGAAGGCAGGTAACATTCCCTAATTCAATTTACAAGGCAGTGAGGAATCCTTGAAGGCTCAATGCAGATAAATCCCTGTGCTCCTCAGGAGGGTGTGGAGGAGCCTGCGGGTTCCTGGGCACTGGGGGAAGATCTGAATTGTACAGGCTGCTGGGGAAGCTAATCCTGCCTCTGCTGGAGGATGCCATTTAAACAGTCTTTGTGAGTGGGCAACTTATCACTACCCTTGCAGATGGCAATTATTGTGCACCTCAGAAAATGAATAAAGAGCTGTCAGCTCACAACCAGCTCCCAGATCAGCTGCTAAATTCTTGCCAAAGCTCCAGTCACCTGCTTGGTTCAGGTGTTAGGCAGTCTAATTAACAGGGATCAAGGGGGCTTGATGAAAAAAGGGACAGTGCTGGAATGGTGAAAGGAAACCCTTTATTAGCAGTGGCACAAGAGAGCACAGAGCCCTGCTGAGGCGCAAATGCCGTTACACACAGGTCTGCTGTTACCTCCATGCACAAAAACATCCAGGGACAGAGGAGCCACATGGTTCTGTTACAGCATCACTGGTGAGGGCTGAGAGATCAAACAGGCTCTGCCAGCCCTCAGATCCTACCAGCCCCTTGCTGGAGCCTCGGGCTGCCACAGCTGTGCCTGCCCGGGGCTCACAGTGGAGGGGACAGGACAGGGCGCTGGAGGGGACAGGACAGGGCGCTGGAGGGGGGACAGAGCATGTGGAGGAGCAAGAGGCACCTGCCCATTGGAAGGACAGTCCATCACCTGCCCCTTGTCCCCAGCGCGGGCGTGGGACGCACCGGCTGCTTCATCGTGATTGACGCCATGCTGGAGAGGATCAAGCACGAGAAGACCGTGGACATTTACGGCCACGTCACCCTCATGAGGTCCCAGCGCAACTACATGGTGCAGACAGAGGACCAGTACAGCTTCATCCACGATGCCTTGCTCGAGGCCGTGGCCTGTGGCAACACCGAGGTCCCGGCCCGGAACCTCTACAGCTACATCCAGAAACTGGCACAGATCGAGGCCAGGGAGCACGTCACGGGCATGGAGCTGGAGTTCAAGGTGGGATGGGATGGGATGGGATGGGATGGGATGGGATGGGATGGGATGGGATGGGATGGGATGGGATGGGATGGGATGGCAGGGCTCGGTGGTCACACAGAGCCTTCATCAGGCTGGTGGCACCTTGCTGCTTCAGTGTGGGAGGTAATTGCATTGCTGAGTTATGCAGCTCCCAGGGGAGACCTGCCCAGCACCACTGGCAGCTTCCCTGGTCATTCCAGATCCAGACTGAATTTGCTCCCTCTTAAACTGGACGGGTTTTTAACTTTTTTAGTAGTAGTAGCATTTTCTGCAAGTTTTGCTTAGGGAAGGGCCTCAGTCTCTGTGCCCCAGCCACAAAAACAAGCGCCAGGGAGGGGTGGAACAGGGGGGCAGGTTAAGGGGCTGGCACGGGGTCAGGAGAACCCTCCAGCTGAGGGAATGGGTGTCCCCTGCCCACAGCGCCTCGCCAACTCCAAGGCCCACACCTCGCGCTTCATCAGCGCCAACCTGCCCTGCAACAAGTTCAAGAACCGCCTGGTGAACATCATGCCCTACGAGACCACCCGCGTGTGCCTGAAGCCCATCCGCGGCGTCGAGGGCTCCGACTACATCAACGCCAGCTTCATCGACGGCTACAGGTACGGCCAGGCCACCCTGCACACGTGCCAGGGGAAATCCCACACCCAAATCCAGCCTGCTCAGAAGATTTTCCCCCATGGTCTTAAATTCCTGATCCCCTAAAGCAGCACAGCTCTTCCTCAGCTGCAGATCCTGACCACAGAGGGTCAGCCAGGGGTGGATTTTGCTGTTGGGAGGTTTCTAAATATGGATTGGCCTTTTTATTACCTTTGTGATTTGGGGGCATTGCAATCCCCAAGGCTTCCCCCTGGAAACTCCAGCCCTGGGAGCTGCAGCCCTCCATGTGTGGGTTTGGATGGAACAAAGCAACTCCATGTGCCTGTTTTCCTCCTGTCCAGGACCAGCAGTGCACTGGGATTAGGGCAGCCCCGTGCCTGGAGGTTGGATTTACCCCTTGGAAGTGATATTTAAGGAGAGCCTCACTGTTGGCTCTTTTCTTTTTTGACCACTGGCGCCAAAGACATCCCAACCCCTTTAGACCTTGTGCAATCCTAGTCCTTCCCCAGCATTTCCATTTGCTCTCCCAGCCTCCAGCCTTTCTGTGCATTTCCCAAAGCTGCTGCCCGTGCAGTGCTCCCCCCTGACCCCTCCCTGCCTTGGGCTCCCCAGGCACCAGAGGGCCTACATAGCCACGCAGGGGCCGCTGGCAGAGACCACCGAGGATTTCTGGAGGATGCTCTGGGAAAACGACTCCACCATCGTGGTGATGCTGACGAAGCTGCGCGAGATGGGGAGGGTGAGTGGGGCCCGGGGAGGGGCTGGGAGGGGAATCCTGCAGGACAGGGACTAACAGGGACCTGTTTGCCCTGGGCAGGAAAAGTGCCACCAGTACTGGCCCGCGGAGCGCTCGGCACGGTACCAGTACTTCGTCGTGGACCCCATGGCTGAGTACAACATGCCCCAGTACATCCTGAGGGAGTTCAAGGTCACGGATGCCAGGGTAGGTGCTGGTGTGGGCTGGGATGGGGCAGGCCAAACTGGGAGGAAAGGGGCTGGCAGAAGACACAGGGTTTGGTGGGCTCGGCTGCCCACACTTTCTCTGGGATTATCAGTGGAGGAGAGCTCACAGAATATCCTGGTTGGAAGGGACCCAGGAGGATCATCAGAACAAGGTGGGGGTCGGGCTCTGCTCCCAGGACGAGACGAAACAGATTCAGGCTGTGCTGGGGGAGGCTCAGGTTGGACACCAGCAGGAGTTTCTTCATGGGAAGTGGGAAGGGAAACGGGCTGCCCAGGGGGGTCTGGAGTCCATGTGCCCGAGAGCTCAGTTGTGATGAGGAACAGAGCACATATACACACACTGTACTGGAATATTTGTTCTTAAAAATTGAAAGTAGTTTCAAACCTCTCTCACTGCCTTGAGTAGCTTTGTTAGAGATGTGCCTGGCTTTGGGGTTTAGTTGCAGATTATTTGAGGTGAAAGCAGAAAGTATTCCCCCTCAAAAGCTGATAAAAATCTTGCAAAGGTTTCTCTGCACCCTACAGAAAATAGCACTTCTGTGGTTGGGAGAGGAGCCACTGTCAGTCATGTTCAAAGGGACAAATTCACTCCAATAATCTTCAATTCAATGTCAGGTTTTTCATCCAAAGGAACATTTCAATACCTCCTGAAATCTCTGTAACAAACATAACCCTCCCTCTCACAGCACAGCTTTTGAGGTTGCCAAAGTATTCCAGAACCTGATAATTCAATTTGCAAGGTTGAGGAGGAGGATGCCTCATCAGTCCTCGTAGAACAAGATTTATCTTCCTGTCAGCTGTAATTCTGACACTGTGGCAATTCTTTGTGAAGATTGATTGGAGAGGCCAACACCTCACCTTGAACGTTCCTTTGCTGAAGACTCCATCTGTGCTGTCTGCAATGGTCAGAGCTTTCAGCACCTGCCAGGATATGGATCTGTGCTGACAGCCTGACTCCAGGAACGTCAAGCTGCAGCACAAGCAGCTTCATCATGGTGGGGCTGGATAATAAACACGGCTGTACTTGGCTACAACACTGAGTTGCCTCAACTTTTCATGCCCTTTACAAACCAGCAACAAAAATAGGGGAGTTTTTTGTCTTTTCTGTTTGTCGTCACAAATGCAGATGTTTAACTGTTCCTGTTTTGTCCCCCAGGATGGTCAGTCACGAACTGTTCGTCAGTTCCAGTTCACTGACTGGCCAGAACAAGGCGTGCCAAAATCAGGAGAAGGTTTTATCGACTTCATTGGGCAGGTACACAAGACCAAGGAGCAGTTTGGCCAGGATGGCCCCATCTCTGTCCACTGCAGGTAGGCACAAGGACACACCTCACCCAGATGGGATGTGGGAGAGAAGAAGGAATTAAAATCCAGATATCCCCCCTTTCCCACCCCATCCTTGCAGGGAGATTTTGTGGGGGTGTCAGTGCCAAACACTTGCCTCTGCCAGCCAAACTCATCTCCCTTCAGCCCTGGCACTGCCCACAAGGCTTTTGACCCTTTGTATTTAGAGGAGAGGTATGAAATACCTCTGAAGGAGATGGGAACCACAGTGTTATATATACCATGTCTATACAATATCTGTAATATTTGACCTGCAGAATTAGAAGTATTTTTTACCAGTCTCAGCCCAATTTACACCTCCAGCACAGCTGGGCTGTGTTTTCTGCTAGCAAGAATTGTACCTCCTTACCCACAGGCAGGACAGGATGATCCATTTCAGAAACCCAGCAGTACATATTAGGCCACTGAACGCTGTTTACCACAACCCAAAGCTTTTAACTTTTGAAATTTCCCTTTCTCAAACTTTTTTTGGGTCACACTCTGGCACTTGGGTTATTTCTGGGTATCTCTCCTGGAGGACTGACCCAGGCTCTCCACTTCCAACATGTTCCCAGGGCACAGCTCAGCCCCTCCCCTCCCAGCACTTACAGGAACATTTGGGCATTGTAGCACACAATTCCCTGTTTATTTCCTCCCCCTCCTGCAGCGCTGGCGTGGGCAGGACAGGAGTGTTCATCACCCTGAGCATCGTCCTGGAGCGGATGCGCTACGAGGGGGTTGTAGATATTTTCCAGACAGTGAAGATGCTGCGAACACAACGACCTGCAATGGTGCAAACAGAGGTGAGGGGTCCCAGTCCTGTCCCAGGAATCATAAAATGGGTTAGGTTGGTCTGGGAGGGACCTCAAGCCCCTCTCATTTCACTCCCTTCATTGGCCCAGGTTGCTCCAAGCCCTGTCCAGCCTGGCCTTTCCAACCATTACCAAACCCTCACCTGAGGTCACTCAGCAAGCCCAGGCTGCAATGCTGACTTCACCTAAAAAAATACAAACTAAAATTTAAAAAAATAAAATTCCTATTGTTAAAGTCCCTTAAAGATTCCATCCCAGTCTGGAGCCCCGATTGTTACCCAAGAAGGAGAATCTGGCTCTGGGGCTGACAGAGAGTGGGGGATGTTCAGCACCTGACAGGCACAGACGTAAAGGGAAGAGCTGGAACTTCCCTCTCCCAGGAGTTCTCAGCTCTTTGAGAATCACAGAGGTTCCTGCTCAGCTTTGTGCTGCCTGGAAAGCAGGACAGGGATCCTGAGGAGCCATTCCCACTTCTGAGGCTGCTTCTCTTTGCTGTTGGCAGGATGAATACCAGTTCTGTTACCAGGCAGCTCTGGAGTATCTGGGAAGTTTTGATCACTATGCAACATAAAAAGCCATCGTTGTGCAGACTCTACCAACCACTTCAGTCCTGGAAGGCCTCTTCTGACCCAGGAGGAGCGCTTGAACTTACAAAACTGACTCAGAAGAAGAACCTTTTCATCTGGACAGTGCATCGGGAGCAGGGGGGAGGATTGGAAGGAACACCCCTGGGGACGTCCGTGCTGTAACCCGGCCCTGGCGGGGGCAGCTCGGGAGGGCTGCTCAGAACTGCTCTGGAACCTCAGGAGGTGTTCGCTGGGGAGGACAGATGGACACGGGGAAACTGATCCAAAAGCTACAACACACCTTGGGAACCGTTTCTGCTGGAGAAGGGAAGGAAAAACCGACTTTGGTTACATCATTAGAGTTCCGTTTATTTACTAATATAGTTGGCAGTCTTTAAAGGAAGTCACTTGCAGAATTGAAGGTGTTCTGTGAAAGAAAAGGAACTAAATCTCAACACTTAGGCAAACTTAGGGTCAGGAGTTCTTCTAGCTGGAGTCTTAATAACCTCAGTATCAGCATTGGGATGATTCTGGGCTTGCAGGCACCTTGCAAACAGCATTCACGGGATGCCCCTGCCACGCCAGAGGTTTTATAGCTCACATTTTGAATACTTGGAACATTCCTCATTTCTTCTAATTCCAAAATTTATTTTTTAGGGTATTTAAAAGGATAGAGAAAGAGCAAGAGTTACAACCCCCAGAGCTGGCTGTGGGGGGTGGCCCCTCCCTGTGCCTGGGCTGGGGTCTCTGCCTGCTGGGTCTGGGCCCCCTCCCAGCACATCTGGCTTTCCTTGGAGCAGGGTGGGATGCCCTGGGAAGAAAGGGAGCCCCTTCCCCAGGCTCTTTGCACATCCACACCCCACTGCTGCCCTGAGCAGCTGTGTCCCCCTGTTCCTGCCAGCAGCATCTCCCTGCCAGGAGCCCCAGAAACACCTGCAGAAATTGATTTCCAGAATCCAGCTGGTTCCTGGTGCCAGCCCCTCACCTCTGAACTCGGCAGCTCTCGGGAGCTGCTCCCAGGACTGGCCCAGCACCACGGCACCCCCTGCACATCTCCCACATCCCACGGTCCCCAACATGCCCCAGCTGTAAAAGAACTGGGAAAGATCCAGGAAGGTGCATCCAATGGCAAATACTGTGAGTGGCTTTCTTTAAAGTATCGATGTAACTGTAACAAGTGACATTACCTTTTTTTTAAATAGTGTATTTTTTCCTTTTTTTTTTTTAAAGACAAAGAATATCAGTCAATGAATTTAAAAGAAAAATTTGCTTATTTGTTCATATTATGTTCAAAGACAGTCTATTTTTTCACTGTAGAAATGTTACGTGTAATGGCTGTGATATATAAAAATGCAGTGCAAATTGCTACTTCTACATATTGCTTTTCTACCATTTAAAAGGTTTAACTTGCTCATGTAAGAACAAAATGTCCTTTATGGATTTTTTTTATTATTATTATTAATTTTTTTGGGTTCTCTTGTTTTAAATCACAGACATATCCCACGTCCCTGGAAGGGTGGGGAGCAGCAGGTGGAGGGGTGGTGGCAGTGCCAATTCCCTCCCCTTCAGCTGTGGCCAAACAGGGCCAGGGCTGAACTGGGACATTCAGCAGCACCAGTGGCTTTTGCTGACTGGAGACAGAGATGTGATTTTGGAGCCTTGAGACCCATCAGGTGTTTGAACATCCCAGGTGTGTTGCAGGTACCAGCCCTGCCTGTCTCTGTGCTGGTTGTGGCTCCAGTGCCTGGGGGTTTTCCTGCACAGAGCACAGGATATCTGAGAAAAGCCACCCTGCCCCAAACTCTGCTCACCTCTGCCCTCTCCTTTTTTTTATTTTTCTAGAAGGGGTAATCATGGCCATCAAGTGCTGCCCAGAACCCCCCACACAACCCATTTCCTGTCTTTAACTGAAAAAAAGAAAAAGAAAAAAAAAAATAACTGACTGAAAGGCTTCTTCGAGATTTTACTTATTTGTGTGAAAGTTGCCCAAATTTCTAAGTATGTTGCAGCAAAATCTTACTGGACAAGTTGGGGGGAGGGGGGAGGTTTTTTTCTTTGTATGAGAGCAAAGTGCTGTTGCTTTCACACTGTTATTTCAAACTGAAACAGTAAGTGGTTTTCATACCACGGTGTATGTAGATATATTGACTTTGTATTAAAGGAAGATTGTCTGAACGTGCTGCAGCCCTGTGTGTGTGGGAGGGGCAGGGCTGAGCTGTGCTCTGGGCAGGGGCTCCCAAATCCATCCTGCCCAGGGCAGGAACAGTCGCTCTCCCTCTGCTCCTGCTAAAAACGGGAACCTGTACGAGGCCAGCAAAGAACCGATCTGGGCAGCTTTGGGGGAGCTCAGCCGCTGTCTCCTGATCCACCAGGAACGTCCTGCCCCATCCGTGTGTCCCTCATGGGCACAGATCCCTGTCCTGTGTCAGATCCCTGCTCTGGGGGAGCCCAGAGGGAGCAGGATGAGCAGGTTCTCAGAGAGCCATGATCAGCATCAGGTGAGTGAGATCCCAGGGAATGACATCACCTCCAAAATGTTGTTACTCCATGTGAGAGATGGAGCAGGGAGGGAGCCAAGCGCACATCAAACAGCAGCAACCCTGATGGCACAGGAAAAAAGAGAGAGGAATAAACTCCAGAAATCTCCTGATTTATAACCATGTCTCACATGCCTGTGTCCCCCCAGGCAGTCTGGGAATAGCACTGAGTTTTGACTTCCTAATCTGGACTCAAAGGGAATTTGTGGCACGAGTGGCTCCAGAGCTCAGCCACCAGACACGGGACAGGCGCCTCAGCAGCCTTCCATCAGGGAGGGGATTTTTGATGCTCACTTTATGTTATCATTGAAGAGTAGAAAGGAAAAACTGATTCTTCTAAGCTCTGTTTCTCAGCCTCCCCCTGCCTCCCTCGCTGCCGCCCCGCTCCCCTGCACTCCCAGCACTGCTATTCCTGTCTCTCCGTGACGATAATCATCCCCATCACTGCTCCCCAGGCTCTTATTTTGGTTCCATCCTTTTCTGAGCTGGCATGACCATCCCCTGGGTTGAAACGCAAACCCCTCACAGAACTGAAATAAATTCCACATGGAGCACAGGAAGGTGAGTGGCAAAGAGAATTGGAACAACAGCTGTGAGCTAAGTAAATCTTTCAAAAAATCCCAACCAACTCCACAGGAAACCAGTTAGGGAAGCAAATACAGGATGAAATCTTTTCACAGAACCATGGAATATCTTGAATTGGAAGGGACCCACAGGGATCATCAGTGCAGCCTCTGTCCCTGCACAGACACCCCAACAACCCCACCCTGAGCATCCCTGGGAGCTCCTGCAGCTCCGGCAGCCTCAGGGCCAGGACTGTTCCTGGGGGAATTCTGTGCCCAACGAGAGTGAGGCTCACAGGGAGCAGTCCCAGGAGAAGCTCCTAGAATTACATCTCAATTTTAGTTTTTGAATGTGACAGCCTGATGGAGGGATTAATAAATGATAAAACAACTGGTAAAACAAATGATAACACAAATGATTCCAGGCTCTGGGATGTTCATGGTGCACCCTGACCACACCTGGGGCCCATCCCAGGTGCAAAGAGCAAATGAAAGAGGAATTCTTGGCTGTGCCAGACAGCAGCAGCCTGAAACCTGGCATGGGGCTGCCTTTGGTTTTAATTAAACTCCAAGTGATGGCCCATTAATGCCCGAATGCAGCAGGGCAGGGGGAGGGCTCCTGCTCTTTATTGATCCCAGGGCTTTTTCCCTCTCTCTGTTTCTCTCTTCTCTCTCTCTCACGCGAGCTCCAAATGACAGCTTTGACAGAGAGTTTGTTAGAGATGTGAGCAGGGGTGGAAGGAGCGAACCATTGCAGATAATATTTTACAGATCAGGGCTGTCACAGGGCTCCAGATCTACACGGATCCTGCTCTCCACAGAGGAGCGGGGTTAAGGCATGGATAGGTTTCACAAGGGATCTCAGAGCCCTCTTTTATTAAAGAAGAGAATGACACTGAGAGCAGAGCCAAACCCATCCCTCCAGCTCGGGTTTTCCTCAGGAGTGCCCAGGGCATGGCTCAGTGCTTGCTCCAAGCAGCAGATCCAGGCAGGAACATTCCTGGCAGGATCCAGAGCTGCCCCCAGCCCTGGCCAGTGTTGGTCCCATCTCCAGGGGCCCCAGGACAAGCCTGAAGGATCCCCTGAAGGATCCCCTGAAGGATCCCCTGAAGGGATTCTCCTCACAGTCTGATCGATGTCCCTGAGGGGTTGATTTGCAGAAGCCCCCAGACCCCTGCACAGCCCTAAACCAAGAGACCCCTGTCTCCTGCAGCAGAACAAAGGCTTAAAAGTAGCTGTAAGTGGAATTTACATTCCAGAGGAAAAGGAAAAGCTTTTCTTGGTTTACAGAATTACCCAAGTGGCAAAGCAGTTCCCAGGCCAGGAGAAATTCCTCACGTTGCAATATGCTTTAATTATACCAAGAGCAGCAGTAACAGACCGAGAAATCAATTCCTTCTCCTAAATAAGATGGTTGCAAATTCCAAGTCGGCAAGTGAACAGATGTAGAACTGAAATGGAAAAAGTAAATACCCTCAGAGGTGCTGAGAAAATTGTCTTACTATTGCTACAAGTTCATCCTCTGGGAAGGGGATACGGGGACCCTGCTCCCAAATTTCCCCAGGAGGAAACCACAAGTTCAGTCACTTCCCCTGCAGGGTCACCACAGGAACCATATGTCACATAATGCCACAGTGTAAGGAGAGATGGAGGAAGTGATAATTTCTGTCTGGGACGGGGCAGGCCCTGGCAGAGGTGCCCAGAGGAGCTGTGGCTGTCCCTGGATCCCTGGCAGTGCCCAAGGGCAGGCTGGACAGGGCTGGGAGCACCTGGGACAGTGGGAGGTGTCCCTGTCCCATCCCTGTCTCTGTCCCTGGCAGGGGGGTGACCTGGGAATGTGGCTGTAGCCTGAGCAACAGCGTTATCTCGCTGTGTGATAACCATTCACTCTCCCCAACCATCTGATGTCTTCACCCCTGTCCAGCTTTACCCTCCCATTTGTTTTCCCATTTTCTCCTCATCCATCCCTCCACCTGCAGAGCAGGAACACAGGAGGATCCCTTGGTAAAAGGGATGAAAGGCCCAAGTCCTGGTCCCACCGTCCCTCCATCTCCTGAAACACCAAAGGCCCTTCCAGAGGGAGGGAGAAATTCCTGGTTAAGGAGTTTGGGCTGGCTCCATCTGTCCGTGCCCGGCCGTGCACACACGGGGCACACGCAGAGTGCAGATGGCAATCCCAGATTAATGGGTTACACAAGGGCTTTATCCCGGGCTTACTGAGGATAATAAACCCCTGGGGGAAAAAATTGTGTCCAAATGATTAAAAAAAAAAAAAAAAAAAAAAAATCTCTTTTCTTTAAATATATAACATTCTGCCTGAGCCATGCAAGGTGTTGTTCAGGAAATTGCTGAAGATCAGAGTCAGGTTCCTCTTCCACCAGCCCCTTCTCCCATCTCGGGCTGGGCAGCACTTCCCAGGGGAATAACCAGGGCAGGGTGGGGATGGCACTTGGTACTTCTGTGAGCAAACCACAGCCCATACCCAATCAATAGATGTATTCTTATATTTATTTATTATAATATTGTTTATATTTATTATATTGTTTATATTAATATAATATAATCATATATAATTATATTTAATAATTAATTAATTGATTAATATTTAATTATATTAATATACTACTATAATATATATATTATATTGTTTATATTGTTTATATTTATTGCTGTTTAGGACAGCAAACACCATGCTTGAGGCTCATACTGGGTGGGGCTCCAAGTATCCTGGTCTAGTGGAAGGTGTCTGCCCTGGTTGGGATGGGATCAGCTTTTCCAGCCCAAAAACCATTCTGGAATTCCCTGAGGTGTCTGCCCGTGTGCTGAGGCTCAGGAGAAGGACGGGCAGGCCCGGATGGACCCTCACATCCACCCTCAGTGCTGCAGAGCACACGGGCACAGCTGCGACCCCTTCCCGCGGGGGCAGTGGAGTCACACAGCCAGAAAAACGATGAAAACCACCAAAAAAACAAAAGACTAAAATAAACCCAGCGAGGGCCTGCGGGTTTTGCCGCTGGGGAGGAGATGCTGGAGCAGCAGGGGAGGCCCCTGGGGCTGGGCCTGCCCGGGTGTCCCTGGCCGGCCACAGCGCTCAGGGCAGGCCCGCCCCGGGCCCAGCGGGCTCTGGGACAGCCGGGGCCGGGCTCTGGGACAGGGACAGCGGGAAGGAAAAAGGGCCTGGAGGAGAGACGAGGGAAGGACACCGAACTGAACAAGGCTGAAGGGCCGCCGGTACAAGAACCCAGCGGTGCCTGAGGCTGCAGATCCAGCACGCAGAACCGGCCTGGGCCAGCCCTGAGGGCCCCAGACAAACCCCGCGCTTGGTGTCAGAGCCGCAAACTTCCCACAGGGACACCTGAAACACAAAGTTGACCTTTTTAAGCAGGAAGAAATGTTTTCACAATTCCTTAGCCTCAGATGTCTCAGTCCCCTCTCCCACCTCCCTCTGCTCAGGGCTATTAGGAGGGGTCATAGTTTGGGATATCCCCTTTTAGCTACAAATAATGTTTTTAGGTTGAAACCTAAAGGTAAATCAAACCAAACTACTATCCCCTCAGGAAAAGTAGATTCAAATTGCTGCACAATTTTTTATCTAAATAATATTTAAATTTTAAAAAGGGGGGAGAAAAACTAATTACATCTTTGTGTGGAAGATCATAAATCACATAATTACAATAGGAACCTTTGCATCTTTCCAACAGACCAAAAGCAGACTACACAAGTTCTTATCTCATTACTGTTTAATTAAGAATTATGTTTGAGCATCTTCTTTTTAATTATCACGGAGCCCAGATGACTTCTAATCTCCTTTTTACCCAAAATGAGGGAAGGTGCAGTCCAAAATGGGCACTAATGAATTTACAATTTGCTCTTTGGGGAACCTTAATAAAATTTACTCCACACATAAGATTAACACTGATAAAGTGAACTTCCAAAGAGAACATTTGGTTCCCTTCAACTGGCACCACACGAGTGCCAGGAGCTGACAGAGAGGTCCCTTCCTGGGGAGTTTCACACACGGGTCTGTGACTGCACCTGCAGCCCAAAAACACATCCAGGGCCAGCAGGGATGGGGAAATGGGGACAGCAGGGCTGGGGAAATGGGGAGAGCAGGGATGGGGAAATGGGGAGAGCAGGGACGGGGAAATGGGGACAGCAGGGATGGGGAAATGGGGAGAGCAGAACCTGGAGCTGTGTCTGTGAAAGGCAGGGACACCTCCCACTGCCCCCGGCTGCTGGATCTGTGCCAGAGCCTCACCCCTCACAGGGAGCAATGCCCTCCCAAAATCCCATCCAACCCTGCCTCCGGCTGTGGAAGTGCCATGTCCCTCCTCTGAACATGAGGAGAAAATTTCCCCATCGAATGTTTTCCCTCTGAGGGCTGTCCAGCTGGCCCTGTGACCCGAGGGGACAAGCTGCCAAGGGCACACACACAGATACAGATTTACACACAGGTGAGGGGTTGTTTAAGCCCAGCACACAGCAAATACCTTTTAATTCAATTGGCTGAATTGACACAGAGAGATTATTAGTTTTCAGTAAGATTTGATTCAATTAATTAGCCTGAAAATATCAGCACAGCCAGGCAAGCAAAGAAAAACAGAGATAAATCCCTGCCATGGCGCTGCCTCATTTTTAAAGGCAATTAACTCTTAGTTATTAGCTTTTAATTAGGGAATAATAATGACACCATTAATACAGTTTATTATACTTGTCAGCAGACAGCTGTTCCAACCAGATTCTATTATCAGATCTTGGCTTTTGTCTGCTCCTTGCAGGGGAGGGGAGGCAGAACCGGGGGTCCCTGGTGAAGCCAGGGCTGGTTCCCCCTCCCAGCCCTGCCCAGGGGTACAGCAGAACATCAGCTCCCTGCCAGAGGAGGCTCACACAACTCCCGGGGCACCTGTGCCCGTCACTGCTGCTGCTCACAGCAGAGCTCCACCACGCCCGTGTCACCTACAGGTGTGTCACCACTCCGGCCTGAGCACAAACACCTGACCCCCAGCCTGGAAAAATCCCAAGGACATCTCTCACTCCTGAGAAAAACTGCAGGGAAATTTACTTGGACAAAATGGACCAAGCCCTTGATTTGGGAGTATGATAGAAATGAGAGAAATCACAGCGTTTAACAAGCAGCCAATTGTCTGTGAGCTGAATTAGTGAAAATTGTGATGATAAATTGCTCCTGGAACCCAGACCTATCCCCGAGCTGAGGGATATCACACAGTTGTGCTCAGGCAGATTTTTCACTTTGTGCTGACAAAAATCTCACACTAATCGCCCAACCCAGGCCACAAAGCTCCTGGATTGCAGCGTTAATTCCATGTCACAGCTGAATCCCAGATTAGTCAGACACGTCTCCAGCTCCAAGTGGTGCTGAGCTGCTCAGGTAACAGAGAGAAGGAAAGCTCAGCTCTGAGCAGAGCCACGAGGAAATCAGACTTGCAGCAGAGCCTTCTCCCACCTCGTGGCTTCTCCACACAGAGAAGTGCCCAGCGACCCTTCTGCACCTGCAATCAACTCAGATTCATCTCTTTAGTCAGGCACATGAATCCCTGCTCCTCTCTGGCAGCAGCTTGGCCTGGATCATGGGTAACTGACCATTCACTCCTAATCAGACACAATTTGCTGCATTTTCCAGAGATGGCTCCGTTCAGTGAAGCAGATGAGCAGTGGATCTGGCCATTCCTGTATTTTTAAACCCCGATCTGGGGCACAGGGGGGCCTCTCTCCTGTCTCAGGGACAGACTGGCTGCGAGCTCGTTTGCTAGGGGGTGTTAGCAGCTGGCATGGGCAATGGCAGGGCTGGGGTGGAGGGGTAAGCCACAGTGAACTGGGCTGAAACAGAGCCCAAATCCTGTTTGTTCCACAGGAAAAGTGGTTAAGCTGTGGTCGCTGTGTAGCTCCAAACAGTATTTGCACAGTGACCTTTACATTTCCCCTCTTGGAAACCAAAAAATTTAATTGTTTTGCTGCTCTCATGCAGAATAAATAACTCCCAGTGCTTTTCTACTGGTGAACAAGTAACCCAAGGACTTCTCTTCTGCTATCAAAGCTGCCAAATAATTGTGTGTCAACAGCTCCAGCTCATTTGAGTCTCAGGATTGTGCCAAAACTGCGTTGTGTGCCTGTGCCAGCAGCCTCAGGGGACAAGGAACAAGATGTGACCTGAACTTGGGGCTGGAAATCAGGAACCCACAGGGGCTCCTGGGGAATCTCTGCCCTGGAGTCCCGAGCAATTTGTTCACTCTGTCCCTGTAACTTCGGGATCACTGCGGGTCCCACCTGTGCCAGGTGCCCTGGCTCGGACACTGCTGGCATTGTGAGGGTTAAACCCACTCCTGTGACAACAGCCAGCCCTGCTGGCATTCCTGGGGACCCTGGGGCAACCCGAACCTCCCGGAACCCCCCGGGCACCCCAGAACCTCCCGGAACCTCCCGGAGACCCCAGAACCTCCCGGAACCTCCCGAAAGCCCCCGGGCAGCCCCAGCCCTGCCCGTCCCACCTGCGGGGCCGATCCCCCTGCCCCAGCCCCTGCTCAAACATCTCCAAAGACACCCAGCTCCTGCTGCAGCCACAGCCTGGACCCCAAAAAGCTCTGCAGGGGCTGTAAATTCCAGGATTCCTCCCCACTGGATTCCTTAGATCGTGTCAAGGAAAACTGTAAAGCTGCAAAAGGCTGTAAGTTGGAGATTTCTTCCATATAACCTGCAGCACCAGCCTCATTCTGCAACAGCTGGAGAGGAATTCATCAAAAAGGATGGGAAATGAAAGATGTTTAAATGAAGTTTCAGGGAGATGCTGTTTGAGGAGGTTCAACAACCTCCTGCTGCACCAAAGACTTCAAACTTAGAAATGAAGAGACTTGAACCCCCCAAGAAGTGTCATTATGAAATGCTCAACAGCCTTTAATTCACTTTGAACCTAGAGGCAGAGAAAAAAAAGGCAAAAAATACATCACAGCCTTAGTCTAGGGGGAGAAAGGAAAAAAAAAAAAATCATTATTTTTATAGCACATAATCAGACATTTACAAATATATTTCACTGGAGGAAGGGGTAGGAATGTGCATTTCCTATTTCCTTTTCAATTGATGCCCAGAGACCATCGATATGGCCACTATCCCGAATCTGCACAAATCATTCCTAAAGCAAAAAGAGGGATTTAAAAATCAACAAAAAGAGAGAAAACCCTTGCACCAAGGAAGGGCATTCAACAGTTCCAGGTTCATGTTTTAACTTAACTCAGCATCTGAATATGGGGTGAGGAAACACACTTCTGTTTTTACAATATAAATAGTATTTGGAAAAGGTACTACATATGGATACAGCAACGGTGCTATTGCAGGACTCGAACATGCAGAGGAAATTCCCCGTCACTCACAACCACTCATCCCATCCCACCCTCCCCTCCCACCTCCAAAAAAAATCCTCTGCTGGTTAAATTTCTCTTTCAATTGTTTTAAATATTTCTCTCATGGCCTGGCAACATTCTTAGTCTTTTATACAGCAAGTTTTCTATTGAATCACATTTTAACCGACAGGAGACAGCTCTGTAGGAGGAACAACCGAGGCTCGGGAGAACCTTGCCAATTTTTTAAACTTTTATTAGTCTCAGTTTGGTTTTATTTGTGGAGACATCTACTGAAAATGTCAAAAACTCAGAACTAAAGAAACCCAAAAGCAGAACCCCGTTTCCAAGGTGTCACAACCACGCACGCGCAGCCACGCACACGAAAAGGACCCGCAGCAGAGGCAGGAGAAAGGATGGGAACTCCAATCCTCAAGGGAGAACAAAACCAAAGTAAAAAAAAAAAATTAAATTGCTTTATTCTATCTCCACTCTTTCACTAGGACAGTTTAATACCCACGGAGTCTCTTAAGATGCTAATCTACCATCTGCTAGCCCACAAATCCTTCCCACTTATTCCCTTAAAGATCCAGCCAGAGCGTTGCTTAACAGCCTCTCCCGGAACAACGACCACCTTGCAAAGGGGCTTAAAAATAATAATAAAAACGAGAATATTGTCTCTCTCCATCCAGTAATTTCAGGGAATTAAGTGGAAAAGATTGCAGTGCAGCTTTCCAGGTCGCTCGCTGGCCCGGAGGGCGCGGAGGGAGGGAGGGAGGGTCCGGGATCCCTCTCCCCCTGCACCTGAACCTCGGCAGGGTGGCACAGCCCCTGTCCAGGCCGGGCCCAGCACTGCCTCCTGTCCCTCCAAACTGAGCCAGGTCCTCCAAAGACAGCAGAACTTTCCAGTGCCATCGGCAGCGTTTGCATCGGGCTCTTCCCCAGCCCCACATCAGCTCCTCGGGATTTCCAAGCGTCCAGGTGGGAGCTGCCCACTCAACACTTCAGGGCTTGCCTTGGATGCTCCTTCACTCCTCAGGGAGCTGAGTCCAGTCAAAGGCAGCACTTGCACTTCTCTTCCCCAGCAGAAACTACAGGCTCAGTCTTTACTTAAGGAAAGGATGTCACGACAATCAGATGTTTGGGGAATTTCTTCTTTAATAGGATAAAAGAAAAACATACAAACACCTCCCAGGCTTCTGTCAAGGAATGATTCTCACACTGGAAGGAGCACAACTCAAAAAAAAAAAAAAAAAAAAAAAAGAGAGAAAGGAAAGAGAAAAGCTCCTAAGGGAGAAGTGCTGGAGCCGGCGCGGCTCGTAGGGAGCGAACACAAGCAGCAAGAGAACACTTGCCAAACCAGGGTGGCACACTGGAACTCAAAGCCATGCTGATCCTGAACTAGAAAGCAACTGTGATGGCAAAGATGGGGAAGGAAGATGATGGCAATGACCCAAACCTGGCCATTTCTTCCCTAAGCCCCTCCCTGGTGCCGAGGCAGCAATGCCAACATCATCTCCAGAGAGCCAACGGTAGAAACATCCCAGCTGTGAACATTTCTTCCCCCACCTTCCCCAGCTTACAAAGATAGTGTTTCTTTACAAAAGAAGAACCCAGAACATTCCAGGACATCTGCTCTTACTCTCCCTCTCCCCGCTGTAACATCAGTCACAATTCATTTGGGGGTGAGGAGGGAGGATTTAATTTATTTTCTGTTTTAAAGCCATAATCTAGAAAAATGTTTAGTGGAAACTTTCGTTTTCCTATTTTTGCTTGATTTTTTTTTTTTAATAATGCTCATTCATAGAAAACTTCACAAAGGTGACGTCTATGTACAGAAAACACGATTCCAAAGGCTGCTTCAGTAGTCAATGTAATAGCACCTTGAAAGACAAAAGTTTGACAGATTTGAAAAAGTCATTTTGTTAAATTTTAACCCTATCCTCATAAAAAAGAACCAGTCACAAAGCTCCATCTGTAGAAACTCTTCCAAAGTCTCCGTGTGAAAAGCTGAAGGGTTTCCAAGCTCCCCAGCTCTTGGTCAGCAACTCCTGGCAAGGTCGAGGTAGCGGCCAGACAGGGATTTCCTGCAGTCCAAACCAAGAGGAGATGAAAGAAATTCACAGCAGACTATTGCACAGGGCTGGTCTTCCATTCCACAGTTTCCTATTTATTTTTCCACAAACTCAAAAAGGGTTAACTGAATCTTTTGAATGAATCCTGGTTAAAACATGTTGCTCTGAGTCCCAGGCTGGTACTGTGTCTGCAACAGGCTCTCCATAAAGGCCAAGTAATCTGGGGTTTGTCCATATTCTTCAGGATTTCTTGGATTCCCCAGCCGGGGACGCTTGGCTGCTCTCACTTCATCTCCCGAAAATACATCTTCCTGAGGGGCCCCAGTGCTGAGGGACTGCAGGAGACACAGAACAACCATTAGGGGCACAGCAGGAAAACAGGGAGAGACCCACAGTCCCCTCGGGCTGGGAACAATCTGGACATGCTCCAGCCCCATCCCCTGGTTAAATGAAACGGCCTTGAAGGGTAAAGCACCACGACTGAAAACAGCCTGCAGGTCTGGAACCAGAAAAAAGCTATGAAATAAATCCCTCATCTTTTCTAGGCTCAGTAATTCCACTGCATGCACTTAAAGACAGCCTGATCTTGTAGATTAAGAGATTTATAGGTAAGAGCCACACTTTCAGTCTCCAGTTTGGTGAGAAAAGGGGGTTTGGTCCCACGGTGATAATCAGATCTCCAGAAACCCCTGAGCTGCAGCCCAGCTCACCTCACACTTGGACAGGATGATTCCATATAACTGGATTCATGTGGTGTCAAATGGTCTGAATGTAATCTTTTAACCAGAGAAAAGAAAACTCTGAGCTGAACACATGCAAGGGAAAATCATTTCTGTGCCTCTCGAGCATTCATGGCCAGGATTTCTTCCACCCTGTGTATTTTGGGAATGACAAGCAGTTTTACAGACACGGAAACTGGAGGCTGCATTCACCTAATGTCTAAAAAATACATGAAGAAAATGTGAAGGGTTCTGCAAGCTGCAGCTGGTTTATTGTTTGCTATTTTGGTACCCACCAGGCGAGACTTGACTCTCTTGGGAAGCTCTTCCTCCAAGGTATAAATATCCCCACGCTTTACCATTAGCTGGGAGCCATCTTCAAACTCCACCTGCAGGGAGGCAGGAGATGAACTCAGAGCCAGACCTGCACAGCCCATTCCCAGCCTGTGCCACAGCTGGGCCCTCCAGAACCCCCAGGAAGGGGCCAGCCCCCATGGGTGTCTCCTGGGCTGCTGTGGAATGAGCACTCCAAGCTCTGCTGAGGATGCTGAACACAGAAAGTGCAGCTTTCAGTGCTGTTCAGGCACCTCTGTCTTATCCAACGGATTCATTCAGTGCTCCATGGATCCCAAAATATCTGTACTCCAGCTGGCCCAGCACCTCACATTTCTACTGATTTTTGATTCATATCCTGAAAAAAGCAGCTTTTCACTTACAATAAAAGCAGCCCTGTATTCAGGCCAATATGGTAATAATAATTTCTTTCATCTTAAACAAAGCATTTTCACAGGTCACAAGGAAACAACTCCAGCTACTAAAGTACATTTGCATTTCAACCAGCAGAAGTAGTCAGCCAGGTACAAAAAACTCCTCCCATGAAACCCTTTTTGCTAAGCACTGATTATATCATGAATTATGCATCAGATGTTCCAGGGATGTTTATTCATGGAAACGTGCACAGCAAAATGTTAAAACTATTAAAAGTTTTTAAGGGATTCTTATTTCCTTTGCCCAAGACTTTAAAACGCTTCTCTGTATAAAGCAGAAGGACACAGAGCACAGTTTAATAGAGGTGTCAAGTTCAGGCTAGACAAACTCAGAGGGAATAAATCATCTGTGCTCCCAAATCCTCCCACTGCTCTGCCCAGCTCCAGCCCATCCCTGGGGCAGGCCCAGCTCTCCCAGGGCTGGGGTCCCTGTGCCACACTCACCTGGTAGATCTGACTGATCTGGGCTGCGATGAACTTGGCCTTGTAGATGATCCCGTCCGTCCACTGCAGCTGCACCAGCTCCCCCTCGGGAGGGGGCCCCATCTGGATGCAGTCCCTGCTCTGGGGACAGAGAGAGAGGGGTCACAGACTCTCCTGCAGCAGAGCTCAGGAGCCAGAGGTGTGCTAGAATCACCCAACACTGTAATGAGCAGTGAGATACATTTCTGCACTTGTGATTAATTGTGGGCATCTCAAACAAAACCAGCCCGAGAGAGCAGCAATCAACTCTGGCAGCTCCTTCTGCTGACAGCACCCAGTTCACAGACATTTCTCATTACAAATCCCACAACATCACATCTCCTGTATCTCAAAAACGAGCAGGGCAACTCGGTGAATCAGTGGCACAATCAGGAAGGCAATGCATGAGCTGACAAATCAGCCTCTTCTAGACATTCCCTCTATTAAGTGAATTCCCTGTTTTGAACCAGAAGTGCTCACGGACAATCTGCTTCCCCCATGAATCACACTTGTCAGTTGAAAAATAAGATTATTCAACCACAAAACAAATAGGATGAAATTTAGAACAAACATTGCTTTCTGTGAAGTCATCTGCATTCAGCAAGATCACATCTTTGTAAAGCAACCAAAAAATAAATGAGATAATGTCAGAAACAAGATCTGTCACGAAGAGCAGGATGAGATTTTCTAGGCAAGCAGCAACTTAAAAATTAAAATGAAGAAGTTAAGTTTTGCTTGGCTGTTCCACCCCAAGGCACAGACCACAGTTTGTACTGTCACACAGGAACGTCCCCAGAGCTGCCTTACAATGATGCTCTCAGGGTAAACGTTGTCACTGTAGGAGCCATCGTCGAAGTTCACTTCGTAGAAGGTCTGGGTGGTGGTGCCGATGACCCTGCAGCGATAGTAGAGCCCGTTCCTGTTCTTGGTGATCACTGTCTGCCCCAGGGCCACCTCCCTCCGGAACGGGACCTGCGTGGGACACAGCAGGATCAGCTGCCAGCCACAGCTGCAAAAGCTGTGTCCAAAATTCCATGGGATCATGGAATGGTTTGGGTTGGAAGGACCTTAAAGCCCACCCAGTGCCACCCCTGCCATGGGACACCTCCCACATTCCCAGCCTGGCCTTGGGCACTGCCAGGGATCCTCGGCAGCCACAGCTGCTCTGGGCATCCTGTACCAGTGCTTTAACCCCTTCACAGCCAGGAATTCCTTCCCAGCCATCCCATCCAAATCAGCCCTCTTGCAGATTAAAGCCATTCCCAACAATGGCTTCCTGGACAATCCTTCTGCATTAAAAGCACAAAACGTTTTGAGCCAACACAGGCAGGGAGAAACTATTTAAAAACCCCCAGAAACAAAACAACCCAACAAAAGCATAAATCCCCCAGCCCAAGCCCCCAGCACAGGCACCCCGAGCCCAAAGCCTACGTTCTGGTTTGCTGCTTTGTGCTTGAAGCAGGTGATGGACACGACGTAGGGCCAGTCGTCGGGCTCCATGGGCACGCCGGCCGCGTGCGCGCACGTCACGTGGAACGACGTGGAGCAGTGCTCAGAGGAGCACTGCACACAGGCCCCCGACACCTTCCTCATCCTCTTCCGGCAGTACACACACCTCTGCAAGGGAACACAGCTGGATGAGGCTCTGCTCTGCTCTGGGTGAGGCTCTGCTCTGCAGGGGAACACTGCTGGGGTCACGCTCAGCCCTGCAGAGCCACACTGGGCACAGACAGACTGGACTCCAGTTTGGACTGGGCTCACTGGAACCAGGCAAACGCCCACCAGTGGCACCAGAGAACTGCTGCCCCCTCACCCTCCTCACTTACAGCAGTGCACCTACATTTCATTAGTTGAAATGAAACAGAAATGAAATGAAACAGAGCTGGATCCTCACAGGTGCACTGCTGCAAAATAACATTTCCACTTTTCTGAAAGAACAGAACACGGTAGCTGGGTGGCAATTTGCTCCATTATATTTAATGGGACATTGTATCGATTAGATCTCATGGAATATAAAATCATATAATGGAACAAAAATACTGTGTGTTTATTTTAGATGCATAAGCATATCAACCATAAATATTTTATTGGCATCCATGCCAGATGAGCCACTGTAGATAAATCAGTCAGTTTTGCAAACAAAAGAAATAAAAACATTGGACAAAAACACCAGAATTATGGGGAGGAAAAGGTCTGAAATCTTGGAGACATTTTCACACTCATTTTCTGCAAAGCAGATCCAGTTATTAGGTAAATCAATGTAGGACGTGTAACTGCTTTAAAAAGAAATTCCATTTTGTCAAAGCTAAAAATCCTGAGCCTGATGACACTGACAGTGAGCAGAAGTTGTAGTGGGAACAAGATAAATTTCCTCACTCCCTATAACAGCACCAATTCTTGTTTCCAGGCCCTCAGACATACAGAAAAGGAGATTTTGGGAACCCCAGTCTAAAGAATGGATGCTTGCATAATGTTTCCAGGGATCCATTTGGAAATACCACTCAGTTTTTAACATTTCCAGGAATCTGGAATCAGCAACTCCCAGAATGGTTTGGGCTGGAAGGACCTTAAAGCTCATCCCAATCATCCAGCCCCATCCAACCTGGCCTTGGACACTTCCAGGGGTGGGGCAGCTTCTTCACCTTATCTGAGGCTGGGACAAGGCAAATCAGGGCAAGATTAATATCACAGAAGACAAATGTGCCTTTCATGGTTAAAATGAACAAAAGGTGTCCCTGACCATGGCAGGGGGTGGAACTCCAAAACCTTCAAGGTCCCACCCAACCCAAACCATTCTGGGATTCTGGGATTCCTTCTCCAGGAACACTTCTCTCCCTTGAAAGCAAAAGATGCCAAAGAACAGGAGATTTGCTCTTCCTTATTCCTCCCTGCCTGGGCTCTGCCCCACATTTATATGAAATAAGTCCCATTCCTTCCTATGAATTAACCAAAGGCAGTTTTGTTTACACCAAAGATTAATTTGGCCTTTTTACACAAACGAACAAAAGCCAGGAAATTCAAAGCCAGAGCCTGAGTGCTGCCAGAACGTGGGTTTAGCCTTTAATAAGCTGAGCCTTTATCGCTCTGCAAACCATGTTCCAGAGGCAGATAAGCAGCAGGAAAGTGCACAGCAGGACTGAGGGTAGTCAATAGCACAGATCCCATTATTAACCTGTCGATATCCCCTTGTCCCAGCAGCAGGAACAGCTGCTGACACACAAGGGGCTTGGGGAGCATTAACCCTCCCGGGGCAGGAATCCCTCCTGCTGCCAACAGGAGTCTTGCCACGGCAGGGTTTGCACACTCCCAGTGCCACCCTGTGCCCACACAAACTCCCTGTGATGGAAACAAGAGCTGCATCAAAGGGATATTCACAGCAAATATGATCAAAAGATAAATGAGGGTGACAGTGAGCCTGAAGTGTAAGGAGAGATGGAGGGAGTGACAATTCTTGGCTGTGAGGGTGGTAAAACACTGGCACAGGTGCCCAGCTGTGGCTGCCCCGGGAGCCCTGGCAGTGCCCAAGGCCAGACACTGGGCTGGGAGCAGCCTGGGACAGTGGGAGGTGTCCCTGCCATGGCAGGGGGGGCACTGGAGGGGCTTTAAGGTCCCTTCCAACCCCAACCAGTCTGGGATCATCTGACAATGGAGATCTGGAAGTGTGGGAGATGGGATGGACACAAACACCAGTGCCAAGTGCTGTAGGGAAGCTGCACATGGAGATTTAAAGGCATTTTCTGTGGGAGGGAAAAGAGTCCAAAGCACAGGAGAAAAATCTTCAGAATAAATGCGCACCAGAGTCAGGTCACAGCTGAGAGTAAGAAATGGGCTGTCTGCTGCATGATGAACACTGCAATTCATTTACTCCACTGAGGAATGACAGCTAATTATTCCAAATTTCCACGTCATAAATAATTTACGTGCACAGGCCTGTAATGTGCCATCAATCTGGGAGCAGGAAACTGCAGTCCTGAAAATGGTGCCATACCCACAAATGGACTGAAAAGTCTGTCCTTGCACAGGGAGACCTGGTCCATGCTTAGAGAGCAGGACATACCTCTCACCAGATCACTGCCACTCCTTGGTACCTCAGCCCTCATCACAGGAACTTAAAACAGTACAAACATATTAAAAAATCAAATAATAACCAAGGATAACCCCTACCCCCTCTCTCCCCCACTACCCTCCATCCAATCACATCAACTGTCCTCACCCTTCACATCATTCTTTCTCTCCTTTTCCATCTTTTCCAGCCACAAAAGTTATCTTCCCAACTTTATCAAGTACTGCACCAAGGCCATCATTGCCAAAGTCAGGAACTCCAATGCCATCACCTTTGGTTTATCTTCCTCACTGCAGCTGCTCACCTCCAAAGCATAGACACCCCCCACCTCTTCCACTGACTCCCCACATGCTCCAGGAATTGCCTGCAAATTCCCATGAAGAATCCTGAAACTCCCCGCCATGGCTCATGAGTCTCTCCACACAATCTGATCCCATTTACAATCCCTCTGTACCTCGCACCCCTGGCTCTGCAGGACTGCCAGGTGGCCAAGGAAGGGTTAAAGAATTAAGTCATGTTTCCTTGTGAGGCTCCATTAAGCAATACAAGTGAGTGTTGTGTAAAAGGATTTTAAGTCCAGCGTTACAAGTGCTGGTAATGAAGAGGATGCACGTTGGAAGTGTCAGCTGATCCATAAAGAGCCACCGCTGCAAGATTTATCACCCTGGCACTGCGCTGCCCCATCACTCCTGCTGAATAATGAATGCTTTTTACATTCACATTTGTGTACAAAACCCATTTGCACAACAGAGAAATAACTCTGGAAGCAGGGATAGGTTCCTCCTAATCTCTCACCCAGGCTCGCTGCACTAAGTAGCAGCTCTGTTAACGAATCCATCAGTGCTAACTCATCTATCACCGCTCCAGCACCTTCCCCATCCCACACTGTGTCACCCAGCTGACTTCTGCACCAAAAAAAGCAGCAAAAGCACAATTTATTTTGCAATAACACACTATAGTGATGGAGCATTAACTAACATTAAGATAAATTGCTCTGAGCTAATGAATCGTCCATTACTAATCCCTCGGATGAGGCCACACAGCTGAACAACAACTTGGAGCTGGGCTTGTATTAAAATCCTTGCAGTCTTGCCTTGCAGTCAGGGTCACAGAAATGTTTATTTGTTTCTACAAGAGATTTCTTGATAGAAAAAGAGAAATGGTGTAAGGAAAGATGAATTAGAGATGAACAAGTCAGCTTCTCTTTAGTCACCATGTCCCTTGGCACTCCCGCTGTGCAGTGCTTGCAGTAAACAGAGCTTTCAGGCAGTTTACACCTGAGTGCAGGTGGGAAGAGTCCCAGGCTCTGCCCAGGGTACAGCACTCTCCCAGAGAGTGAGGGCACATCTGGAAATCAGAGCTGGCTGTGTGTCAAAGCACAGACAGGGCTCAGCAGACACCAACGACGCAGCTTTTGTTTGGAAATGAGAGCCAATCTTTACGAACCCACACAATGTTTTTCTGTTCAGTTACAGCTTTTCCCTTTGGCCCTTGTTCCCAAACTGTCTCCCCAGTTAAAGACACCCACCAGTTTCCACCTCTGCTCGGGGATGGCGCTGATATCCACAGGATGACGCTCTATGACATTGAGGAAACGCGCCTCGGGGACAGCAATTGCACAGATTACGTGGACCCACCTGGGGAGCAAAGTGAAGACACAAATCAGGGCCTGCCGTTATTTGAATGAAATGCTCAGGAGGGCAGTTAACATTTCCCTGCCTCCCTCAGCATCGAGGCACATTTCCAGGGGTTGGCAGCCCTGGCAACGCTCCCAATCGACTGTTAATCAGGGTGGCACAAGGTAAATGTCACTGAACGACAGAGATCAACCTTCTCTTACACCTGATTTTGCACAATGCTGAACATTCTCTGAGAAGTCTTTTCTCTGAGAAACAACCACATTCAGCAGGAGTTCAGCTGTGGAGCAGCTCCCTCCAGAACCCCAAAAGCTGCTGCTACACTGAGCATTACGAGCAAATTCATAAGACAAGGAGATCAGGTGCAGTGAGGAAGGAAAATACACTCAAAGCCAGCACTCACCGGCCATCAGTGGTCATCTGGAGAGCTCCTCCCCTGAGATTGCACAGGCAGCATTCCTGTGGGAACACAACTCCTTCAGAACAGACCCAAAAGCTCCTGTTCACCCTCCCCAGCAAGCGACCACCCCACAGCGGGGATGCCAGGGCAGCCTGAATGCTCCCCGAGCGCGGTGTGCCGTCCTTACCGCTGCCCACGCGCCGGCCGAGCACCGCGAGCACCACCAGCTCTCGTTCACCAGCTCCGGCCGTATCCCGTAACAGCCTGCAACAAACAGAGCCACAGCCTCGTTACAGCACGGCCTCCACGGCTTCTGCCTTGGACTCACGACTTCTCAGTTCAACTCTGAGAGCATTCCAGGATCTGCATTGGACAGGCTCCGACAGAACCGCAACTGGGACCGGCAGCTCTCAAAACAAACCAACCAAACCCCCCCAGGAAACCCTCACATCTGATTTTCCCTTTTCTGGGGACTACAACAGCAAGGCTTTGTTTCTTTAGGCAGGAACTGGGCTCCAAGGGGATGCCACCACTGCTGGAGTGCACTCACATCAAAACAGGGAAGGGCATTGAATTCTGGTGAGGTTAAAGCAGTTAACTTTTGCTGTGTGGTGTTATGAGGAAGGACAAGCCCAATGATACTGCAAGGAGATTAAATACCTGCATTCCACATTGTTAACAGTATTTCATTTATGGTTATAGGAAGTGTTAAAAACATCTCATTTTACAGAGCATCAATTACTGTAACATGCAAGCACCAAATCCTCCTACAACACCAAAACAGTAAAGTGGTATTATGCCACTAATAAAGGCAGGGAAATAAGAACAAAAAAAGTCCTTAAAATTCTATAAAAGGCACTGAGGTTTGTCACTGAAAACAATGGGAAAAAGACACAGATACAGTTTTGGAAAGTAGATTTATGTGATTCCTCCAAGCTTGTAAAGTGAGTGGAAAATTGAAGATAAGCATCTCAACTAACACACAGCTCATTCCATCCAGCCTCTATCCTTCCTAACAAAATCCCACCCAGCCTTCACCTATCCTAACAAACTGAACAGAAAATTTCAGCTGGGAACAGCAATCTCAAATTACTGAATTAAACTTAAAAGAAGACATTCAGAAAGCACTGGGATTGCCTCCACAGCCTGATTTATAAATACCATCCACTTAACCAGATAAACAGCATGTCAAAAAAAGTCAATACTATGGATCTGCAGCTGCTCTCCACATCTGAGGTCTCTTTTCATCATATGGCAAATCAGGGAGGCAAATTCCACCCAGGCCTGGAACAGGGACAGGGGTGTTCAGCCCAAAACTGGGCTGAGGGAGAGCCAGACCCTGAGCACAGCCTCAAGCTGCACCAGGGGAGGTTTAGATTGAAAATTAGGAAAAATTTCATCGTGGAAAGGGTGGTAAAGCATTGGAACAGCCTGCCCAGGGCAGAGGTGGAATCACCATCTCTGGAAGTGCTCAGAACATACATGGAGGTGGTACCTGGGGACTTGGCTAGAGGTGGGCAGGGCGGTGGTGCTGGGCTGACGTCTGGACTTGGTGACCTTAAAGGTCTTCTCCAACCTCAGTGATTCTGTGATTCTATGAGGGCAGAACAGTCACATTTACTGAACCCCAGGCTGTCCCATAAGGACAATCCAAGCAGACAAAGAAAAATATGCTCTTTTTATGGATTTTGTCAGTGCCTCAAAAGCCCAGAAACCTTCGCAAACCTTCCCCTCTCTGTAGGGCCTGGCTGCTGGAACCCAGCAGAGTTTGAGGACACTTCCCAAGAGCACACAGGCTGCCAGCTGGTTTTACAGTCAGCCAAAATACACCTCACCACTGCAATCCTGCAATAAAAGCAAATGGGTTCTCTGCAGCAAAGTCAAAGGGATGTCACAGAGCACAAGGAAACAACCAGGCACTGGAGCCTCCATCAGATTTAACACCTGTCCTGTCCTCAAGGGGACTGTTCAGCCAAAATATAAAACTGAGTTCCTCTAAAAATAAGATGGATCTCAGGTCTGAGCCTGCAGATTAACGTCATCTTGCCCACACCCCTCTGTCCTTACACAGAATTTGGCCAGAGAAACCGTTCTGATAGACTGGACTATTGCAGGCCTAAGGATGGACAAGATGCAGCAGCCCAGAATTGTGAAGGCAGAATGAAATCTTCCTCCTCACACCCACTCTGCATCCCATGGCCTGATCAGCCAGAAATGACCATCATCAGGGATTCAGCACAGAAACAAAAGTTGCCTTCCAGTTCCCCAGCCCTGCTGAGCTGCATGGGGACCTGCAGACTCTAAAATTGGAACAACAAAAGTAATTCCAGCTGATGCAAGTCAAATAAGATTCCCCATCTGTCAAGATCAAACAGCTGAACAGTAATTCGTCACAAATGTTAACTGGATGCTGTTCAATCTGCACTGAAGGTACACTCCACCAGGATTAATCAGATCTTCTTTTGGACCTAACTATCAGGGAAGCAAACAGACATATGTTCCCTTTTGTAATCAAGTGCCATTACTACAAACACTATCACAGACACTAATAAAATATATCTCAAACTAGTCCATAATCTCTGCTGCATGCAGGAACGATACAGCCTCCCCCAGCAGAACAATATTGGAACGAAATATGTGAGAGGAAAGAGTGCAATAAAACCTTTGAGTTCTGCTTTATTACAAAAAATGAAAGGTATCAAAAGAATCTTTTCTGTGAGAAAAAGAAGAATCAGCCAACAAAATAAGCAGTAAAAAGAACATTGGTGTGTATTTTTAAGATCAGTGACTTGATCAAGATGGACTTGAATACACAGATATGCTCTGAGAGGAAGGTTCCCTGCCCATGGCAGGGGATGGGAACTGCATGAGCTTTAAGGTCCTTCCAACCCAAAGCTTTCTGGGATTCCTGATATTCTGGTACCAAGAAAGACAAGAACGGGAGTGGCAGGATACAAACCTGCCAAGAAGGAACTCAAATACAGCAGAACACAAACTCCTGAGTTTCTCAGGATCCAAAGCCTTTGGGGAAGTGAAACACTCACTAGCATGAACCTGCAGGCAGCATTTGGCACAGGATATCAAGGGACTGGTTCCATCCTCTCCGATGTAGGAATTTGCAGGAAGGGGCTCGGTGTTTTCTCCACTTGAGGTAAAGCACATCTCAGGGATCAGGGGCTTGGTCTTCTGCCCACACTTGGAAAGGTGCAGGAACGAGGATGGCTCCCCTGAGGAGACCGGGGCAGCTTCCTTCTCCACCTGGGAGGACTGGAGAGAAAAGCCCATCACTGAACTGCCTCTGCCTGGCCACGGCTTTCACTTTCCACTCTGAGCACTCCCCTTGCAAAAAAATCACCCAACACCTGACACCAGGCAGCCAAAAAATGGCCCAAAATCCTGATTCCCACCCCCACCTTGCTTATCCCCCGCTTTCTCAGGCATTGATAGGATCTGAAATTTGTAGTGAAAGCTCAAAGAACAGAAAAATGAGCAGCTTTTCTTGGCTTTCTTCTGCAAAAAATCTAAATTCCTAAACTGCAGCTGAAAACACCAAGGGAAAATAAAAAGGAAATATTACTGAAAGCAAGACCTTCCCTCCCCCTCTCCCATCCCTTTGGCATCCTTCCTTACTTTTCCTGCAAGAAGTTCTCTTGAAGGACATCTCAAGGTTTCTGGTAGCAGACAGAGTTAAAAGCAATGGATAAAACCAGCTCAGCTGCACCCAGTTTTCCTCACAACAGCCAGCAACCAGAAGAGATATTTTATTTTCAGTCCATATAATAAATCAAGAGATTTTATTGAAGGGGGAGGTTGGTTCTGCTTTCCTCAGGAAAAGCTTCCAACACAGCTCCAAGTATCTAAGGCAGGAATTCCTGGTGGGCACACAAAGCCAGATTTGGCTTTATGTGAGAACAAATCAATGCACAACTGCACAAATAACTAATTCGTCTGATGAATTCTGCCTTTCTGCTTATAACATCTCCCAAAGCATATTGGTAGTTTCCAAAAAAAGATGATGGATGTGCTAACTCAGTAAATTTTTATTTTGTGGCTTGTTTGCATAAATTCAGCAGCTCAGGCCGGTATGGAAACAGGAGCCTGGTGTAACTTTTCTCTGCATGGAACAGTGTTTGCAAAGCTCCTTCAGTGTGATTGCAAAATGAACACTGAGCAAGCCAGAGAAGCCAGGAAAGATAACAAAAAAGGCTCCAACTACTGCCAAATCCAAACACATTTCTTTGGTGTGCAAATTTGTATGGGTTTGTCTCTATCAGAAATGTCTGCATCCTAATTCATCCATCTGAGCAGTGTCAGAGGTTTAGATGAGGTATTAGGGAAACCTCCTCATGGAAGGTGTGGTCAGACAATGGCACAGGCTGCCCAGAGATCTGGCAGGGTCTCCATCCCAAAAAACACCTGGATACAAAACACATGGATACAGAGAGGGGGACGTGGCCTTATGGGGAACTCGGTGGTGGGGACTGACAGCTGGACTTGATCCTAGAGGTCTTTTCCAACCTTAACAATTCCCTGACTCTGTGACGAGGCATTACCTGGTTATAGGGGTAGAAGAGGGTGCAGACAGCACAGTATGGCTCACTCAGGGCAGCAGCTGCATTGAACTTCCTTTCTGCTGGGAAATTAAATGCTTTGTTCTTCCACTGGAAGGAAAGTAAAGATTTCAAAGCCTCTGGATCACTCATATCTTCCTCTCCAGAAAATGGAAACGTTTCTAGAATGAAAAGGAAAAAAATCACAAAACAATGGGCAGTCAGTAAAGGCAAAGAAGTTTATGGTTAGAAGAGGCAAAAGGAGAGAGGCTGAGTTAAACAGCTCAGGTCTCAACAACACAAGAAATGCAGAAAATAAAATCATTCAACTCCTCCATGGTCTCTCGTATGCCTGTGCCCCAAATACTTCTTTAAACTTTAAACTTCTTTCAATGGACAGAATCTCCCCTTTGTGGATAGGATACACAAGACAGGGAGAGCAGTGACCTGAAGGAACCAGCCATGAGGAAGGGGAGAAAGAAGATTTAGTGCCTTTGTAACTCCCTCCCCTTTCCAGCTGTGAAACCTCCACCATCCTTTTAATGAAGATTTAATTTGCACTTTGGTAAGGTCAGAGGACATGATGGCAGTGTAAGGAAATGCCCTTTCCTGTCCCCAGCAGGGAGCTGCATGCCCTGGCAGGTGAGGATGGTGCTCCCAGCTCCCAGCCCAGCCTGACCCAACCCTCCCAAGCTGCATCCCAGAGCTGCACACACAGACCCTGCCTGGGCGTTCAGGGCTCTGGTACAGCCATTCCCACACCACTGAACCCATCTGCATTCCCCACCATCCCTCCCTCTGCCACAGCTCTGCCAGGGACTGCTCCTGCCAATTACTTTGCTAATTCTTTATTTTATAAACCTTTAAAAGGTCCTTGGCATTTCACAATTAAACCACTGCAGAATCCATTTGTGGCAGTCTGGGGGTCCAAGTTTCTTACCCTTCCTTAGTCCTTCCTTAGGAGTTTTGAGTCACTCTAAGTGTTAAAGAAATTTTCCACACAAGGCTGAGTGTAAATCACTCCCTGCATCACCAATCTGCAAAGTTTCCAAAAGAACAGGGAACTCAAAAACATCTTGAAAGAACATTATCCCCAGAGCTCAGCACATTAAACCAAATTGTTCACTGCTTCACTGTTAATTACTGGAAATAAGCAGTTTATGTTCTGCTCTACAAGTCTAAGTCTCCTCCCCAATTCTCCCTCCCTTTGAAGATTTTCTGACTCTTGGGTTACCTGGAAGGATAAAAGGAACTTGGAGTAAAACATTAATGGCTGAGTTTACATCTCAGATTTTAAATGTTGCCATAACATATTTGTCAGACAATGTGGAAATTTCATTGTGTTTAATTAATCCCTTTTTTGAGGTGATGAGTGCTGGCTGTGTGGCTCTGTCATATTTCATATGAGGGTCACTTCCTAAAAAGTGTCTTACATTGTTTATTTTTAAGACATGAATCAAAACCCACGTTTCTCCACATTTCTGTCGAGGCACATTAGGTGACAGGCCAGGATTTCTGACACCAGTGAAATCAGTGAAACCAGCAGCCTAGCCCAGAGTGACCAAGGAAGAGAAGAAAGGGGTTGACTCTGTGTGCTGTGACCTTCACTCCTCCCAGGATGGATCCAGGGGGACACACAGCATTCAGGATGGCTCCCACATTGCAAACAATTTGTCTGGGCTGGATCTCTGTGTAACATGAGCATCCCTTTAATTTACATGCTCACTGTTCTTCCTGCAGATCATCCCCACACATCATTCCCTGAAAAAGCCCGGGGTGCAGAGAGCTGCCTCTATTCCCTGGTGAGGAGGGAAGAATGTTTGATCAGATTTTGCCCAGCAGAGCTGTAAATCAGTCCCCAAGAAACGCCAGCTTCCACAAGAGCTGCTCCTGTTCCACCAGCCAAGTCCCCAAACACCATCCAACAAGTGAAAGCAGTGAGAAGGATCTGCCTAATGAGGATCCTCCAGCACAGAGCTGGTTCCAAGGTCTCACACCAAAACAAGATAACAAGTCTCAGCTGCCTCTGCACGCTTCACTCCATGTTACACACTTGGAAGGCATCAAATGCATCCTCGGCGGTGAGGAAAGGAGCTCTGTGTGCTCAGGAGAAGCCCTTCCTGCAGGAGGCTGCTCCAAAATCAATGGATGCATTTCTGAAGGAGTGAGCAGGGAAGATGTTGTCCTTTGGAATGAGGAGTTGTGAGCAGGGACTGCCAGCTACACCCACGTGCCCGACCCAGCACACAAAAGCTCCTTACCGGGGGCTGCTCCATATTCTCAATAATGTGGGAAAGGCCCCGAAGTGGGAAATTACACCACAAAACAGAGTGAGAGGAAAGAATCTTTTCTCTCCCCTTGGTCCAGACTGTTAGTGTATTGGGAATGGAACACTGGGACTCGAATGTGGGAAAAGAAGAATCAGTGATATCCAGTTAAACACCAAGAAACATTTTAATTCTCATTTCTGCATCTGCCAAGGAAAGTTGGACCCCAACACTGACATGAACTAGGAGCCAAGCAAAAGGTTAGAACTGACTTTCCTCACACGTGAGAGCAGGCCTGACCTCCACTGCCTCCTAGGGGAACCGATCTTATCCCACTGCAATATCCAAGACAGAGCTTTGCCTTTAAGATTTTTTCTGCAAACTCTTTTTTCCCTTTGCCCAAAATGCTGCCTCATTCTGCAGCCAGCAAAATATTTTTCTTGAGTGGAAGAAGGGTGGGAAGTGAAAAGTGACACCTCCCACAGAGGAGATTTGTTTCCAGCTGGGTTATCAAAACCAGAACACGCTGCATTTCCTACCAGCTACGTGTAACACAGAGCTTCAGGCCAGCCAGGTTTGCCAAAGGCTTCAGCAATTCCCTGGGCCACAGGGGACACACACACGGCCCTGGTGCTGCTCACTCACCCTCGTCACTCGAGGTCTCCTGTTTGACCACGGACAGCGGGGAGCGCGTCGGGGGCTTGCCCAGCGGGTGCCGGCGGCTCTTCTTGATCTCCATCTTCATCTTGGAGAAGGCAGAAGCAGCCTGGAAGGAAGCACAGCAAGCTGGATGGGCACACCCAAGGAGGGAACAGGACAAGAGACGCAGAGCCCCTGTCTTAGAGAGCTCTTGGATTCACACGGCAAACTTTTCTCTGCCTTTTGGCTGAACTACTGAAGCCTTCCAAGCCAATTCCTGCAGCAGATAAAAGCCAACACTAACTCTTAAGAAGTTGGGTAAACTACTGAGTTTTCTTCAAATCAGGACAGCCTCAGAACATCTGCAAGCTGCCAATTCCATCAGCTCGTGAAAAGCCTGCTCAATCACATGCACAGCTGGGAACTCCACGGAAATTGTGAATCACGGAATCCCAGACTGGTTTGGCTTGGAAGAGACCCGAAAGATCATCCAGTTCCAACCCAGCCGCAGGCCAGGCTAACACCGTCCAGCCCGGGCTGTGCTTCCACCCAGCCTGGCCTGGGGCTGCCTGCCGCCAGCAGCGGTGAGCTCCGAGCCCCGAGCTCCGAGCCCCGAGCTCCGCGGTGAGCTCCGAGCTCCGAGCACCGAGCCCCGAGCTCCGCGGTGAGCTCCGAGCTCCGAGCTCCGAGCACCGAGCCCCGAGCTCCGCGGTGAGCTCCGAGCTCCGAGCACTGACCTCCGCAGTGAGCTCCGCGCGCTCCGCCTCGGCGCCGGCCCCGTCCTTGCCGGGGCTCTGGAGCGGGCCCTGCTCGCGCCAGCCCAGCCCTTTCTGCGTGGCGAACTGCTCGAAGGCCTGCTGGCAGGACATGTGCTCCTTGTCGAACACCACCTTCTTGCTGCGGGGCACCACGTACAGCATGGGGATGATGGGCCGCGGTTTGAAGTCCTCCTCCTCGGCGGCCTCCGAGGGCTGCACCACGTTCAGCGGGGCCGGGGGCGGCCGCGCTGGGCCCGGCCCGGCCTGGGCAGGCTGCTGAGGGCCCGGCCCGGGCAGCACGGGCGGCTGCGGGGGGAACGGCTGCTGCTTCTTCTTCCGCTCGCCCTTGGCCTTCGGGGGACGCGCCTTGGCCCTGCCCTCCCCTGCTGGAGAGAAAGGCAACACTGAGCCCCCTGGCACGGGGATCCCGCGCTCCCCTCACGGCTCCCGGGGACCCGGCGCTCCCCTCACGGCTCCCGGGGACCCGGCGCTCCCCTCACGGCTCCCGGCCCGGAGCCGGGCTCGCACCTTCCCCCAGGGACTCGCTGCTTCCAGCTGGGCCTCAGCACTCACCTCGAAATGCCACTTCAGAAAGAAAATACTTGTATCATTTCTGTGGACTATTGAATTCCTGACTGGAGCACAAAGGCTGCTAAAAACAACGTTTCCTGGAGGGGAAATATCTAAATCCCTAAGAAACTGGACAGTGTGCCAAAAACCTGTAATATGTCACATTAGCCCTGACTCTGTGTTTCAAGTTTTTGTCCTCCAAAGTCAGGAGCACAAAACCATCCACTGGGGTGCAGGAATGATATATTTTTGTACCATTAATACAATAAATATTTCAAACTATTTTTTTTTATCTTTATGCCTTCCTTTTCTAATCTGTTTTTCTGTATATTCATAATGGACATATAAGCACAGAAATGCACGTGTACATGTGTATTCCTGTGCTATAGATGAATAAATGTGTATATAAATAAAGTCATACATCAGGAGGCATGCTCAGAGTTTTTTTGCTGATAAGGAGGTGCAATCAAAAGAGTTTGGAGCCCCCCATTCTGTATCAGTAGTTTGCTGCTCCCTGTTTGCAAGCACAGCTCTTATCTGGGTATTACTGTGTGTCAATGCACCCAACAGCCCCAGGAAATGAAGAACTGAACAAAGATACCTGAATCATTATTGCCCAAAGATTTCTGCTATCAAGCTTTTTTAAAAAATGCTTTTAAAGCATAAATCAGGTGCAGCACGGAGCTCAGCTGGATCCTGAGATATCCTTTACTCACACCCATGTCCTTGTTTCTCCCAGCTCGCTGTCACTCAGTTTATCTGCACAGCCCTCATGGATGTGACAACACTTCTTGAGCAGATAAACATCTCACTATTGTCACCAGAGGCAGTGCTGGCCTGTAAAAGTCTTCCCCACCTCTCTTCCCTGGGAAGGGATCCACACACTCCCATTTCACAGCAGAGATTAAAATTCCTGCTCTCCCCTGAGGGGGAGTCCAGGCTGGGACCATCAGACACAGCCTGCTCACCCCACTGAAGAACTTTCACCAACCCCAACCCACCCAGGCCAAGCCGTGAATGGAAAATCACAATAGCCATCACATAATAGAGGTTTCTGCATGAAGAAGGGTGAATAATCCCACAACAGGATAAAGTGCCAGAATCCCTGCTGAAATCCCCTAGGGATCACCTTAACCCCAGCATTTCCCAGAAGTCTGATGACTTTATTTACACTAACTTATAAAAATGGGAACAAGTCCAGCACAAATAATTATAGTTGTACTCGTGTAGGCAGTCCCTCAGATAAACTGGTTTGTTCTATCACAGAGAAAGGAATATTGAATTTCCTTAGAGAAACAAACATATTGAATGAAAGGCAAATTGGATTTCTCCCCAGTTGCACAAAACCAGATCATATTTACTCTCTATACACTCCAAGAATTCTCTCCCCAACAGCACCACAAATGCCATTCACCAGCTTTATTGACTTCTAAAGGGTAATTTGACAGCAGCTGGCACAGAGAACTGTGCTTGAAAGTTTTTGCATTAAGATGAACAAACAAGTTTGCAAGTGAATCTACGGAATCAGAAGCCAGGAGAAAGGGAGGCAAAATTCCAAGAGCCTATCTGGCTATCCTGAACATTCCCAGGAAGGAAAAGGATCTGAAGGCACAAATGCACAGGCAGGTTAAGAGAAGAATGTCTTTCCTGACCTTGCTCTGCAGGATGGGAGGGGGACACAGGGGACACAGGGGGATACAGGGGGACACAGGGACACCGAACCCTCAGCACAGCTCAGGAAAATGAGGAGCAGCTGAGGGAGCTGGGAAGGGGCTCAGAAGGAGCAAAGGAGGCTCAGGGGGAATTTCTGGCCCTGCACAATCCCTGCCAGGAGGGGACAGCCAGGGGGATTGGGCTCTGCTCCCAGGGAACAGGGACAGGAGGAGAGGGAACGGCCGCAGGCTGGGCCAGGGGAGGCTCAGGGGGGACAGCAGCAGGAATTTCTCCCTGGAAAAGCTGGTGAGGCCTCGGAAGGGGCTGCCCAGGGAGCTCTGGAGCCCCCAGCCCTGGAGGTGGAACTCTGCAGTTCCCTTCCCGAGCACAGCCCCACAGGGAACAGCCATGGACTCACTGCAGGATTTGCTCAGCATGCCCAGGCAAGGGCAAAGCCTCAGCACGCTCCTTCCTAACGTCCCAAGACAACCTGCTAAGAATTCTAAATATATTAATAGCAACATAATAAATAATGAATATAAAGCTGAGTCATAAAAACCAAAAGTAAACACCGTAAGGGATCTGGGTCAGAAATCCTGAAAACCTCGAGTTATAAATACTCAGCTTGTCCAAATAACCAACACAAAGCACAAGATTTACTTTGGAACCATGACTACTTTGAAATCTCATTTTTTCTCCTTCTCAAGGTCATCTCTTCTGGTGTAATAGAAAATAAAGTCAAATTAAAACCAGGGAAACAAAACAAATGAAGTGCAGGAGGTGGTGGGAGCAGAACTGCCACGAGCAGGACCATCCAAACAGATGCTGTTTTCTTCTTCAAGATGAAACCCTAAGACACTGGTGAGAGGCAATGCAGACAGCAGGATGTGCAAAACTAGAGAAGCCATTGGGATTTAATTGCTGTACTGCAGTAGGAAAGCTGAATATTTGTGAGCAGCCACAGCAAGCTGGAGTTTGCTCCAGTGGCACTTCTGCAATGGTGCTGAAAATAAGCTTTTCCCTCCTGAGCCAACAGTCACAGTGCTCTTAAGAAGTACTGGAAGTGTATGATTTGGAAGCCATTCAGCTAGAACAGAGTTTTTATTATTCCTTGGCCATTCTAATGATCTCAGATCTGTCCTTGTCACTTATCTCTCCTCTCTGAAGAAAAATCAGCATTTTCGGGCCATTTATTACAAGCATCAAGTGTTAAACTTGTACGAGAGCTAAGAGCAGACAATTTAACACACTGCTGATGCTCTCGAGCTTAGGGCAATAGAAATTAAGTATCTGCACTGTGCAACAATGGTTCTCCAACTCCTTATTTCCCATGAAAAGAGAAAATACACTGCCTAGCTGAGAGACTGAACAAAGCCCTCAATTCTCTTCCCAGAGCTTCCACAGATTTCCTTTAAGATCATTATCGAGGTTCTCTAAACAGTTGGCAGCATCAGTTTCTCCAAATGCTAAACAAATAATGGATACATACAATAGATGTAAATTAATTCCCTGTAAGCAGTGCTGGAGAAGCCTCCACGAGGGGGTGAGTGCATCACAGACACAAAAACCACTTAACCACACATTAGGGGGGAAAAAGCAGCTTTTTCCCAGCAAGAACTCCAACCTTTTCTACACAGCCAAGAAAAAGGTGCCACAGAAAGAGCTCCCTGCACAAAGGGTGTGTCCAGGCCCGGGGACTGGATGTGCAGAAGGAATCCCAAAGGACAGGGAGTTGTCATGGCCTGGTTTTATTTTCAGCAAAGGTTTTATATTTCATGCAGAGGAAGCTGAAAAGCTTTCCTGCTCCAGCTAAACTTGAAGAAACCCAAGTGGGACTCGTGCAGCAGCTGTGGACCCCACCCAAACTGAGGCTCTCTGCATTCAGTCTCTGAAAAATGGGAACAAAGGGAGGGGAAGAGGAAAGATGAATTGCACAAGGCAGTGCACAAATCATTCTTTTTCAGAGCAGGACACAAAAATACATTTATTTGTTTCTCTATGAAATAATTCAAAATATTCCTCACATAATATATATTTTTACAATCCTGTAATAGTTTGGGCCTATAGAATTTTCAAGCCCTGCCAAAAAAGCTATTTGGATTGAATCCTTAAAGAGAGGGAAAAATCAATTGCTGCTGTGAATGATGACATATTTCAGTGAACAGAGATTTAATATTGGGGAAAACTCTGCTGATATTTCAACAGAAATAAACAGCAGCAGACAAGTTATTCACAGAGGTGCTCTAGAGCTCGCCCCAGCTCCTCGCTGGCCTGGCCTCACCTTCTCCCTCCATCCCTTTGCTTCTCTCCTCTTCCTCCAGATCCGGCCCCCTTTTCAGCTCCTCTTTCACTTTCACATCTTCCAAGGCAGTTTCAATAGCCATGACATCCCCAAGAGACTTCTGATCCTCTGTTTTGTGTCTTCTGGGTTGACTCCTTTTTCTGTGAGACCTGGAAGTACAGAAGTGTGATTTGACATAAAAGAACAGCCTTCAACACAGAAAACCATCACTGACTTAAAAAGCTGAATACAAAACAAAAGGATCTTCTTTGGAGAGGAAACACAAGGTAGCTAAAATAGCTACAGGGCAAAAGAGATATCTGAAAGGGAACAGATGAACCTTGCATAACACAACATTTAAGATCCATTCAGCAGCCATTAATTGTCTGGGTTTCCTGAAGAGCTTTTTCCTACCATTACTAATGGAAGCTCACAAGCTGCAGTTAAAGTGATTTTAATTGTGTTTTGAATCTATTTTGCTTGTATTTCAAAATACAGATGAAAACTTGTTTAAATCTCTCTTTCATCCTCTGCCTCCATTCCATTATTTTTTTTCATTCTGTCCATGCCTCCCTTTGGCAAACTGCTGGAAGTCTGCAAAACATCATCTTCCAGCTCTGAGACATTACCCAGCACTGCCAGTTCCCAAAAACACACTATAATGAATGCTCAGAGCAAAATCAATAGGCAGTCTGTGATTTTTCAGCAGTAAATTCAGAAGGTCCAAGGCCTTGAAGAAATCTAACAAAAAAATATGCATATTAATAAGAACAGACAAATACTAATGAGGCAATAGCAATGCTGTTCATTCTTTTTAAAGTCAGTGCCACTAAGGCAAAGATTACAGGAGCCACAATGCAAAGAGAAATGGAAATTCAGAAGCCAGAAGATTTTTGGGTCAGGAACTGTAGGAAGCCAAGTACCCTCACAGACACTCCCCACTGCTCAAGAGGGACAGGGAGGGAAAGTTGGAAGAACAAGAGTCAGAAACTTGTAAGTCAAGACAAATGCAGTTTAAAAGGTGGAGGAAAGAATAAGAATAAGAGAGAAAGAAGCCCAGGAAATCCACTCACCTCCTCCCCAGGCAGTCCCCAAAAGCAGCACCTCAGAAGCCAAACTCCTCCTTCTTCCTCTCTCCCATTTTTATTGCTCCCCATAACATTTTATGGCACAGAATTTCCTCTTTGCCACTCAGGGCCAGCTGGGTCCCCTCCCCACCTCTCACCCAGCCCCAGGGTCCCACTGGGCCAGAGTGGGACAAGATAAAGCCTTGACACTGTGCAAGCAACAGCCAAACTCCAGAGCCTCGAGAGCACTGGTGCAGCCCCAAATCCCAGGAACTCCATCCCAGCCAGCCCCAGCACAGGGCTTTACAGAATCTGTACAATTGCTCCTGAATTTCAGGCTTAAATCTAACAGGATCTCCTTTTCCAAAAGGACTGATTCAGAAAGCTGTGATTTTACCCCATTTTTAGCATGTAGGCACTTCCTTGGTAGAAAGCAACATTTTCCTCATGGCCTCGCATCCACCATCGTGTGACAAAGACTAAAACACAATTCACTCATCAGTCCCTAAGTCTAGAAAAGCCAAAAAGCAGCTCCCCATCCTCAGAGCCCAGAAAACTCAGCTGCTAATTAGATTTGGAGCACAACAGAGTTAAGAGCCCTTAATCAGCCCTTAAACTGACAAAGAAGGGAGAAAGAAATTCAACCCGAGATGAATGATGAATAGAAAAGCAAGTTGATCCATATGCACAGGGACCTCTAATTGCCAGACTCTGAGCAGATGGTGGCCCTCCAAGAAGAGCTGGTGCCTTCACACCTGCAGGACATCATTAGCAGGAACAGGGGCTGAACCCAGAAGGATCAGCTCTGCTCTTCTCCCATATTCCAGGAACACCTTCCCTGGGAGGGGAACGTAGGGTGGGAGGTGAAGATAAAGCTGTAAGACTTTGCCACTGCAGCTGGAACATTCCGTAGCTGAAGGAGGAGTAGAGTCAAGTGTTACAAGCTGGTTCTAGCAAAGTGTGTTTTATTCCTGTGGTGTGGAAATGCCAAGCAAAAATTACAGCACAGAGCTTTCTACTTGCAGGAGAGCAAAAAAGATCTGTTTTGCAGCGCTCTTCTCACTCGGGCTGTGGGGGAGAGAGGCAGAAAGCTCAGCATTTAAAGAAAGTGATTCCACAACTACAGGCTGAAGGCTGAGCACTTCCAGAAGTGAAGCTGCTCTGTGTCTGACAGAATTCACATACCAGAAATGGGCTGGTGGGGACTGGACTAAAACAGTCTCTTGCTGAAGCCATAAAGTAAACCAAGTTGGGTTTTTTAAGGTAACCAAGTCTGACTGACCTTAGAGAAGAAATAACACCTCTCTGCAGAGTTTAAAAGCACCATTTTTCCAAGAGAGCTGACAAAAAAGCAGCATTTGTACTCTTTGAAGAACAGACCACAAAGTGACTTAAATTAAGTAGCTACAGCTGTGAAGGTTTGGGCAGAGGTGAATCCCATCCCTCCATCCTGCTGAGAAAAGTCAGGCTTCAAGTAAAACGATGTCTTGGAAAGACAAAAGCACAGGAGAAAGTACTGCTAAGGAGTATTGAAGAGCTTCAAAACTGCTCCAGGATAATGCTGGAATAATCCAGGAAACACTGAACAGATAAGCAAAAAAAGTATCTGGATCTTTTGCAATAGGCTCAGGCTGAGAGAGGCTTCTCTGCTGGGTAATAGGCTCAGGGAGGGAAAATAATCCTTGGTGTTCGTACAGTACCTTACACTGTGCAAACATCAGCCACACCAGGAGCCCTGAACAGTCACAAAAATGCAGCAGCACTTTCATCAGTGACCAGATCCCTTTCCCCACACCCAGTTACCACCACACATCCCTGCCAGCCCGGGAGAGAAACTCAAGAGTGAAAACCAGAAGAGCCATGAGACAGTTGGGGTTGTCCAGTGATGGAAGAAGATCAAAGAAACCCAAACCAAGATGAAGTCTGAGGAACACTGAGGCCCAAAGATTTCCTGGGCGCTTTCACAAAAAACTCAGTGACAGAGGAAAAGAGTCCCAGAGTTGCTATTTTAAGAAACTTGCCAGGAAAAAGAATGAAGTGACTGAAGTTGCTGAGGGAAGTCACATACCGGTGTTTGTTGTCCTCTTCCTCATCTCCTATCCTATAAAGCAAGATTCCAACAGGAAAAGGTTAGCATGCCAAATTTTCAATTCAAGCATGCTGTAACACACAAAAATCACAGACTTGTAGAAAATTAATACAAAGGTCAAAGAAAGGCATGCATAAAATCCCCTTTGCGACCGATGGGCTTTCTTTAACTCCTGTTTCTGATCAGTGGAGCTCTAAACATTCACTACAGACTTTTTGGTCTTCCAGGATAAGAGGTGAGATGTGAGGGGGCACAAAGTGTCCCACTTTGAAAAGTATGTGCTGTTATAACATGGGAAAGAAACAGAACCGTGAGGGACACATTACCCCAGACAAATGGCAGGAGGAACTGTATGGAAAGAAGGAAGGAAGAAGAGTTTGAACTGTCTCCAGTGAAGGACTGTAGCATTTACAAGCTCACAGTGGAACTCCAGCGCAGGGCTCAGGCACTCTCTGTCTTTACCTGCGGAGCAGTTTCGCCTTCAGGTCTGCCTTGGTCTCGTTCCAGGCGTCGAGCTCGGGGCTGCTGAGGGCCGTGGGCTTCATGTGGTCCAGGACAGCGATGTCCTTGCCCTGCTTCCAGAGGTCGTAGCGCTCGGGCTGCAGCACCCGCACGAACACGTCCATGGAGATCTTCACCATGTCCTTGCGGCACGTGCACTGCAAGAGACCCCACACACGTCACACCTGGAGCTCCCCTGCCCCACAGAAACACCCACAGCTGCCTCAACAGGGCTTCTGGAAGGGTCTGCCTCGGCTCTACCTGCTCCTGGAAAAGCAGCTGCCACTCCAGCACTCTCCAGGGGTACTGGAAAACTGTTCCCGAGGATTTTGTTCTCCCTCTAAGCCCCCCAACAGGCCAAAGCTTCCTGGGACTGGCAGTGCTCGGCTCCTGTGCTGCAGGCTTTACACACAATTACTCTGTCTGCTCTAGCCCAGCTCACAGTCTGCCCTCGAGCCCACGTTCCCTCCTTCAGCCTCTCTCTGGCAGAGTTTTCCAGGCTGAAAAGATATTACTGGTGCCATTTCATAACTCAGAAAAGCCTTACAGGAACCAAAGCCTGACCCAGAGCACAGGGCAGTTAAACTTCATAATGCCACATCCTGACACAGCACAGCAATCCTGCACAAAAGGGAAGAAATAAAAAACCCACAGTAACTACAAGCTGCATGCAAACCATTCAGGGGGAGAAAATGTGCTTTACTCATTCCAACTGGCATATGCTCATTAAAACTAACCTGGAGTTACACCCCTGCTATTGCACAGAGAGGACTCCCAGGTGCTTTTCCTTGGATGGTTCCCTCTGCTGTGATGAATCCACAGACTGAGTGCAGCAAGGGGATTCTCAGCCTGGGCACTGATACCAGTCTCAAAGAGTCAGCCTCTATAAACTTAATCAAAAGAAGGCAGAGGATGGAAAAGGACCCAGGAACCCCTCAGGTGCCTCTGGGGGCTGCAGCCACAGCTCTCTCAGGGGCTCTGCTCTAAGGTGCAAAGCTTTGCTTGCATTAAATTGCCTTTTAACTCGAAACTGAGGCTGAGTTAATTGGAGCCACTTTGCAGGACTGGTTTTCACACCTTTTCAAAACCATTCTATCCATTCTTTTGGCAGAAATGCATTAAATTAAACTTGCTTTCTCCCTTTTCTCCCTTCCCTTTTCACCACCATCACTAATAATTTATGGCCATAGGTGAGAAATCACTGAGAGAGGGAGAGAGAAGAGTCCCATACAGTTCTCCACCATGCCACATCCTCCAGCTCCTGTTTCTCACTGTGCAAGGACTGGGGCAGTGCTGGTAACCCGAGTGGGAAGGAGCATTTATGGACAGGCACTTTCAGGAAAACTCCATTTAATGAAAAGTGGCTGAGGCCAGAAAGGCTGGAAATGCAATTTGGCCACAGCAGAACACAGATGGCACCCAAGCTTCCAATCCCAGCCCAGGCTGGAGCTTCCCACGGCATCTCCATCAATCCTGGCCTGAGGGACTGAGCAGATTTGCCTTAACAAAGTTTAAAAGCACCTGTGCAGAGCTACAAAGAGGAACACAGAAGAGCATCCCCAGCTCTGACCTGGACCCAAGAGGTGCAGCACAGACACATCCACGCCCTCAAATCTGCCAGCAAAGCCCGAGGCACCCGTGGCCAGAGATCTCCAGAGCAGTTTCCAAGCACCAGCAGCTGCAGAGCATCCCCCAGCTGCAGCCCTGGCCAGAGCTGGAGGAGCCCACGCTGAGCTCCAGGGATGCTGGGGCTCAGCACTGGCCTCCATCTCCCACATCCCACAGTCTGCACCAGCCAAGCTCCTTTCTGTCCACAAATCTACCATGATGTATGTTTATATTTCAATTTTAATTTCATTCTATTGCTTTCACACCAGCCAGCATGAATAATTTACAAAGCCTCTTTCCTCTGGGGCTCCTTCCGGACCGTGCAGTGATATTTCCTCAGCTGCTGCAGCTGTGTCACAGCCACATTCCCAGCATGGCCAGGACATTTTTCCATACCCTCCCCTCAGCCAGCAGTGAGATCCTGCTGATGCTTCCAGTACAGCTGGAAAAGGGAATGTTCCTGTGTGTGACAGAGCGGGAGAGGCAGAACGGGGGAGAGCAGGAGGGGAGCGAGGGTAGAGGAGGGTAAGAAATTGCCTTTGCAGTAAATTCCCTGCTCTGCTCCAGTCCAGCAGGACAAAAAGCAGCAAGGTTATTTCCTGGCAATGACCTCCAGCCCCACACCCTGCCTTCCCCCTCCATGGACACAGAGCTGCATTTCCTTCAAAGTACTTCACTGTGGTCATAAACACATGATTTCCTAAAAGACATTACACCCACATCCCCATCATTTCTGCAGAATATATCCTCCCAAATTCCCTCAAATTCTAACACTTTTGTATCCCACTGTTATTAAACTTTATAGAAATGAACATGTCAACACTTAAACACCACCTCTAGGGAGATATGAAACCTCATTTCCTTTAGGTGAGACAAAACCAAACCACAGAACTCCAGGTTGGGAATTCACAGAATTCCTGTGGATCAACAGCCCTGGGCAGGATTTCAGGGTGACATGATCACCCAAACATGGGACTGAAATTGTAACACAAACCTGTCCAAATGACAGGTGAGAAATTCCAGGAGTCTGAGATTCATCCAGCACCTTCCCCTGTCCCTCCCTCATTCCCAGTCTGGGGGCCAGCCCCTCCTGGGAGCAGCAGGGCCACAGCTCAAACACGGAATAAACAACGGAATATTCAGAACTGGGATCCCCAAGGACCCACTGCAGGTCCTGAAAATGGGAGTGGAAAAAAACAAACCAAAAATCAACAGCTTTAGGGTCAGTTCTTTGCCTTTGGTTACAGGGGAGCTGAGACCCGAAAGAGCAACAAGAGAGGAGTTTCCATATTCACCAAATCTGCAGGAACTTCACTTATTCCACCTTCTGAAGGCTTTTCCCAGCCTCACCTCTCCTTTCCCATAAGTTAATGGCTTTATTAACTATAAGCATATGGAAAAATACTGGAAGGAAATGCACAATTAAGCTTTTTTCCAGCTTTAAACCCCAACATTCTTCCTTTCCTTATTATTTTATTATCTGCAACTCTAATTTGGAGCTTGTGGTAAAATATGTGACCACACCAGGAGCCCTGTCCCATCAATTCTAACTCCAAGACTGATGGGGGGAATTTGTGGCTATTGAATGTACAACCATTATCTTATTTGCAATATTTTTTAACATAAAAACACAAATAAGTCTATATAAAATAACAGTCAAATAAAACTACTGTCTCCTTGAAGTCATAAAATCAAATGATTTATGGAAAAGTGCAGACTGATTCAACTTCCACCTTCAGCAACAGTTTTGTGAGGATATTTCCCTCAATTCCCAACTATTAGCACTGAACTGAACCTCAGCAGTTCCATCACACAGGAAAGGTTAATGGAAAATAAGCCTTTCCTTATGCAGAAATAGCCACCAAAATTACAGATTTTAAGTGGCACCTCTGTTTTCAGGGGAAAAACCCTTCATATTCAGATGAAATCAGTTGGTAAGGCTCAGCTCAGCCTTCATGGAAATTTATCCATCACAAAACCCAACGTGCTCAAAACTGAAATTCTTCCAGCTTTTAAATGCCAGACCAAAATATTTGCGTTTCTACCTGCTCTTCCATAACAGTGAAGCCTGAAAACAAATTCCTGGGAAAGAGGGGTGGTTCTGTGCAAAGGCAGCAGAGGAACCCTCGCTGCCACAGGAACACAGCACCCTGCACCTTCCCCTGCACATCCCCAGAGTTTCAGCTTCTGGGAGAAACAAAGATATAATCAATGTATTGATCACAGAATAATCAATGCTCCTCAGCAGCAGCAATCCACTTTGTTCCCATGTTACAGATGTGCTACTGGGATCCAGAAAAAAACAGTTTGGGGCTCCAGCTTCCTTTTCCTTCCACTCAGCCAGTCCCAGTATGTTCCTGAAAGATGGATGGCTGCAATTCTGTGAGTGAGGAGCTCAGCCTTGAGGAGAAGGAGAAAAAACTGGAAAAAGTCCAAAGCTGCATAGCTTGTGTGTTTAATGGCTGGTGGTTGGAAGCTTGTAGGAAAGATGAGCCTTGACCCCCCGTTTGCAGAGTAATTACCAGCATCAACAACAAACCAGTTCATTAGGAAACGCACTGGAAACCCCTCCCAGAGCTTCACAAACAAAACAATTAGGGAAGATTTCCACGGACTCCCCCTGTCCCTGGCTGCAGGGCTGGATTCCTCCCTGCCTGCTCCCAAAAAGCTCCCTGAGGATTCCTGGGGTGCAGGAGCGGGGCCAGGGGGAGGCAGGGTCACCCCAGTGCCCCTCACACCCAGCATCTCTGGGTGACAGAAACGCTCTGGGACTCATCCCAGCCTGAACAAACAGAATAACAGAAATAACAGAATAACCCCTCCCAGCAGCCAGAGGGAACCGATCCACCCCCAGGGACACTGAGCCACCCCATCCAGCATCCCCAGCTGGGATCCAGGAAATCCAAATCCAGGGATTCATTCTCAACTCTGAGCCTTCTTCCTTCATTAACAAAAATCCTGCCAAGAACCTCCCAGCCAGAACTTCAGGAGAGGAGCTCGGAAAAGAGCTGATAAAACAAAGCTTCCAGGCAGTTTCCAAAGAACAACCACCCCCTTTCCACCTCAGCACAAAAAAGAACTGTCAAAGTTCCTTTTTCTTGCTCAGAATCAAGAGCAGGGCGTTAGGGGTGCTTACAAATAATACAAGAAAATAATTATGAAGAAAGGTGGAAGAATTTGTACAAGAGCAACTCTGAATCTGTCTGACGAAAATAAACCATGGAAATGTTATTCCATAATAGATTTCTTTAATGTATTCTAAGCTTAAAAGGTCTAATTAGAGTAAAAGAGCAATTTTGAATGTCTGACAAAAATAAACTATGGCAATGCTATTTCATAATAGATTTTTTTATGTGTTCCAAGCTTAAAAGGTCTAATTAGAGTCAGTTGAGGCATAGACACAAAGTAATGCAAAAATACAATTCTGCTTTGCATTATTTTTGGGACCAATTTTGCAGTATTACCAAACAGGTTTCTGCAAAAACCTCACGAGTTTTATTTTCTTGGGAAATACAGAAGAACATATTGAAGGGAAAAATCTACTAAAATGTGAATAGTAAGAACAAAGCTTCAATTTTACCTGGAAAATTATATGCCAGACAACGTTAAATCACAGATATTCCAAGTAGAAATTTGAGATTATTTCTGTATTATTCATACAGCACAGAAAAAATGAGTGAGCAGAAGGTCTGGAAGCAACAAACCAGGTAAGGGATCCCAGGCTGGGATCCAAAAGATCCCTTCTCTTGGCAGAGCAGGAAAATCCAGGGGAGGGGTTTTCTTTGTGTCCCCCTCCCCAGCCTGGGATAATTATTTCAGAGCCCAAAGTGCAGGATTTGGCCAGGAAGGGCAGCCTGACCCCGTTTGATGTTGAGAGAGAGAATTCCAGCAGCTTCTCTGGAGTAAACAGGAGATAAAGGGAGGAATGAAAGTGGCAGCCAGCAGGAACCCAGACCTTCTCCAGGAGTGGCTGCACTTAACTCAAAGTGCAGAAATTGCTCCCCTCCTATCCACTTATTTTCAGTCCAGTTTGCCAAAGAAACAGAAAAGCTGAGCTGGGATTTGAATTTCTGCTAAAAGTCTGCACTCTGAAAGGGTCTCTGAATGGCAGGAGGCTCACAGACCACCTCAGCTACAGGAGGGCACCTTCCTGAAAGCCCTGGTTTAAAAGGGTTGTTTGGGCAAAGACACAGCTGTTAAAATCCTCTGGTGGGGGCATGCAAGGGTTTTCAGAAACAAAAAACCAGGAATGCAGGCAGGAACTGCAGGCTCATAGTGCAAAATAAAAAGAAATTAAAAAAAAAAAAAAAAAAGATGGTAAGGAAAGAAAATTATAATTTCCTGCCTTTCACTCAGCAGCTTTTTTCAACAACCAAACCAAAAAAAAAAAATATGACAAATGGAAGACAAATTACTGAGGAACTCCAACTACAGAGAACAAAGGGAATTATTTCTCCTGAATTTCTAAGCTCTGCCTATGCAGGCAAACACTAACTGTAGTACAGACAAATAAACCCATCCCTCCTCAGCTGTAGCACTGGATCAGGAATGCTGCAGTCCAAAGCAAATATTTGGATTACAGCTGACTCTGAAGCATTGTGCCAGGATCTCCAACGCTGTGGAAACCCCTCTGAACTCCCTTCCCGGGGGTCTCTGTGTCCTGTGCCAGTGACACCCACTGCAAACAGGGCAGCACCTCCCCAGGAGCAGAGCTCTGCAAAGGGGCTGAATCCCCACTGGGGAAGAGCTGCTGGCAGCACAGGGATTGTCCCTGGCAGCCCCAGGAGCTGGAGCTCTCCCCCATCCCTGAACAAGGCTCAGCTCTCCCCCAGGATCAGGTGCAAGAGGAAAGCAGAGCCCGGGCTCAAGGTCACCTTGGCTGGGAGGGAGCTGCAGCACGAGGCTCCTCCAGGACAGATGGAGACATTTACATCAGCAATAAATGGCAGAACAGTTAAAAGCTGTTATTTCCTGCACTTCTGGGCATGGTGTCCAGCTGGAGGGGAGACATCCCCTCCCAGTGGGGCAGCACCACGGCATTAATGCCATGAAGGAGGAGGTCAGACCTTCCTCTGAGTCTGACACTTGCTGAGAGCACAGAGATCCAGCCCTGAAGAATTCTGCCCATCATGAAAGACAAGGTGAAATTTGTCTGTCACAAACCCCACTCAGCACTGGGGCTGGAGGAGCGATTAAAAGGAGGATCAGAGAATCAGACCCAAGGGACAAAAGCACCTGTTCTAACTACAAACCCAAGGAGAGAAAGACTCCAAAACCTCACACCACGTTCTCAGAAAGCTTTGAACCAGACAGGACAGCTTAGAATATTCACTTGGTATTCACCAAACCAGTTTTCATTGGAATTTTTAAGGATCTGTCCATCCTGGTTACTAATTTATAGATACAAGTGGATTTACCCACTGGTAGTTTCCCACACTACTCTGCAGCCATTGCTATTTTTTTTGCTAATCCTGACACTTGTTCTGCAGCTGGAGCAGGACTGGTGTCTCAGAAGCTGATCTTTACACTCCAGGCTGGTTATTCTGTGTGTTTTACAGCCCAGGCAGGTTCTCTGTGGGCTGCAGAACATTGCACCCATCTGGCAGGCAATTAGCACAGCTCTGCTCTCCAGGTGAACCCTTACCTTCCTCCCTTGCACTGCACCACTGACACAGCTCTCAGCAGAGCAGAATCCAAACCTCCTCCTCAGGATGATGTCCAGGAGAGCATTACAACTGGCTAATTATGAACCTTCCCTTGTCCCCATTCTCCTGAGTGCTGGCAGGACAAGGAAGGGAGGGAATCACTCTCAGGGTCACTGCAGGAAGAGCAGGACCTGCAGAGCCTTGCCCACACTTCCCAAGAACTTTTATAAATGAGTATATGGTAAGGAAAAACCCCCAAACCTGCCTGCACGTGAGCAAGGATAATCTGATTGTGCATGGGAGCATATAAATCAATAAAGTCATTTTTTAAATATAGGAAAGCTGCAGTAGTTAACTAAAAGGTGCAGGCAGCTCCAGTGCACACCCTCAGCTGATCATCCCTTAGCTTAACCTCAAGTGAGATCTGAAGAAAGCTTTGGGCTCAGGGTGTAACAAACTCCCCCCTCAGCTGGGACCCCCAGTCAGGCATCCCAGGGTTAATTAACACGTGCTTTAGAGCAATATTAACCAGGAAGCTCAGAACAGACAAGTGCCATGGAGTGCAATGGGAATAAATTGGGCATCTCCTTCCACACTTCCACTTTGTGTCCCCAGATCTGCTCCGAGCTCTGCTGCTGCTTGTTCAGTAATTTCACGCTACGCTGCTTAACAATGTAAGCATGGAGGCTCCATCTAAAACTGCACTTCCCAAATGTCACTTGTTTGTGAACACATGGCTGAACCCAAAATTGCTTTTAATATTCGAGTGGTGCCTGCTGGCTCTGTTGTAGTTAAGGGTCTGTCTGAATTTCCATGATAAACCCCATTTTCTGGGGTGGAATACCATGACCACTCACTACACATAAACCTGCTTTACAAGGTCACAGCAGACAAACACCATTTTTTACATTTTTAAACCAAGGTTGCTTGGCTATTTTTGCATTTCAGACACCTGACACTGATTTGAGGCCTCTTACAGTTTAAGGTTTTTCTTACCATCCCTTTAACAAATGCAATTGTCTGACCCATCCCTGGCAGTGCCCAAGGCCAGGAGCAACCTGGGATGGTGGAAGGTGTCCCTGCCATGGCAAAACTTCCCAGATTCTACTGAACGAGCTTTGCTGCAGTTATTCTGCAGACTTCAAGCCAGGAGAGCAGGAGTGCTGTCACAAACCAAAGCACACCAGGAATCTGCCCTAATGAGAAATAACCACACAAACGTAACTCTCCAAACTTAACTGAGTGCACAGATTGGAGGAATTTGGGTATTTTCAGAGTGTTATTACCATAGTGTTATTAAAGCTTAAAAGTATTTCCAGCTTATTCCTTCCCCTCCAGTGTGTACCTAATGAGTTGTGCTCAGTTACATCAGTCACCTTATTCACCGTGAAACGCACTCTGGATGCACCAGAAAACCCATTCCAACTTACCAACTCCAAAACAAGCTGTGCACAGGGTGAATGCAACACTTGAGGAAGCCATTCCTACACCCTCAGAATAAAGGAAACGATCAAGAGGCAGAGGCAGCAGCATGGGACAGTGAGAGAGCTCGTCCCACAGCAGAGGTGTTTGACACACCGTGCTGAGGCAGGAGGAGCAGGCACAGCCCAGGGCTCTGTGTCCCCAGCTCACACAGGTGCAGGCACAGCCCAGGGCTCTGTGTCCCCAGCTTACACAGGTGCAGGCACAGCCCAAACTCTGTGTCCCCAGCTCACACAGGTGCAGGCACAGCCCAAACTCTGTGTCCCCAGCTCACACAGGTGCAGGCACAGCCCAAACTCTGTGTCCCCAGCTCACACAGGTGCAGGCACAGCCCAGGGCTCTGTGTGTGTCCCCAGCTCACACAGGTGCAGGCACAGCCCAGGGCTCTGTGTGTGTCCCCAGCTCACACAGGTGCAGGCACAGCCCAGGGCTCTGTTTGTGTCCCCAGCTCACACAGGTGCAGGCACAGCCCAGGGCTCTGTGTCCCCAGCTCACACAGGTGCAGGCACAGCCCAGGGCTCTGTGTCCCCAGCTCACACAGGTGCAGGCACAGCCCAGGGCTCTGTTTGTGTCCCCAGCTCACACAGGTGCAGGCACAGCCCAGGGCTCTGTGTCCCCAGCTCACACAGGTGCAGGCACAGCCCAAACTCTGTGTCCCCAGCTCACACAGGTGCAGGCACAGCCCAGGGCTCTGTGTCCCCAGCTCACACAGGTGCAGGCACAGCCCAGGGCTCTGTGTCCCCAGCTCACACAGGTGCAGGCACAGCCCAGGGCTCTGTGTCCCCAGCTCACACAGGTGCAGGCACAGCCCAGGGCTCTGTGTGTGTCCCCAGCTCACACAGGTGCAGGCACAGCCCAAACTCTGTGTCCCCAGCTCACACAGGTGCAGGCACAGCCCAGGGCTCTGTGTGTGTCCCCAGCTCACACAGGTGCAGGCACAGCCCAGGGCTCTGTTTGTGTCCCCAGCTCACACACCTGTGTTGCCATCTTGCCGTAGTCGATCCAGCGCAGCGTGGCGAAGTTGGTGGACTCGGCGCAGTTGAAGCCGTGATTGAAGCCAGCGTGGTAACCATAAGGAAATGTGATCATAAACTCCCCAGCTTCCTGGGTGATCTGAAAAACAAAGGCAAAAGGAGGAGACGCCCCACAGGTCACTTAATGCAGCAGCTGGAGAACAGAGACCCATTAAGAAACCCCACTGATTAAATCTCTTTCCACTGGAGGGTTGGCAGAGCAGCCACTGCCAGCTCTTGGCTGAGCCTGGAACATTCCTGGTGAACTGCAGGAATCCTCAAGAATTTCTCTTAAGGGAAAAGCTCAGAACAGCAGATGGAAGGGCATGATCTGAACTGTTTACACCTGCAGGCTCCAGCTACAGAGGGGTCTCAGGCTCCAACTTTCCAAAAGATCAATAAACCTTTGATGTGACCACTTTGGCTCATGGCAGCTCCAAACCTTCATCCCCACACCCATGCCAGAGCAGCCTAGAGCCCTGGATTTCCCTTCTAACATCCCCTCTGCATGGCAGGGTCCTTCTGAAGCACCTCCTGCCCTCCCTGTATTTATTTCCCCACTCACATTTATCAGCCTCACTCACACCTGCTCACCCAAAAGTCAAACACGCTAAAACTTACAGCCCATCCTTTGTGTGCCTGGGGAACTGCCCAGAGCAGCTGGGGCTGCCCCTGGATCCTGCAAGTGTCCAGGGCCAGGCTGGGCTGGGGCAGCCAGGGACAGTGGCAGTGTCCCTGCCATGGCAGGGGTGGCGCTGGGTGGGCTTTAAGGTCCCTTTCAACATGAACCATCCTGTGACTCAACTTTAATAAAATTAAAACAACAATAAGCATTACAGACATTATTAACAAGAACAGAACTCTACAGATCACAGCTGGAACCAGAGGCAAATCAATCTTGATGCTTCTAAAAAAGCCCTCTTTTTATATCTTGTGCAGAAAAACCATTGGGAAAAAAAGAAGTTGAATTGTTAAGAGCATGGCCTGAAGCACAGGAGCAGCTCCCAGCCCAGCTGCCCCTCGTGCAGCAGCACCTCCCCTCCACGGGGTATGGAAGAGGCAAAGCTTGACCTTCCCTGTCTTTCCAAGCCAGCAGTGCTGACAGAGCTCTCAGAGCTGTCACAGGCCAAGAATTCCAGCTGGATTCCTTCCCACAGCCGTAACTCCCAGCTCTGAGCCCACAGAGGCTCCAGGGACTGCACTTCCAAACACAAGGATGGGGCCAAATGCAAAATGTAAACAGACACAAGTTCAAACATCTCCCCCTCAGCTGGGCCAACATCTCAACTTGCTGATGTCATTAATTTAGCAAAGAGGGAATAAAAGCTGCTGTGATACACAGGGGGCTCCTGCAGCATCCCAGGAGGAGGTGCTCGAGTCCAGCCTGCATCCATCCCCTCCACACACCCCAGCAGTGCCACCCTGCTGCCTGCAAAGATGAACAGATCATGTTTCTGTCACTGAAAGCACATCCTGGTGTCTCCATCTCAAGCCCACATCATCCATGGCACTGCTGTCAACATTATCCCACAATAAATTAGAAAACACTCCAGATGATGGATAGGCCATGCAGAAAAGTAATAACCATTGAAGGAAAGCCAGCACAAACTGCCACTCATGAAGAAAGCCCCAAATTTACTGACTTCTGCAAGCTCTTGAGGAATAAATGGAGAAATCAATAGGAGATTACAGAAATACACATTTTTAATTATTAAAAAGCCCCAGTATTGATCTGTTTCTTTTTTTCCAGAACAGCATTATAGAGATTTATAAATGCTGCCTATTTCAACTTCATTGAAATCCGCCAAGAATTCAGATGCAGGGATCCTATCTCTATTCCTGAGGAAAAGTGGCACTTGTTCCCTGCTTGTGAATAACAGTGATCCTCCTGCAGCAGCCACTGTTTCAGGACAGGGCTTGGAGCAGCCTGGGACCGTGGAAGGTTTCCCTGCCCATGGCAGGGTGGGGCTGCCTGGGATTTAAGGTCCCTTCCCACTCCATGGAACCAGTTTGGAGCAGGCCTCTGACACTTCCCACATGCACAGGCAGCTCTGGCTCCGTGTGCTGGGAGCACCCAGCAGCAGTTTGAGTGATTCTGCACAGATACAAATCCCTGTAACCACACTCGGCTGAGGAGATTTACTTCTTGCCACAAGACTTTAAGAATAAGCACATTAAAACGATCATACCAAATAAACATGACCCCTCTTTTCAAATCAGGGCTTAAGAGCTGCAGGGATCCTTCCAGGCTTAGAGCAGCACCAACACTTACACAACAGGGAACCAGCACAGCCAGCTCCTCTTTGGGTCATGCTGGATCCACGAGAAAATAAAGAAATGTTTCTGAATCTCCAGTGGGTTTTGCTGCACCTGATGAGCCAGAACACCCTTATTAGCTCATCCCTCCCTACCTGAGAGGCTCCCTAATTGCCAGAGCTTGTTCAGTGCCAGCTCCTCCTCCCTGCAGTGTCTCAGCCAAACCCCAAAGCCTCCTTTCCGCAGGCAGGCACTCAATATGCCCTTGGAAAGGAAGGCAGCTCCCCCCAGGCTCTGCTGAATCCAGTCCCCAGGAGAGAGGAGCTGAGCTCCCCACAGGCTGCAGGCTCCCCTGCATCCCTGCACCTACCCTGTCAAAGGGAATGCCATACTTCTTCAGGATGGAGGGAGAAATGAGGGTCATCTTGTGCCGGAGGAACGCATCACATCCCTGAGAGCTTCCTGGGAAAAATCCTGTGGAGACATTCAGAGCAGGAGCATCACTACAGGACTGTTCTTGGGAAAACAATACAAACTGTTGAACTCCAGATCATCCTGCCCTACATACCACTACCTAAAGGGAAAAATGTTAATTTTCAGTGAAAGGGAAGGAAATATCTCCATCCCAGGCAGTGGCACGAGGGACACGTTCACACTGGTCACCAACAAGTGGCAGAGGCAGCAGGACCTGACCCAGTCAGAACCTCAGCACCATTAAGTGGTGAATTCTACCCAAGGTCCACGCTGAGTTATTAAAACAAATCACAAATAATAAGAAAAATAAAACAGTGGTAAACACTGACGAAACCCCTGAGTGGCAGCTCAGCCAAAGGAACCTGCTTTTCCCCAGGATCGTGGCTTTCCCTGCAAGTGGCAGATTCCATAACAGATTGTGTGTTTAGAGGGACTCAAACCCATCACGGTTTAGGAAAACAAATAACCCAAGCTCTGGGACCAAAAGTAATTGATGAGACATAATGGAAGGGGTTTCAGAAAGTCAAAAGGATTACTGGATTCCAGGTTTTCTTATATTTTTGTACTAAAAGCATTTCAATTAAAATTATGACTGTCTGCTACCCAGTCTGTCGTCCCTCTCTGCAGTTCCTCTTTTTAATGCACAGTTTAAGTGGCTCTCATTAAAGCCACTAATAAAGAAGCACATTTTAAGTGATTAGCACCAATAACATGGCAACACATTAACATTCTCTCCATGGGCTCCATGGCTCTCCCAGTGAGCCCATTTACAGCTCAGCTATTCATTTTCCATATTAATTGCACACTCATTTCTCCATAGTAAACTTCTCCCCACTGATGCACAGGACAGGGGAACGGCCAGGCAGCAATTCTGGCTCTTTGCAGAGTTAAACCATCACTCACCCAGCTTCCAGAGACAGGAAACTAAAATAAAGACCAGATCATTGATAATTTGCTCCTGGTTTTGCAGCACAAACCATCTCCGTGCCTCAAAATTGATCATCCGTAAAAATTAGTTACAAACAGCAAGAAACTTATTATTGCTCCTGTCAGACTTGGAGTGGTATTTCAGAGTCTGCAGAGCACAAGTCATCTGATTGATTGACTTCTTATAAAAATTACTTTTTTCATCTATTAAAACCTGGCAAATGACTGAGCTGTAGCTTTGAAATGCAACATTTCTGAGCAGCCATTTCCAGAGTTATTTGTATTTAGGGATCATGGAGCTCAGTGCCCAGGAAAACAGCAGCACCAAGCCCCAGGACACTCATCCCCAGTTATTCTGCATTTTCCCCACACAATCAGTTGCTCCCCTTGACACCCTGGAGTATGCTCAGCAGGAAAAGGCAGTACAGGAATTTGCCTCTTTTCTGAGAAATCAGCATTAAAACTTCTTTTCTTTTGCATCAAAGTCTTCCAGATTTCCCTGCCTGCTCCTACCTTCACCACCAGATTTAAACCATTCCAGTTGCCTCACTGGAGATGAACCATGGAGATTTGCAGTTAATTATTCTGGGCCAGCAGCTTTTTTTAGCTGGGCAGCTCCTTGAACATTTGCAAGTGAACAAAAATAGAAACAACACCAACAAATTAAAACACATCCACTTCTGCAGCCAGACATCTTCCCTGAAGTTTGAGAGGTGGGAGTTTGCCACAGCTCAAAGTAACTCTGCCTTCCTCCACCTCCATTTTCCTTTTCTTTTTCCCTCCCTTTCTTTGTTTTGGGTTTTTTTTTCTTTTTAAGATTAACTTTATGGCACTGAAAAATAGAGGATGAAGCTAAAATAAAAAGAAAACCAGCAAATACAGAATGTATTTATAGGGTGAAGGAGCAATGGGTACAAATTGGAAGAGGGGAAATTTAGGTTCAGTATCAGCCAGAAAATGTGTGTTGTGAGGGTGGTGAGACACTGGAACAGGCTGTGGCTGCCCCATCCCTGGGAGCTTCCCTGGTCCAGGGGAAGGTGCCCTGCCCAGGGCAGGGTGCAGTGGAAGGATTTTTAGGGTCCTTTCCAACCCAGACCCTCGTGGATTAAACCCATTGCCCAGACATGAGGGTTTGGCCTCAATGCCTCAAAATTCAAGGTTTTTTCATGGAATTTTAGTTGAGGTCACGCCGTGCCAGGAGTCCAAGGGAGGAGGGAGGAGTGGGCAGGAAAATCCCTGCCAGGTTCTCTGGCTGAGCAGGAGCAGCAGGACCCAGCCCCAAGGCAGAGCTCACCTTTGGCCAGGCGTTCCAGCCTCTTGCCGTGCTCCGGGGGAATGGCATACCTGGCAGGAGGAACAGAAATCAGAACATCAGCTCTTAGTGTAGAAACAGTGAAAGGAAAAGGCTGGAACAAGTGGGGTGATCACCCTCAGCACAGCACACAATGGCTGGCAATAAAACCAAAATTCTCTGTGTCTGAGACATCAGAAACACACAATCCAAGAAAAAAACAGCATTTACTACAAGTCCTTAGACATGTTACATGAAGTGTGTGATTTTCCTGCCACCTTCTCAAACAGCATCACAAGATCTCACGAGGCAGAAGGAAAATCGAGAAGACAAAGTGATACAGCACTGGAAACCTCAGGAATGACTGAGTGCAGGGAACAGCAGGTGTGTTCTCCATGGGGAAAAACATCTGCAAAATAAAACTCTGCAAGAAAGGGATGGGCTGAAAAGGTGTGAAGGAGGCTCTGTGTGCTTTGGAAAAGAATAAACCTTCTGTGTAAACAGCTTTCATTTATTCAAAAAAGTAAATATTCTTCAGCACAGCTCGAGGAGTCATGGCTCAGTCCTTATGTCCCTGCTGGATTTCAGTGTCTGATGTGAAAAAATGGAATTAAAGTATTCAACAATTTTCTTGATGAGGTGACCCTGAAAATGCAGGGTCTGCTGATGAAAACATCATTAAAAGGTGTAGAGAACAATTTCTTACAGTAGGGGTCAACAAAGTGCAAAAGAATTTGATTGGAATTTCTTTTTTTTAGTGCAAATTATTGAACATAATTCTGGAAAAACAATCCAGTGTCCCACAGGTCTCAGACACACGTACAAACACCAGAAGTTTCAATGGCTTTTTCTTCCCAAAAGCTGTTAGTTAGTTCTCTCAGTGCTTTGAGGTTCCCAGTATTCTCAGGAGCAAAGCCCAGGTGACAGAGATTTATGTGTTCAGGTTATAAGAGGGGAACTGAATACCAGGATCCATTTAAATGTGTTTAACATGATGACACACAATAATATTGCCAATGGAAATCTGTAAATCGTTGGTTACATTCTGCAGCAAATTAAATATGGCTCTCCCCGATTTTTGTGACACAGAATTCTGAGAATTTACATTTGTGGCAATGGCATTTATTGCCAGCTATAACTTCTCTTCAAAGTGAATAATAAAAAATACATTATTTTTGCTGTTTCCAATAAAGATGCCAAAGCCACCCTGTCTCCTACCCCAGGCTGGGACCAGGATATTGCAGGAGGGGACTCAGCACGGGGCTGGGGGCTCCCAATGCACCTGATTCTGGGGGAGTTCAGCCAGACAAATTCTGCATTTTCAAGTGTCAAAGCAGGACTGGGGAGAAGCAGCTGCAAGGCCCAAGCTGTGTCAGGAAATCCAGCACACCTGGGCTGGCCTGGAGGGGATGACAGCACACAAACCTCACACAGGGTTTAGGCACTAAGCTGATTTCAACTGATGGCTTAAAAAAAATTTAAGGCCAAATACCATGTAGCACCTAATCTTGTAAAATAATAAATGCAGCTATGGACTCACAACATCCCCTGACCAAAGTTTGACAGTGCCTTAAATTGCATAATTATCAAACAATTCAATTTCATTTGTCTGGGACAAAGCTAGTGGCTTTTATTTTACAAAGACCATTCATCACTTACATAAATGTGATAAAACTAATCCCGATCCAAAGCTCCTTTGTGGGATTAATGTCCCTTAAAACAGGGAAATGAGACATTCCATTCCTTCTGGGAAAAATGCTGAAGGATTGGGAAAGAACTAATTTATGGCTACAAGGCTGCTGATGATTAATGTAATATCCCCAGTCTACAATGCAACCTTCACTTAATTAGTGCCTGTAATTGGGAGTTGTAAAGATAAGATTAATTGAATCTGGAGGATGTTAAAAGTTTAATACATTGGAACATGGTTATTGTGTTATCTGAAACTGCAGCCTGCAAAAAGCCAAGCGAGGCTTTAGAGAACAGCCCATGGAGAGACAAAGAAAAAAGAATTGCTTGGATAGAAACCAGCCAGAGAGGAGGAATTTCCAGCTTATAAAAAAGAACTATATGTAATAATATACAAATCAAAATACCCCAGCACAGAATGGTAATAGCTGACTCCAATTTTAGAAATTAACTTTTTTCTTTGGGCCAGCCTTTAGGAAGCAGAGCCTACACATCCCTCTGCATTTATTCTTAGGAATTCAAAATATTAACTGCAGAAGAGAATTAAAAGTAGGTCAAATTCTGATTTAAGTTATGCTCACAGATCTGACTGATTTACATGAAGACAGGCAATAAAGACAGAATTTGGGCTGCTATTTAAAACCAGGAAGAGAAACAGAAGGCATGCACGGCACAGACTGAGCTCCATCTACACAAAAAATGATTGATTACAAGGCAGAACAAGGAGGGAAAGATGAAAAGTTCTGCAGCCCAAGGGGGCAGTCACTGAGCAGTGAACAGGCAGCAAGGGCTGGCTCTGGGTGCCACCGAGCCCTGCTCGCTGTCAGGAGGGACAGCAGTTCTGGTGTCCCTCGGTTTGTCACCATCCCTGGGGCTCAGCTCAGCTGCAAAACCTCGATTCCACAGGCAACACACAGGTCTGGGCACGGTAAAAAATACCCAAGAATTTCCTTTTCTACAGGCATGACTTGAAGAGCCCCCAGTGCTGGAACACTGCCCTGGATCTGTCCCCAGGCAAAGGGACATTCATGGCCACAGAGCCAAACCCGCAGCTGCGAGAAGAGAAATCAAACTCCCAGGGAACTGGGCTTGCAAACCACCCTCCAGTCTGTGCTCCAAAACTTGCACAGGCTGATCAAGACAAAGGGCCAGGCTTCACCCAAAACCCTGCCACTCAGCAGTTTGGGGATTACAGCAGGAGAAATGTGCTGCTGCTCTGCCAGGGAACGCAGGATTTACACAACAGGGGAAGAAAAACCAGCTCAAGATACAAAAAGTTATAGTTTGTGACTCAAATGTCATCTTACCCCCAAGTCAACAACCTGAAAGTAATATACTGAGCCTTTTAAATTACCTTTTTCTACTTTCCACCAAAACAACAGAAAATCCCTGAAGTGGATCAAGTACTACTTGTACACATCTAGAACTTGCTGTTCTGTGGGAAAGACTCTCAGCTTCCAATTTTATTTCATGAAACCTAATTCCAGCATTTCTGATCTCTACTTCCATTTCCTGAGTTCTTGAGTCAGGATCACAGGTCCAAAAGGTTTTGCCCCAAAGCTATAAATGTGTTAGAGAATGATCTTCCTGGAGTGGTGGCTTGCTTTTGCTAATATGGACTCATGGAATCCCAAAGTGTTTTGGGTTGGAAGAGACCCTAAATATCCATTTCCACCCCTGCCATGGCAGGGACACTGCCACTGTCCCAGGAGCTCCAGCCCCAGTGTCCAGCCTGGCCCTGGGCACTGCCAGGGATCCAGGGGCAGCCCCAGCTGCTCTGGGCACCTGTGCCAGGGCCTGCCCCCCTCCCAGGCAGGAATTCCTTCCCAACATGAGTTTAACTGGACAGCTCCCTCTCTACCCTTAACACAAAAGAGAGGTCTGTCCTATTTGCCATCATAGGATATCATTAATAGAGTAATTTTCTTGGTGTTTTGTTTATTCCCCTGGAATGGGGCTTGATGGATGTGGATAATTATCAGACTATAAAAGCCAGCAAATGTGCTATTTTCTATCGCTCTAAATCATCAAACAAATAAAGTGTGAAACAGCATTTCTGAATACAATTTTCCCCTCTAATGGCTTAGAATTATTATCAGGAACAATGAGAATAAATAAGCAAATGTCTTGTGAATTAAGAATTAAACAAGTGTGTCAGTAAAAAGGAGCATTCAGGCCATCCTGGGATGCAGGGACCCCTCTGGAGGCCACCAAGGAGTGACGAAACAAGGAATTCATCTGGGCAGCTCCCAGATCCTGGTGTTCCTCAGGGACCTCCCAGTCCCTGCTCTCCCCTCCCTGCTGCTTCTCAAAGGGAGTCAGCTCAGTTTTGGCCGAAGAACTAACACTTCATCCTCAGCAAAGGCCTGCTCACAGCTGTCTTCTCCTTATTTGAGAGGAATTTTTCTCACCTGAAGCCATCCCTGCCTCTGGCAGAGGACCAGACCATGCTGTCCCTCCACCCAACATCCCTCAAAGCTTCCAAGACCTTTTCCCTCTCCAGCTGTCGCTCCCAGAGTTTTTGAGTTGCACCTTGTTCCGCACCTCATTTCCACCCTCCTGCACCAACACAGAGCAATTAAACAGTGATTATTTCACCAAATCCCACTCCCCACTCTCTGGGAGTCTGGGCTCCGTGGGCAGGGGCAGGTTCAACCACGAGACTCTGGAAATGTCACTCCAGTGCTGTTCCTGGGAGAAGGTAAGAAACTCAATTTCACAGTGTCTGCACAAGGTCTGCCCAAGCAGGCCCCACACAGTTTAACACACCATAATTATGGAATAAAGAACAGAAACAGAACGGGAGCAGCACATTTAAAACGCCCAGGCCAGCGTGTCAAGCTGGGGTGAGTTATCTGTCTTCAAAGCAGATTTAATTGTGCCAAGAACAGTGACCCTTTAAGATTCAAATGCCAACCTGCTCTCAGCCACGACAGGCAGAATGAAAAGCTGCTATTCCAGTCTCTGTAAGGCAAAGGGTGCCCATAAACCCAGAATCTCAACCCTGACCTTCAACATCTTTAGCCCCCACGACAGCAGCAAAGCCTCCAAAGAAAAGCCCCTGGTCCATCAGGAATATTTATCACCCAGCAGAACCATTAAGAACAGCATTAGCACAGGCTGGCACCTCCTGCAAGGTTCAGATCCTGCTCCTGAGGCCTCGTTTTTCTACAAGGTAAAACATGAAACAACATCTCCTCAGTGTGTCAGAGCAAAGCTCAGGGTAAAAGGGGGCAGAACGCTAGAAGCTCCCAGAATATCCTGAGCTGGAAGGGACCCACAGGGATCACAGTCCAACTCCTGCTGCCCAACACTATTTTTAAGCTGTTTTGCCTGTATGAGGAAAGAAAAAAGATATTTCAACAAGAACTGGTTGTTCCTTTGTTGGTCGTACTGTCACCTCTACCCTCCTCCATAATTAACCTCCCTTCATCCCTCTCTCCCAACAATTCGTTAAAATACTGAAATCAACTCCCTTTCTTCTCCTCATCAAACCTGAGGCTGGCCCACACTGAATGGGATGGAAATCTCCTCTTTCCCTTCTCAACATCCTGGTTAGGAAGGGAGAATCTCTGGCCTCCCTCTCTCCCTTCTGCTGCCTCCTTCCATCAGGAATGCAAACACTGCCGGGAGATAAGATCACAGGGATCAGAGAGCTCCTTGCTCCTAGGAAAGAACCTTTATCAAGGGCCTGAGGTTTTATCTTGAACGGATCACTCCACAGGACAATGGGTGATGGAATTCAGTATCTTTAACCAGCAGTGTCAATGATTCCAAATAATGACATTTTACTGAAATACACCCAGGGTGAGAGATAAACACCCAGGCTGGGGAGTATCAACTCCAAAAGCTGTAATTAGGAGCAAATAGGTATTGACAGGACCAAAACCCACCTGCCTCCCACAGCTGCCCAGTGCAACCCCTGGGGAACCTGCACAGAGAGAAAATCAGGGCAAACCTGCTCAGGAAGGGCCTGAGCACCACCAAACACAGCCAGCACCCACCCAACACAGCCAGCACCCACCAAACACAGCCAGCACCCAGCAAACACCCACCCAACACAGCCAGCACCCACCAAACACCCACCCAACACAGCCAGCACCCACCCAACACAGCCAGCACCCACCCAACACAGCCAGCACCCACCAAACACAGCCAGCACCCAGCAAACACCCACCCAACACAGCCAGCACCCACCAAACACAGCCAGTACCCACCAAACACCCACCAAACACAGCCAGCACCCACCAAACACAGCCAGCACCCACCAAACACAGCCAGCACCCACCAAACACAGCCAGCACCCACCCAACACAGCCAGCACCCACCAAACACAGCCAGCACCCACCAAACACAGCCAGCACCCACCAAACACAGCCAGCACCCACCCAACACAGCCAGCACTCATCAAACACAGCCAACACCCACCCACAGGACCCATTTCACTCCAGAAAATCCCTTCTCTCACACACACACCTTCCTCATTAGCCACAACATGAAGAAATGGCAGCGATTCTGCTGCCAGTGGAACAGCAGGATGAAAAACTCCCTCCTTCCCCAAAGAAACTCAAGTTGGGATTGCAAACTCTCCGTTTGTTTTCCAGTGGGGATGAGCAGAATATCTCAGGTCACTCTGAAGTTGGGATCAAATCCCTGGGGACTGAGTCCTGGAAGATTAGAGTCGAGCCTAACTTGTGCCAATCATGTACTTCTAAAAGACTCTTCAACCCTTAGAGTTGCCTTCAGCTAGAAATAGGATTAAAGAGCCATTAGTTTCCAGAAGTGACATTAGACAGGAGCTTTTTAAAATTCTGATTTTGAAGCAATATGAATTTTCAAGAGGTACAACTGAGCTCCCAGATTAGCACAATGGGCTACTTTCAGTGATTCACTAACCCCCAGCTCAACGAATACAAAGAGATTTTTCCAGAACTCCAAATGCAATTTTAATTTTTTATTTTTTTTTTTTTTAAAGCAGAGAGTTTAATGTGAACAACCATCTGCTCTTGGAAGGACTCTCAGTGCCCCAGTCCAGTCAGCTCCACAGCACAAGTGCCAGGCACAAAGCCCAAAATTGCAGAGCACACTGGAGTGTCTCTCCCTCCACGTGTAAAAATAACCCAAAGCCTGCTTCAGCCTGCAGTGAATGAGCAGCATGAAGGAGCCATTTCACTAAGAAAAGGTGTTTGGGGAAAAACATTATGAAGTCATTTACTCATTCAGTTTAGCCAAGAAGATAATTAGTACACAATTCAACAGAGATGAATGACTACAAGATTCATCCCCTTGCCATTCCCCGTTATTTGTTTGGAAGAACCTGTTCACATCAGATTTATTTCCCTAAACTGGCAATCAGATTATTAATTACTGGTTGTTTTTGTAGTGGATACCATACAAATAGAAAGAAAAGCAAAGATTATGGTTCAAAGAGCCTGTATTCTAAAATAATAGCTCATTTCAGCTCCAGAAACAAGGGGGAAAAAGGTAACCAGGGGAGATCAGAGCTGTCTGTGCCTTGTACCAAGTGACCTGTGTGAGCTGCCTCCCTCACCGGGCACAGCAACACGTATTCCTGAGAAAAACACGGATAATTGCCTACAGCAGAACAAAAGAAATTTGCTCATGAGTAATGAAAGATATTCTTAGACTAGGAAACCCCTTGTGCTAGAGGTGCAATGCCTCTACACACACACTTTTCTTTTCTGAGGAGAAAAAAATCCAGCATTCCAAAGGTTTAATGCTCCCCATCCATCAAACTGCAGCGTTCCCAACTACAGCTGCTTTGAAGTGAGAGCTGTGTTCTTGTCAGCATCAAAGCCACAAGTGTTGTAGCTGAGATTTGATAAAGATCACTGACACAGTTTGTAAAGTTTCCTTTATTTCTTCTGTTTGATCCCCTCTGTGTGGCTGATGGGGCATTGGAAACGAAGGGGATGCAAAGCCAGCACATTTATTCCTTGGAGCATTAAGGGGTTAACGAGTGCACAGCTCTCAGACAGCACCAGTGCTGTTTAAGTGCTGTCATTACTACGGGCTCCTCTTATTTTAAACCTCACTTGTGCTGCACTTGGCATCACCCCTCGACAATTTTCTCTGCTGAGTAAAGAAAAAAAAAACCTCCCCGCTGATTTCTGCCAACGTGTTAACAAAATGTGAATAAAGACAAAGCTCTGCAGCACCACTCCTGCTTCCTCTGGCCTCCCCCAGCCCTGCTGCCAGCTCTATGCCAAGCTGGAATTTGCAAGCTCATTGTCCCAGGGGGCCGAGTCAGATCAGGCTGAAGGAGTGAGATGGAGCATGGAAGCACATCTCCCTCCCCTCCAGTCTCAGTGCTCTGCCCAAAAGCCTCTGTTATTAAACCAATCTGTGATCCTGTCAGACTTCCATAGATCTTCATTTCAAAGCAGGCCTGAGCTCTGAGCAGACACTTTCAGAAGGCAGGGATGGGCTGGAGCAAGAGCTGCTTCTGTCAGCCCAGCTGGGGCTCCTGGGCTGGAGGGACCAGGGCAGGAGCCAGCCCAGATGCTGCTGTGGAAACGGGGGTGACCCCAGCTCAGCACCTCCTCCTGCCAGCATCCTTCTGGAAGGTGCCAAGAGGAGGCACAGGTGGGAAGGGTCTCCTCTTTGCCTGGTCAGGTACAGCAGCTCACAGGTGAACCTCAGCCTCGGAGATCTCTGATTTCAACCAGTGCAACAGGCTCAGTAAAGACAGACATAAAATGCACAGACTGAAACTGAAATGGCAGCAAAGCACAAAATAATTCCATGCCTTCTGCAGTGGGTTTGGGTGAGAATAAAAACCAGAGAGGGCTCTAGGGGGGAAGCACAAACACAGCACGGAGCTGTGAAAGGGGGGCTGTGGCTGAGACCAATCCATCTGTCCCTCCTCACACAAGTCCCACAGCTGATTCCATCAATCCCAGGCTCTGCTTTGACCTTCATGGTATTTTCTCTCAGTTAGATGAGAGTGAATGAGGAAAGGCAATACTTGAGTCCTAACTCCCCAAATTCTGTGCCTCCTCTGCAGCAGAAAAATGACCTTTTCATAATCTGTCTACAACAGCCTAATGAAAGACCACAGAAACCCCTGTCTATTAAAAAGAGAAATCTCCACTATTCCAATTGCAGCACCTGATTGGGAAGATTATCCAAGCCAGAGCTCGTTCAGGACCACGTGCTGAGCCCATGGATTCTGAAAGCAAAGCAGCAGTGAGCACCATCCCCTCATCCCTCTCCCCCAGCTCCAGGAAGAAGGGCTGGGGAGCTGGGTAGTGGTTTGTGCTGATTAACTAATGACTGCAGGGCTGTTAATGACTCGCTGCTCTCAGTTATCAGGGAATTACAGGGGGATACAGCTCTGCATCCCAACACAGCCCAGCATCCACACACCTCCCAGCAAACCCACGTGCACACGGATTCTCAGTGCAGAAAGCCCATTCCAAAGCAGATTTCACCTTCATTTTAGAAGAGTCAGGAGAGTGAAAAGCTGTTCTGCCTGGCCATACTTTATCTCACTTTCCTTTTATCCCTTTTAATGAATATCCCTGTTCCTTTCTCTCTCCCTTTTATCAACAGAAAAGGGTCTTGCTCTGCCAAATCTGCCTGAGAGCAAATGGTGTTGCAGTTAATCTATAAATCAACCATCGCCATAAATTCTGCTCTTTCTCCATCCAAAACTGCAGAGCTGTAAAAGAGATTACATGGGACAGCAGAGGCAGGAAGGAAATCTGGGAGCTGTGAGGAGCTGCCATCACAGCCAAATGGCCTTCCCTGCTTCTCCTTTCTCCCCACTCCACCCAAAAAGCCTCCAGACCTCTGCTGCCAGGCCTGGAACACTTTCAGGAGCAAGGACACCTCACACACTTCCCATGGAAGATGATGCAGACCCTGGGGATTGAGGGAGGAAAGGCTGCAGAATCTTCTCCTGAATTCCCTAACACCAAGAAACAGGAAAAGCAAAATTCAGAAAAATTAAAATTCTCAGTGTGGAGCATCAGCTCCCTCAAGGGCAAATCTCAGCTGTGATTCCAGCTAATGCAGCCTAAGGAATCTGAGGATCTCCAGGGTGCCAGGGCTACTGAGACCCCAAAAACCAACACTTGCAGTGCCATCTGATCCCTGCAGTGCCCCTGAGAGGAGGGAGTGGCAGGAGGCAATAAAGGATGAAGGGTCAATGCAGCCACACAGTTCTGTACCAAACAGCAAAGCAGCTGCTTGCAGTGGGGTTACAACATCTGGGGGTGTTAAAGCAGGGGGACAGAGCAGAGCCTCACGGGGAGAGGCGGAGAGGGGCAGCATCCTGCACGGAAAATGAGCAGAGAAGCTGGGAGAGTTAAGCTCCGTGACTGTATTAGGTCATTTTCCCCCTCCAAGGCAGTTTTCCAGGGATTAACGTCTCTGTCCTGAGGGGAGGAGAGGACAAGGGTTGAGCAAAGAAAGCTGCAGTTCCTGCAGACAAGAGTGAGGATCCTCAGCCCTTCAGATGTGCTGCTGCTCCTGGAGGAGCTCCTGGCCAAGGCCAGCGAGGATCCTTTGGGAATGCCCTCCCAAGGGAGCTCCTTGGCTTCAATCTCCCCCTCACAGGCCTGCCAGGAAAGGTGAGCTGTCCCTGCTGACAGCAGCACCACCAGATACTGCAGAGCTGCAGGTGTGACAGGAAAACAACGAGCTTGGAAGGGACCTCAAATCCCAGCCAGAGCCACCCCTGCCATGGGCAGGGACACCTGGTGGCCTTGGGCACGCCAGGGCTGCAGGACAGCCACAAGCAGGATTTGCCCTCCTTCCCTCTGCTCCACTGCACTTGCCCCACCCAGGGAGCCTCACTGGGGCACCTGGAGGGAAGAAAGCAGAAATTCGAAAATATTTTAACCAACAAAGGTTTGGGGTAACTCCATGGACTCTCAGGTTTGCAGTCCTCAGACTTCCACAAGACAGAATTCCAGAAGTGTTTCTAGAATGTAATTGTATCTGTGACCAGTGCTTCCAACTAATCATATTATTTTAAAGTTCCTTTGGTAATTTGTCCTTAATTCCACATAAACTGCTGTTCTGGCATAAAGTGTACTTTGTGATATCAAAGTCAAACAGATTAGGCATGATCCACTTCCAGCGAGGGAGTGTTTTGGAGAGGAGATGATATAACTTAAAAGCTAAAGCTGGCTCCCTGTTTTAATTAAAGGGGATTAAACATCCATCATGATAAGGGAAAAGGGACATTTTATAAAAATCAATTACCTTCCTCAGTGTCAGTCTGGTTTAACACCTGCGGTTTCTGAGAGAAGGAAGAGTGTAACATCCCAGCAGCACTCAGAGAGGGTAAATTAAATACTGTTGCTGTACAGCAAGATCGCTCACGAAATATCCACGGAAAATAACTTTATCACCAAATAACTTTATTACCCAGGCAAGTCACTTGACAAAAAAAGATGTTACACTCCTAAAGTGCATCTGGCAAATTCACAATACTGAGGCTCAAGGTTTCCTGCAGCACTGCCCCACCCCAGGAAGCCTCCAGGTAGGGATTGCACATCTTTATGGAGATAAAAGGAAATGCTGGAGGAGCACCTCAGCATCTAAAAATATTCCTTTGGAATTTCAAAGGCTGAGCCACATCCATTCCTCAATAAAATGCCATAATAACCATGAAGAATGAGGCCTGGCACTCAGCTTTGTTGCTTCTGTCATTATAAAATCAGTTTCTGCTTGCACCGTTTGACAATATGCTCAATTTTAGATCTCACACAGGAGTGTATGAGGTAATTATACATAATATGTATAATTGATACAGCAAAAATTCCTACCACGAGAGGTTTAATATGGGGCTGCAGAATTAAATACATTTTGGGTTTTTTCAGAAGTTTGAGGCTATGAAAAGGTGGCAATTAAATTCCTAACGCGAGAGGGACATTTTACTGTAATTTGAGAAAAAAAGCAAGTGCAAGGCTGGATCTGGCAGCTCCCTGCCTGAGGGGCCTCACACGAGGTTACACAACTGCTCCCAGTTCCAGGGGTGCTGCAGGACGTGCCCACAGCTCCCAGGCTTCCTCCTCAGCCTGTCAGACTGACCTTGCAGCTGGGAACAGCCACGGGGTGAGAACAGGGTGAGGAGCAGAGCTTGTGCCTGGGAACAGCACAGCCAGAGGGAAAATCCCCCTGGAATGGGGTGAGGCCAGCCCAGGGCCTCAGGGAAAACTGAGAGAGGATCCCACCAATCCACACCAGCATCCGCAGGGGCTGTCAGAGGATGGTGTCCCACCCCAACCTGAGGAAGAATTTCTTTCCACGGAGGCTGGCGGAGCTCTGGGACAGCTGCCCATGGAGTTTCCCTCTCTGGAGACATCCCAAACCCACCGGGACACCTTCCCGAGTCACCTGCTGCAGGTGACCCCACCTTGGACTGGGGAGTCTCCAGAGGTCCCTCCCAACCCAAATAATGCTGGGATCCTGTGAAATAAACACAGATTTTTCCTAAAACCCAATCAGTGAGCTTTGTGAGCGAAGCAGCTCCTTTCTCCCCTCCCCTCAGAAGGCAGCAGGGCTGCTGGCTCCTCACCCTTCCCACAGCCTGGAGAGAAGCATCCCAAGATAATTTATGTGAGACACAAAGAAAGAGTTACGGTTTTTAACAGGCAATTTTGAAGCAGATACTACCAATATACAGAGTCCTTGGTTCCACTGAATAAATATCTCTGACAGCCAAACAATAACTCTGCCTCTTATTTTAGAGCTCAACCCCAAACTGGTAGACTTTGTAACTCTCCACACTCCTGCTATTCCCTGAGGTGCTTCCAAGATGATCACTGTCAGAGCCACGGAGTCTATAAAAAGGATGAAGGAAGCTGGGAAATTTCCACAGAGGTGGTGCCAGCAAAGCAGAGTGAACATTTCAGCCATCCCTGAGCGAAGGCAGGCTGCAGCACTGGAATTGCAGCAGTGCAGTCCAAGAGCTCCCCCAGCTGAGCCCTGTGCTGCCTGCAGTCACTCCCAGAACAGCTCGGGTACCTGCAGAGCTCCAGACCTGCTCCAGAGGATTCACATTTACTGTCTGCAGCCAAGGCTTGTTCAGAGGAGACCTGAGAACTCCTTAAGAGGAGCTGCCACAGTGCAGAACCAGGAAGGAGTGGCTTGGGAAGTGGCAAACTCCTGCCTGAGGCTCAAGGGAAGAGCAGGGAGGCGCTGCCAAAGCAGCAGTGCCATCCTGTCACAGCCCATCCCATTCTGTGTCACACACTGCCACCTACCTATGGAACCTCCACTGAAAAGGACAAGCTTCTGCTCCAAACACGGCCTGTCTTCAAAACCCTCATTTTCCCCCAGCTGGGCAGTGACTCTCACAACACAGGGTGGCTGGAGAAAGGCTGGCACAACCCCACCCAAACCTCAGGCCAGCTGCTCCCACCCCTCCTGGAGCATCCCAGTCCTGCTGGGCTGTGCTGGGGTCTCTGAGCTCCTGCTGGGCTGTGCTGGGGTCCCTGAGCTCCTGCTGGGCTGTGCTGGGGTCTCTGAGCTCCTGCTGGGCTGTGCTGGGGTCTGTGAGCTCCTGCTGGGCTGTGCTGGGGTCTCTGAGCTCCTGCTGGGCTGTGCTGGGGTCTCTGAGCTCCTGCTGGGCTGTGCTGGGGTCCCTGAGCTCCTGCTGGGCTGTGCTGGGGTCCCTGAGCTCCTGCTGGGCTGTGCTGGGGTCTCTGAGCTCCTGCTGGACTGTGCTGGGGTCTCTGAGCTCCTGCTGGGCTGTGCTGGGGTCTCTGAGCTCCTGCTGGGCTGTGCTGGGGTCCCTGAGCTCCTGCTGGGCTGTGCTGGGGTCCCTGAGCTCCTGCTGGGCTGTGCTGGGGTCTCTGAGCTCCTGCTGGACTGTGCTGGGGTCTCTGAGCTCCTGCTGGGCTGTGCTGGGGTCTCTGAGCTCCTGCTGGGCTGTGCTGGGGTCCCTGAGCTCCTGCTGGGCTGTGCTGGGGTCCCTGAGCTCCTGCTGGGCTGTGCTGGGGTCTCTGAGCTCCTGCTGGACTGTGCTGGGGTCTCTGAGCTCCTGCTGGGCTGTGCTGGGCTCCCTGAGCTCCTGCTGGGCTGTGCTGGGGTCTCTGAGCTCCTGCTGGGCTGTGCTGGGCTCCCTGAGCTCCTGCTGGGCTGTGCTGGGGTCTCTGAGCTCCTGCTGGGCTGTGCTGGGGTCTCTGAGCTCCTGCTGGGCTGTGCTGGGGTCTCTGAGCTCCTGCTGGGCTGTGCTGGGCTCCCTGAGCTCTCTGAGCAAAGGGGATGAGGAGCTTCCCACGGGCTGTGGCACCATCTGCTGGACATGGGACCAGGAAAATGGGTTGGAATGAAGGGATTCTGGAGGAAAAACTGACAGGATCCAAACTGAACCATGGAATACTGAGCTGCAAATGCACAGGATCATCAGCCCAGGACACCCCAACAACCCCACCCTGTCCCAGAGCAGTGTCCAAACGCTCCTGGCAGCCCTGGGGCTGTCAGCACTCCCAGGGGGAAGATCAGTCACATCCCAGCCAAGCCAGAAATACATTTCTGAAGCTCAACCTTGTTTTACAGAGGTATCACAAGGGAATCCTCGTGCATCTGCCTCAGCCAGTGAGCCCAAGCATCAGGAAGGTTGGGAAACAGATTCCATGACATGTTGGAAAGGTTTTTAAAATTCCCATTCATGTTCCACAGGCAGCCCCTCCCTCCACCCCTTTCCAGGACTGGAAAAGAGCACTGGAGCCATCCATTTACAGCCTCCTGGCTCCTGGGGGCTTTCATGTGCCACAGGCACCAGCACCGGAGCCTCTCGGAGCCCCCAGGGAGCCACAGCCCTGCGAGGAGGGAGGATCCCGTCTGCCACTGCCAGGCCATGGTGACAGCACAGCCTCCCTGTGACATTTCTGCTCCAATTTGCACGCAAATGTCAATATTTATTAGTCACATCAAAATCCTCGGCAAAGCTCCCCTGGGTTGCTGAGTCTCTGCACTTATGCTTTTAAATTGCTTAAAAAAGAAGCATATTGGCTCTTGGTAATTCATTCCAGACTTCCTACATTCTTTATTTCATCTTTAACTATCTACTGCTTTTGTGGAGAGTTACTTCCAGCCAGTCTATGCATCAACAGAGTTGAAAAATGCTTTACCACCATGCCAGAAAATGACCATGGAAAAGTAACCTTTTCACTGAACTTGTCCCTGGAGCTGTGAACGTATTTATGTATTTAAATCATGGAAATTTGAAAGTAACAGATGTTTCCTGCCTAGAGCACAGTGCAAGAACAACAGTGTTTCACTATTACAGTGCCTCTCAAGCATCCACACATTCCCATCCCCATTTGCTCTCCTGTGCATTAGTTTGCAAAAACCCCCAAGTGTTGAAATCTGGTTTTAATCGTGATGTCAACAAGTCTCCCTAATCCTGCTGAAAGTCAGGAATTAGGCCTCTGAGCAAGCCAGCATGAAAGAAAGTGAAATTGCTTTTAAATGCAGAGTAGGAGGGAAGAGGAGAGAAAAAATGGGAATTGAGAGATTAGTAAACCTGATGGAATTTGGTAGAGCTGGGGAAAGGATATTTTAGTGGTGCCCAAGAGCCCTCACTTACCAGGATTTGGGCTCCCCAAAATGCAAATAGTTGATGCTGTAGAGATCCATGTCCTCTGTGTGCCAAGCAAAAGTTGTCTTCCACATGCCGAAGTAGAGGTAGGGAGTGTTCACACCCTCGATGATGATGCCACACTCGTGTTCCACCATGTCCAGGAGGGTGTTCAGATTGCCAATGTTCCACTCGTCCACGTCCTGGAATCCAGCAGAAACGGTTTGTGCTGGCAATGTCAGGAGCAGTCAGCTCCCTCCCAGGGCCCCAGGGTGTGGATAACAGAGTTCCCTCACTGACTGGACACCCTCAGCTCCCAGGAAGGTTTATTTGCTCCTCTCAAAGGCTCCACAGGCAGGAGGGAGCTCCAGAACTCTGAAGAGGCTCTTGCAACACCCCAGCATTGATTAACTATTCTGGTAAGGAACAGAGCATGAACTCAGGGTAAAACACACTCCTCTCAGATGTTCTTCCCCTGACCAGAAACACCTCAGTGTGGCCAAAGGGGCAGAACCTTCTACCTCAGCTCAGTGCTCCAGGGAGGAACAGGGAGAACATCTGGAGAACAGCTGTGTCTGTGCCTGGCCGAGTCCCACCCTGACCACAGCAGGGAAAGGATGTGACACTCCCAGCCAAGCACCAAATCCTCTGCACCCCTGCCATGTCCACGGCTCTCAGCACCTCTTATCTCTGCTCATTCCAATTAATCCCATATTAAACCATACTGATAATAAAAGACACTCTACATTCACACATAATCAGACAGTATTCCAAAAAAGGCCACCTTCCACTCAAAAGGAAACTACAGAGGAAGAGATGTAAGTTATCTGGCTAAAAAGAGTAAGAACAGAGAAACCTTTATCATTACAGAATTACTTGAAGCAGAGGATGAAATTTCACCTGGAAAATTTCACCATGGAAAAGCTTAAACAATTTGAATTGTAAAATAATTCAGTGTGCAGGTGCATTGTATCCTAATGGAGCTGCCTACAGAGAAAACACCCAAATGCAAATAATTTAAAATCCAAATGCAAATAATTTATATATGTTAAGAATCAGAACTATTTTTGATGAAGCGCCATTTCCTTGAAATGCTCATTTTTTCTGGCTTTCTAAGGAGCTTCAGCAGAAATCTCCATTTTATTCCCTTAAAAAAGAAACAAAACCCAAGGTATAGAAATTTTTTTGCCACAGAATAAGAATTCTGCGTAAGAATTTGTTTAAATCACACTTTTCCTCATTTTTCTACTAAAAGCCAGCTTTTCACAGCTTCCACTGACTATTGTCCTGAATCTCAGGGGAAGTTTAGTCCCACTTTTGTAATGAGGGGAAAAAACCAAAGGTATTGGGGTTTTTTAGGGTGGCTACATCAGTGAGATTGTGAATTAGTGTTCCTTAATGAGGAAAGTGCAATAAGGAGGTCAGTGTCCATGTCTGATAGGAATAAAGGAGAAGCACTGCACTTACTGCATCATACAGGGAGCCACTGATGTCAGCCCCATAAATGGGAGACACAAAGGTGAGGTTCTTCCAGTACTTGCGCTCCAGGTCCTCAAAGTCCTGGTGCCGAGGGGTGCAGTACCTGCCAGGGAACACAGGGATGTCAGGGGTCCTGACAGCAGCAGCACAGCAGGTGCTGAGGGTGCACTTCACCTCCAGCTCACAGAACCTGCTGCCCCCTCCAGCCCTGCACAAACCCTCTCGGGTCAGGCTGTGCTGCACCACGTCCCCATCCCACAGGGAGCTGGGGGCAGCTGCAGCTCTCAGGGGCCAGAAAAGCTCCAAAGATGATTATCCTGGAATGGTTTGGCTTGGAAGGGACCTAAAAGCCCACCCAGTGCCACCCCAGCCATGGCAGGGACACTGCCACTGTCCCAGGCGCTCCAGCCCCAGTGCCCAGCCTGGCCTTGGGCACTGCCAGGGATCCAGGGGCAGCCCCAGCTGCTCTGGGCACCTGTGCCAGGGCCTGCCCCCCTCCCAGGGAGGAATTCCTTCCCAATATCCCATCTAAATCCACCCTCCTTCAGCTTGAAGCCAGGACTGCATAAACTCAGTACTGATAAAAAGCCAGGGTCCTCCAGAACTCTGGGAAACTCCAGACTCTGGAAACAGGATGGAACTGTGGGTGGCACAGCCCAGCTGACCCCGGTGCCCCGCACAGCCCCCAGGCCCTCTGAAAGACACCCGTGTCACCAGTATCAGCCCAGGCTCTCCAAGGTGTTTGGGTTTCCAGAACAGCCAAGAGATCCTTTCTTGGTCCCAAGCCATTCTTTTCAGGACCATTCTCATCCAAATACTGACCTGGGGCAAGCTCTACCCCAACTCCCAGAAAAAGATCTGAGACACACCAAAACCCACCAAGCTACAAACTTGTTTGAGACTCAAGGAGAAGCAGTTTCCCCCAGAATGCTTCACATTTCCCATGGCTGCATCTCCTAGTGAGCGAGTTTCTGGAAGGAAAAGCCCCCAGGAGCCCCTCCCCAGCTGGAAGCCCCCCAGGCACGCACTTCTCGCTGTTGGCCAGGCGCCGGTACTCGCCCACGGTCATGGGCTTCTTCTGGATGTTGTACTGGGTGAAGAGCCCCGACTGGCCCGTGACCACCTGCTGGATGGGGGCTGGGATCACCATGTCATCGATGTCATCGTACGTCCGCCGCGGCTTCCACTCCTTGGGGGGGATCACCTGCAACGGGGAGCACAGCAGCTGTGGAATCATTACACACTGGAGCTGTGGGGTTTGGGCTGCAGGATGGGCTCCCCTTCCCTTCCAGGGCTCTGAACTGCAGCTGCAGGGGACACAGAGCTGGCCTGGAATGCTCGAGTTAAGCCTACAAGTAAAGTAATTTCTTTACGACATCTGGAAGTCACCAACAAGCTTTATTAAAATAATCTCCCTAGCAGAGTCCTGGAAGGTAATTGCTTGTACACTTGAGTGGACAAGGAAACATTCCACGGAGAGCTCTTCATCAATAGCCAGCTCTCTTTAGAGCAGCAATAAACCCAGTAATTGACCTATGTTTTAGAAGAAATAAGAATTATTTCATGCCTAACAGCTTTATTCCTCCACTGTGCTTTATTAAGGCCAGCTAAATACCACTCCTAACAAGTCCCTGTCAGAACAAATGATCTCATCAGCCTGTGGTGACACAGCCACAGAAACTCCCTTTCTAATCACTCAGTCCTGGAGTTCTCCAAGCAGTTCTGTGTCAGGTACTGGAATCCAGAAGCTTCACATGAGAAGTTCTCATAACCAGAGGTGCTGGCACTGCCCAGGCTCCCCAGGGAATGGTCCTGGCCCCGAGGCTGCCAGAGCTGCAGGAGCTCCCAGGGATTGTTGGGGCGTCTGTGCAGGCCCAGGGGCTGCACTGGATCATCCCTGGGTCCCTCCCAACTCAGGACATTCCATGGCTCTACAAAAGCTCTGCAGCTCCTCTCCTTCCCTCTCTCCATAACCAAACCAGCTCAACTCCTGAACACAAAGGGCTCAGAAGGCAGCTCCACCCCACCAGCAGCCCCTCAGCTGTGCCAGCCCCTCACCCTGAGCAGCCCCTCACCCTGAGCAGCCCCTCACCCTGTCCATCCCTGCGATGTCCATCCCTGCCCTGTCCATCCCTGCCCAGCCCAGCCCCACCTTGGCCAGCCCAGCCCCACCTTGGCCAGCCCAGCCCCACCTTGGCCAGCCCGGCCCTGTCCCCCCTGCCCTGCCCAGCCCCACCTTGGCCAGCCCAGCCCCACCTTGGCCAGCCCAGCCCTGTGGGCTCCCTGGGACTCCATGTAGGCGATGAACCTCCCGAAATCGCGGAACTCCTCCAGGGAGGGACGGAAGGTCATGATCTTGCAGCCAGGGTTCTGCGGGCTCGGGTTTTCCGACCCCATAGTTCCAGTCCTGAGAGGGGACACAGCAAGGAAAGGGGCAGAAAAAGATACTGGTTAAAATCTTGCTTTTAACTCCCAGCTCTAATGAGTTCCACAGAGAGCCTGGAGAGATTTTTCATTTTTGTTTGTAGGAAATACCCTCTAACATGGGTATGAGGAGCTTCCAACCAAAAATCCACTTAGTCAGGAACTCCTGACACCAGGATCACCCGAGAGCTCAGACAGGGGCTAAATATAGAGCACGGGCTTAACATCCCCCCCAGGTCACCACAGAAAGTGGTGCCTCATCAGGATGGTGCCACAAAAATAACAACTTCTCACCACCTTCAGCATTGTCAGTGTGTACAACCTGCCACCCTGCAAGTTTTCCACCAGAATGCTCCATTTTCTGCTTAAGTTCAAACCAAACAGCTTTACCCAGTTTGGGTTCTTTTTTTCATGTGCTAGACTACATTAAAAATTATAAAATTAAGGGTTTTTTTTTAACGTAGCTTCATTATGTTTTTGTATTTGCAATGTTCATAAATACAATAAAGTGTCAGGCAAGTCTTACAAGAAATACAGATGCACAATTCCAAAACATCCAGAACAAATACTCCAACTATTCAGGATGAAATCACAATTTTTTAAATGTTTTTTTTAAGGTAATGCTGGAAATCTGTAAGGGCAATAAAAGGTTTTAGTGGAGTTTCAGCTGCAGATGGCAGTGCTGGGCTGCGGGAGGATGGAGCTGCAGGAAACGGCTCCAGCCAGACTTTTACATCCAAGAAAAGCATTTGTGCATTTAAACTGATCTCAGACCAGCCAAGAAGAACTGCAGATGCTCCTGGAAGCGCTGGCAGCGTTAGGAAAACACAAACTAAAGCAGGGAGCACTCCTGGATCTGTGCTGGAAGGGGTGAGCGTGGCACAGAACCCATCCCAGGGACAGCCAGAGCTCCCAGCTCCTGGAAATAAAACCAGCAGCACACACTCCAGGGGACAGATCCCACACCCAGGGCTCCAAGGTTTCATTTTAACTGGGTAAAACTTTCCATTTCAAAGGCACATGAACAGTTCTGAGTGAAATTTAAGAAACCAGAAAACATTAGAATTTTACACAGTAACTTTTATGCAAATTTGTTTCAAAACAAGGATCTGTAAGTCTTATATCCTTCCCCAAGGAGTCTTTAAAGGAATTTTATGCATAAAATCACAGCTTTTCACAGTCAGAAAAGCCCTTCCCAAGCCAGAAGCCAGAGATGCAGAACCCAGTCCAGAATAAAATCAAATTATGAATCCCAGTATTGCAGGAAATCCCAGAGCAAAACCAATTGAGGGAGAAAAATACCATTTCACCCCTCTCACCCCAAGACACTTCCAATTTCCAAGAGAAATTGTTGCAGTTTGGAAACAAAAGGGCTGTTTAAGCAACCCCTCCATCCTCAGGGTGGCCCTGCCCAAGGAGATCCCCACCCTTGCCAAGCAAGGAACAAAAATTGCCTTTTGAGAACAAAAATTGCTGTTTCAGGGTCAGCCCTCGGGGAGAAGCAGCAGGTTGATCCCTGCCCGTGGGAACTCTTTCCTCCACAAATGTTTAGCAGGAACACAAGGAGGGAAGCTGGGATGAGCTGGGGATGAGCCCGAGCTTTGCTCCGTACCTGATCCCAGGAAAACCGGGCTGAGCCGCAGGGAAAGGGGCTGCTGGACGTGGGACAGGGACAGAAAACATCCCAAACTCTGCCCCAGCCCTCCTGGGAACCCTGGAGCTATTTGTGAGCGGGGTCTGGAAATGGCAGGGGCCGAGGATCCCACCAGGATCCGGGAAGGAGCTGGCTCGGGAGAGGAGCCTGAATCCCGTCCCGAGGAGGAGCCCTGCCAGCACCATCTGCTCCACAGAGCCTGCCCAGCGTTTGCAGCTTTACCCACAACCAGGGGGAAAAACAAACAGTCAAAGCCAAGCTTCATCCCATCTTTGCCTCAAGATTCTCCCACAAAATTCCAATTTTCAGTCAATAAACTCGGCAAAGAGTGAAAATACACACTCCAGTAAGGAAGGGAGATCAAAAACTACTTCATGCATAGCTTAATCAATTAATTAAAGGATAAAACTACTTCCTCCAAAGCTTAATTAATTAATTAAAAGGTCTACTGCCTCAATACAAGCAGCATCACCTGGCACTCTGAATTTCTTTGGTCCAGAGACAGCAAAGCACAAGATTTTTCCATGTGCAGTTCCATCTACAGAACATTTCAACACCTACCCCAGATAATGTACATTTAGCTAATCAAACAAATTAAGCTATTACAATTAAACAGCCACAGAGCTGGTGGGAAGGGGGAATCAGGACCTGAGTGAGATGTGGCAGCTTCCCCCACTGGCCCCAAGAGCTGGGAACAGCCAGGCCACAGGAAAAGCTCGGGGAGGAAAGAATTTCTTTGCCAAGTGCTCCCCACGTGGCAGCAGCGGTGTGCTTTGGGAAGGCAGTGCCAGGAGTCAGGGTCACCTCCAGGGCTCCTCTGTCCTGGGATCACACAGGACACTCAGCCAGGACACACAGGACAGACCTGCAGCTCCATCCCGGGTGTTCAGGAGATGGCCTCAATTAAGCAGTGCCCTAACGAGCTCCCAGCAGCAGGGGAAGGTTCCAGAGCAGAATCCTTCCAGCCCAGCAGTGTGCGGGTGAGGATGAGATGGGAACAAACCCTTCTCTCCATGCTGAGGAGGAGGATTCTGCAGGCTCAGCCCCCATTAGCTCCTGAAAAGAAGAGTGAAGGTATTTTTCTCAGCTGGATACATTCTGTTTCTTTGTAAGAGAGAAACAACCTGAAATATTATGAAAACCTCATTTTCAGCCATTGAGAGGAAGCACTCAAACTTGTCTCCAGAGGGACGATCCCGGTGCACACAAAGAACTGAGTCTTAATTTCAGTGACTTTTACATGAGACTTTTCCCTTCCAAAACTGATGTGAACCAAGACACTTTTGTGACTGAAACCCTGCACCTGTTGACTGAAACCTTCGTACAGCAGAGAGAAAGTCCAAGCCCCCAGGTGAGACGAATGCCTGGAGCTTGTTCCAGCCCTGGCAGGACTGGGAATCCTTCCTGCAGGAAAGGTTTGGGGTTCCCAAGCTGTTCCCACTGCTGGCCCAGCACTGCCCTGGGCACAGCCAAGGGCTGCTCCTTCTCCGCTGCTGGAGCCGGGGGTGACCAGAGCAGCTCCTTCAAACCTGCTCTTAACTCATTGTTTTACTCCTAAGGCACAAACATTCACAGAAACCTCGTGTGTTCATCTGAAATGGCATTTTTTGATGAACTGGGCTGGAACACAGAGGGCAGATTCTTCTATTTCCATCTACTTCCTTTCTCACTAAGCCAACAAATGACTCTGATTTCCATCAGTTCTCACGGATCAGGCTCCATCCAAGGTTTCTGAGCAGAACCAAAGACAAACTCTCACAAGACATCAGGTCTGTGTATAAAATAAACTACTAAAAGCTATATATATTCCAACTGTAATGGTTATGTGGTGTAAGGATCTCTGAGACAACTTTCCTTCCTTCCCAAGAGTCAGATTCCAACATTTAGACAAACAAAGTGTAAACTTTGAAGTTTGCTGCTGCTCAGCCCAGTTTTAAACAACTGTACAATTACAGTGAGGATTTAAACTAACACCTTCCCCCCCCAAACATTTATATATTCATTACATTTTTAACATTCAAACTGCTTTGAGTTTTGTATATTCTCCATAAGGGCTAAGTAAACATAACAGAGGAAATATTTGGGAAGGAGGAACAGAGACAACAATCCCATCCAGCACAGGGATGGAGATCTACAGTGCCTGGGATTTGACAAACTGAGTTATTTTCTATTAAATTTTACACCCCACAAGGCTCCTCCGCAATTCCAGATCCTCCTGTACTCAAAATCAAGCAGCATATGTAGCTCATTAAGGGAAAATAAAATTTTCCCTCAGAACACCCTCTTTGCTGTAGAAGTGCACAGTTGCTCACACATTTCTCTAACAACAAAATTATTTAGTCACAAACAGTATTTAAAAGAAAAAGTGGTTACATTTAAGAGCAATAAATCTGGATGACTTTAAAACAGTTTATTATTGCCTGAGGCAAGGTAGTTAACATGTAATGGTTATTTCTGACTAAATCCAGATCAGACCCTCAAAAACTCAAGTTTGACTGAACAGACAAGATAAACTGAAGCTCACAAATCCATTCTCAAAGCAGTGCTGAGGCCCAGCCTGGCCAAGGGCTGCAGGAGCCTCCGTTTGCTGCCTGCACGAGTTCCCTCTGCTGCATTTTATTATCTTCACTGGATTTACTGCAAGGCTTCAGGAGTGTTTCAAAAACAACTTGAGAAAGAAGCATTAAAAAAGGCACCTCATGTGGGCTGAGCCATTGAATCTAAACAAGCATTCCAAGTTTTAACCCATGGCACCTCAATCCAAGGCAGCAGCACCACAAGTGTTCAAATAAGCATCCACATAATCTCTTCTATTATGGGAAAAGGCATCAGAAACCTTGCAAAGCAACCAGGAACCTCGACCAGCGCAGTGCTTTCCCAAAAGGTGATTCCTGCTTCAGATTAACACCTTAATAAGGACAAATTCCCAGTTTTCCTTCCACAGCCCTGCCAGAACGAAAAGCCTGGAGTTCTCAGTAATTTGCTCGACTTCTCTAAGCTCCTTTAGATTTTTATAACAAAAATCTCAGTGGCTGGGGCTGGCTGAGGCCCTGGGGAAGGAAGCCCTGGGCTGGGTGTGTGCCCGGGCTGGGTGTGACACACTGACCCAGTTCCAGCTGCCAGCACATCCAGGAGTCCTGCAGAGCAGGGGCAGGGTCAGCCTGGCATGGCCCCGCAGCCAGAGCCCCAACTCACCTGGCCAGGTACCCCCAGAGCCCCAACTCACCTGGCCAGGTACCCCCAGAGCCCCAGCTCACCTGGCCAGGTACCCCCAGAGCCCCGACTCACCTGGCCAGGTACCCCCAGAGCCCCAACTCACCTGGCCAGGTACCCCCAGAGCCCCAGCTCACCTGGCCAGGTACCCCCAGAGCCCCAGCTCACCTGGCCAGGTACCCCCAGAGCCCCAACTCACCTGGCCAGGTACCCCCAGAGCCTCAGCCCCCCCAGGCCTCTCTCAGCTCACAGCCATTCCACACCTCTCAGCCAAACCTGCAGCTTGAGCAGTGACAATCTAAATCCTAAATTAAACCCAAAGCTTCAAGGAGAAACGAGACAATTTGAATCTCTCCCAGCTCTGTTTTATCCAGGTCCCTCTGGAAGCTGCAGCTCCAAACCTGACACACCCTCCCAGGCAAAGCAGCTTCTTCTGCCAACTGAACCGAGATCAAACATGGGAAACTTCACAAAAACTTCTTATCTGCACCAAAACCTCACCAAAGGCCTCTTCACTGCCCTGGGGGTGGATCCAAATTGTGAAGGAATATCAGAAAACCTCAGAAATCACCTTAATCCCCCACCAACTTCCAATGTTCACTTCTTGGGCCATATTCAAAAACAGGGTTTCTAACAGATTTGGGAACAAAAGGACCCTCTTGTAATCTCTAAGGATCTGGGAACTGTGGTTTGTTCATGAACTTTATGAAACAGCAAAGAAATATAAAAATAATGAAGCTTCTGGTCACTTCTGCCATGATTGAGGCACGTACAGCCCACAGAAGAGCAGAATACAAATGTGTTCTCCTGTGGAATCCATTAAGAACACAACTGAGGAACTGCTTCATTTATAAAGGAGAGTGATTTACTCAATGAAAATATAAATGAAAATAAGTACCTTAATTAAGCCATGGTAGCAAATTACTCTACCCCCAAGTTGTGACAAGACAGAACACATTTGGTCCAGAACAAAGGTTAAAAAGAGGAAATCTTATTAAGCCACGATCAGTTTAGTGGAGAACACTGAAAAAGGAAAATCACCTTTCTCATCCCACAGAGATAAGACATTAACATCCCCCAGCCAGGGTGAAATGACAGGATTTCTGCCAACATTTCGCAGTACCCCAAGATTTCAGCTGCTCCTGCAAACGGACAAACCCTCTTAAATTCTCTACCAGATGACAAATAATTATTTCCAGCAGCGCCTTGTGCAGCCCCGGAGGATCCCGGTGGCATCCAAACCCATTAAGCAAATCCCTCACTTGTGGTGACATATTTAGCTGTCATCCATCTTTGCTATTAACAGATGCTCCAGTGAAGGAACGTGGAGCAGCACAGGCACTGCAAACCCCGAGCACTGAATGAGTCAGGAACGGGGAAAATCACCAGTCCCGAGTCCTCCTGACTGCCCAGAATTAATTAAGGAACACCAAGTTTCTCCTGACTGCCAAGAGCTTTCCCTCCCTGCTGCCTGGGTGGCTCAGCCTGCAGCTCACAATGATTATTTCTGCTCTCAGGTGGATTCCCTGCTCTCAAAAATGAGATTTAGACTCACAAGGTGAATCAGAGCCTCCTGATGCTGACATTGTTTGCTGTAGCGCAGCTGGACATCCCAGGAGGAAATAAAACATAACCCTGCATAAATGTAAAGTGCCCACAGAGCTCCCATGCCTTTCCAGCAGGGCTGGCCAAACTGGTTTTCCCAACTCACATCAGATTTCTTGCGACCTTTTATATGGAAATAGCTCGAGCTGTCTGTATTTTGGGTGATCCAAAACACCTGCAGAGCTGTGGAACTCTCACTTTATCTGCTAAACCTTCCTCTGGTGCACGACAGGAGCTGAGATGAGAACTGTTCCCAGTGAGAGCAGCACTGTCCCCACAGCTCAGGGTGACAGGTGAGCACTTCCCGTGGGCCAACAGCCAGGATTCCCTACAGGAAATACCTGGGACTCTCCCTGAAAGTGAATTTTGCTGTTGACTTCCCATCAAAAGCTGGTGAAACTTCTCATGTGTGTGAGGTTTTATTTATAATAGCCCACATTCATCCTAAAGGCAAACTTGGAACATGAGACCTGTGTGCTTTGGGTCTTTACCAAAGTGTTCTGACTCCTATACATCTTATATATATATATTTATATATATATATATATTTACGTCCTTTTGTATATATATATATATATATATTACATATTTTATACATAATGTTTATATAAGACCATATATATTCTGGTCCCACTGGACCAGTTAAGGGAATTATCTCTTTCCAATCAGAATAAAAAGGAGAAAGAACAATCCACCACGGAGTGTTAGACAGAATTTTCCTGTCAAAAGATGCTCCAGAGAATGTTTCATCCATGAATATCAGCTCTGGAACAAGGAATCACTTTATATCCACCTACATCTCCTTTGCATGGGAGGAACTCCTGCCTCTCATGAGACAGGAACAGCCGTGGATTCCTTTAGGATTCCTTTAGGATTCCTTTAGGATTCCTTCAGGATTCCTTCAGCCCCTGCAGGAGTTGGACAACCTGCCCCAACTTCCTTCTCTTGTTACAGGGAAACCCAAGAATTGGGAACTTGCTGTCACAGAGCAATTACCAAGAGCTCCAACAGTTACCTGATGCAATTGCTGAAATGTAAGTTTGCAATTCTAGGCTTAAGGTTTCCCTGCCTGTGAATTTCAATGAAACAGGAAAAGGAAACCGAGGAGAAAAAAGCAAAAGTTCCCAGGAAAAAAGCAATGGTGTGGGTGAAATGCTATCAGGTTTCAGACGGACAGAGTTCTTTAAAATTAACTCTTTTTCTTAAAGGAAACTGTTTTGGGAGGGTCAAGCTTGCTGTAACTCAGATTTACACTGGCCCAGCCCAGAGGAGTTACAGAACAAAAATCTGATGTCCCAGAGCAGCAGCTTCAGCCAAACACAGAGGGAGCCCAGGTGAAAATGAACCTCACTGCTGACTTTCACTCCTCAGGGCCAGGGGTCCACAGCAGCATTTCTGCAACACCCCTGGCTCCCAAACAGCTCCAAAGCAAGAGCTCCAGGAAAGCCAAGAGCCAGCTTGGGATGAATCACAGAATGCCCTGGACCGGGAGGGACCCAGGGCTGATCCAGTGCAGCTCCCAGCCCTGCACAGACCCCCAGCAATCCCACCCTGAGCATCCCTGGGAGCTCCTGCAGCTCTGGCAGGGCCGGGGCCGCTCCTGGGGGAATCCAGTGTCAGCACCCTCGGGGGGAAATCCTTTCCCTGAGCTCCATCCCAAGCCCTGGCACAGCTCCAGCCCCTCCTGGGCTGCTGTCCCAGAGCAGAGCTCAGCCCCTGCCCCTCTGCAGCCCCTCTGAAGAGTTCCCCTTCCACCACATCCCATCCATCTTCCACGATTCTGCAAACAGGAGCAGCTGGAACCCGGGGAAGTCACCGAAGTGCGCCTGGACACACAGACCAACCCTGCAGCTCCCGGCCCCGCCGGGGTCCCGCTCATGCCGACAGCACCGCACACACCGACAAGTAACGCAAGGATTGAAAGAAAACCGGAAGAGAAGAGCTTCGGTTCGAGCCCAGACTTTGGCAGCCTCCGGAGGAGGAAAGCAGAGATGGAACAGTCAAACCCCTCGCCGGTGTCACGCTCCTGCCCCCGCTTCTCCCAGCACGGAGCGCCCGCACCGAACCGCGGAGCCCGCGGCAGCTTCTGCTCGCCCCCAACCACGGCCCCGAGCCGAGCCCCGGGATCGCCATTTGCCCACGCCTGTGGCCCAAAGCCCCGCGGTGCCGGTGATTCCCCGGGGGCTGCGGGGCACCAGGGACCCGGGGCCGCCCTCGGCCCGCGCACCCCGAGCGGCCCGGGGGGCTCGGGGGTCCCACCCACACAAAGCGCGGCGGGGCCCGGCCCGGCCCGCGGGAGCGGCGGCGCAGAGGCTGCGGCCGCGGGGCCGGAAGGGAGCGGCAGCGCCGGGGCCGCGCCGGGAGCGGCGGGGACGGGGCTCGGGCCGGGAGCGGCGGTGGGAGCGGGCCCGGCGCCCCGCGGGGGGCGCAGCGCGGGGTGCCGGGCGCGGGGGCGGCGGGGCCCGCTCGGGCCGGGCCCGGGCCGGGGTCGGGGGCGCGGTCCGGCCGTACCTGCGCGCGGGGCCCTCGGCGGCGCGGGGGGCGCAGCGAAGGGGGGGCGCCCAGGCGAGCGCAGCGCCCCGCGGCCACCACCTGCGCCCGCCTCCCCGCCGCGCCCATTGGTCGCGAGCGGCACCGCCTTTGCGCCCATTGGCCGCTCCGCCGGGGATGGACGGCGCGTCTAGCCAGTGGCGAGGCCGCTCGCCGAATAACAAGGAGAGCGCGGGCTCTGATTGGTCGGCGGCGCGGAGCGGCGGCCCGCCCAGCGACGGGCGGGGCAGCGGGGAGCGCTCCCATCGCTCAGGCGCTTTCCGCCAATCGCACGCAGCCATCGGCTGCCGGCGGCCCGCCCCCAGCGGCCATTGGGCGAGGCGCGCACCGGGCGGGCGCTGATTGGCTGCGCGCGGTGCCCGTCGAGCGCGGGGCGGGGCGGTGAGGACGTGAGGAGCCGCACAGCGCGGGGCGGGGGCGCTGCGGCCGCGCTGCGCCAATGGGGGAGCGGCGAGCGCGCGCGCCCCCTCACGGCCGGGCGGGACCGGGGGGACAGCGGGGACCGAGGGGGACAGCGGGGATTGAGGGGGGACCGGGGGGACAGCGGGGACCGAGGGGGACAGCGGGGACAGCGGGGATTGAGGGGGGACAGCGGGGATTGAGGGGGGACAGCGGGAGACCCCGGGACCGGCAGCGAGCGGCGGGTCCCGGGCACCGCTCACGGCCCAGCCCAGGCATTTTCCTGGGAGGGCTTCATCATCTGGGACAGACTTTGGGCAGATGTCACCACAAAGTGTCCAATTTGCAGAGGAATTCCAATTGTTCCTTGAAGAAGCCACTAAGAGGGCCATAGGTACATTGGCACCTATGGAGGAAACAAAGTTTGGTTTTCAAGTTCCAAATAACAACAAAGCCAATAAACGAAGGAAGTCATTGCAGTTATTGCAATTTAAATGCAAAAACACTTCCTCGCTTTCACTCACCCCCAATTCTTCCCATCAATGCAGAATAAAAAGTGCAAGGACGTTTTTAATGAAATCTAAATATCTGAAAGTGTTTAATCTTAACAATGATATTTAGATTTCATTTGTCACTGCAGGAGTGCAGTTTCATAACAAAAATCACAGCACTTAGGAAAACAAAAGGCTTGGGCTAATGGGACATAAAATCAAATTCCTGCTCAAGGAACTGGGTCTGGAAACCCACTGTGGATCAAAAGAATTGAAGAAGAACAGTCAACAATTAATTTGAAAAGATATTTATTTTGAGAACATCGACTTGCACATTATACAAAAAATTGACAAATTCACTGAAAAAATCTATAAAATGTTGTGGGGTCTTTTTCCCTAAAATATTAACATAATCACTTTCCAAAGGGTAAGAGCTGAGGAAACCAAAAGTAGGCACATTTGTTCCAGTCTGTCTGCAGAAAAGTGTGATTTAAAACATCCCTGTCTTGCTGAGGTATGGAACTGCAAACTTTGGTCATGTTAGAGGGAGACCAAGGGAGCCTTCTCCAGGGATGGCCAATATAAAACAGTTCATTAAAAAGCCAGAATTGATTATTTTTCATTTCCAGGTAGAAATGCAGCGAAAAAAAGAACAAACTCCCCAATATAGCTATGACTAGGAAACCTGATCCTCTGCAAATCCCCACTAATCACACACAGCTACAGTGATCCACGCTCCCAAAGAATCCGGCTGGCAAGTCCCAACAATTCAGTGCTTATGAAAAAAAGGAGACATTGATGGTGATTCAGAGCCCAGTCTTCCAGCAAAGGACAAAAGGCACTTAAGAATGGCTTTTTAGGATATTCCACAATGGCATTTTGGGATAGGGGACAGCGCCTGGCTGAACAAGTCCTTCCCTAAGAGAAGTCCAGTGAGGTAGTACTTCATATTGCTCCAACCACTTGGCTCTAAGCAAGCAGCCTTCTGGTTCTGAGATACAAAATTAGCAGGAAATGGCTTTCTGTCAAATGTATAAAACCCAGTTCTTACAAAAAAATAGCAAAAACCCACTTGTGGTACACAAAGCCAGGAACCATCTTGTACAAATTGAGTATCAAAATGCTGCCAAGGTGATGCACAAGTCTACCTTGATGGCCAAATCCCCAGACAGTGAAGATTGTTCTAGCAACCAAGCCATTTTTGGAATAAAAAATAAAAATAAAGGGGACACAGGGGCACTCTGAGAACTTTCCTCATCATTAGCAGCCTCACCGGAAGCACTTTCAGTCCATTAAAAACAAATAATTCTGTGCTGATGAATGGCAGGTTTGAGGGGATGAAAAAAAAAAAAAAAGCAAAGTTCAACACAGAGAACAAAAACAAAGTCCACGAACATACAAAAGGATAATCCTTGGAGTTTACAGTTTTTTTTAAAAACAAGGAAGACTTAAAACCATGTTTGCAGGGGCTGGGGGAACACAGACTACCTTTTTTTTGTTTTAAATTAAGCCCAGGGTAGGAGGGGAGGGAGGGAGAAGTGCTTTGGGGGATCACCGGCCGCTGCCGTAGCCGGGGAAGAGCTGGGCCAGGACGCTCTGCAGGGCCTCGTTCACCTCCATGCTGTAACTGCGGCCCAGCTCGTAGCGACACGCGGGGCAGCTGAACACCGACGCCTTGAACGACCTGTCCAGGCAGTCCTGGGGACAGAAGCCAGCGGGGTCAGGGACAGGGGCTGGGCTCACCTGGCACAGCCCTGAGATTCCTGGGAACGGCCCAGGGGGAACAGGAGCACTGCACTGCAACTGGGAACATTCCTGCTGGACACAGCAGAGATCAGGGAATGCCAGCCTGGGCTGGGTTGGAGGGACCTTAAAGCCCACCCAGTGCCACCCCTGCCACAGCAGGGACACTGCCACTGTCCCAGGCTGCTCCAAACCCGGAATGGGGCACTGCCAGGGATCCAGGGGCAGCCACAGCTGCTCTGGGAATTCCTTTCCAGGCCCTCAACACCCTCCCAGGGAACGATTCCTCCCCAATAGCCCAGCAGAGCCCAGCAGAGCCGAGCCCAGCAGAGCCGAGCCCAGCCTAGCAGAGCAGAGCCCAGCAGAGCCCAGCCCAGCCCAGCAGAGCCCAGCCCAGCCCACCTTGCAGACGTTGTGCTGGCACACGGTGGTGACCGGCCGGAACACGACCTCCTGACAGCAGATACACAGAAAGGCCTCCTCCACTTTACTCAGAAATTTCTGCAAAGTGAATGTTTGACTCCACTTAGTGCTGAAAGACACCTAAATTAACCCAACCCCCCACCAGTCAATGCAAGGGATTACTTTGATCATAAAAAAGAGTCTCAACAAATCTTAGCAGTGAAATCTGTCCCATTAACCCTGCTGGGGGTGTTTACTCTAAAATAAGATCATTTTAGGTCTGAGGCTGCTCCTTAACTCGGCCAAGGATTTGTCTGGGGACAGCCCAGCTACAGGTGGGGGAAAGCCCAGTGTACCGGTCCGTCTTTGAGAGCCTCTAGGACTTCATTCCACAGTTTTTCATTGGCTTCATCACTTTTTATAAGAGATTTCTGCTGGGATGTCAGCTTGTATGGCTCAACTTTAGTTTTCTTTGGAGTCCCTGCTGGAGAGGTGATGAGTTTTTCCTCCCCCTCTGAAAGAAAACACAAAGATTTTTTTAAAAACCAACCAAAAAAACACAAGAAAAGAGTAAGTAAAATGTACAAAAACCTCCAGGGCTTTCTATATCCACTTGCCTACTCCACAAACCTGCTGATTTCCTTTTCCTCTTCCCTTTCCCTGGGGTATCAAACTCATCATCTCCACTATTTTCTTTTTCCTTATCTTTGTTTGCAACAGCTTCCAAATATCCTTCAGGATACTGCAGGAAACAAAACAAAGAGCATCCAATGCAAACACGGGGTCAGACTTGCAGACCAAGACAGGTCCAAGAGTGACCTCTGGAGATCTGTTCCAGGGGCAGTTTTAATCCATTTTAAGCAACAGATCCCTGCTATGGGGAAGCACTTTACAGACTATAGAAATTCCCTACTAAAAAAATAAAAGTGAGTTTTGTCCTTTGAGCCTCCTGATGTATAAAAACAAACCCAGCAGACCAGGAGCATTTATGTGCCTCTCAGTCTCCATTTTTAACTAAGGATCATCCTCAGTAAGAACATGTCACAGAAAAATCCCCGCTCTCCATCGAGTTCAGAGCCCAGGTGATGTCCCAAGGCAGTACCTGCATTGTCAGGCCAAGCTTTTTCATCCTGTCCTTTCCCTCTTTGGTCCAAGGAGCAGGTTCCTCATCGTCCCTCCTAAGCAGGTATCGCCACACCAGAAACCCAGATTTCCCTGTCTCGGGCCAGTATTTCACAACCTGCAAAAGCCAGAGCAAGTCCATCACGCTCTGTCCGAGCCCCTTGGCCACAGGCACAGCACCCAGCCCTCCTCACCTTGTAGATGCCGTCGTATCTGTTCCCCTCCAGAGGAGCGTACTTGCTGTGCTTGCCTCCCTTGACGTTCCTGACCACCCGCACCGGCTTCCCCGCCCGCCAGTCCTTGGCCTCGGCCCCCTGCTTGTCGTTGATGGGGGCACTGCAGTTCAGAGCCAGGGCTCTGCAAGAGAGGCCAGAGTTGATGTCTGCCATGTGAGCCGTGTGACAGTGACACCTCTGCACTTGGGGCCTCCCTCGGCATTACCCTCACGACCAGCCCAGGTCGCTTCCTCCACTCAAGTCCAGGCTCATCGCTGAGAGTAACAGCTCAGAATTACAAATGTTCTGGTCTCCCAAGGTGACCAGGGGCCACAAATGTCTCCAGGAGAGAGCAGGAGGGCTCCTACACCAACTGACTGCTCTGTCCTCAAGTTTCAGCCAGTATTGCACGTGACACCGACACCGCTCCCAGTGCTGCCCCATCACAGTGCTCTGAAGGAAGTTCCCATTGCACAGCTGATCTCAACCACAGCCCACAGACCCAGCCTGGAGCCTTTTCCAGCTTCCTTGGATGCAAACAGCCCAAACAATCCCAATCCCTCGTGCTGGCAGGCAGAATGGAGCACAAACGCTGCCAACCTGTTCATGTTGGTGAGTTTCTGATCACAGGACTGCTCCGCCGTGCGCTTGTTCCCAGAGAGGTCTCGGCCCCCACTCCCCGTGTACGTGAAGGAATTCCCGTGATCCTGGAATGAACAGTGGTTCTGACAGTCACAAAAAGAATTCAATAAAAGCACAAGAGTCTCTCAACCAGGTAGTTTAGCAGGGCATTCTCAAAAAAGGAAAGCTGTTTCCTGTATTTAATCTCCCAGAGTGGGCCAGGCTCTCCCTCAGGCTGCCAGGAGAGGAGGCCAGGGTGACAATGCTCTTGTCACAGCCCTGAGCACTGCCAGGACCCCTGAGCAGCCCCAGGGTGACAATGCTGTCCTGTCACAGCCCTGAGCACTGCCAGGACCCCTGAGCAGCCCAGGCTCACACAGGATCTGCTGGAGGTGAACAGCTGCCAGCACAGCCCGTGTTCAAACTGTGGCTCTAATGCACACCTTGAAAACTCTGGGGTCACAGGGGATATTAAACTGGGTTTGGCTGATCCTGTGGCTCAGATTACTGCACTTTCTCCTTGCTTCATTTGCTTCTGAAGGAAATAGGTGAAGCTGGGCAAGTGTTTGGTGCAGAGTGCAAAAAATAACGAAGGCCAAGGCTTGTTTAACAAGTTCATTTGGTTCTGTGCATCAATAATCAGAATCCACTCACGATGTCATCTTCATATCCTCCTGCCAGCACCAAGGAATAGGCGCCATCGTTGCTCCTGCCGTGGATCCCCGCCACGTGGGGCCGGTGCACCCCGGACTCGCTCACCTGGCAGACAAAACCGGGTTTGGAGGCACCTGCTCTCACCAGACCCCACACAGCACTGGCCTGGGAGCTGAATCTGCTATTCCACATTTCTTTCCATGTACCACAGGGGAAACTGCTCTCACCATCATCCTCCAAAGCTTCCAGAGCAGAAGAAAGAAAAATAAAAATGCTTCTAACAAAGTAATGTGCTGACTGTATTGAACACATGTGTAAGGTTTGTGGTGCAAATCTAATAATTACTGACATTGCTTATTAAAAGGCTCCAGGCATTTAAGAATAATACAGCTATTAAACATTTGTGTAAAGTTTTGAAAGAGTTGTAATAGCAACTTTCCCTCAATACTTGGACTCAAGACCTGGATAGGCCAATGCTTTTTTCTGCTCCAACTTTCTCACAGGATGAGAAACCTCTTGTTTCATGTATGTGGACATTTGAGACACCCTTGCCAGGGCACACTACACACCTGCAGGACAAACTACTGAGAACAAATCTGTTTGCTTTGGGGTTTTTGAGTTACCAAAAAGAGCACTAAAACAAAATAAACCAGCACTTGATGGGCCCCAACAATGCAGCATTAGTTATGGAACACTTGATCCAGACAAAGCCAGAATTCTTTTCCTTCTGCACTTCCATATGTCCAGTGATGCACGCATTTTCACATTAACTGTTTCAGGTTTCTTGTAGCAGCTGGATCATTCCCATTTTTCCCCACAGCAGATCAGGCCAGCATTCAGCTTCATACCTGAACTCTGAATTTCCACATGGTGCCAACGGGGATGCCAGGAATTGGTCCATAGTGGTTGGAGGGGACAATGGTGCATTCCTTGGTGCGCCCAACACACGCCATGCCCTGGGCAGAGAGCAGGATCAGCCAAGAGCCCAAAGGAACCAACACAACTCCAAGTAAAACAGCTTTGGACTGACCTTGCCCCAGTCTCTCCGGGAGGAGGAATTAGCAGATGCCATCTTTTGTTTCTTTTTACTTTCTTTTAATTTCTCTCCTGCTAAAACCACCTCACTTGCATCATTTCGACATTCAGGGCAATACCTAAAGTCATTGAAAATTAATAAGCAGCAAAGGCTTCAGTTAGGAGCATTTCCTCCAAACACAGTGAGTTATGTTACAATTTCCCCACGTGAAACCACAGGACATGGAAACACTCTCACACTGGAATTACTGGAATACTACAACACTACAGATGTGTCAGGAAACAGCTGTGCCACAAAATCATTGTAAACAGTGTTGAAAACAGGGCAGAGGGAATAAACCAGTGCATTTCACTAACTCTGTGTCTACTGAAAGATGTATTTCACTCTCCACATCTCTCACTGTACACATCTCAAGTACAAACCAGCCTGACCTGCTGATGGTGGGGCCTGGGCCCTGCCTGCAGCCACTGCACAACTGAAGCCCCCCAATATCAAGTTTTCATTTGGTCCTCGCTGAATCCCAGACTGGTTTAGGTTGGAAGCCTAAAGCTCATGGCAGGAACACCTCCCACTATCCCAGGCTGCCCCAAGCCCTGGCCTTAGGCAGGTACACAAAAAAGACACCTAGATCCCAAAACTAAGAAAAGGAGTGTGCAAGCCACTGGCTTAAAACCTACTCTCATTAAGCTCAAGAAAAGCTATGAAGTTTTACCAAGAAAAACCCCAGAAGACACACATCCCTGGGCAGCCACTGAAAAGGGCAGCTTTGAGCCCCAGACCTATTTCCTGCTCCTGAGCAGAGGCAACTGTGACACCCCACACGCCTCCCCAGAACCTACCAGTCCTCATCATCCGGGATTCTGCTGAGGGGAGGCTTGAGGCAGTAGATGTGGAAGGCCATGTCACACTCGTCACACATGAGCTGCTTCTCTGGATCCTGCTTCCCCCCACAGATGTGACACGCACAGACCCTGCACGTCTTGTTTGGGTTGTCCTTGCAGGCTTTACACACAGGTCCAATCTGTCCTGTGGGCAAACACAAAGCACGCTCAGCCAATGCCAAGATCCACTGCAAACAGCCAAAGGAGGCACCACTAAACTCTCAAACCTCTGAGACAACTGGCAGGACGTCACAAGGTGAGACAGACATGCAAGAACTGCCCATCAGACTCACGTTTTGGGGTACCAGCACTGATGGGAGAAGCAGAGCCTGGCTCTTCTATTTTATAGATTTCATCCACTAATATAATTGTGCAGTCATTCAAGGAATCACCAGCTTCCCTAGAAGAAGTTGAGAAAAGAGATCCCAGTTCAGAAGTATCCCAGAGCTCGAGTTCACAGCTGTGCATGCATCAGACTGCTCCAGTATTAAAAATCAAATCATTTTATGCAATTAGAATAAACCTCCTCTTGTCTCAGGGAGAATCCAGGGCACTTGTAGCATTTCAATTATCAAGAGTGACTGTTCCCCCTGCCCCCAAATATATTTCAGACTAATGTGTCTCATATTTTATAGTTAAAAAGTCAAAATCACTCTGGTGAGAAGAAAAAGGAGGAATATTCTTTTCTTCCTGAAGTTGAGTCTCCTTCAGGAGAGAACTGGCATCATTTTTCATCACTTTTATATAGTAAGAGAGTTCTTTCTACATCATCCTATCTCCACAACATATTACACTGCAGTTTTGTAAAGCCATTATGGATAATTAACACATTAAGAATAATTTGCCTCATGGTGAATATGGGGCTTTGCATCCTTTCAGCATTAAGTGAATCCGTGGATCAGCGTTCCTTCGAGTGTCCAGTTCCTCAGTGGAAGGAAATCAGGACTGCAGAATGCTGCAGTTATCCACCCAAAAGGGACAGGCCACTTTCCATCTGTCCCCTGCACTACTGTGGCACCATTCTTTGCCAGCAATCTCACTCAGACCTCAGAAAGCTGAAGCAGAGCAAGGGAATCCCATTTATCCACGTGAGCAGCTTACCCAAGCAGTATCTTTGCATTGAGCTCCCTGGTCAGTTTTGTTTCCCTTTTCTGCAGGATCTCAGCATCGTACCAGAAGCCCCTCTCCTTGGGCTCGTCGGGGTTGTAGTTGACCATCACCACCTGCCCCACCTCCAGCTGGTGCCACTTGAGGATGGTCCGAGCCCGAGCGCGCACGTTAGCGGAGCTCATCTGCACCACGCCGTTCTCTGGATAACTTCAAGGCAGGGACAGAACAAAAACCACATTCAGCAGCAGTTCTGAGGAGTAACAGGTGTCCCACAGACAGGTTGATTTTGCTGCACAACACAAGAACACCATCAAGGATAAAATCTCCTCCCACACACACACAGCCAGAACCAACCTTTGTTGTGTGGCTTTGCTACTCCCTCTGACACTTGGCCACCAGCACTTCCTATAAATGCTGGTATCCCTAAAAACATCATTCCAGCTCCCTGGAATTCCAACTGCAAAACAACCTTACTTGCCAGGGCTCAATGACATAATTACTATGTCACTGCCCAGTTCTGTTTTAATTAATGCAATATCTGCAATAAAATCTCCTATCACCATCACAAGCCAAATGACTTCATTGGCCAAAACAAAACTCACTCATCATATTTCACATGATAAATTACATCTTCTTCAGGGACAGCTGTGGGCTGGTCAGGATCTGTGCAGCTCTCAGCTGATTCGCTGGTGGGTTTTTTCCTGGTTACATTCACAACCTGGGCTTCAAACCACGCTCCCATGTCCGTGTCCCGAGCATCCACCAAGTCATTGATCTGTGCAGAGCAAAGAGCACAGCTCACCAAAAGGGATTTGCAAATTAGGCATTCATTTCCAATCCACTTGAAGATTTAACCATCTCAAGAACTGCACCATTATCAAGATATTTAAATGATCACCTTAAAAATTAAGATTTCCTCTGCTTTCCTGGTTCTGTCATGCAGCCTTACAGTCTGCTTAGGTTGAATTTGTAAGGTTATAAATCCACTCTACACCAGACATGTAAACCCAGCCTTGTTAGTGAACACAAACCATTCTTGGTTAGTCTGGAACAGCCTTTTAAAGTGTCTTGCTCATAACCTGGCAAAGACATCGCTAGATCTGTAATAAAATCCATTGAAACAAAGAAGTAAAATGATTCTGAACAGCTGCTTGAGATTTTCTTTTGTTCATTCAAGAAAGTTTCAGCTTTGACAAATGTAGTGACTCCAAGCAAAAACACTGGGAAAATTTGTAAAAAAAAAAAAATCAAACCAGACACTGTGAATGCTTTTCTTTTTTTTTTTAATTAATTAATGTATTGTAGTTTTAGTTCAAAGGACAAAATGAAAAAAATTTAAGTATTTTGACCTACAGCATGTTGCATTGAATTGGTTTGTGGGCTGGTTGGTATTTTTGTCTTTGTTGCTGAAGGGTTTGAGAGAAGAAAGGAACTGCCCACACAATCGGGGTATGAAAGATTTTCAGGGATTCTCCACCGCAGAGAACAATTCCCCTGGCAGGGCGCAGGTCCGAGGGCTCCCAGTGTGTGAGGACCCACCTTGTAGAGGCCGAAGCCGGGGTCGGTCCAGTGGGGCTGCTGTGCTGCTGTGCTGGGCTGTCCCTCCAGCTCCAGGGCACCCTCCCCGTTGTGGGAGCTTTTGTCGGACTCGCTGGGGCCGGAGCCGCAGCCGGAGTCGCTGTCCGAGAGCTCCGAGTCCTTCTCCTTGCTCCCGGCAGGCAGCACGGCCGGGCTTTGTCTGACCAGCAGCTGAACGATATCGTTCAGCCCCACGCTGTAATCGAACAGGGAGTGACCATCTTCCATCTGCAGGGAAAGCACCAAACCGAGCTGGTCACGGCCTCCGCCGGGCTGACCCCGAGCACCCGCGGTGCCCAGAGCGGCCCTGCCCGCCAGCACCCGCCACGTGGCTTCAGAGCCATCAGCAGCCATCCCTGGGCCCTTCTTCCCTCTGTTCCCGCTATTCAAATGGTCTTTTTCCAGTCACCCCACAGCCCACAAGGGCAAGGCTTCCATGCCACCCTGGACTTACTCCCCAGCCTCGATGAGATCTGGAAAGGTTTGAAGGACATTCCCTGGAAACATAAATTAAACAACTACAGACGCCCCACGTTCCCATCAGGATTCAAAGATAATTCCACATTACCTACAAACTCAAAGGGAAATGATTTCTTCCTCCATTCAGTCGCATCCCAAACGTTAATGCAGACTGTCTTTATATTTTGTGTGTGATCCTGATTATTGTTACACCATTTCCATTAATCGTTGCACCAATTAGAAGCCAGAGTTAATCACACACTTTGCTCCCAGCAAACACACATTTTTTCCATTGAAAGTAAAATCAAAAAAGGTTCAATTCAACTTGAAACTACCCAATCGCTCTTCAGTGTGGCCAGGCGTGTCCTAATTTCACACCCTCTCTAATTCTAAGAGTTTATTTGGCAAGTCTGGCATGGCTTTAGTCAAATCAAAACCCTGCCCTGCAAAAAGAGAAGTGCAGAGGGAGAGAGATCCCTCAGTAACCTCTCAGGAGCTCTCAGGAGCACAACCCTTTTAGAGTTAACATGTGAGGCTGGAGCCCACGGAGCAGTCAGAAGTTCAGACAAGCTTCCCCACATATTTAAGGTCTGACTAAGAAATTTTACAGGAAATGATCATCCCCTTCCAGCTCAAACCACCAGAAAAAGCAATCCCTGGAGCTTTGTTCTCTATCAGGGGGAAGCAGAGCAAAACCACAAAAATTTACACTTCACAGGAATCACTATGATAATTCAATTCTGATTTATGGCATCAAATGGCTATGGAACAATCCCTGGAAATCTGACTGCACAGGAAGAGGTCTGAGCTTTTTGCTGGTTTAGAGATGAAAACTCCTCGAGATGCAGAAGGACACACCAGAAATCGGTTGTTTCTCCTTAGCCCAGACACGGTGTCACAAACACGGGGACAGCAGCAGAGGACACGAGTGACAACAGGTGCAGAGGGAAATGGCAGAGCACAGGAACGGGACAGGAAACCACAGGAGCTCAAGGCACAGCCAGAAAGAAGAGCCCGGGACTGACGACAAACCTCAAACAAAGGAGGCAGCTTTTAACTAACAGCTAATTCTCTAACCCCATTTAAAAATGGTCACGAGTAAGAAATTGAACATTTGCAGGGATTCCAACAGCCAGAGAAAGGCCAGTGGGAACGAGGCCGGAGAGAGGCTGGATCATGCCAGGGAAGCGAGGAACTGCAGGAGGAGGGATTCCCTTGGGAGGGCAAGGACATCCTCACTCAGTCACCACTTCTGGAAATCCTCCTAACCCCGGCTGGCTGCACGGGCTGCGGGGTGAGCCTGACAGGTGCCACGAGCCCTGAACCATCGCTCTCTTATCACTTAATTTACAACACAAATGGCTCATTAAGGCACCCAAATCTACCCTAACCCAACAGAAAGGTGGGTTACACCCAGCAGCCCTTCAGAGACCTCACACCATCCTACCAGCCTCTTTTTATGCTACCACTGGTACCTGAGCTTAGACTGGGGCTGGTCCAGGTGTATTTCCATGTTCTACAGCCACACCTGCTACTTACAGAGTACAGTTAGCTCAAGACTGCCTAAAACAGAAAGAAAAGCAGCGAGAAAAAACTGTCCATCCCCAGCCAACTCAGCACCCCGCTGCTTTTCCTGAAATGAATCCTGTGATCAGCCAAACACCAGATCAGGACTTTCTCTAGCACGGAGCTTTAGCAGCATAGGACTAGGCACAATACAGCAATTGTATTTTAAAATGGTTTTGATTGACTTCGGTGTTAATTTAGTTATATTATTAACTCACGAGGAAGAAAACAGTTGTACAACAGCAATTGTAAACCTATTATTGAGAACATAATATAGCACTGAGCCACTCAAGTGTTCTGTACCTAGTGAGAATTTGATACCAGAGCTGAAAAACCTCAAAATAATGAGTTGCTTTTCCCAATTTACAAAGAAAAATGAGATCATTACGGCTTTCGGAGCAGTGAAAGTTGCAAGGCTCAAAAGAATTAAGCACTTTAAAGACAATAAAATCACGAGTAATATTCAGACACTTGATAAAGGCAATGGCAAGGCAGAAGAGCGGCACATTAGGTGGAAAACAGTAAGAAAAGTAAGAATAAAGGCTGTGCTGCAGCTGGCGCCTCTCCTTGCCAGGGCACGAAGGAGCAGCGCGGGAGGGAGCCGGGGTCACTAGATGGCAGCAAAACCCCTCACTTCCACGCTATTAAAAATAAATAAATTAAAACACCCGTCCTCAGCTGGACGGGAGGACGGGGCAGGGAGCGGTGTCCGAGCACCGCGCTGCTGCCGCTCCGAGGCTGTCACCCCCTCCCGCCGCGCCGGTACCTGCTTGCCGCGGTAGAACAGCCGCTGCCGGTGGGGCTCCACGCCGAACACCTCGTGTATCCGCAGGCGCAGCCCCTCCACCTTGGTGAGCTTGGAGAGCGAGTCCACGCGGTGCGTCTGGCTGCCGTCCATGGTGCGCACCTGGATCCACATGGCGGCGGCGCTGCCCCGGGAATGGGACCGCGCTCAGGCGGCGGCACCGGCGGGGCGGGCCCGGCCCCCGCCCCGCCCTCACGCGCCCGCCGCACGCCATTGGCCGGCGGCCCGGGCGGCTCGGCCGCTGATTGGGTGCGTGGGGCTGGCCCCGCCCCCCACGCGGGAGCCTAACGGCTCCGCTCGCGCCGACCGTATCTCCCGCCACAATTGAAACCCGCCCGCCGCGCCCACGCGCCAAATCTCGCGCGATCATGCAAATGACGGAAGGGATAAAGGAGGTGGAAGCGCGTGGTCTTAAAGGGGCCGCCACCGGCGCCCGCGGCACGGCGGGCACAGCGCGGGCCGCTGTCTCTGGACCGCACGCGCACCCCGGGACAGGAGGGGAATCGCGGGATGTCAGCGACCCCCGCCGCTCCCGGACCCGCCCCAGCCCGGCCGCATCATCCCCGCGCACCCCGCGGGGCGATGCCACTCCCCGGGCCCGCAGGGCACCGGTGCCGCCGGCACCGCCCCTGACGGGCACACCCCCTCCCGCGGGCCCGTTCGGGGGCGGGGGTCGGTCCCGCTGTCGCGGCCCCGAGCGCGTCCCCTCCGGGGCACCCGAACCAGCTGTCACCGCCCGGGCACGGCGGAGCGCTCCCGCTGCTTCCCGCCCCGGCACGGGCACGGCGGCGAAACCCCTGCGCCCCTCGCTGTCCTCCCGCTCCCGGGGTCCCCGGCCCGCGGCGGGATCGCGATGGGGCGGCGGTGCCGGGACCGGGGATCCCGGCGGACTCACCGGGCGGCGGGACCGGGGGTCCCGGCGGTCTCACCGGGCTGTGGGACCGGGGGTCCCGGCGGTCTCACCGGGCTGTGGGACCGGGGGTCCCGGCGGTCTCACCGGGCTGTGGGACCGGGGGTCCCGGCGGTCTCACCGGGCGGCGGGGCTGGAGCCGGTGCCGCGCGCGCTCTCCGCGGGCTTTGGAGTTTGGCGCGGAAAAGCCCCGTGCGCGCCCCACGCGCGCCCATTGGCCGCCGCTGGCGGGAACGCGCGGCCGGGGCGGGGCCGCCGCCGCCTCCCGGGGCCGGGGGGGACCCCCGGGGGGGAAACGGGACCGGGAAAACACTCCGGGGGCGACTACGGGCATCCCCCGCCAACGGCCCGGCCCGGTGCCCCCGCTCCGCTGCGATGCTGGGGGTGAAATCGCCCAATTCCCCAAGGGCTCCATCACCCCCGGGGCCGTGGGCACGGTACCGGTTATTGTCCTAAAAGCCGGCCCCGGAGAGCCCCAGCGGGACAGGAGACTCCAATGACCCCCCTATGACAGCCACCCTTCCCCGAGGGGTCCTGAGCCCCCGGGGGGCTCCAGGCCCTACCCTGATGCGAATAATCCGAATAATCCAAACAATGTGAATAAACTGAATAATTCAAGTAACTGAATTTGAATAAACAGAACAATCCAAATGAACCAAATAATCCGCAAAAGGGCTCTAACGCCCCAGGCCGTTAGCTCCAGGGGGGCTTGTGGCATTTGTGCAGGGCCCCACTGGTGACAACGTGGCCTGGTGACACGGCAGGGCCGTGGCGCGGCGCCGTGAGCCGACAGAAAGGGCTGCTGAGGCAGGGTGTTTATCCCCAAACCCACTGATGCTATGAGGAAATTAAAAATTATAATATTTTCTTAAAACAGCCATTGGATGGGGGAAAGTGCTGGCAAGAGGCCCCTGAGAGCAGCGTGCTGGAAGAGGAGGGTGAAAGGCTGAGCGTTGGTGTTTGTGGGGGAGAGAGGATGGCGGCGGCTTGGCCGGAACAGCCGCGCTGAGGACAAAGGAACACGAGGCGCGGGAGGCCCCGGCAAACCCCATTTCCCGTGTTCCCCTCCCCGCTCCCACGGCCTCCCCTCGGCACCAGAACACAGAAAGCAGCGGGATGTGGTCGCTCCCGCCCCGGCTTTGCCGGCTGACACGGAGAACACGCCGGGCTGCGCCTCGGCCGCGTCCCGCTGCCTTCCTGGAGCCGCCATGGACGGATGGACAAGGCTCCGGCCCAGGGCTGGCAGCCACGGCCTGGATGGGCTCGGTGCCGGGGCTGGGGGGATCGGGGCACTCAGGACACGTCTCTGGCCTGCAGCGCCCAGGCTCCGCGTCCTCCCAGGGCCCAAGGCTCTGCCTCGACACAAAGTCATTTCTTGCCCCTGCAGATGTACCGGAGGATTAACCCAAAGCCAACACAGCATTTCCTGCGGCCCGAGAGGGCTCTCGGATATTGGGAAGGAATTCCTCCCTGCCAGAGCTGCCCAACACGGTTGTTCATCACCCCTGACCCAGCTCGTCGCACAGCAGTGGCAGACAGCTCCCAACCCTGTTTCTGTTCTGGCAGGATGCTCTGTGGAACGGAATATCCCTCTGGCCCGTCCAGATCAGCTCTGCTGGCCATGATCCCTCCTTGTGCCTCTGCTCCCTGGCAGAGAAATGTCCTTCACTTGGGAGTAAGCACAACTCAGCCACAACTACAACATGGGCTGTTACCAACATTATTCCCACGCTAAATCCAAAACACAGCACTGGACCAGCTACTGGGAAGAAAATTAACTCTATCCCAGCCAAAACCAGGACACAGGCACCGGCATATATGCTTTTATGTACATAAATACATATTCCTGGCATAGCTGTTCCCAAGGACAGGTGATGATTCAGGCCTGTCACACGCAGCACAGTGAGAAACCTGCCCCCAGGTGAGGCAGTGGGGCTGCAGTGCAGGGCTGTTCCAGCCCCACGTGCTCTGGGATGATCCAGTCAGGCTGTACCTGGGATACAGGTATCTCTGGGATACAGGAATCTCTGGGATACAGGAATCTCTGGGATGCAGGTATCTCTGGGATACAGGAATCTCTGGATTCCATGTTCCCTCTGTCCATGCAAAGCTCTGTGTGATGGAAGCTGAGCAAGCAGCAGTTCACAGGGGTAAAGCTGGCCAAAGCTGGGGAGTGCAAAGGAGGCCTGTGGCTCTGGGGAAGAAGGACCTGGGGTCTCCACCACAGGTGGAGATGGAGGGGACACTTTTAGCAGGCCCAGGTGACATCCCCTCTCCCATCTACCAAAAACAACCAGCATTACACTACCCCAGCTCACCTCTACCTCAGGCAAGACAGCAGCAGAGGGAGGAGCAGCAGGCATGTAGGAAACCATCCTGCAGCCTGAAAAAGCAGCAGAAAGGTGAACTGGAATACTGGGAGAGCAGCCAGGAACCATCAGGCTGTTCCCTGCTGTGAGGGGAATGTGGCTGGAAGGGGAGCAGGGATCTGCCACCCACCTGTCCTGGGAGCTGGGGTGAGCTGCTGGAAGGGGAGCAGGTCTGGGGGAGCAGAGCAGGCACAGGAGACAGGAGGGTCCTGCTGGGGTGACGAGCGGGAGAGCAGCAGAGACCTGCAGCATGTCCTGACCCAGGAGAGTGTTCTGAAGGCCTGGGGGGACCAGAAAGGTTGGTGGGCTTTGCACAGCAGTGAATGACAGTGACCCAAAGCTGTCCCCTCCATGGGCTCTGCAGAGCTGCCTGGACAGCTCTGGAATCCCAAGGGTTTGCTTCGCTTACCTGAGGAACAGAACCAAAGCTCCTCATGGCCCAGCCCTGAATCATCGTTATCATCACTTCTCGTGCCTGTGCCTGCCCCAGGGAGGGTGACCATGGGGAAGGTGACACAGGGAAGGTGACAGTGGCACTGTGGCAGGTACCATGGCATGGAGTCAGTGCCCTGGGAGAGCAGCAAGAGCATTTCCTCTGCAGCAGATGAACATTTGCAGTGGGAACTCCAGTGTCACATGGGCCCCAAAGGGACAATGCTGAGCTGTGTCACACCACAGAGAGGGCAAGGAATGGCTCCCAACACAGGAGCCCGACCCTCCAAATCCCACACACACCTGCGGGGTTTGCACTCAACAGAAAGCCCACAGGTTCTTCGAGAGAAGCTCGAGGCTGAGGCTCCAGGCAGAGGCAGCTGAAGGCAGCAGTGCAGGGCTGAGGGACAGCTGAGGGCAGCAGTGCAGGGCTGAGGGACAGCTGAAGGCAGCAGTGCAGCAGCAGTGCAGGGCTGAGGGACAGCTGAGGGCAGCAGTGCAGGGCTGAGGGACAGCTGAGGGCAGCAGTGCAGCAGCAGTGCAGGGCTGAGGGACAGCTGAAGGCAGCAGTGCAGCAGCAGTGCAGGGCTGCGGGACAGGGGCTCCTGGCTCCCACAGGTGCAGGGCTGGGGTTCACACCTGAGGGTCCTGCCCGGGGTCTGGATGCTGCAGCTTTGCTCAGGGCTGCACAGAGCTCCAACCAGCACAGCTCCTCTCCCTTCCCCAAACGCGTTTCTCCACTTCCTCCCACGCCCTTCCCACGCCCACCAAACCTCTTAGGGACGATTTTATCTCTGATTTAATTCTGTGTCTTTCATACAGCACCGAGGGTCACAGAAACGATTGTGCAAACCTTTGCTCTGACACTGCAATCCCCCATATCCAGTGTCCTGGCCCTGCAGGCAGTTCTGCCACCCAGCAGGAAATCCCAGCATTGATATTTTACCCAAATATCAAAGCCACACATCAGATATTAAAAACTTGCTGGTTAATTTTAATTACTGGTTATCACTTCTCACATTCCCCTGTGCCCCATGACAGCCACATGAAGGTGCATCATGCAGACAGTGCTGTTTCACTCAGGGGATGAAACAGAACCTGTGCCATGAGACTTTCACCATCCCCACCACAACTGACCCACTGGGGCACTTCACACCCTTGAACCACCTGGCAGCTGGATCACTGACACGTTACCTGAGGATGCAGCACTGGTCGTGTCAGGCTGGCACTCCAAAATACACAGGACTCATTTCTGAGTTCCCTGTTCCTGTAAAAAAAACTTCATTTCATCAACTCTTCACAGGACAGACAAGAACAACTTTTATTTCCCTTACAAACATCACAATTGTTAAAAGCCATTGGTTTGCTTCAGTTTTAGTACAAGATATCAAACACCTCAGAACTGCATCGAAAACTTAAACCCAGACCATTCTGGGATCCTGTGACTCCATGACAGGCTCCCAGGTGATGACAGAATGTGGAGTTTGTGTCCCACAGACAAATGCACAAGGACTGTTCCCAGCACTTCAGGTGACCAAACCAGAGGCAAAAGCCACAATTTGTAGCTGGAGAGGCTCAGAGTGGACGTTGGGAGCTGCTTCTCCATCAATGCAATATGCATTAATACACACCAATGGGTCCAACAGCCAGAGAGGCTGGGTGAGGTCTCCATCCCTGGGAGGTTTCCAGACTCAGCCAGGTCCCAGCTCTCCAGAGGCTTTTCCAGCCAGCATTCCCAGCTCAGTCAGCCTCAGGATGAGGATTCCTTCCAACCCCAAAGCTGAGGAATGACAATTGTTTACATTTTTGTCAGCTTAACAGCACATTTTTCAGAAACTATTGGCACCCCCCCAACCTGAATGGCAACACAGAAGCAGAGCCAAGGTCTCCTGCATCCAGTGGCCCAAAACAAGATGACTCAGTCACTGTAATAGCGTTAGAAGACTTCAGATAATTTTTACCTGTGCCTCAGTTTCCTCCCCCGCTGATCTTGGAAACAGACAACAGGAAGCTTAATTGATGTTTTCAAACCAGTTTTTGAGAGCTGAAGATGAAAAGGCACAAATGGAAAAGAATTAACTGGAGTTTTCAGTATTTGTTATAGCTGTTAAAAAGCTCTGAGCTCCCTGAAGTCCTGCACTGCTGGGCCCTCTGCAAGGATGAAAACACAAACCAACTCCTGCCCTGAAAATCCCAGCAAACAGAGAGGCAGAAGGTTTCATCATCAGGTGTCTGCTGGGGCCAGGCACGGGCTGGGAGAGCCCATCAGACTCCCCAGTCCGGGGAGCTTTGCCAAGAGAACATCAGGATGATGACGATGGGTCACACCACAAACGCCACGTCCTGCTTCCCTTGCTGACAACATCTGCAAGGAGCAGCTGGGGGACAAACTGGGGCTCAGCTCCTGTCCCTGCACCCTGCAGCTCCAGTGATGGGCAGCTCTTGCAGGAACAGCTCCCAGGCATGGGGGGATTGTTGGGGTGTCTGTGCAGGGCCAGGGGCTGGACCACCAACCCCCTGAGGGTCCCTCCCAGCTCAGGGTGTTCCACTGTTCCATCACCCCAGGCCAAAGCACTGGGGGATGGACACCCTCTGACAGATCCGTGTCTCCGGGGAGGACAAAGAGCAGCTCTGAGCACCTGTCATGGCCCCGAGGGGCCCTGATCCTCACCTGCAGCCCCCCAGCCCCTCACCTGCAGCCCCCCATTCCCTCACCTGCAGCCCCCCATCCCCTCACCTGCATCCCCTCACCTGCATCCCCTCACCTGCAGCCCCCCATCCCCTCACCTGCATCCCCTCACCTGCATCCCCTCACCTGCAGCCCCGCCCCGCTGCCAATCACCCCGCGGGGTATTTAACTGGGGCGCCGCCCCGCACTCCCAGTCTCACCAGTGCCGGCCGCGGAGGAGGCAGGTAAGGCTGGGCTGGGCAAGGTGTGGGAGCTGGGGGGGTTCTGTGGCTTGTCCGGGGGCTCGGGGTGGCTCCCCAGGGCTGGCCCCTGGCTGGGGGTCCCTGCTGGAGGAGCTGGCTGTGCCCTCTGGAGAGCAGGAGCTGGAAGCTGAGAGTCTCGGGGATTGGAACCAGGTGATCTTTAAGGTCCTTTCTAACCAAATCCATGGTGGGATTCAAACTCTTCTCTAAAGGCTCCTTCCCAGCTTTGAGATGGCTCCTTGGTAATTCCATGGATCTCTGACCTGCCATTGAGCAGTTTGGGATTTAAAATCTCCTTTCTGCTTCTTGTCTGCTGAGGATCCTGGCTGGGGGATCCACAGGAGATGACTCCCAGCAGTCACCTTCACCTGCCCGGCCCAGCCTGGTGTTTGGGGACGGTGGGGACCAGATGGATCCTCCAGGGCAGGGGACACCCCGGGGCCAGGTGGGGCAGGGGACACCCCGGGGCCAGGTGGGGCAGGGGACACCCCAGGGCCAGGTGGGGCAGGTGACCAGCCGGGCATTCCCTTCCTTGTGACAGCCCTGCCCGGGGTTGTTTCTCGTGATCCTTTGGTGGAGGCACGAGAAGCGAGTGTGACAAGAGAGCTCTTGCTCAGGAGCACCCTGTCCCTGCAGGGCTCTGCCAGCTCCCAGAGGGAGCTCTGGCAAACTGGATTAGTATTTCTCAAGACTAACAAGGCTTGAAATGTGGTCATGACTACCCTGAGCTGTGCATGGCTGGGAAGGATTTCAGTTTCTGAAGCTGGTTCTGCTGAAAATTCTGGATGGAAATGTGCTGAGCTGCTTGCTCTGCAAGTCACAGCTTCCAGGTGAAACCAAGAGCTCTGTCCTCGTGGAAAGACTGAGAACTACTGAGAAGCTGTTTTAGTTAAAACTTCCTTTCCTCTTTTCTAGAACATCTCTGTTCAAGCAGTTACTGCCCCAGTGGTGGCCACTGGTTGTGATGTTTAACTTCTGCTGGAGGTGGGTGGGAGCCCTGCATCCATCAGCAAGGGTGGCTTTGATCTTTGAGGTGTCCTAGTGCTGCTGGTTAATCCAGGAAGGTGAGATGGGCACCTCTGCCAGCCCTCCTGAAACTACTGCCCTCAGGTCAAAGCTGGCAATCATTTGATCTTCCTCCTAAAACTAATTCTGTCCTCAGGGCATCTGCAGCCCATTCCTTACAGGCATCCCATGACCCACTTCAGCATTTTTGGGAACTGGGTATCAGTGGCAAATCTCGAAAAGAATGCAAATGGGTGCTTTAACCACAATTGGATTCCTCTGCCCTGATTAGCCCTCCCTGCTCACATCTAAAGCACTAAACTTAGCTTTGTTCTCCTCGATGGTCATTAAGGAATTGCCAGTGAAGCCTCTGAACCAGCCATGCTGGCTGTGGCTCTGTCTCCCAGGGTAAAACCCCTTGGAAGGGAGAGAAGCTTCCTGAACATGAAGATCCTTCAGGACCACACACCAGCAGCCTGTTCTCATGGAGCTGAGCTGCTCCCCACAGCAAAACCTTCCAGCCAAGGGGAGTAAAGAACCAGCTTCATGTGCCCTGGTCACTGCCAGTGACAGAATTCAGGGAGATGCTGATCTCCAGTGACAGAACCAGGGGAGTTCCTGGCTCTTCTGCCAGTGAGGGATGAGGCAGGGAGCAGCTGGGTGGGTCTGGTGCCACTGTCATGCTGTTTGGTGCCAGCCTTTGCTCCTTCACTGGCTGGCAATGACCAGGAGTTCAGCTCCTGATCCCAGAAAATCTCTTGACCTTGATGCTAGAAAAGAGCACTGAAGTTTCATTGTTCTGAAACCATCTGTCTCAAGAGCTTTCTCCAGCAGTGACCTAATATTTCACATTTAGCAATGGTGTGGAATCATCTGATCATCACTTTCATACAACAAACCACAACCAAAACAAAGTGGTGCTGTTTCTGTTCCTCTTCCCACTGGGATTTCCACTCCCAACCATCCTGGCTTGGCTGCGGCTTCTCCAAAGGATTCAGAACCACCTGACCCAGAGTTGCCAAGCACTGGGCTTTCCTGCAATCTCTGAAGTAAAGCAAGGGCTGCTCAGCACTTCTGCAAGGGAAAGAGAAAATAAAACCACGCTGTGGATATCTGCCCACACTGCAAATCTGGGCATTGCAAAACATGGATTTCTCCTACACAGCAGAGAACAAACCTTGTTCCAACATGAGTGTGCTGAAGGATGGTCCCTGGCAGGCCCCAGCCATAATTAACATGGGATCCCTGTACTTCAGAGGCTGATCTAACCTTACACCCGTTTTTAAATCAGCCAAGGAGTTACTCCTGAATTATTCTAACATGAATCCTCCTCTGTTCCTTTTGCTGCAGTGTCTCAGTGCTGGCCCTGACACCAAGGCCACCACAGTGTCAAACTCCACAGTTTGAGCTTTTTCCACCTGGCCAGGAGTAAAATAGCTGAGCAAAAGGGGTTGTTTGTGATTGTGTTGAAAGAGCTGTGCTTTGCCCCTAAGTCAGCCCTGCTTGGCTCCAAGGCAATGACAGACCTGCCTGAGGGAGAGGGACAGCACTGACAGCAAACCTCGTGGACTTTGGGACTCGGATTTTATATTCAGCCTTGCTTTGTTTGGAGCAGTTTTTACAACTCCCCCCAGCCTGGTGAGGATCCATTGGTGTTTTTGCTGTGCAGATAAACTGGGGAAGGCTCCCAGATGAGCTCCCAGGAGAGGCTGGAGGTGACAACCTGTGTGACAGGTTTTGCTATAGGCATGTGGCACTCGGCATCCCTGCCCTGCTCAAATCTCACTGAATTCTGACTAATTCAGTGGTTAATGCAGCAATATTTGGTGTTTTGCCAAGTCACCTCCTGGGATGTCCTTGGCCAGCGTCAGAACCCAGTCCAGGGCTCACAAATGCTGGTTTCACTACTCTCCATCTCTCTGTTCCTGTTTCTCACCAAAATAAAAACCTTCCACAAAGCAAAGGACACAACAAAGAATACAATGGGCTCCACCACAACTCAGATGGGGAGTTCTTTCGGGAAGACTCTGCCAGTGAGCTTGGAGCAGTTTGGGAAGAATCTTGGTTTGAGTTTTTTCCACTGGAAAATGTCATAGCAAATCTAAGAATAGGAATTGACTGGCAAAGGAGAGAAAAGCAGACTCTGTCCTGAAGAACAAATGTGCTGAAATCCTGCTGTGCCTAAGGCTCAGAGTAATCCTGGGTTTATCAGCAATACAGGAGTGTCCAGATGCCTCAGGAGATCTGTGCTGGGGAACCAATACCCATTTGGATTATTGCAACAGTGTACACTTCTGCAGTCCCATTATGTCATGAGAATGTCTCTGAGCCCTGGTGCCACAGGAAGTGAGATTTCCTGCCTTGCTGCCCAGTAGGATGGGAGGACAAGTCTCCAGGTAGCCATGGAATGCTGCAGCTGGGAAACATGGCTCATCCTCCAGTGAAAACTCCACGGGATTTTTCATGTTCTTTCACAAACTGGTTATATTGTTATATTTTCTCTCCCCTCTCCAGCTGAGGAGGGGGTGATGGAGTGGTTTTGGTGGGTACCTGGTGTGCAGGGTCATCCCACCCCACAGAGAAAACACAAGACAGATAAAACAGTTCTCACCCATTTCTAACCTGAACCTTCCTGGGAGCAGCTGAATGTCAGATCCCAGCTTTGTTGCCCTCTGCTTTTCCCCTGTTTTGGCAGGATTTTATTTCTTTGGAGGCAATGAAGTTGTGCTCATGATGCTCTTGTTTTCCTTCCAGCTGCAGCTGAAGTCAGTATGGCCTCAGGAAAGACCCCAACCCCAGAGCTGCTGAAGGCTGAGGAGCAGCAGAGTGTGGTAGGTGCCAGGGCACACACTGCAGTTAAATCACCCACTGACATGGTGCTGCTGAACCTCTGCCAGCGCCCCAAAGCCAGGCTGGGGGGACAAAGATTAGCCCTTTTTAGCTGTGGCCAAATCAAAACCCCCTCAGTTCAGAAGGTAATTGTTTTGCTCAGGAGACAACTGCAGGGCTGTGAAGTGAAGGAAGTAGTTCTGAAACAGGAGCAATTACAGGTCCTACTTCCACATCTGGTTTGGTGCTGAAACCAGTGTGACTCAGAATTCATGAACACAAAGTTCAGACTTCTTAACCCCGGCTTGTTCACTTGGTGGAGGCCTTTGGATGAGTCTCCTCAGCTCTGAGTTAAAGAGGGATGGATTTGCTGGGACCTTTCTGGACACATGGCTGTGTTCACCCACCAGCTCAGGCTGGGCTCTAATGTCACCATTTCTCTTGGGTTTAGAGCGCTGTCAATCGAGTCACCAGCCTGCCCTTGCTCAGTTCTGCCTTCAACCTGGTCTCCTCTGCCTACAACCAGACCAAGGAGTCCCACCCCTGCCTCAGTGGGGTCTGCAGCGTGGCTGAGACCGTGGCTGCCGTGGCTGTGGGCAGCGTGGTCGGAGGGGCACAGCCCATCCTGAGCCAGCTTGAGCCACAGAGTAAGTGCAGGGCTGGGGGGACCCTTGGACAGAGGGAGGGGAGGGGAGGTTTGTGTGCCTGGAGGGGGATCCCACCCCCAGCAGCACCTTCTCCTCCACCCCTGAGCCTCCACTCAGCAGCTCCCCGACACTGAACTGCCTGGGAATGAAACTGTTCCCAGGAGAACCAAAGTTTCATTTCTTTCTGTTACCACGTAGTAACTCCCTGCTCGCTTGCTCTCACTCCAAGTTCTGACCATCCCAAGTGGGAGCTGTGTCAGTCTGGGACAGGGCTCAGTCTGCCTTATCCCAACACTTTTTAACCCTTTAAACCCAATTCACCACTCACCAAGGGTAGCTGCTACACTGCAATTGGATCAAAGTCTAGTTAGAAAGCTGGGAAGGCAAAATGGAGACTATTTGAACCTGCCAAATTTTAGTGTTTGTTCACTTTTATCAAGACATCCCACCCCAGAATGATGATTTATTTGAGGGGGGCTTGTTTTCATGAGTGTATGCTGAACTGGCCATTGCAGGGTTAAAAACCCATTCCCAAATGTAAGAATAAACTGGTTTATTCCTGTTGTCTCTTCCAGTTGCCCTTGTGAATGAATATGCCTGTAAAGGTCTGGATCAGCTGGAGGAGAACTTGCCCTTCCTGCAGCAGCCAGCAGACAAGGTAAGGAAAGGCTGTTCCTGGGGAAGCCATGGCTCCATGGAAGTGTTTTGGGTACACAGGAATATGGGGAAATGAATAAAGCTCAGCAGCAGGGAAAGCTACAGAGGTGCCCTCAGCATGCAGGAGTGAACACTGACCATGTCCATGCCAGTTTGGGTGTGCTCACCTCCCCGGCCCTCCCACAGACTGCAGGCACAACTAACCCGAGGGGAAAAGCTTTTTCAGGGAGGGAAAACACATTCTGGAACAACAACAAAAATCTCTCTCTGCCTCTCCCTGGTGCAGGTAATCTCAGACACCAAGCAGCTGGTGTCCACCAAGGTGACATCTGCTATGGACGCTGCCTGCGAGGCCAAGGAAGTGGTGGCTGATAAAGTCACTGAAGCTGTGGACCTCACTAAAAGTGTTGTTGGGGACAGTGTCAAGCTGACCAGGTCTGTGGTCACCTCTACTGTCAGCAGCGCTGTGGAGGCTGCCCAGGGTGCCAAGGAGCTGGTGACCAGCAAGGTGACAGAGGCTGTGGATGTCACCAAGCACATGGTGGAGGACAGCGTTGACAGGACCAAGTTTGCAGTTGCCTCTACGATTGTCAATGCTGTGGAGGCTGCTCAAGGGGCCAAGGAGCTGGTGACCAACAAGGTGACAGAGACTGTGGACCTCAGTAAGCACCTTGTGGAGGACAGTGTTGACAGGACCAAGTCTGCTGTGACTTCCACCATCACTGCAGCTGTGGGGGCTGCCCAGGGGGCCAAGGACATGGTGGCCAACAAGGTGACCGATGCTGTGGACAAGGTCACCAAAGCTGTGGATGTCACCAAGCACATGGTGGAGGACAGTGTTGACCTGACCAAGTCTGCAGTTACTTCCACGATTGTCAGCGCAGTGGAGGCTGCTCAGGGGGCCAAGGAGCTGGTGACAGACAAGGTGACCAAGGCAGTGGACCTCAGTAAACACATCGTAGAAGACAGTGTTGACCTGACCAAGTCTGCAGTTGCCTCTACAATTGTCAGCGCTGTGGAGGCTGCCCAGGGTGCCAAGGAGCTGGTGACCAACAAGGTGACAGAGGCTGTGGATGTCACCAAGCACATGGTGGAGGACAGCGTTGACAGGACCAAGTCTGCTGTTGCTTCCACCATCACTGCAGCTGTGGGGGCTGCCCAGGGGGCCAAGGACCTGGTGGCCAACAAGGTGACCGAAGCAGTGGACCTGACCAAAGGGGCTGTTCAAGACAGCGTTGAGAAGACCAAATCTGTGGTCACCTCTACGGTCGGTACAGCTCTGGATGCTGCCTATGGCACCATCACCAGCAAGATCAACACAGCCCTGGAGCAGGGCAGGGAGGCTCTCCAGGGGGGTGTGGAGATGACCAACTCAGTGGTCACCAGCAGCATAAGCAAAGCCAAGGCAGTGAGCCAGGCAGTGGCTGGAGGTGTGGAATCTGTCCTGGGAATGTCAGAAGATCTGGTGGATCATTACCTCCCGATGACTGAGGAGGAACTAGGTAAGAAAATACTTACCCGGCGCTTGTAGACGCAAGTCCTTTCCCACCTGAGTAGAGAGCACCTGACACAGCAAGACTCAGCTTCTGAAGCAGACAGGTAGCTCTGAATTTATCACCAAGTTGCCGGCTGTCAACACCAAATTGCCGTATGGTATGGACAGAGTTCAAGCATTTGCTGGCTGGTCCTTACCCATCAGCCTGAAAGTAAATAACCATGTGGGTTCACGCTTCAAGCCCTCCAAGTCTGCTTACCTGAAGATTGAGCAGGGACTAACCTGCCTTTGACACATGAATGACTACAAACCTCCTGCTCCCACAGCAAGCTTCAGCCTTTGTGTTTTCCAATGGGTGACTCAACCTCTTCCACCCCTCTGAGCTGGCAGTGGAGCCCAGCTGCAGCTCTGTTCTTGTTTCCTCCAGGTAAACTGGCCACCACGGTGCAGGGGTTTGGCGTGGCCTCCGTGGAGGAGCAGAAGAGGCAGAGGAGTTACTTTGTGCGCCTGGGCTCGCTGTCGGGCAGGCTCCGGCACAGAGCCTACCAGCTCTCCCTGGCCAAGCTTCAGGGCTTCAGGCACCGCACCCAGGACACCCTCTCACGGCTGCAGCTGGCAATAAAACTGGTACCAACACGCTTTGCCCTTCTTCCTCCTGTCTGTAGCCCTTCCTGCCCTGCTCTCCAGCTGGAAGCTCTTCCTCCATCCTGCACCAGCTCAGTGTCACCTTGGATCCTTCCCTGGCAGGGAAGCACTCGTGCCTCTCTCTGTGTGCTCACAGTGCAACCTTTCCTCTCATTTTTCCCATCAGATTCAATCTGTGAAACAGGAGGTTGGCCAGAAGCTGCTGGAGGGACAGGAGAAGCTCCACCAGCTGTGGGTGGACTGGAGCCTGACCCAGCCCAAAGGACACCAAGTCAGAACTGCCAGCCAGCCAGAGGTATCCCCGGAAGGCGCAGAGCAGCCCCGCTCTGGGCGCTCCCCGAGCTGTAACTGAGCTGTTCTCTCCCGGCAGGTGGAGCCGCGCACTCTGGCCATGCTGCGCATCATCACCCAGCAGCTCCAGCCCAACTACGAGAGCCTCAGGCTCAGCATCCACGGCCTCCCCAGCAGCATCCAGGAAGCTGTGTCTCAGGCCACTCGACACATCCACAAGCTCCACAGCTCTTTTGCCAGGGCCGTGTCCTTCCAGGACCTCTCCAGAGCCACCCTGGCCCGGAGCCAGGACCGTGTGGCAGAGGCGCGGAGGTCCCTCGATGTCCTCCTGGAATATGTCACTCACAACACCCCTCTGAACTGGATTGTGGGGCCCTTCAGGGCCATGGCTAAAGTGGCACAGGACAGCAGAAAGCACAAGAAGAAAGAGATGAGGAGTGATAGAAAATTACCCAAGCTGGAAAAGGCTCCACTATCACAGGAGGTGACAAAGGCACCTGAAGAGCCAAAGGGAACCAACAGGCTCTCAGAAAAATGGTATGAAGTGCTAGAGAAGCTGGAGGAGAAGGCTGGGAAGGACACAGATGTGGCCCTGGCTGCCAAGGAGATAAAAACCACTGCACCAGAGGAAGATCTCTGATAAACCCCAGCTCTTCTGGCCAAGGCTACTTGGCTAGAACAGCACTGATCTTCTAATTGTGTGCCCACTTGTGCCACAAGTGCCTCTGCTCTGAATTTAGAGTCAGATGTAGTTGTAAGGAGATTTGATAGCCAAGGTGGGGAGATTCTGAATCTTGATTTACTGTTTTTAAATCCAACTGCTGTGCTGAAAGGGGAGATTGAACCTGCACTTCAGCTTTTTAACTCAGCCCAGCTGTAGCTGTGAGTGGCTGAATCTTGCTAAGACAAACTGTGGGAGAGATGTGATCTCAACTTATTTTTAATGCTGAATTTGTTTTTAATTCACCCAAGCTGTGGAACTCTTGAGAAGATGCTCTGCTTGACCTTTGATACCATCTCCCACCTTCTCCACTTTTAAAGGTACAACTTCCTTTGTGCCTGTTGTGCTTCCGGGGAGGCTTGGCCCTGCAGCACATCTGGCACAGCTGGGGGCAAGGAGCTCCTTCTCAAGAAGAGACTTCCCTTCATGGATCAGCCAAACACTTTCTCTTTCATGGAGAAGCACTCAGCAGCGTGGGGTTTTCTTTAATCACCTTTCCTAGTTCTGTGAATGACTGCAAGGATTATCTGTGAGTAACTCCATGTGTGAAACACTTCACAGCCATTAAATGAGGCAGCTTTTCCCAGGAGTTACTCTGCCATGGAATTAGGATATTCTGTTATTAAAATAGGGGGGATTTTAATCCAGGTGATGGTTCTTTCCTAGAAAACACTACGTTGTAGTAATTTCTAATGTAGCCTATTTTGGTAACTGTTCCTGGCATTGTCCCTGTGCCAGGGCTGGTGAGCAGACACTGGAATAAAGCCTGACCTGCATTCAAAGCCATGTGGGTTTGTGTGTATCTAAAACTGCAGGGTTGTGTTCTACCCTTACCTGAGCTGTGATGAAGCCTTGCCTTTAACAGATCTTGTCCCTGGCCATCTTGTCTGTTCCCTGCTCTTGCTGGAGGGGAAAAACAAAGTGCCTTTAGCAGGTCCCATGCTTTCTTAAGCAAAAAAATACCTTTATTTTTTTTCCCTGACTTCTGCCTGTACTCCTGAGGCTCAGGTGCATCTGTGCACGTCCCACCACTCTTCATCCTCACCCCTAGCTCCCTCTGCCCCCCCGGATCCTGGCTCTGCAGTGCTCGTTCCTGTTCCAACAGGAAAGGTCGGTCCCTGCCTGTCCCCAGCGCTCTGCCACCTCCGGCTGCTCGTGCGGGGGACAGCGGGCAGGGCTGGCCCTGGCTGGGGAGGGTGGGGGGTGGCTCCTCCGGTCCCGGGCCCTCCTGCTCCTCCGGTCCCGGGCCCTCCTGCTCCTCCGGTCCCGGGCCGGGCTCTGCTCCCCGCCCCGCCCGCGCCCATCGCCGCTTCCGCGTGCCCCGGGCCCCGGCCGCAGGTAAGGCTGATCCCTGTCCCGTCCCTCCCTTGCCGGGGGATCCCTGTCCCTCCCTCCCTTGCCGGGGGATCCCTGTCCCGTCCCTCCCTTGCCGGGGGATCCCTGTCCCGTCCCTCCCTTGCCGGGGGATCCCTGTCCCGTCCCTCCCTTGCCGGGGGATCCCTGTCCCGTCCCTCCCTTGCCGGGGGATCCCTGTCCCTCCCTCCCTTGCCGGGGGATCCCTGTCCCTCCCTCCCTTGCCGGGGGATCCCTGTCCCTCCCTCCCTTGCCGGGGGATCCCTGTCCCTCCCTTGCCGGGGGTCCCGGGGCTGCCCCCGCTCCAGCTCCCTCCCTCCCTCCCGCTCGCCCCCGGGGGCAGGGCCGGCCCGGGGAGGGAGGGCAATTGGGCAATTGCAGGGTTTTCATGAGACAGGAAAACAAAACTGAAACTGGAAACTTTCCCCAGTTGAGAATTATTTCCGGGCGTTTGCTGGGGCTGCCTTTAAATAGGGAAAGGTTCTGCAGCGGGCTCGGGCAGCCCCGGGAGCAGGGAATCCTCTCCTCCCCTCCAGACACTCCCGATGGTTAATTAAAATCCCAGCAGAGGCCCGGGGTGAGTGCAGGGGCTCAGGGATCACCTGTGGAGGGGGACATAAACTCTTCCAATGAAAGAAGGACCTGGAGCCAGTCCACAGGAGGCCACGGAGCTGCTCCAAGAGCCAGAGCCCCTCTGTTCTGGAGCCAGCCTGGGGGGGCTCACCTGGAGAAGCTGCAGGGAGAGCTCAGAGCCCCTTCAGGGCCTGAGGGGCTCCAGGAGAGCTGGAGAGGGACTGGGGACAAGGCCTGGAGGGACAGGACACAGGGAATGGCTCCCAGTGCCAGAGGGCAGGGCTGGATGGGATAGTGGGAAGGGATTCTTTCCTGTGAATTTTCCCTGATGACACAGGTTATCGGCTGGAAAGGGTTTCCTCTACACCTGTTTCATTCCTCGACTGCCATCACAAGGAGCCTGTGAGACCCCTGGAACCAGCTGCCTGGAGGAGACACTTGGATTTACCTAAATATAGCATTATTTCATCAATCATTTTAAGCCAGTTGTAATTAATGTGAAATGAATGCAAAGAATGTGCTCTTTGCTTAATCACAGAGTTGGAATAATGCACTGGCACAGCTGCAAGCACGGAACAGATGCAGAAATATTTGGGAGGTGTGAGAGAGCCTGGCAGCTCCAGGAGCATCCCTGAGCACCCACATCACCCCTCTGAACGCTGTCCTCTGCTCTCCTCACAGATTCCCAGCACAGAGAGGCCCCAGGGCCCAGACGAGTCCCTGGCACCAGAGGTTTGTGTGGGACGAGGAGCGCGACCGGGGCACCCCGAGCCCCACGGGGACACAACCCTTTGCCACAAGATGCTTTTCCCATCCCTGCTGCAGTCTGTGGTCGGGGCCAGCAGCTGCTGAGATGGCACAGAGCGCTGAGCTGCAGCCGAGCTTCCAGGACCTGTTCAATATTCTGTCCCAGGCCCCACCAGAGAAACTGCTGAGCCTCAAACTCAAACTGAAGCGCTTCACACCTGGGCCCTGCAGCAAGTTACTGCAGGCTATGGTCCTGCTTACTCTGGGGCAAGAAACGGATGCAAGAATTTGTCTGGATGACTTGAGGGATACCCAGGCAGCCCAGTACATCCACCAGATCAAACTGGGCGCTGCAGGAGCGCGGGAGGACGGGGAGGATTTGCAGCCTCCCCAGCTGGATGCAGGTGCCGTGGCACTGCTGGCACAGGCGTACGCGGTGCTGGCACAGGAAAAGCTGTGCAGTCCCGAGGCCAGGGACAAAGCCTGCCAGGCTGCTCAGCGGGGGCCACTCAACAGCATCCCAGCCGAGGAACAGGACAAACAGGGCTCTGCAGCCAGCAGGGGCTCAGGGGACAGGCTCTGGACGCTGAGGTCCCATGAGGACGCAGGATTTCCCCACACAGCCAGCTCCCACCACGTGGCGAGGAGTTCACCACTGCAGATTGGAGGCAACTCAGACTTTTCAGGCCCACGGACCTTGTGCTCTGTGGGGAGCTCCTCCCTGTCCAGCTGTCTGGAGATCAGTGCATCACCAACAGGTGTTTTTCACACCCAGCCCTGTGTCCCCGAGTGTGTGCCCTGGTCCAGCCGTGCTGGACACCGTGACAGGGACGCACAGAGCCACGGCCCGCAGGAATCCAGCTGGCCCAGCACAGCCAGCCCCTGCCCTGGGCAGGACACAGCTGCACAGGGGCCCCAGCCAGAGGAGGCTCTGCAGGTCAGTCCCTGCCATCCCACCCCTCTCCCCATTCCGGAGACGCCGCTGCCCTCGGAGCCTGCCCAAAGCAGAGATGTGTCCAGCACAGTGACAGAGCCTCACACACCAAGAGAAAAGCAGGATGAAAAGCGATTATCTACTGGTGTCCCTGACCCAAGGGCTGCAGTGGATACTGCTCCTTCCCACGAGTCCATACAGGATTCCTACATTCCAGCAGGCATTCCCTGTAACTCTGCACCTGCTTCTACTTCAACCTGTTCCCTTCCTCCTCCCACCTATTCCATATCCTCAACCCTTCCTCCTCTTCAGGAATCTCACTCCAACCTATTCCATACCCCTCCCCTGCACTCATCCCTCTCTCCAGCCCGGCCTCCTGCTCTCTCAGCTGTGGATCCATCAGAGCCAGATGGTGCCAAGTTCTTCACGTTTGTTGTCCTGCACGCCAGTGAAGATGAGATTGTGGCCCACCGGGTCAAGAACCTGCTGGAGAGCATGGGGGTGTCCAACGGTGCCACGCTCAGTGAGGATTTCTTCATCGCCGGACGCAGCCACATGATTTGCTTCCAGGAGGCCATGGAAAACTCTGCCTTCATGATCCTCCTGCTTACCAAGAACTTCCCCTGCAACCTGTGTCTGTTCCAGACAGACACTGCTCTCATGCAGTCCATTCTGGACCCCTCCAAGCAAGACTCGGTCATCCCGTTTCTACCCAAGGCAAACGCCCTGGAGTGCAGCCGGATCCCCACAATGCTCAGTGTGCTCGTCACCCTCAACGAGAGCTCTCCCCTCTTCTCCAGGAATGTGCACAAGACTTTTAACCCCAAGAAGATCAGGGAGAAGAAAGCCCTGTGGGACCAGATGCAGAGAAGGAAGCTCCAGGCCCGTTGGGAACGGCACCAAGCCCTGCAGAACTTGGCTGCCCTGAGCCTGGGCTCCCCTCCCTGGGTGCCTCCAGCAGTGCCCCAGCCGTGGCCAGCAGCCCAGCACTGGTGTCCCCCTGCCCCCATGGAGCTCCCTGCTCAGCAGGGCCCTCCCCCTTCCCAAGCACAGCTCCCCCCAGGGCACTACAACATCACGCCAGGCCCCGGGGGGACCCCAGCCCTCATCATCCAACACGCCCGCATGGTCCAGATCGGGAACCACAACGTGATGCAGGTGGAAACTGCCCCACCTGGGCCAGGGGACAGCCAGGAGCAAACCAGGCACAACGTCTGACCTGGCAGCCAAGGTCACAGACAAAATTCATTTCAAATCCTGGATTAGAATGATTCTGCTGGGACTGGGACTATCATTCTATGCATCAAGAGTGCCATCTTCCTGAAGCACAAACTCAAATTCTTCATCTTTTGTTGGAAAAGAGATGTGGTGATCTCTTGGAACCACTTTTCCTTATTTTCAAGTAACTGAGAAAATTATTTTCCTGATTGTCTGGAATTACTTGAAGATTTTATAAATAAATTGCAATTAATTTATTTGTGTTCCTCTGGTTCTTTCCTGTAGAATTAGAAAAAGGATAGTCAAGGGCTAAGTGGAAAACTATTCTGCATGTTGGCTGGGAGATGGCACTGACCAAATTATTTGAGGGACAGTCTGCAAGGGATTCTTTGGGAAGATGCCTTTAAGGAAAAAGCGAAAACCCAAAAGCAGTGAGCAGAGTAGTGCAGAGGGATGGAGAAACCCAGGAATGGGGAGTGGGAAGGGTAATTTTGCAATGAGCAAGGGCTGTAGCAGGCTGGTACCGACTGAGCTTTGACAGCAGGAGGGCACCTGGAGCAAAGGCCTCGCTCCTCCCAGGCTCCAGGCACAGCCATTTTCCTGATCGTCAGCAGAGGTCACCCCAAAGCCACCCAGGGCCTGCAAATGGGGCTGTTCCCTCCCAGAGCAGAGCCCGGAGCCTGTGCCGGAGCAGGGCAGAGCTCACAGGCTCCTGAGGAGCCGCTCCCGGTGCTCAGCACAGGAACTGACCCCATTCCAGGTGTTCTGCAGCTCTGTGTGTGCTCAGCTCACTCCCTGGCTTCCCCAGCAGGCTCCAGGAGGATCTGAGCCCATCCCGGCCCTGGGCCTGCGCTCTCAGCCTCATTCCAGACCCCAGCCTTTGTCCAAGAGCCCCAAGCCAACCCCTGAGTGAGACAGACGTCACCAAATTCTGAGGAGACTGAGCTGCCCCCAGCTCTTGGCTTCCAGCTCTCAGATTGGATTTTCACTCTGCAGGACCCAGTGACAATGGATTGACTCATCTACTCCTTCCAGAGCCTGCTGGCATCCTCCAAGTGCTCCAATTCCTTTTATTTTCCCGGTTTCTCTCCTCCACAGCACCATTAAGAGGTGCTGTGTTACTGCAATTCCTGTCCCCTGCAGCTGGTGCAGGACAGTCCCTCCCCTCGGGAGCACTCACACATCCCTCCTCTCCTGCTATAAATAATCATGCCAAATTAGTCAACTGGAAGCTGCTCCAGCTTGTAAACAACCTCAGCACAGCCACATCCAGCGTGCTTGGATCACACAAAGGAGAGGGAGAGCTGTGTCTGGGCTACAGGAGGGTCTGCAGCCACCACAGTGGAGAAAAAACTCCTCTCTGCCCAAGAATTAACAAAATAATCACTGAAACATTGCCCTGCTCCCCACAGCTCCATGTTTTGCCTACATGGAGCTGGCCCTACAGTCAATCAGGCCTGTTCAGTGTAATTACCCCTAAATCATGCATTTTTCTCACCCTGTAATTACTATCAACATTTAATTGCTGGGCCCTCTATGTAATTACAGATTATTTATGTGTTTAAAAAAAACTGAAGCCTTTTTCATCACACAGAATATTCTTCTCCTTGGGGCTGCTGCACCTGACTGGATCCCCCAGCTCCCTGACCACAAGAGCCCAGCTCCAGAGTTGCTCCTGCCTGGATTAACTCCCTTCCCACCTCTCTCCTGCCAGCAGCCCTGGCTGCAGATGGAACTGCCCTGACCAGCCTGAGACCACCTGGCTCCTGGCTGGCAGCTCTCTCCTCACACACCTGGACAGCACCTGCAGCAATGTCTGCGTGGGAGAAGCACAGGCTCTGCAGACACTGCTTAAATGGAATTTCCAGCACAAAGGCACCACCATTCCTCCAGGCATCAAGAATAAGGATGGAGCAATTAATGACAGGACAAACGTTCGAATATTTTATCCACCCACTCTCCTTGGGGGAGACCAAGCATTTTTGGGATCCAGGTTCCTGTGTGGAACTAACTCCAGTACCATTAATTCCTCTGTTTTTATTGTCCCTGATGGATTTGGGTTTGGAAACCAAACTGTTGACATTGTGTCGCTCTTTCTGCTCGCTGCATCCATTGTCCCACGTGTGTAAGACAAGTAAACACTGTTTGATTTGCATCCAAACATAAAGCAAAACATAGAAGAGGTGTAATTTCAGTGTCAGTGTTACTCTTTTCCCAGGGAAATGTTTGCCACTGCAGCACAGATTGGTTTTTTCAGGTTTTTACAGGAGTAACCATGAAATGAACCAATAACCAATTGCCTGTTAATTGCAAACACCCCAGAATTCCATACCCAGTGTCCCATCCCTGAGAAACAAACTGAAAACAGAGGAAAACATCTGAATATAGAGGCTTATCAGGAAGAAGTCCAAGGCACTTGCATTCTAGCAGCCATTTTTTGTTTTATTATTTAAAGTTAAGAGCGCTCATCAGCTCACAAAGGAACAAATCCCATTCCTGCAGTTTAGTTCAGGTTTCAGCCAAAAGGAAAAAAAAAATAGAAGGCAGCTAAACTAACTCTGCACTTTACAGCTCAATTAAAGTTAAACTTCCTCGCTTTATAAATAAACGTTATAGTTAACACTGCAAAATGTACTGGCAGATCTACAATATCTTGAAGGGGCAGAGCGTGGTTATTGAGGCTGATAAATACGAGAAGCTTCAGTAGCACAGAGAGCGAGGGTGGGGCCAGGGGTCTGCTCTCCCAGGTGGGACCTTTCCCAGAGCTCCAGGCAGCTGCTTCCCTCCTCAGCTGTGCTCCCCACCCTGCTCAGGGCCAGGGAAGGAGCCACGGGCTGCCCACCACCCCCTGCACAAGGACAAACTGCTGGAAACTCTTTGTTTTCCACCACGGAGGGTTCTGCTCATGCTCAAAAACCTGCCCTGAGACTACAGAGTTAAAAACAAGGTGGGTGCAGATCCTCATCAAAGGAAGGAGCTTGCCCAAACAGCAGCCAGGTGAGATTTCAAATTCCACCTTGGAAGTAGCACCATCCTCAGTGAAGTTACAAAAAAAATTAAAAAGGAAAAAAAAAGAAGACTCAGAAGCCCAAACCAGCTGCTAAGAACCCACTGCATGAGGTTTCAGAATGGGGCAGTAACAGAGCCCAAGCAGGTGATACCAAAACCTCAGAAGGACAAGGAGGCACCTTAAACTTTCATTTCTTGCTTCTTCCTTCAGCCCACCTTGGTGCAAACCCACCACAGACACTCACTTGCTTTCATAACCCACTCCAAGCACCTCCACACTGCAGGTACCTCCTGGCCTAAAGGGCTTGCAAGAGCTCAGCCTCGAAAATAGTTCAGAATGTGCTGTTTTGGCTCCCAAACCGTCCACATTCACCCTTCCAGCTCAGTCCCTGCTGCCCTCTGGAGCCAAAGAACATCACGCTGGGAATGGAGCGAATGGGTGTGGAATGGACAAGCCAAGGGCCTGAACACCACATCAGGATTTTGTTCTTAAAGTAGTTTTTTTCCTCCCCATTCATAAACTACAACATCTATGGATCAAACTGTATAACCAGAACTGACCTTCCTCTATCCTACAGGATTGGAGAAGTCTTGCAGCATAGATAGGGCCTGGCTCTACGAGAGAAAAAACATCCCAGCTTTATGCACAATCATGGAAATCTCAGGCCTTTAACACCATTTGCTACTTGGCCAACTAAGAGAGAGACAAACCCCATCCTCAGCACACCCAGCCCTGTGCCATCCCTGGGCAGAGCTCGAGCCCCTCGGCTGTTGGGCATGGGCTGTCCCAAACCTGACAGGAGAGAGGGGAAGGGATTAGCTGAAGGATATTTTATTCCTCACTCACTTTCTATCTGTTGGGTGTGTGGGGTGGGAAGGGCCAGAGCACGTGGGGGATGTGTAGCTGCTCCAAAGCTGAACACTGAGTTAATCCAGCACTAACAGGAGAGGCAGCAGGTCCCAGGGAATCTCCATCTCGTCTTCTCAGGACACGATGGTGGCTGTGACCTTCTGTGGACAGACTGCACTGGAGAGAGCTGGTACCTGAAGGTGGCAACGAGGGACAGCCATGAGCTCTGGGGCCTCCTCCTCCCCTGCCCCGACACGCCAGCTGGGTGGTGACAGATGGGGACAAAGCTCAGCACAGCGACGGCCCTGGGCACTTTGGCACAGCCAGCCCGAGCCCTCCAACTGCACAACCTCAGCGGGGTGGGACAGGCTGGGGACCGTGGCTGTCGCGCCCTAGTGCAGCTCAATGAAGGCTTCCAGCTCCTCAGGGATGAATCCCTTGTAGGGAATCTTGTGCTTGTCCAGGGCTCGAGCAGCAAGGCACTGGAGGGTGATGTAGTTGAAGGGCTGCATGGTGCTCTTGGTGAGCAGCTTCTCGTCCAGCAGCTCGTAGGCCGTCTGCTTGAAGGCGTTGGTGGCGTCCATGTGCGCCCCGGCCTCCATCAGGGCGCTCATGATCAGCGGGCAGTTGTTGCGGGCGGCCACGTGCAGGGGGGTGTTGTTGTCATAGTCCCGGCTGTCCGGGTCTGCCCCGCACTCCAGCAGCAAGTTCACCACGTGCAGCGACGGGAATTTGCCCACGGGGTAACGCCCCACCGTCGTGGTGTCTTTGTCCACGGCCATGTGCAGGAGCGTGAAGCCGTTCTTGGCGCGGGGGCTGCACTTGAGCAGGCGGTAGATGGTCTGGCGCTTCTGGTGCTCCTGCTCCGGGGTGCACTCCACCTTCTCCAGCAGGAAAACCAGGTGCAGGATGATGGCCAACGTCTTGGTGAACTGCGCCGAGTCGGCCACGGGGTCCTTGCCGTGCACCAGGGCCCTCTCCACCTCCCGAACCCCTTTGCTCAGCACCCCGATGAGGTCGGAGAAGCCCAGGTGGGTGGCTAAAGTGCCTTTGGAACGGTCCTGGAGCACGTAGGAGTAAAGCTCGGCAAAGGAAAGAAAACTGCTGGCAGTCATGGGGCTGAGGGGCTCCAGGTTGCCTTGCTGCATGTCCAGGGCGTACTTCCACAGGTTAATGCAGCGCTCGAAGTTGCCGGAGTCGGCGTAGACGGCCCCGCGGTAACGGATGTAATAGGAGGTGTCGGGGTGGGAAGGGCCCAGGATGCGCTCCCGAATCAGCAGTGCCTGCATGCGCATCTCGTCGGGGTCCGTGATCAGGGCTTCCAGCTCCTCCAGAGAGCTCACCTCCCGTGAATAGTCGTAGGCCAGCACCAGCTGCCGGGGCTCGGGCTTAGGCAGGTACTTCCCGCCCTCGCAGCGCAGCTCCATCGCCCTGCGCCAGTACTTGTGCGCTCCCAACAGGTCTCGTTTCTTGTCCACAAACGTGGCACCCAGCAGCTCCAGCGCTTCCACTGCAGCCTCTCGAGTGCAGAACACGTTCGGGACATCGTCGTGACTGGAAGCTGAAGCACCACATCCCTCACAGCCCTCTTCAGTACAGCCCCTCTGATGGCTCCCGCCGGAGGCACAGGTCCCACTCTGGCTCCCCGCAGCCTCGTCCTGCTGCAGCCCCCCCTGGATCAGGTACTCCACGATGTTGGTGTGGCCGGTGACACTGGCAGCGAGCAGAGGGGTCATGCCATAGCCGTCCTTCTCCATGCGGGCCTTGGAGCGGAGCAGGAGCTGCAGGATCTCCAGGCTGCCCGACTCGGCACAGTCGTGCAAGGCCGTGTTTCCCTTCACGCTGCGCCGGTTCACATCGGCCCCTTTCTCCAGCAAGTACCGGGCGATCTCCCGGTGCCCTTTGTAGCAGGAAATCATCAAGCAGGTGTGGCCGTGCCTGTTGGCCACCTCCAGGTCGGCCCCGCGCTCGCCCACCAGGTACCGCACGATCTCCAGGTGCCCATCGAAGCAGGCGGCCCGCAGCGGGGTGGAGTTGGTCAGCGTGGTCTGGTTCACCGAGGCGCCGTGGTCCAGCAGGCTCCGCACCACGCCCAGGTGCCCGGCGGCCGAGGCCGCCCACAGCGGCGGGGCCCCCTCGATGGTCTCGCCGTCGAAGCTGACGGAGCCGCCCTCCTCCACACGAGCCCCGCAGTGATCCAGCAGGTACTCCACCACCTCCAGGTGTCCGTGCCGGGCCGCGATCAGCAGCGGGGTGCTGCCGGCCCCGGGGCCGCCCCCGCCGCCGGGCCCCGCCGTCAGCGCCTCCAGCTCCTCCCGGCTGCGGCTGCCCAGCAGCTTCTGCAGCAGCTTCAGCTTCCCGTCGCGGGCCGCATTGTACACGGCCGTGCGCAGGTCCATGGCGCCAGCAGCCGCCTCCAGGCCATGGACCGGCGGCGGCGGCGCAGCCCCAGCGCGGCGCGGGGCGGGCGGGGGGCGGCGAGACCCCCCTGCCCTCAGCGCGGCGGGACCTTCAGCGTCCGGGCCCGACCGCCATCTCAGGCTGCGCCGCGGAACAAAATGGCGCCGCGCGGGGCGGAGCGGGACGTGCGGTGCGTGATGGGAACTGTAGTCCCGGGAGCGGCGCTGCTCGCCCGGCGCCGCAGCGTGCGCACTCTGTTTCCCAGAAGGCAGAGCGGGTGGCGGGAGAGGCGCGAAGGATGTGCACCCTCTCCGCGCGGGGCATGCTGGGCAGTGTAGTCCCCTCGCCCTGCTGCGGTAGCGCCGCTAACGGGGCTTCACCAGCGCCGGGACTGCGCTTCCCAGTGCGCCCCGCGCGGACCAGGCGCTGTCCAGGCGCGTGCTGGTTTCACAGCGCTTTTATTTCTCTTAAATTCCTTGATGTTTTGGCACTTCAAAACAGCGGCTGCACATCATTAATCTGACGCGGTTTAATTGCAGGTTTCATGAAGTCATAATGTCCTGGGCTGTAACGGAGCCACGCGGAGGACGCAGCCCAGCCCACGGCCCTGCACAGGTCGGGTGGTGCGTTTTAAAGTACGAGTTTCCTGCCCTGGAAGTGGCAAAGCCTCGTCCCCACCAGGGAAAACAGATTTATTCTCTCCAATTCCCCCCACGGGACATTATGTCCAGCTGGCTCCATCCCTGAGTGACAATACCTGCCCGGAGTGAGGAAAAACAAGCAATAAATAGCTCCACTTAGATGAGCAAAGCTTTACTCACCAGAGTCTATTTTTAGGGCATAAATTGAGTTTAAGTGTCCCTAATCTTTATACAGAGAACTGGCACAGGGTTTCTCCCATTGTATTTTATTTATAGCTGGGTTTCTCCTAGCCAGGGAAATAAGCTTAGTCTCATTATTTCCATTATTATTATTCTGTCTGTCATGATTATTATTCAGTCCATCCACCCATTTTAGGTCTTGTCTGGAATTACAGTGGATTATCCCACTGATGCCTGTTGCCTTCACACAGAATATCACTTTTGTTGCTAAGAAACTGCTTTTGCATAACAGGCAGCAGGAGCCCGATTTCACTTCAGCAGCTTCTGAAAGTCCCCAGGAGCAGCAGCTGCTCCTGGAGCCAGAGATCCATGGCAGAATTCCCACACGAGGTCTGTGCCCGGGGATTGTTCCCTGTGGGGCTGGGATGGATTTCCCAGAGCGGTTCTGGCTGTCCCTGGGTCCCTGCAGTGCCCAAGGCCAGGCTGGATGGGGTTTGGAGCAGCCCGGGACTGTGGAAGGTGTCCCTGCCATGGTGGGGGGGCACTGGATGGGATTTCAGGTTCATCCAGTCCAAAACTTTCTGGAATTCTGTGCCACAGTGACTTGGTGTTTGAGAAGAAAAGGGGCAAAGGTCCCTCAAACATCTCTGGGGTGTGTGTGCTGTGCAAGGGCAGCTCCCTGCACATCAGGACAGGAGGAACCGGGGAATCCTCGAGGCTGGAAAAGCCCTCCAGGATCACCAAGTCCAACCTCTCCCTCAGGGCTGTGGGAACACACAACTCTGGGCACGAGTTCATCGTGTTTTCACCCAGAAGAAGCCCCACGAGTTCCATTTGAGCGCTGTGAACCCTCTGGGTGTGTCTGGATGTTCCTGAGCTGTGGATATCCAGCCCGGGAGTGCCGTGTCCCCGTCCCTGTCCCCTCTGTGAGCAGGCAGTGCAAACCCCCAGCTCCCAGGCTGTTTGTGCTGCAGGTCAAGGCACAGACACGGTGACATTTCCTCTCCCCGCTGGCTCTCGTGTTGCCATGGTGACCAGATGCACTCGCTCTTTTATCTGAAGTATCTATTAAGCAAAGCTTCCTATTAATTTCCCCTCCGTAGAATCCATTAGGAATTCACCAGAACACCACACAGGTTTTTAGGTCCCAAATCCACCTCGGAGCCCGCCCCCGTTCCTGGGTGGGCTCAGAGACATTGTGGGGTAAAGTGCAGCTGATGGAAATGGTTTTTCCATTAATAAGAAATTTCTCAGTAATGAGTGAATAAAGAGCAGAAGTGTCACAGCAACCTCTCCCTGCGGATCCCTGGATGTGGGATGTGCTGGAGCCTCAGCTCCTCACCCCCAGCCTTTTATGGACCCAGGCTCCAAACCCTGTCCAGCCTGGCCTTGGGCACTGCCAGGGATCCAGGGGCAGCCCCAGCTGCTCTGGGCACCTGTGCCAGGGCCTGCCCACCCTCCCAGCCAGGAATTCCTTCCCACTATCCCATCCAGCCCTGCCCTCTGGCACTGGGAGCCATTCCCTGTGTCCTGTCCCTCCATCCCTTGTCCCTCTCCAGCTCTCCTGGAGCCCCTCAGGCCCTGAAGGGGCTCTGAGCTCTCCCTGCAGCTTCTCCAGGTGAGCCCCCCCAGCTCTCCCAGCCTGTTCCAAAGCTGGAGCCTCTTTCCTGGACAGCTCCCACTTCCACTGACAGCACAGCTGGGAACAAAGGATCTGTGCCATCCCTCTGAGGCTGTCAGGGACGTGTGGCTGCTCCCGGGTTCTCCTGCTGAGCTCCTGCTCCTCCCTGTGCCAGCAGCAGCTCAGGAAGGTGGGTGAATCCCCACATCTGGGGCAGGAACGGGGGCTCAGACCCCCCTGTTCCTCCAGTCCCCCACAGGGGACACCTGTGTAGGGTTTTTGGGATAACACAGAAAAAGCCCCAGCCAGAGTTCTGGGAATAAGAGGGGAGTTAAATCCCCATGGGAGGAAGAGCAGATAAAAAATGAGACGTTGTGACAGGGCTGCCAGGCTGCGTGGCAGGAGGGTTAATTTTTTGTGAAACTGCCATTTCATATTCCCTTTCAGACAAGCTGAATTACACGGTGCTGGCTGCTGCAGGAGGAGCATAATTTCCTTCACAGAAATAATGACAGGGTACTTAAAGAGCAAGTGAATGGATGGCTGAAGTACTGGGCAGAGACTTCAGAAATCCAGGCTGAGCCCTCACCTTTACAGGAGGCTCCTTTGGTGACCTTGGGCCAGTCATTTAATCTTCCTGTGTCTCAATTCCCTGCCAATAACACAGGAATAATAACTGTTCTCTCTCTGTCTGGCTTATTTAGGCTGCAAAGTTGGAATTTACAGCTCGTGTTTGCTCTGCTTTGAAGCCAAAGAGCTTCAATCCATGCTGAGGTGTCTGGGACAACCACGATGTACGATGTGGAGAGGAACAAAGGGCTGGGATGGATGGTTTGGAACATCCTCAGTGTGAAAGGCTCCAGAATTCCTAATCCATTGCTCCCCATCTCTTCCCTCAAAATTCGGTGAAGTTTGGAGCTGTGCTAAGAGTTCCAAAAGCATCAAAATAATTTAGGAGCAGAGTCAGTACTGATTTATTCTTCCTTCTGAAGCAGAGTGGATAATTTAGAAACCTGCAGAAACTTCCTTTGTGCTCAGTCAGGGCTGCAGCAGCTCCTCAGGTTTTCAGTGTAAATTGAGGTTTGCAGGCTCCTGTGTACCCAGGTTTTATCCATCTCCAGCTTTCAGTGGTTTGTGTGATTTCCTGAAGCCAGGGAAGATGGGTCCCTGCTCCCAAAGCCAGCGAACACCAGATTGTCTCTATAGTTAAGCAATTTGCTGTACAAAGGGAACAATTCTAAAAATAGGGAGAAATGGCACCCTGACATTAGCAGGAACGATGACCCAATCCCCACCTTGCTGCAGGGCCTTTGTCCTGTAACTGCCTCCATCAGCAGGGCTCTGATGACATTATTTTCTGTGCTTATCTGGGCCACGAGGCCGAGGGTACCTGGGAGGGAGGATTTTGATCAGCCTGCAGAGGATGAACACGCTGGGGAGGCTTCTGGGGGAACACTAAATCAAAGTTTCATTTACATCAGACACCAGCCTGGCCATTGCAGCATTAATGGCTGCACTGCTGCCCTCGGAATTTTGTGTGGATTTAATCTGTCAGTGGGAAAGTGAAAGACAGGGGGAGAGAGAGACGTTGTGGTTTATGAAACCTGAATCTTTTCTTTCAGGCACCATCAAATGACAGCAATTTGTACAGGTTTAAAACTGTTCTGGCAACAGATTTGTGGCTGTCCCTGGATCCCTGGCGGTGCCCAAGGCCAGGCAGGACAGGGCTTGGAGCAGCCTGGGATAGGGGAAGGAGTCCTTGCCCATGGCAGGGGTGGCACTGGGATGGGCTTTAAGATCCCTTCCAGCCCAAACCATTGTGTGATTCCTAAATCACATCTGCCACAGTACCAGTGATGTGGGCAGTGCTGAGCCTGGTAAATTAAAAAAAAAAAAAGGAGAAAAGTGCTCGACAGCATGAACAACCCAAATTATTAAAGATATTTTAGTACTTTTACCACTGGCCTCGGCAGGATTCAGGAGTTTCATTTTCACACCTAAATACCTTTGAGAATGGAGGCTCTGAATGGTGTTGAAAATTTGCTCTTTATATTTTAAGACCCTGATGGTAGCAATGGGCTCAACTCTCCAAAGAAGCCCTGCCAGGCATGGAGGTCCTGGCAGTGTCCAAGTGCCCTGACCCTGCTCTGGTGTGTTTGGGGCAGGTTCCTTGGGTCCTGTGCTGCTTTCAGCTGGGACAGAGAGAATTTCCTTCTCACTGGCTGCTCTGGGGCTGTGTTTGGGTTTGTGCTGACACAGGGCTGGTAACTCAGAGATGTTTCTGTTCTTGCTGAGCTCACTCAGAGCCAAGTGAGTGACCTCGTCTGGCCATGCTGGGGAGGGGCTGGGGGTGCCTGGGACTGAGCCCAGCTGACCCCAGGGATGCTCCAGACCACAGGACATCACACTCAGGATATAAATGGGGCCGAAGAAGGAACTGGGGGACATTTGGACTGAGGAGCAGCGTAAGCCAAGAGCTCCAGCACCCAAAACACTTGCACACCCAGGCCGTGGCAGCCTGGGCTGTATGGCAGGCTATGATTTGTTGTCACCTTTACAAACACAACAACAAAATCACTAGTCTTCCACACAGAGCCAGGCCAGGAGAGCAGCGCTTCCTCCTCAGGGACGTCCTCCTGCACGTCTTCTCCCAGCATCCTTCCTCAGTTCTTCTCATCCTGTAATCCTTGCTCCTGTCTCTCCTTCAGGGATGGATGCTGCCCTTTGCAGCGTTCCTCCTGAGACCACATCAAATCTCCCTGTAATCATCTCTCCAATTTGTGCTGTTCCCGTGAGTTTCTGCTCCATTTTCTCACTCCAGAGACTCTACAGGGACATCAGGGCTCAGCAGGGGCTCCTCCTGCCTTACCCTGTGATAAACTTCTCCAGGAGAGCTCTGCCAAGCTGTCTGTCTCCCAGTTGTGTATGAGTCTGACTACAATAAGCAAATGCAATATATGCTGGGGAACACGGGAGAGAAGGACTCTGCAAAGAGAAAGATAATGATAGTGCCGAGTTTCCTGGAATCCCGCTGAGAGGCTGATTTAAGCAAGGAAAACAAACCCCTTTTGCTGCTCCCTTTTTCTGGATTTGTTGATGAGCAATCTTTGGTTCAGGTCCAGCTTTTCTTTCACTGCCCAGGTTTTCTCTGTTAATCCCTCACACGGATGAGATGTGGAAGGACGGTGCTGGCTCCCGCCCATGGAAAGGATCTGACTTTATTCCTTGTCCAGCAGAGCTTTGCTCACCTCAGCCACTGAAATCAGGCAGGGAACAGCCTCTTCCCATCTTCACCCAACTGTTATGGGTGGGGGAAAAAGAGAAAGAGATAAAGCCATTCCTCAGCAGCCTCGGCTGCTCCTTCCACGGGAGGATGAAGAGGGTGCAGCAGCAGGAGAGGGTTTGGGTGTGCAGGGGCTGTGCCCTGTGGGAACTCGTGGGGAGCGGTCCCATCCCTCCCTCCCTCTCCTTTTTTATAACACATGTGCTTTTATGGACACTTTATCTCCAGATGGGTGTTTCAGTCTGGGGACTTGTGCTGCTCCGAGATAACAGCCCTTTGTGCTGGCCTAGGTAGCAGAGGTGTTTGTGATAGCTGGGGCTGATAGCAGGAGATGTCCAGGTGGTCTTATTTAACAGGGAGCATTAGTGATACTGCCATTGTCCAGGAAATCAGATAAAAATGGGTCCAGGTGTCACCCAACACCGTGTTTGTGTAAGGACAGAGCCAACTGCTGGGGGGGGATGTGTTCTTGTATAAAACTGCTGTCACCCCAAACCTCCCAGGTAAAATTTAACCAGGGGCTGGATGGGATGATCCTTGTGAGTCCCTTACAAGGCAGGGTATTGTGTGATTCTAATCTGAATATCAAGTGGAACAGTAGTGAGTTTGCAGTGAAAACATCTGGGGAGTGAGACAATATTTGGAAATAAAAATTCAGGACATTTCAGTCTTCAGCCCAAGATAACTGGAAGAGAGGATGAATTGTAAAGAAGAATGAATTTGAAAGAGAAGACAGCTGGGGAGGCACTGAGCTGGACTGGAATTCCAGGTGACAAGGACACTTTTCAGTCCTTGTTCTGGCACACAGCTCCACGAAGGGATTTACCACAAATCATTGCTAGACTGGTAAAAATCAAGACAGGAGACGTGTGAGCAAGAGCTCCTCTCTTGGTTTCACACCCAGACATTCCCTGTTCAGAGCGAGGTGTTCAGCAGGAAACATAAATCGCAGCCTCGGAGGCGTGTGAGGTTTTTGTCTAGACTGTCTCTGTGGGGCCGTATTTCTCCGTGTGATATTTGGCAGGAAGGGATCTGCCACTTCAGGTTTGTCCCAGAGATTTCAGGGATGTGGCTCCTTGTGCTGCTGGCAGCTGGACCTCGCCCCTCTCCCCAGCACTGGGAGGCTCCTCAGTAATTGTTTCTATGGATGGCAGCTAAACTTAGCTGCAGAACACGGGGAAAAAGCCTGTCTGGAAAGAGTGGGGACTCTTGGCCTCCAGCTATCTCTGCCAGGCTCATCACAGAGAGATCCCCAGCTGCACTTCCAGGCTGTAAATTAAACAAACAGTATTTCCTCTACACCAGACCACAGGGAGGGCAAAGAGAACAATGTGGCCTTATTGCTGTTATTTCCTTTGGTTTCAATCTCTGTCCTCTGCCCCCCACCTCCTCCCCAACCCCATGTCTCCCACTTTACCCGATTTGTCATTTATTACCGTGCTTTAAAGAGAGGCAGGGGGAAAAATGCTCAGTGCAAATTATATTTTGAGCTGTTGTGCTTTGCCTCTTTGGCAGATAATAAATCTCTCTGGCAATGCTCCTCTGTATAGGATTTGTCATTAAATGCAATTAAACAAACCCTGCAGGTGTCCATGATCAGGCCTGCAGCAGCCCATTCACAACTGCAATGTTATTATCAGCCTGACAACAAAACACCAGATATTTCCTGAGCTCCTCTGATCGATGAGCTTGCCTGATTTGGAACTGGAGGGAGGAGAGAAGGGGGACCAGAGAGGTTCAAATGCTCTTTAGACTTATTGATGGAAAAGTCAAAAAGCTGCTCAGCAATCAGAGGAAAGGTGGAGAGAGAAAAGGGCCGAGGGACAGGAGGGCTAAAAGGGAAAAATGAGAGAGGAGTGTTTGGGAGTCAAAAGGCAGAAACAAGGTGAGTTATCACACGGTGCCCTTCCACACAGCGAGCTGGTTAATGCACAAGACTGGAATTTAAGAGGTGAGGAGGGTATTTTAGAGAGGATTCTGTGGCAGCTGGGCTTTCAGTGGTGTCATGTAGCCTCCCTGTCCAACAACCCTCTCACCCTGGGACAGGACTTGACTGGCAGGTTATCCTGTTGTCCAGGGATGTCCGTCTGTCTCCACAAACTGCAGCCAAATGGATCAGACACACAACTAATTTCAAATCCCACCTGGAACAGTCAATGGAATCGGACAGGGCCGGGAACAGCCTGGGACAGTGGAAGGTGTCCTCACCCATGGCAGCAGTGGCATTGGACAGGTTTTGTGGTCCTTCTAGCCCAAACCATTTGGGATTCTGTGACTCTCTGAGTGTAAGTTCTTCCCTATCCTCATTCACACCAAAGCATGTCCTGGCACAGCTTTGGGAAGCTGCAGAGGTGCTGCTGACAGGACTTGTCCAAAGCAGATGCAACAACATTCACACCAGAATTGTTGTGTGCTCCGACAATCAGGAACAGGAAAAAATCTCCTGTGGTTTCTGTGAGCCATCCCAGGCAGCCTGTGGAGTGTGAAGGTCAGGGATTCACAGGGGACTGCTTGCCATCAAGTCCAGCGAGAGAGAAAAATTTGCCAGCACCGGTGGAATTCTTCTGCCTGACTCATTTGCTCTGCTCAGCCTCGGGGTGCTCTCAGGATGAACCTCTGTCCCCTCCTGTTCTCACCCCAGCAATCCTGCTTCAGCCCACTTGATTCTGGGGCACACATGGAATTGCAGTGACAAGGGACAAAGCCCACATTACTGCTCCAGTGCCACCTAAAACAATGGAGTTTTGAACAAGGGGAGTCCAGGGCATCAGTAATGCCTGTGTCGAGTGTAAGGGGTGATTATTTACTCCTACAATAAAAAGCTTTTGCAGGAGTCTTTGAGGTTTTAGAGCCTCATCTGTAGGGCAAGTAGCCTGGGACCCTGTTTGCTGCCATCCGAGGTCACACTGGGATTGGGACAGAAGGAGCCAGGAACTCTGTGATCCAGCCATGGGTCTCAGAATAAATATTTTCCTGGAGCCTGCACCTAGATCACTCTGCAGCACTGGTCTCTGGCTCGCCGAGCCTTGTAAAAATCCATTAATAAAGTTTATGAATAAGTGTATTTTGCATGGTCTCTCCTACAGACCGTGGGGACATCTGGGGTGACACCGGGTCACAGCAGCCGGGAGCCATGGATGTGGCCAAGCCCAGCATCTTTACTGGAACAGGCACTGCCCCACTCCGGTCCCTTCCTTCTCCCTCTGCTCCTGCCTGGGTTCTGCGCTCGGCCCCGTCTGCCAGAGCCCACGGACGGCTGTGGTTCCGGGGCTGGCACACAGGGACCGGCTCTCTCCGGGGACAGAGGGGCGAGAGCCGGCGTGTCCCGAGGAGCGGGGGGCTGCTAATGAGGGTCCCTGGGGTGGGGTTACTAATGAGGGTCCCCGGGATGGGGTTATTAATGAAGGTCCCTGGGATGGGGTTGCTAATGAGGGTCCCTGGGATGGGGTTGCTAATGAGGGTCCCTGGGATGGGGTTACTAATGAAGGTCCCCGGGATGGGGTTGCTAATCAGGGTCCCTGGGATGGGGTTACTAATGAGGGTCCCCGGGACGGGGTGCAGCGGTGTCCGTGCCCCGGAGCTGCCGTGAGTCCTCCCGGAGCTGCGGATTTCCAGCACGGGAGCGGCGGGGCCGGGCCGGTGGGGAAACCCCCGGAGCTTCCATCAGTGGCTGCGAGAGCGGGGAGAGAGCAAATCTAGGGCAGGATGGAAATGCACAACCGATTGGATCGACTTCAACAAACCAACGAATACTTTTCCCCCGTTCTTTCCACTTCTCTTCCTCCCCACCTCCAGCAGTTCCTCTCGGCGCTGCTCATCTCCCTTTGTGCACCTCTTACCCGCACTCTCCTCTCTAAACAGGTGCAGTTGCCACTCAATAGACTTTAATTACCACTTCAAGGGCTCTCACCGGGGGCTGCGGGAGGGTGGAGATGAATTTTCCCGAGGATTATGCGTGCGGCTGAGTTCTCTTCAGTCAGATGCTGATATTGCTGCCAGCCAGGATCCTTCGAGAGATCGGTTCTTCGGTTCCCTCTGTTCGTGTTAACAAAAAGGAAAACTGCTGCTGAAGGGAAAAAAACAACCCAGCCATTACCTGGATTAATTAGCAGGACAGCAAATGGGTCCGGAGAAAAACACTACAGAAAATTTACAGCCCAGGAGTCTCAGCTGGGCTTCCAGACTATTATTCCTCGCAAATCAAAAGTGGAGAGCTCAGCATCTCGGAAGATTTCTGTGGGAGACTGGGCTCTAAAAATACAAGTTGTTTTTAACCACTTTACCTTTTTTTTGCTCCGTGCTCTTCCCATCACGGCTCGCTGGAGAGATGTGCTGTTAATGCATCCTGCTGGGACCCTGGGGATTCCTCCCAGGGAACGTGTGGGTTCATCCCCGGCTTCAGCACAGCTTGCCTGTGATAGAGGAATTATTCCCAGTGTTTAACTAGTAACATAACATTATTTTTATTATTAAGATCCTCTTCAAAAGGCACTCCTGGAGAATGCAGAGCAGCTTTATGCCTGTCAGAGCTGCCTGGAATTGTTTGCCCAGGATGTGAGTGCACACTTGTGGGGGTGCACACAGAAATTTGGATATGTGCTCCTGTGTGCTGATACGTGCAGGGAGGAGCTGGGAATACAACAGGATCTTTTGGGACAAGGGAGATTTCCGAACACTTAAAAAATAATTTCTTTCCCTCAACGTTAACATTTCTAATTTTTATATAAAATGAAATCTAGGAAGGAGATTTTTATAGCAAATTAAGCAACATTTTGTTCTGCTGCAATTAAGTTTGTTTTCCTAAACAAGAAAATCAGCAAACTGGGGAGATAGTGCAGCCAAATGTGCTTTTGCAGATGTGATTTCTGTGAAACGTTTTGCCTAGCTCCAAAGCAGCTGGGCATGTGCAACATCTGAACTCCTGCTTGGCTCCTGCCCTGGCCTGGTGCTGGCAGCAGAGTCGGTGCGGGCTCTGCTCTCCCGATCCAGCCGGGAGAGCTGGGGCTGAGCTCACGCCCTGAGCCGCCCTGGGCTGGGGCTCCTCTCACCCCATTGCGATATTGCATTATCCCGAGCAATAAACTCCTGCTGAGGCTCCCACTGCACCCTGTCTTGCACTGTGCAATGCTCTGGAGCAAGAGCAGAGGGAGCACGGCCGTGTCAGCCCTGAGGCATCGCCTCGGCCCCTGGGAATGTTCTGCTCCTCTTTCCTCACACTTGGGATGGAGCTGTGCCCTCATAAGTGAGGAGGTGGAAGACACAGGGCCTGAGATGGGAAAAGGAAGAGTCACAGGTTCCCACTCACATTTCTCAGCTTGTCTCCTTCTCATGTAACTCGTTCTTTCAGCTTCTAGGATTTAAAATCCTTCTGCTTCATCACCTCTTCCTTCATCATCCCAGCCTTCCTTTCCTTACGCATTTTGATTTCCAGGCTCATCTACCACAAGTTTTCCTGCCATTTCTGCAGGGCTGGGATGAACATTGATCACAGCCATCTCAAGCCCATCTCTCCTTTTTCCCAAAGAGCCGATGAAAATGTCACCCATGAGATAATCATCATGTTGCTTACATCCCTTAATTGCTCTCAAAGTACAGTCGGGGCTTCAGAGCCTCTGTGAAAGGCAGGTTCTGGCCTTTGGCACATTATTGACAGGCTGTTGATAGGCCCCTTTGTTGAGAGGCAATTTTGTCCTTTTTCCTGTACAATTTTTTGGTTTTTTTAAAGACAACCCTTTCAGAGAGAGTAGATTTCTAAAATAGAGCTGAGCTTTGAATGAACAGGCATCAGAGTTATTCCTGAGGAGCGGTGGCACACGTGGGAGAGGAGAGCTACCAGCACACTTTGTGCAGGACTCTGTACAGGAAATCAAACTCAGATGACAAATGGCTTCATCCTTGTTGCTTTTTAGTCCTTCCCCTCTCAGACCTGATAATTAGATGTTTTTTTGCACTGAATTACTAAAGCACTGGACGTCTTGTGTGTTCTAGTTAATTGTTCCACAGTAAACAGGAGAAAGTTGACACTTCAGCTGTGTAGTGACTCATTTGTATCTATTAATGATAATTCTTAGGGGTTTTTAATACCTGCTGGTAAAAGTGGACTGAGATGTCCTCATCACAACCGCCCCTCCTGCTCCCAAAAGTTTTGCAGGTCTGGGGCAGGAGCAGAGCAGAGCCAGGCACACAGACAGAGCCTCCATCAGACTCCCAGAGGACACACAAAGGCTTTAAAGTCACCTCTTTAACAGAGATTTATTTTAATGTGCCCCTGATGTGGGCCAGGGTCCCTCTCAAGGTAACCCCACCACAGCCCCCGGCACAGCCGAGCTCCACGCTCCAACACAAACCTGAGCAAAATACCCAGGCTCTTCTAACCCCAACCCTGAGAGAAATTAAATTCTTTCCTTTCTGGAACAATGTCCCTTGGAATGATTTTGCCCCTAATGAGCCCCGGCTGGGCTGCTGTGTTCTGGAGCCACTGGTGTGCATGTTAACAAGGAGGTGTCTCCGTGTGGAAGTGTGGAGATGGCTGGCCCTGTAATGGGAGTCTGTTCAGCATCCTAAATCCCGCATTAGGCTGTGCCTGTAGGAACCCTGGGATGCTCCATGGAGACTGCCTGGAGGCAATCATCCCTCCAGCCTCCTGGCTGTCCTTAACCCAGTGCTCAGCTTGCAGCTATTCCAGGAACCGCTGCAGACATGATCAAGTTCAGCCCCTAATGCATTCACCAGCAATAAGGTGGGGAAAGTGCCCATTGATCTGGGATGAAAAGGGAAAAGGCAAAGGGCTGTGGTATTCAGAGAAACTTCCATCTCACTGGGATTTGGGTCTTGAACCCTGTGAGGGACTGGGAGCCCTGGAATTTCATTGTTTTCCCTGAGTGGGTTCAAATCATGAGCAATACTCAAAAAACATCACCTGCCTCAAATTTATCTTCGAGTCCTGCTTGATTCAAATGATGCATCCCAAATGATTCCTGTCCCAGAAACCAATTTCATACTTCACATCCACTTAAATACACCTTGTACAACAGGTATAGATATACACACACACATTTAGATTTGTGTGCTACATGGAATGGTTCCATTCTTTAAAAATTCCGGAAAAGGAGTTCTTCCAAACCCGTTCCCTCATTGACAGACCAGCAGAAAGATACAGCACTTCTCTCCTAGAAAAATATACCACCTCATTTATTTTTGAAAGTTGTGAACTCATTAGCTGGCAATTAATGTTCTACCCACCTGTGCAGCCCCTCACGTAAAACCTGCCCAGAGCTCCAAGCCCACCTTCGTCAGCACAGGGTGAGAACTGCTGAGATAAAATGTTGTCTGAATTAGATGGGGAGGATTAGAAAGGTGATAAAAGCTAAGCCAGGAGAAAATCACACGATAAATAGGTCTGGCAAGATAGATGGATAATCTTCCTCCCAGGCCAAACCTGACAGGATAATCACCTTTTTCTGTTCTCTGGTTCCATTTGCTCTCAGATCACCAGAGCTTTACAGATATCACAGAATTTGGTTTTCTGGTACCCTGGAAATGCGGATCACGAGGTCTGTCTTTATGGACAAGGGATCTGAGGTGCCTCACTTAGGAATGACTTTAAATTTCAGATTAGGATTGCAAAAATCAGCCAAACCATTGCCTTTTCTTGTTTGTTTCTCATTGGTGAAACCAGAGCTGCAGCTCTTTTCCCAGCTCACCTTTTCCCAGCTGAGCCAGAGTGGGAGTCAGTCCTGTCCTGTCCCGAGGGTGTCCCTGTCCCTGCCACCAGCAGCTGTCACCAGAGCCAGGTCCTGTGCAAGGGCACAGCTCTGCTGCTGCTCCCTGATCCCGGTGGGGTCTGCATTCAGCCTGGCCATGGGATCAGGGGAACTGTCCTCCTGTCCCCTCTGTCCCCTCTGCTTTCAGGGTACAGATTATCTCCCATAACAGAAACAACCCACTGGAGCAACTGAAAACTCTTTAAACATTGCGAGCTCTTTCCCAGCTGTGGAAGGGTTTGTCTGAAGTGGCCTTTGCTCTCCTCGCTCCTGAGAAATTCCCACTGCTCCTGATCCATGCAAGGTCCGAGCCTGCAAAGTGCCCTTTGCTGGAGCCTTTGCTCTCCAGATGGGGCCTCCTCATCTGAGGGGAGGAACTCGGGAAAGTTTTCCATCTCTTCGTGGCATTGGGTTAGGATTTCTCCACAAACATTCGACTGGCAGCACGGAGCAGCAGAATATTTGATTAGGCAGAATTACAGACCACAACATTAATAATCTTGTGAGCTGAACTGAAAAGATTTGCTCCTATTCTCGCTGGGAATGGTGCAATTTTCTCCTTTCTAAGAGAAACTTTGCTCTAATGGCAGGGTGCATTGTCATCCCACAGGAGCAGGTACCGACTGTTGCCTCTGATTTTGGGGGGCTTGAATCCATGCAATTTTCACCTGGGCTGGAATCTGGTAGGTGGACTGTTCATCATGGCTCTGGATTTTCAAAAGAAATTAGCAATTTTGGACACCTTATATTTGTGTTTGAGACACTCTGAAAGGGACCAATTACAAGAGTGAGCAGGTGCTTAGAGGTCCCTGAAAATCAGGATTAATTGGAATATGTCATGCTGGGCACCTGAAAACTAAAATGCTTTGGAAAATCACAGGGGAGGGAGTTGTGTTTCTGAACATGACTTGGGAAGAATGAACAGCCTTAAGTTAACACAGGATAAAGAGAAGATCTTTGCATAAAATTATGGAAACTTCCTTTAATCCTCAGTGCAGGCAAGTGCTTGACTTTAGTTTGATCCCTGAGGGAGCTCAGTGCTGAAGTTTGTGCAAGTGCATTTATATTCTCATGAAGTGGGGCCTGATATTGTGTAAGTTACTGTAGCTTTATGAAAAATTCTGAGTCCCCAAATTAAAATAAATCAAAAGGCAAAGTTCTCTCCTCAAGGACACGCAGGGTTTGCTGGCTTGCTGCCAGGTCCATGTGCTCACCTGCAGAGCCACAGGCTGTGCCATGAAAGATCTTTTCTTTGCCTTTCCTAAACCCCTGAGCCAGAGTCCCAGAGGTGGAATCTTTAAGTGCTGAACACACACAGAACAGAATTTCCACGTCCCAAGGAGCTTTAAGGTCCCTTCCAACCAAACCATTCTGTGATTCTATGACTTGGGTGAGCAGAAAACCCAAATCCTTTGCTCAGAGTTCCGTGAGATCTCCCTGTGGCCCTGAAGCGTGGGCTGCAGGCTGGGGCTGTGTCCCCCCTGTGTGGGACACTGTGCAGGGCTGGGCTGGGGCAGGAGCAGCGTTTGAGAGAGGCTGAAGGTGAACCTGGCTCAGGTGTCTGGGGCAGAACAAATCCCTGCCACAGGCACAACAACCTCGCCCTGTTTATCCAGGCTCAAACGCTGTCGCACATCTTGCGTCTGAATCCACTCTCTCTCTTTCCTGCCGAGATTCCCAAGCACCTCCCAGTCTCCCAGCTACTACCAGATGCCACGATTGCAGTGGAGTGGCAGCGACACACAGACAAATATTTGTGCAAGGCACACAGAGCCAGGAGCCTGGAACATTGTCTGCGTGGTGGGAGGGGGAGAGGGCAAGGAAGATCCTGCCTTTAACAGGCTTTATTTCTATGGAATTTTAAATAATAAAAATCTGGATGCCTGTATGGTGTTTATTTCTAGCAAAACTTCAAATATTTCTTTCCAGCAGGTGACTCCTGCTAGGCTGATTTCCAGTTTTCTCATTTTGAAGAATACTTAAAGGGTCAGGAATTAAATTGAATTAAATCCAGACCTTACCCCGAGTCCTCTGCTCTTTAGAGACCTCTGGGTTGGATCCATCTATGAGATCTACCGAAAATTGCCAGTAAAAAAAAAAAGTGACAAAATATGCCCTGAACAAATGGAAATGAAACTTTGATTAAGCAAGACTGCACAATAAAAAATTTAGTTAGCTTTGAGGATGTGATATCATCTGTCCTACTATTTTTTATATTAAATATAAAATCTGATTAGGCCATTTCCCAGAATGCAGAGATAAACCCATAAAAGCAGCAATAGGTATTTGGTGCAATATAATTTTCTGCCTTCTTCTGCATGGGGCAGGATGTGAAGAATCTGGGATTTTTCCCCTTATTTTCCAGCTGAACTTCATGGGGAAAAGCCTGACATTGGTGCTGGCAGAGACAGGGCACTGGCCAGAGTGAACCTCAGCAGCTGTTGCATTCAGGACAGATCAGAGTCACTGTGTGCACAGAACTGATGGGAGATGTTAAAAGATTTACAGAGAGATAACAAAGATATCTCTGCACTCCAGTTCCATAGGGAAACATTTCCACCCTTACTTGGTTCAATGTCTAGAAAATATGTCTAAAGGCTGTGTGGATATTCAAGGCCTGAAAGGAAATAACTTTCTTTTCAAGTGTTTTTCTTCTTTTTCTCCCAAAGTATTTAATTCTGAAACAACAAATAGGAGTTTCCTTAAAATGGAGAACAGTTTGATTCCTTTTCCTCTCAGAGACCAACATCACTCAGGAAAAATACAAGTGTAAGGACAGGAGATGTGGCCAGGCTGAGCCTGGATTAAATCACCTCGAGCCTCTGTTCAGCAAAGTGTTTAAACACACATTTAGCAGAGCTGGGGGAGAATTTCCAATGAACAGGGATTCATTCAGGGAATACCCCAGCTTCCAAAAATGCGGATAAAAAAATTGAAGCAAATCACTTCAGCTGGCAATACTTCTATGAAATGCTTAATTTCCAAAGTGCTCAAACACTTGAACATTTTATCTTTTTTATTTTCTATATTAGATCCTTGGTTTATTAATCTAAAGAGAAAAAATGTTTTATTTCAGCTTAAGCCAGAGATAAATACTTTGTTGTTTTAGTTTTGTCAAATTTAAAACAAAAATCAACCACTTTGTTTAACTTGATCACACTCAATTTTTAATTTTTTTTTCCTCTGGAGGGGAGCATTTGGGGGAAAATTCCACTCTGATTTAGCTATTGGGCACTTCAGTATAACACAATCTGTCCATGGACCCAAAGTGTGCCACTACTGCAAGGGAAATTTTGAGTAGTCAGATAGAATCAGCCATGGAGGAAAAATAATTTCAAATAACTGCTCACGAAGCATCATCTCCCAACAGAATCTTGGCGAAATGTCCTGTTTCTCCTACAAACTAGGGAATTTTAAGAGCAACTTTACACATGAACTACCAGTCAGACACGTTTTCAAAACAAGAGCGTTGGGTCTTCCAGCAAAAAGCTTTGATGTTGAGTAGATGGGAGGTGCAGGTTGCCTTTGGATTCATGTAATCATTCTGTGCTTCCCAAATGTTTTTATTCCCTGTCCTTCCCGAGGCTGCGAGCGTGTCTTACCTGAGGCTGGAAGGGATGTTCGGAAAACGCATCCATCCCAAAGTACCTTCCCAGCTCATCCAGCCAGACCCCGAGCAGCTCCCGAGTGAGTGCTCGGGGCACTGGGACGGCTCCCGGTCCCTGTGTGTCCGTGTCGGGCCGGGCTGGATGGGGACGCCACCCGGCCATCCCTGTCCGGCACCGGGTACCTGCGGGCAGGTGACCGGGCTGTGCCAGCGCCCTTTGCCGCTCTCCTGCCTCCCCTGTCCCGCCGGGACCCCGCCGGGCTGGACTCACCCTGGCCCCGGCGAACGGTCCAGCGCCGCCTCGGTGGCTCTGGGCGGGCGGCGATGTCCCGGGAGAGTCCTGCCCGCCCCCGCCGGTTCCCGGTGCCGGTTCCCGGTGCCGGTTCCCGGTGCCGGTTCCCGGTGCCGGTTCCCGGTGCCGGTTCTCGGTGCCGGGCTCGTGTCTCGGTCCAGCCCCGCCTGGGAGGCGCCGCCGGGCGCTGTCCGTGGTGCTGATCCGCGGCCCCGCCGCCGGGATCCGGTCGGGATCCGGTCGGGATCTCCCCGGGATCGCCCCGGCTGTCCCCGGGGCCGGGGGAGAGCGGCCCCTTCCCCCGAGCGCTGCCCGCGCCCGGCAGAGGCGGCACCGGCTCCACAGGTGGCCGGGGAGCCCCTCGCAGCGTCCCCGAGCCGCCTCCGCCCCGCGGGGCTCACCTGTCCCTGGGTCACCTGGGCGGCGGAGGGGCCGGGGAAGCTGCCCTGCCTCTGCCTCGGGGCTTTTATGGCCCGCCGGGGGGGCGGCGGGCGGAGCGCCCGGGCGGGGACTCCGCGCCTCGGCCAACGGCAGCGGCCGCTCCGGGCAGCTGCGGCAGCATTACATCATGGGACCGCCCGCCTTCAGTGTAAGAGTCTCACCGGCAGCGGGGACACTCGGCAACAGGTCCGTCCGGGGAGCTGCGAGCCCTGGAAACGGGGCAGCGCCGCGCTCCGAGCTCTCCCTGGCAGCGGCAACAGCGGGGACAGCCCGCCGGGAGAGCCCAGCTGGCTCCAGCGTGAGCATGGAAGCTTTGCTTTGTGCGGGTCACTCGCTCCGGACTCCCCAGGACCAAGCGGCACCAGCCCGTCCTCTCCATCCTGCCGCAGTGTCCCTCGGCCTGGGGGCTCGCAGCCTCTGGTTTCCCACTCCGATGGACAAGCCAAGCTTCAGCCCTTATCATCCTGTTCTCAGGGCTGCCTCATTGGCAAACCCTCCATTTCTTCCCAGACACACTGAACTGAAGGACGGCCCAGATCTGAGTACCTGGAATCCGTTTGGACCTCTCCTGTTTCCAGAGCAAGGAGTTCCGACATCCATTCCCTCAAGTGTGCCAAGGAGCACAGCATTCAGCACGATAAATTTAGAGAATAAATTTATTGCCTAACCCTCAGAAACACTCATGTTCCTGGGTTTGACTGGGGGTGTCAGCAGGGATGGGTTTGAGTTGCACCTCTAAGACAGAAAATTCCCAGGTTGCAGGCACCAATTTTTCAAGGCTGCCCAAAGTTACCCCTGATGGTCAGTCTGTTGAATAAAGCTTTGTCTTCTGGTGTATCCTGTGCATGGGATGTGTCACCACATGATACCAAAGGAAAAACAATAATTGGTGGCAACATTAATTAGATAGAAATCATAATGGTCCAAAGATGAAGGCTTGGTCTGGGTAATACTTGAGATCCACAGTCAGATCTGATTTGGGAAATTTCTGCTAGGAACGGATCCCTGCAGGTAAATATGGGGCTCTCAAGACCTGTAAGTAAGAGCAGATGACATGAAGGAACCCATTTTCCAGTGGCACTGGGTGCTATTCAAATTTCAGAGCAATTACAATAAAGCCAGGTGCTCTGTTTCCAGCTCTTTTTGTTTGTTTGTTTGTTTGTTTGTTTCCCCCACTACCATGGATCAAGGGCCAAATCCTTTGCCTGGTTTGCAGCAGCCCAGGCCCTGCCCAGCCAAGGTGACAGCGTTGTTTTGCCTGAGGTGAAAGCTGGTTTGGGGCAGAATGTACCTGTGTGTGACACAAATCAGTGAATTTGGGAGGCTCAAACCCTGCAGCAGGGCATGAGCCCAGCAGGACCTGGTGACCTTGCCATGAATTAGCCACAGCACAAAGAATGTAGATTGGTGTTGGGGTAGGAGTTACAGCCTTGCTGGTGCCTGACTGTGGAGACAAATCTGGAAGCCATTGCTCTCACTTTGCCAAGGCAAAGCAGAAATTTGGGGGAAATATGAAAAGAATGAGAGCTGAAGCTGTAAACAACATCTTACAGAAAATGCTGAGGGGTTGGATACCCCTCAGCTGAGGAGTTCTTGGATACCCAATTCCCTTAGAGCATCCTGCTAGAAAGGAAAGCCAGAGTAAGGAACACCCCCAGCTCTCCCAGCCCAGCTGCAGAGCAGAGGGGCTCCAGTTCTCTGTATCTACAAAGAACAGCCATTTTGCAGCAGTTCACAAGGCATGAGACGTGCCTGTTACCCTGAGAGCTGCAGCCTCTTCTTTTAGGGCTGTTGGGCAGGACTTTGGACTCAAGTCCTTTCCCTGTGTTCTAACTGGTGATGTTGGCCAGCAAATTCAGTTGAGGTTTCAGAAATGTGATTTTCAAAGGGAACCAAGCGATGAACACAAGCTGTACCTGTCCAGCCCAAAGTGTCTCAAGCCTGATCTACTTATTCAAAAGATTAATTTGAAATGTTTGGCTTATTTTGAGTAGAGCTGGGAACTCCCTGTGACCATGGCACATTCATTCTCCCTGTCTCTTCCACCTCGGGAGATTTGTCTGCCTCACTCATTTGCATTCAAGATTTGTTTCAGTGGAAGAGGGGATCGGACAGATTTTTTTTCATGGAGAAAGTCTAGGATGAACTTAGAATCCACGATAAGAAAGGTCACTGTTTGATTTAATTATTTTGAGTTGTTTTCCACCCCGTACTCGGAGCAGCTCTCGCAGCTCAGTAATTAGCAGTGGAGCGGAGGGGGAGCGTGCTGGACTTTGGCCCCATCTGACCTGATTCATACAACATTTCTGATTAATGCACCTGGTCACATGGCAGCTGTCAGCGACTTGTTGCTGGGCATCCAGAGGTTTCCAAGGGAACCGCTCCCTCTCCTGCCGATGCTCCTCAACAAGTGCAGGAGAGCCGCGGTTTGGTCCCGAGGGCCTGACGCAAACCGGACAGGAGACGGGAGCAAAGGTGTGCGGAGAAACCCCCGAAATAGAAAGCTCTCAGGTGGAATTGGGTGATGTTGCCGGCGGAGCGGCTCGGGCAGAGCCCTGCGGTGCGTGCTCGGCTCCCCGAGCCGTGAGCTGCCTTTGGCTCAGCCCTCCCGGCCGCCGCTGCACGCCCATCCCACACACGCCCATCCGAGCAAAGCCGCATCACAGCCTGCCCATCTCCAGAGCAGGGACGCTCCCGGGGAGCTCTGCACAGAGCAGCTCCAGGACACGTTTGAGACCCCTTTCCTGAGACGTGTTTAAAAAGTCTCTTATAATCACAGAGGCCTCGACGGAAGCTTTCCACCGCTGCAGGCGCAGACCCAGCCTACCTGGATCCTTTGCAGGCTGGCACAGAGCTCCCACGTACACCAATCTCCTCTCCCTCCTCCAAAGGCCTTTCCCTGCACATGCAGCCGGAGTTCTGCCCACACGCAGGCGTGGCAGCATCCACGCACAGCAGCTCCTCGCACCTCCCTCCACGGTCCCTCCTGTGCCCGGTGCTACCTGCAGGCATCTCTGAGCCTGCTTTTAATCCCTGCCTGCGATCCCTGCCTGTGAGCCCTGCCTGTGATCCCTGCCTGCGATCCCTGCCTGTGATCCCTGCCTGTGATCCCTGCCTGCAATCCCTGCCTGTGATCCCTGCCTGTGATCCCTGCCTGTGATCCCTGCCTGTGATCCCTGCCTGCAATCCCTGCCTGTGATCCCTGCCTGTGATCCCTGCCTGTGATCCCTGCCTGTGATCCCTGCCTGCGATCACTGTCTGCGATCCCTGCCTGTGATCCCTGCCTGTGATCCCTGCCTGCGATCCCTGCCTGCGATCCCTGCCTGTGATCCCTGCCTGCGATCCCTGCCTCTTTGCACACTGACCAGAGAGCCACACACAAATTTAAGTTGGAGAGGACCTCTAATACCACTGAGCCCAACTGTTAACTCAGTGCTGCCAAATCTACCTACAAACCTTTCATTGCAAAGGGAAACTGAGGCACAGGCAGTGTCTGCAAAGCTCTCTGCAGTGCAGGGAGTAGGCAGAACAACAGCTTTGAGCACAGCAGGAGGGGGCTGCAGGACAGAGGATCACAGGATGGTTTGGGCTGGGTTGGAAGGGACCTTTAAGATCACCCAGTTCCTGCCACGGGCAGGGACACCTCCCACTGAACTGTTTATGATGGGAAGGGAAAGGTTCAGAGTCTGGCTCCTGTACCTGTTAACTTGGTTATACCTGGGAATGTTTCATGCAGGAGGAGCATCCGACTGAGGAGAAATGTTATTTGGACTAAAACCAAAGGATTTGCAAGAGCAGTGTCCTGGGTTTGGTTTGGGTAATGTTAATTTTCATTCTAGTAGCTGGGGGCAAAATCAAAACTGCCTGTGAGCCAGTAAGTTAAGGCTGCAGCAGGAAAGTACAAGTCCAGGAAGGGCAGAGAAGGCTCCAAATGAACAACAGCTCGTTAGAGTCAAGGTCTGGACAGACTCAGACACTGGTGTGGGGCTGAGCTCTCCCTCCACGCTCAGATTACGCCTGTGAAAGGACAAGGGGATGTTTGTGTGGAATAACCCACTTTTAATGAGGTGTCTGCCAAAGGCACAATCAAGGAGCGGCAGAGTCGCTGGCGCCTCGGGGGAGTGGGGATGGCTCTCCTGCCTTTATTGACCCCCGTGTGCCTGTGCTTGAACTGGTGACATTGAGACCATCACAAACATAATGAGGAGGAAGAGGTCGCTCCGAGGCGTGTGCCTGTCCTTGCTGGGGTTTGTGCTCACAGCTCCCGCAAGAGACTCTCGGCTGCTGCACCACTTAAAAGGAGAATATTGTAAAAAATAAAGCCCATGCAAACAGAGTAAACAAGGAGCTTGAGAACTGGATCTGTCAGGGACTAGGGCAGCTTGTAAAGAGAGGTTAAGGGAAAAAAATTAAATAAGTGAAAACAAGCTGAAGAGCAAACAAGAGCACTGGAGGCAATATTTCCATAAGCATTAAAAGTAGAACCTATGCTCCATTTTTTTTTTCAGAAGTGCTTTTAACACATAGAAGTCATAATCACATGCCCTTCCAATAAAATCTGGGATTCTACCTCCCTCAGGTATTTTAGATGCTGTTTCTAACAATACGAGGAGTCAGTGCCCCAGTGAAATTACCAGGCCAGTTTAAAACAAACAATAAGAATTGCTTTTTCACACAGCACATAATTAAATTTTGGAGCTAGTTTGCCACAGGATATCTTGTAGCCTGAAAATATAAATAGGTTCAAAAGGTTTTAGACAAGATTATGGAGGTTTGGTCTATCAGTGATGATTAAACTTAATAGTTTGGATGCAACATCCAAGCAGACCCCACAGATTGCTGGAAGCTACAAAACTGTGAGTGGGAGAAGCCTTATTCTTTATCCACCTTTGTGACCTGTCCTGAGCATCTTCCTCTGGTTATATCCAGGGTCAGCACACTGGGATAAGGACGTGTCTCCTGTGGAGCAGTCAGACCATGTTTATAGTCCTCCCTGCACCCCACTCCAACTCAAACACACAAGCCTTGTTTTGGATGAAAATGATGAAAAATAAACCCCTTGTGAGGCGCTGCAGCGTGTGCTCTGCTAGAGAGCAGTCTTATTCATTAAGGGAATGGTCTTGTATGCATTTGGGCCTGTTATCAGTAACACTCCAAAGGGAAATGGACTACTTAAACCTATTATATCACTGCTTTATTCACCGTGTGCTGCCATTTACCTCCTACATGACGCTGGGCTCTAATAGCACCAGTTCTGAGAAACCCTGCACATTAGCCACAAGCAGCTCATTAATCCACTGTTTTCATTCTTGCAAAAAAATGGGCTCCAACCACATGAGAGCTCAGATGCTGAGTGCTCAGCCAGAACCAAAACAGCTCTGTTGTGCCAGCAGTTCTGAGGTAGCCCCAAACAGAACAGCACTTCCAGCTGATGGGGCACAAAGGGGGGATCCTTGGGCTTGGAGGAACAGGGGCTGTGCAAACAGGGAATGGGACAAAGCTGTCAGCCAGCAGCTGCCGCAGGAAAACTTGGAAAATTCAATTCCTGGAGGCTCCAAGTCACGTCTGTGTGGTCTTCTCTTGGATCAGGTCCTGGCTGTTGATGTAGCTCCATCCCCGGATATCATTTGTCCCAGACAGAAGGAAAAAAATGAAAGGCATGTCTTGAATCCCAGCACAGGGAGTCCATGAGCAGGCTGGGGACTGGCAGAATTCATTCCGAGCAGGTACAATGAGCTCTTCCTCGAGAGCCCTTGAGGAAAATGAAAGGCCCCATGTGCCAGCCCGAGGCACAGCCCAGGGAGTCCTTTGGCCACTCCGCAAACACGCAGCAGTTGCGGCACAAAGCAGCTGCCACATCTGTTCCATCAGGGACAAGAGCCCTGTAAGGGCCTGGCCTTTCTCTCCAAGCCTGCTCCTGTTCTGTGCTGAGGAGCTAAGCTGCTCCATCTCCTGGCTGCTGCATTCCCTGACCCAGCTCCTCTCCATCCCAGGGCACAGCTCCTGCAGAACTGCGTGGGTGTCTCCAAACAGGATTATTGTTGCTGAAATCTCCAAGGCTAACAAATGAAACCTGAAACTGGAAGATGGACAGGAGCTCACATGAAAACAACTGCTCATCCATGTGGGAGTAACAGAACATCTGTGTTCACAAACGAGGCACAAACCAGGAACAAGGGGCAATACTTTTTCATGAATGAGACTTCAGGAATATGAACTCTGTTCTCCTGGTCACTTTTTCCTGTCTTATTTATCCTGCCAGCTCTGTCCCTGCCATGGACCTCTCCCAAAGTCATCAGGGTGCACAGAATGTAGAATATCCTGAGTTGGAAGGGCCCCACATGGATCATCAAGTCCAGTTCCTGAAAGTGTTGCTTTATTTGAGCTAAGTGAAAAATGTAAGCAGGGAAATCAGGCTTAGAGGTGAGCAGTTGAGAGTTTATTTCTGCTCTTGGGTGAGGACATGAGTGAAATGGGAGGCAGGGGGTAGAGGGCTGCTGGTGGTGGCAGAATTCCTGCCTGGCTGGGCTCTTAGTCCTGCTCAGGAGAACTGACAGCCCCACCATGCACACTGCCCAGGGAGACTGAGGTAAAAACCCCTCTTGCCAAAAGGAAATGTGATTCCAGGGTCCTGTGTCCTCCCTGCTCCAATGTGTCTGTGCAGAACAGCTCTCAATGAGCAGGGAGCTGAGAGGCACTTACAGAGGCATTCAGTCTCACACAAAACATTCTCCTGGGGCACGAGGCGGATGGAGCAAGGCCAGGCTGACTCCTCTCATCGAGCTCAGCTCCACTGAAATCAATACATGATTAGGCAGTGACTCCTGTGCTTAATATTCCACCTCTGAACAGTACCACGTTTGTGCTGAACAAGGAAGAGTCAGGCTAGACACGGGGAAAAATTCTTTGCAGTGATAGGGATAATATATCCTGCAACAATCACTTTACCCAGCGGCACGAGCTCCAGAGCTCTGACCAGTGTGGGTGACAGGCCCCAGCTCCGGGCTGTCTCTGCCCCCTTTCCTCTCCAGCTGAAGCTGCCATGACAAGTGCCACAACAAACAGGCTGCAAACCCCTCTCCCCACCTTCTGCATCTCCCTGCCCCACCTGAGGCCCCATTTTCTCTCGTGATGCTTCTAATGAAACTAAGTGGCTGCAAGCAGAAAGTTTCCACTTCCTGCCTCGGGGCTGATTAGAGTGGAGCTGCCACCGGCAGCATCCCGGCTGAAGCCGCTGCGGATGGGAACCCTCGGGGGAGGGATAAAGTGGTGCTCCGTGCCCTCTGCTCAGCGAGCACCATTAGAGCACTGACTGCCTAACCTGGCAACCTGAGAGAGCAGGACCTCGCTGCTCTGGCTGCTGGGGCCGAGGTCTCTGGAAAACATGGGCTGGTGCATGGATAGGTGATATCCTCCAGTCCTTGACACAGAGTTGCAGCAACAGAACCCAGAGGAGAAGTAAAGTTCTTTTCTCATGCGTGCTGCAGCAATCTTGGCTGGTGCTGCTCAAGGAGAGCTGGTGTCAGCTGCCGTTTTTGTGTGTCCTTAATGCTGTCAGGAGACACTTCCCTCCATCCCTGGTGGACTCTGTGTCCTGAGGGGGGAAAAGGGACAGCTGCCAGGTGCTGCTCCATCTTTCCAACACTGAACAGTGACAGAGATCAGGGCTGGCCGATGCCACGTGCCCTCTCTTGCTCTTGGGTTACACTCCTGCACCTCGGAGTTGCTGGCTGTTCCTGGAAATCTGGGCTGAAACAGCAGGCCTGGGTTGCCCCACGATCACCTTGGGGATGGGAGGGGAAAGTAAACAAGATTCTGCTCAGCACTGCAGAGACCAACTGCTCCAGTGTTGCCTGGCAGATGGGGCCCAAGAGGGAGACCATCTGTTTGTGAGTGAAGCCCTCAACTTCTCTGTGTGAGAAGAGATCCAACGGAGTTCAGTGGGCACAGAGGAGCAGCCGTGGCCTGGAGGGCTCCTTCACTCCTTGGTGGACACCTTCTAGAACTGAGGCAGGGCTTGGACCTTGAGTCTGTGGGCTGTTGGTTTCCTGAGCGTTCCTATTCTTTACATTCTTTTTTTCTTCTCTCTCTCTCCACATCTCCACCCTCTTTTCCTCTTGGCAGTCCTTCCCGTGTTCGTGCAGTGCTGTGGAACAGTCTGTGTTCCCTGTTGCAGAGCCGGGCAGGGGCTGTCACAGCTCTGCCCACCCCACTCTCCGTGTCCCACAGACCCCACCTGGCTGTGCCAAGGCCACCTGCCCAACCCCTGGCTGTTGACACTTCACCTGGCTCCTGCAGCACATGCTGGTGACGCCAGCAGGGCTCAAAGAGAGGCACACTGGGGAGGTTGGAGAAGTGCTGTTAGACCTCAGAGCAAGGGCTGGCATCTCAGACAGGAGGGGATGGCATCCAGGGAAAGGTGGAGAAGGAAAGAGCAATTTGCTGATAGTCAGCATGTCTGGGAAGCTGGGAACATACTGCACTAAACCGATAATAACACCTTGAACAGCAGGGTGGTCGTTTCCATCTGGCCTCGTGCTGGGCTCGGGCTCTCTCATTCCTCCCCCCCTGCAGCCAGGGAATCCGAGGCGCTGGGATGGCACAGGTCACCCAGCCAGGCTGCAGCTGGAAAGAGGAGAGCTGCCACAGCCTCTTGGCTCTCCTTTTGCCCCAACTCCATCCTCCTTCGGCTGGGGACTAGGAAGGCACTGGAGCTCTTTGCTTAATTAGAAGTAACAGCTGAAGCACTTGAGAAACAAAAGCTCCTTTCTTTCTCTGCCCCACTTTTACTTGGGAGCCAGGGGTGGGGCACAATTTGCTTGGAACCAGAAAGCGCCCTGGATCTTGTCACCATGGCTGCACAGGCACAGCCTCCTGTTATCTCCAGAGGAACAAAACCCTCCTCCCACCCTCCCCTGTCTCAGCTGGAGCTGATAAAAGGAGAAGAAATAAACAAAACAAATAATAGTAATAATAAGAATAGAAAAATACCCCAGCCCAAACCAGCAAATAAATATTCAGGGAATGAACCAATCTTCTGCAGAACATATTATTTTCTGCAGTGGATTTTGGGTTGTTGGAGAACTGAAGGACTCCAATGAGCATTTCAGGTTATAGGGGCCATATCAGGAATTCTGGGATTTACACAGTCACAACTCAGGAGCATCCCAGATGATGCTGTTTGTTGGAGAATAACAATCTCTACCTATATACACATAATTGTACATTCTGATTTATTTGCATGTATGGATGTGTGCACTAATAACATGATCAGATATAACTTTCATGTCTTCTTGTTCTTGAACCCACAATGATCACATCACAAGAGCTGGACTCCTGCCTCTTCTGCCTCTGGGTCACCCCACGTGCAGGGACAGGGTGATGTCCCAATGCTCCTGGAACTTGGCAGCCTTGTGGCTGTGCCCATTCCCTGGGGAGCCTGGGCAGTGCCCCAGCACTCTCTGGGTGCTTTATATCTTTATATCTTTATATCTTTATATCTTTATATCTTTATATCTTTATATCTTTATATCTTTATATCTTATCTTTTCCTAATATTCCACCTAACCCTCCCCTGACAGACAACATATTTTTGTGCCATCATAGTTAAACTGTTTTTGGTACCTGGGCCCCTCCAGTCTCCACTGCAGTGTGGGCTTTAGAAAGTAAATCATAATGCAAACCAAAGTGGGCTGGTGCTGTTTTCGTTGTGTTCTCACAACTGAACAGCTAAAAATACACCAAATAGTATAGCTGTAAAGCAGTGAAAACTAGCAACCATATATTTGTATTTTCAGAGAAATTAGGGCTGTAACAGTTGCTCCAGACAGGCTTCCTACAGGAATTGGGTGGATAATTTCACTGGGTGCTTCAAGCATCAGAGCTCTGACCATCTGCTGAAGGCAACATACCTTTTAACAACATGTCTTGTTTTGGCTCCGTGCCTTTGGGGCCACCTCCCTACAACAGGCACTATTTCAGTGCTTAATTACACTTACTGTTAAAAAAGGACAACTTATTTTTAGTGCCTGTCTTTCCAATATCAGCTGGTGGCCACCGAATATTCCTCTGCCTGTGTGTGCCCATGGGAAGCAGTGTGTTTAAATCAGCCTGGGAATTATGTAGTCCATTGTAGCTGATGGCCCAGAGTAGCACTAAGCTGTCTTGTATTTAAAAAAAAAAAAATAAATAAACTGAAAAAAAATTATTCATGTGTGAACGAACAAATGAAGGGGAATAGGAACAACTGATACTTCAGCTTAACCTAGTTTCCTCCTCTTGGCACTGGCTGGCACACTCAGTGCTTTGGCTCACCTACTTTTTTACTGTTAGTAGTAGAAATGATAACACTTGCAATTTTAGCATGCAAATTATAACTTTGTAATACAATGAACATTTTTCTTAAGTATTTTTTTTTTGTTTACAGCTTTTTCTTGCAACTGCAAAAGAAAATCAAGCTGTCCTTCCAAAAAGACTGAATTATGAATTATGGCTGATTATGTCTTTCAACTTTTCCACACCCACAATTTCCCCCACTGGTTTTTGGCCCAACTGTAGCAGTAGTGATACCTAGAAAAGCCCAATCTGGGGCACAAAAGACCATCCATTTATTCCTGGGAGACTTGAAATGGACTCTTATTTTTAAACTTACCTGCCCTTCCTTTGCATATGGATTTACCTGGATAAATTCATTTAGACATGACAACAGCTTGCTGAAAAGATCAGGTTCTTGATAGCTCTGAGCACGTTGCTCTCGTGTCCTCCAATGGCCAGATAAACAGGAACATCTGCATTGCCACTGTAAAAACAGCAATAAGGATATTAATGAAACTGGGGGGAGAGCTGGGACAAGGCTGCAGTGCTCACATCCTCTGAGAAAACTCTCCCCAGGACTTCTCTCTAATGGCTTTGAGAACCTGAGTTAACAGATCATTTTGAGGGAGTTGCTGATATTTCCCCAGACTCACCCGTCCCTAAAGAAGCCAGTGCAGGATTTCACAGCACACCAGCTGTTCAGACCAGGCATGGACTTTTGGAGAATTTATGAAGGGAAGGAAACTAGGCAATGCTGGGGGTTGCAACACAGGTCATGGAATACCTCGAGTTGGAAGGGTTCCCCAAGGACCATCAGTCCAACTCCAGGCCCTGCACAGGACATCCCAACAATAGAGAAGGTTCCCGCTGAGCCTCCTTTTCTCCAGGCTGAGCCCTCTCAGCTCTCTCAGCTGCTCCTGCTGCTCCAGACCCTTCCCTGGCTCTGTTCCCTTCCCCGGACACACTCCAGCCCCTCAACATCCTTCTTGTCCTGAGGAGTCCAAAACTTGTCACCCCTTTGTCTCATAACCAGTTATGGTTAAAGACCAATTTCCCAGGGGCACATGGCTGTGGTGTGGCAGAGCTTGTTTCTGCCCAGGCAGTGTGTGACCCCTCTGTCCCCTGCTGCCCATGCTGCCCCTTTTATGCCTCAGCATCACGTGCTGCTCGGGTGTCTGCCCCTCCACTATCCCCAGCACACACCCCGCCATGTCCCAGCACCCACCAACTCCCAGCATCCGTGCCACTTGCTTGGCCTCTTTTCCTTTGTGCTGCTCCCCTCCACCGTCGTGTGACAGCTATTGTGTGGTCCCAGCCACACAAAAGCCAGCCTGACCTAATTTAAATCAGTGCTATTGAAGCCGTTCTTGTTTTATCTCCCAGCACAAGGGCTGTGCTCCCCATTTCAGAGGCAGAAGAAATGAATGGCTAATTGGGGGGGTATTGTGCACCGCAGCGTTGTCTCCCGGCCCTGATTGTCAGCTCTCCTGCTCCACGGTGCTTCCAACTCCCCTCTTGGAACAGCCACGCAGGCTTTGGGAGTGGAGGGAGGAAAAGGGGAGAATGGGACTGTGCAACCAGCGCAGCGTGTCAGGGAAACAAAGCCGAGCACGGCCGCTGGTGAGAGCTGGGGGAGGGCTCCTCGCTCAGAAAGGGCAGATGCTGGTGATAATAGAGGAGAATATCCAGCCTTCACCTCCAAATGAGCCCCCGGGTTCTTTTTTTCCCCGGCACAGTCCTTTCCCGTGCTCTGGGGACCGTTCGCGGGGAGGGGGTGAGGCACAGGGGGCTCCCACACCCAGCAGTGCCACACGGGTGGGAAGTGCTGGGAGCGGAAGAAGTGGGATAGGTCAGGGGCTGGAAGGGAGAATGCTGCGGGATCTTTGTCCTCTGGGCAAAGTTTGAGCCGTCTCTGACAATGGATCTTTGTCAGAAAAGCCAGAACATCCTCGGGAGCCATTCCAGCAAGCAGGAACCAGCGAGAAGAGGAGGCTTTGTCTGGGCCCCCAAAGCCAGCGCTGCCCACGCAAGGAGCATCCAGAGCCCACGACTCGGTGTGTCCCAGAGCTCCCAGAGCCCAGTGCTACCAGAACCAGGCACCACTGCGGGATCCAGGGGATTTTGGGAGTTCACACCAACAGCACGACATCTTTAATGGAATTCCTCCCTCTGCCTCGCACAGGTACCTTCCAAGAGCTTCCTCCCTGGAGCTGTCTGTTCTGCGGCTTGTCTCTCCACCCATCACCAGGCTGAAAGAGGGCTGCAGAAGAAAACAAAACCCAAGGCGTTTGAATCTTTCCATGGATGGTCTTGGGTCACTCACAGATTCACTTCCCCCTGCTCGAGGGAGAGGGGACCTTGCCCCCAGCTATTGATCAGCTCTGCCCCAGCACACTCAGCTGATGCTCAGTGCAAAGGCTGTGACCAGTCCTCTCTGCAGCTCTGCCAGCTACAGGCAAAAAGGATTTCATTCCAGGATGTTTAACAACAACACGAAGCAAACAAGTCTCAAGACACTGGGTTTGTCACGGACTTGGATGTAACATTATAATCCTTATCATAGATCAGAATAAAGCACTGGCAAGCTCTGAAGTTAAAGGACATGTGACAACCTCTTCTCTACCCCTTTTGGCCCCAGATCAAAAGACCAGCTACAAAACTGTAAAATGAAATTGTAAAATTAAAAGTAGATTTTATTAAGAGCAAGTGTTACTAAAAGTGAGGTTCTTTTTGCTTTCGTCTGGATTTATGATTAATTTCTCCCTTCTAAGCTTTTCTCTGCAGCCAGCAGAGCATAAAATACACTTCAAGAAAGAAAAGAAAACAGGAAAACATAATTCTCATGTTACCACCTGATTCCAAGGGCTGAGGTTATTACCAAAAAGAGAAAGATTGTCATTAAGTAAGTTGTTAACATTTCAGTAGGGTACGAGGAACAAACTTAGAACTATCTGGGATTGCCAGCTCTCGACTGAGGGTGTGGAGGCCCTGGGATGGAATTCCCAGAGCAGCTGTAGCTGCCCCTGGATCCCTGGAAGTGTCCAAGGCCAGGTTGAATGAGATTTGGAGAATCCTGGGACAGTGTAAGGTGTCCCTCCCCATGGCAGGGGGTGGAATGAGATGAGATTTAAAGTCCTTCCAATTCAAACCAGTCAGGCCTGGGGGCCGTTCCTCTTCCAGCCCCTGTCCCCTGGGCCAGGCGGATCCTGTCCCTCCCGGGCTGCTCTCCAGAGAGCTCCACTCCCTGTCGCCACTATTCTACCGACATCTGCTGGCAGCTGCCTTAGGGAAAAGAGATTTTTCCAGCAGCGCCCTGCGCCCCCTCAGCGGGAACCTCCCTGTGGAGCTGTGTCGTCTCTGAGGGGACCCCCAAAACGCCGCCCAGGACACGCACCTCAGCTGTCTCCTGAGACCAGCGGGTCTCTGGGAACTCAAATTAGTCATTGATGATAATCACTGGGAATCCCGCACGGCCCTTCCAGGGGTTTGCGGAAGGTTTATTTTGAGGTTGCCGTGAGGGAGGTCCGCATCCCCTCAGCCGCCATGGCGGGAACATGGGCAATCACCCGCCTGCTACTCCCATGGCGGGTTTCCGTAGTGTAGCGGTTATCACGTTCGCCTCACACGCGAAAGGTCCCCGGTTCGATCCCGGGCGGAAACACCTGCTTTTTTTCTTTTTTTCTCATATTTCGGGGTGCTCTTTTGTGCACTTTTATTTGAAGTTTTGGGGGAAGTTTTGGGGGATGTTTTTGTGTGTGGTTTTTTTGCTTTGTTTTGTTTTGTGTTACTTTGTTTTTAATTCAGAGTTATTTGCTTGTTTGTTTGTTTGTTTGTTTGTTTATTTCCCCGCCGTCTCCTGACAACTCGGGGCCTCTATCGCGTGTTGGGAAAAGAAGTAACCGGCACCATGCGCCCCATCACTGAGCAGCGCCCGACTCCCGCCAGGGCGCAGCCGGGCGGGCGCTCCGCGTGCCGGTGCATCCCAATTCGGTTCGGATCGGTGACAAACGGGGGGAAAAAAATATAACACGAGGAAGGAAAAATGCGAACTTGCGTTGGCCGGGAATCGAACCCGGGTCAACTGCTTGGAAGGCAGCTATGCTAACCACTATACCACCAACGCCCGCTGATACAGCTCCTCCCGGCTTCCCTCAGCAACATCACCCAGCCCGACCCAACCATTCTCCCGGAACAGGAGATAAAGCACAAGGAAAAATGATCATAGCTCCACAGCCGCCCCAATGAATGCTGAACTAGGGGCCCATCTCTGAGGGCGAGGAAGAATCTTCTCTTCTTGCTTTTTCTATCCTGTATCAGCCTCAGTTCTCTCTGCGCCCACCCTCTCCATGAAGACATTGGAAGGGACTGCCCAGGGAGGCGGCAAACTCACCGTCCCTGGAGGTGTTTAAGGACAGATTTAGCTCCGTGATCTGGATGACAAGGTGACTATCGGTCAGAGGTCGGACTCGATGACCTCAGAGGCCTTTTCCAACACCTAATCTATTCTCTGTGATTTTCTAATAGCTCCGTACTCCCGCAAGCATCTCGTTCCCCCGCCAGAGGCAGTGCTTCCTACCGTGAGGGCCGGGTGCGCTCCCGCCGCGCGCGCGCTCCCGCCACTTCCGCCGCCGGGTGAGAGGTCGCGCCGTGGCCGCCGCCGCCCCCGCGCCCCCGTTTCCGGGGCTGCCCCGCGCCCGGGACATGGAGCGGCACTGACGGAGCCGCCGCCGCCCCCTCCCTCCCCCGCCCTCCCTCCCGCGCAGGAGCCGCCCCCACCCCCGCCCGGCACGGGGAGGTCGCCGCGCCCCGCGGTGAGTGAGGAGGGGAGGGGGGATGGCGGGGACGGGGGGTCCCGCCCTGGGACGGGCAGGGCTGGGTGAGGCCCACGCCTGTGAGGGGCGGCTGGGCCGGGCGGGGGGCGTTTGCCCGCTCCGTGGGCCGCATCCCCGCTGCCCTGGGCTGGGGGTGCCTGAGGGGCCGGGGGTGCGGTGTTCGTGGGCTCCCTCCCCTCCAGGGATGGGAGCCGCCTCTCCTTGCCCCGGGGGGCGTTTGCTCGCCCGGGTTCGTTCCCGGGCCTGGCCCTCAGGGACTCGTTTGCAGTTCACTCCCGCATATGCTGCCCGTGGATGGGGTGATGTGGGACCCCCTGCCCTTGGAGGGGGGTCCCGTGTCCCCCCAGCAGCCCTGGCCAGCCCAGGCGGCTGAGGGGCCGCTCGCTCCGGCACGGGAAGGAGCCGTCTGCAGCAGCGAGGGAGATGGGGGGCACAGGATGCTCCATCCCCGGGGATTCCCCCTCTCCTGCTATCCCAAATCCCGGCCTTTCCTCTGCACCAAGGGCAGAGTTCCCGGCGAGAGCTGCACAGGAACACGGGCTGCTGGCAGCCTTTGCCAGAGCTCATCCCTCTCTGGAGAGATTCCCACAGTTTTATCCCACCCTCAGCAGCTTTAATTTTTGGAGATCTTAAAGCTCACAGCCACGACAGGGACACGTTGTAAGGGTTCCTGTAGGTGACTCTGTTCCTGTGCTCCATTGGCTCTTCCCGAATGATTCACGCTGGTTCCTGATCTCTTTTGTCTATTTTGCTCAGTTTCTTTTTTTTTTTCCTCCTGGTTCAAGATTTTACTGTTCCTTCCCCGTGTAAAATGTGTGATCTGTGCTGGGTGCAATGAGGGTTAGGATGTTCCTCAGAATCATTAAAATCACAGAGCAGCCGAGCCTGGCAGGACCTCAGGAAGTCTCTGGTCCAGCCCCCTGCTCTAGGCAGGGTCAGCTGGGAGATCAGACCAGGTTACTCAGCATTCCTGAGCATCGCTCCTGCTGTCCTTCATGCCTGCATCAAAAACTGCCCTTAAATTGCGGAATGCAGCTGCTTCCTCCCTCTCTGCTCTCCTCTGCAGCGGAGGAGTTTCTTTGTGATGCTTTGTCTCTCCTGGTCCCCTGTGAATTCGTTTTTGGTGGAGAAATGGCTGTTTGGGGAGAGCAGGAGCCTTGACAAAAGGTGCTGGTGGGTCTTGAGTGTGTCTGTGATTCAGAGCTAAAGATCTTTGTACTTGGGGAGAGGGGATGGCAGTGAAGCACCTTCCTGTGCTCCTGGAGAACAGATTGGTGTGGGAGCCAGGGTTCCTCGTGGCAGCAGGCTGAAGCACAGGGAAGCATTATTCAGGCTTGGAAGATAAATGTGTTTTTTATGTCCCAGGTGGGACTGTGACCCTCTGGCTCGCTCCTTATGGTGTGTCCTTTGTTTGACTCTTCCCTCTTAAGTGTATGGGCCAGACCTCTGTTTTATGAGTTTTTAGTACCTGATACTTGCAAGAATTCCAAGATTTTGGAAAGGGGATGACGGAAAGGTTCAGTACTCAAGATCCTTGGATTTTACGAAGAATTTTCTGGGGAAGAGCAAGGCAAACCCCAGAGTTCACTGAGCCTCGTTCAGATGAAGTCTCTCAGATTTATCAGGGCTATTCAAATCCAGGCTGTGCCGACAGAACAGATTTGGACCAAGGAATGAAACCCAAGGATTTAATTATTCCTCCCCGCTCAGCTGGAAATGTGACCTGTGGAAGATGATTTTATCCAGCAGTTGTATGAAATCTCCTTTCTCCCCTCTTCCTCCCCAGTTTCCTGTCCTGCCCAGCTCTCTGAGTAGTTAATGCAGAAGATAAAGAGGGTTCGTCTGGAAAACGAGACTGCAGGAAGTTGGAGAAGGTACGTCCAGGTCCCTGCGGGGACTCTGTGTGCTGTGGGACAGAGCAGCAATCACCTCTGCACCGAGAGGGCTCTGAGAAATCCCATCTGTACAGTCCTGCCCAGGGAGCTCTGTGTCAGGATCTGTGAGTCAGGAAGTGACTCAGGACAATAACTTCTTTCACTCACTTCCAATACCGAGCTTTACAGTTTTTTCCGGGTTCTGATTTCCCACCTGTGCTTGTTGTCCCCTCCAGACTAACACCTTCCCCCAGAGGAGGGCTTGGCTCACCCACCTCACCTGACAGGGCACAAATGGCATTAAAAGACCCCCAAGGGGCAGCTCCATGTTTTTGGGAGTGGAGAGAGCAGTGTTCCTGCAACAGCTCTGAGTCATCTCAGTCCCTGCCTCAGCGTGGGGCGGAAGGGACAGGGCTTCTCCAGCAAGGTGGAAATCTTGGATGCTGTTATTGCTGCCTTAAGATGGTTAATAACTGGTGTCTTGATCCAGCTCACGTCTGAGTAATGTAATCCCAAAATCTACCCTGAGATAAGTTACTCCTTGTGTTTGTTTACTTACACACGCAGTGTTGCCAAATATTGACTACGTCTTTTTCCAGAGGTGGCTGTAGTGACAAAGGCAGAAATCTGAGTTTCCTTTTACTCTCTATCATGGCAGGATCTAAGTTTTAGAGGTTTTTTTCCCTTCTAGTGCAAGGTGTCCCTGCCCATGGCAGGGGTTTGGAATTGGATAATCTTTAAGTTCAAACTATTCTGTGATTTTGTGAGAGTCCACCAGGTTCCAGCAATGCCAGTGATAAATCCCAACACTCTCACCTCAGTTTGTGGCTGCTTTGCTTATCCCACTTCCCTACTCCATTCTTGTGTCCAAATCACCAGGGTGAGAACAGTGCCAAGCTTAGAGCTGTGCTGTTGACATGATAAAATCATGGCAGTATGGTTTGGAAGGGCCTCCAGGCTCCAGTTCAGCTGGGGACAGGTACCAGTATCACATTTGTGGACTGGTTTTAAAGGTTAAGCTTTCGTTTGTGATGAGCCAGCCTGGCTGAGTGAAATGGATTCATCAGCTGGGTGCGAGTTAACTCAAGGGCCAGGCTTTGTGAGCTAAAGCCAGAGTATTTGACTGGCTGAGTTGATCTGCAGTGGGATGGGGTTGGGAGAATTGCACTCAGTTTATGGATTTTCATGGCCTTTCTGTCTTGTGTTTCTGACAGGCAGCACTTCTGCCTTCAGCTGTGATTTTGGCTGCTGCAGTGGAGAGTCTGGATACAGGCAGAGGCCACAAACACACAGTCTGTGTGACATCTCATCATGTTCTCTTTTGTGGTTTCACTTGGGCTTCCTGCCTGCCTTTGATTGGAAAATACTCCTCTTTATCCATTTTCAAGCTGTGGATTTACTGCTGGGCAATAGGTACCAGGAGTACCTAGGGAATTATTTTGGGACCTTGTTCTAGTGTTACTTTTGGCACATTTTGTACAACTTAGGGACTTAGGAGTCTGAGGAGATGTTACATTTTCAGCCCTTGCACAAGGCTGATTCTGTCTCCTTGGAGCAAAATTCTCCAGTAAGCTGAAGTTCTTCTGAAATTCTCTATAACATTCTTTCAGGTACCTCCAAAACCCCTCACGTGTCCTCTTGGAGGGCCATCCTACCTCTCAAGTGGGGTGTCAGAAACAGGTTTCCCTAGTCCTCAGCTCATTCCTGCTTTACAGTGGATGACATCACTGACCTTGGGCAAGTCTGTGGGTTCACCTCACCTCAAATTAAAATTTGTGTTAATGTGGAGGTGGTTCTTGTCCTCTTATTCCACACCTGCTCACTTGGAGATCTCTGAGGAATGTGTGCCACGTTTCTTAGGATACAACCAGGGGCTGCTCCTGCTGCCTTCTCTCTCTTAGCAAAGCAGTTGCACTTTCTCTTCCTGTTTTCCCATCTCTCTTGCTTCATTCCTGGCCTCAGTACCTCCTCAGGTAAGTGAGTTGTTGTTTGAACCTCTCTCCCCAAGTGATGGCCAGGTTTTCCTTTGGGATAGGAAGGGAATTCCACTTCTGTGGTCTCACAGGGCAGGAGTTTATGTGCCTTTACGATAGATCATAGCTTTGATGACATACTCATCTGGATTCCTGGAGTGGTTTTCCTTTGAGTCAACCTGCTTGCTGTCTGCACCAGAATCTGCTGCTTGTGCTTCCTTTAACAGCTCATTCCTAGAGCCAGCCCTGGCAGAGGGAGTTTTCTGAGGTCATTTACAGGATTCCATATGGGATGGGAGATGGACTTTTCTTTCAATATGTTTAAAATTTAATCCTTGAGTGCAGAGAATCCCAGGATCTGCAGTTTAAGGTGCACCTGCTTGATTTTAAGACTTAATTCTCTCCCTCTACTCCTCCCTCAGTTTTTTGCCCAGTTCTGAAGGGGAAGCGAGGATGACTGCAGTGGACACGCTCTCGGACAGCTCTGAGGTGGTCGAGATGGAGGATGTGCCTTCCCAATTCCAGGTGCAAAAGCATTCTTGGGATGGGCTGCGTGACATTATTCACAGCAGCAGGAAGTACTCGGGCATGATAGTGAACAAAGCTCCCCATGATTTCCAGTTTGTCCGGAAAACAGAGGAGTCCAGCCCGCACTCGCACCGCCTCTATTACCTGGGTAAGCCTCGTGGTAATCCGGGGGAACACGGGGCTCTTCCAAACTCAACAGGCAGGGGAAGGGATGGGAGGGATCTCCCTCTGTGGGCTGGGGAGCTGAGACTGGGTAACGTGGCTCAAGGCTTGCAGGATCTTCCGCAAACCTGGGACTGAGCAGGGGCTCCCCAGTGCCAGACAAGGCAGGGATCAGCTGTGGCAAGGGGAAGTGTTGGCCAGCCAGCACTTCCGTGTCCTTTGTCACGCAGGGCATGGGGCGGGAGAAGGGATGTTCCTCACGCTCAGGACTGCCTCGTGCCTCTGTAGCTTGGGAGAAATGGGATTTACTTGCTTCATTAACCAGACTGACTTTCCAAGAAATTTGCTGTCAGTAATGACTAATTATATGTTGCAACATATTAATGGCAGGGTGGTGGTGTCTCCTGCTTTATTAAGTGTCATGAAGTTAAAATGATTTCAAGAGCAGGGAAGAAAACTGAGGTGGGAATGAGCTGTTCCTGGCATTTACAGGGAAATATCCCTTTCCTTCAGTGGGACTCAAAGCAGAATTCCGTGTTGTACAGGTCCCTTTTTACAGATGGAGCCATGGTGTAATTAGTGACAGAGTTTTTGGATTTTAGTAACTGGATAATTTTGTGGCTGGTAACATGGGAAGCTTTATAGACTATAAAGAATTTGTTGTGCTTTGGGGCATGAGCTGATCGTTACTGGGCCAGTACAAAAATTGCCGGATGTGCAACTCTGTGCAGTGACTGCTGCCCTGAAGTGACCCTGCTGCTCTTCCTCCTTTTTCCAGATTTGAGTGTAGGTCACTGTAAGATGCTGGATTTGAGGGACTCATTTGTTTTGTCACTGAGCAGCTCCCGTGTGCCAGTGACTTGATTTGTGTAGTTCCCATAAATTCTTGGGACACAAGTGCTGTTCTGAAGGGCAGGATCCAGAGCTGGCATATTTTTCTTGTCAAGTCTGAGCAGTGAGGCTTGATTTAAAGCTGAATGTATTTCCAGTTCACTTTGATACTGGTTTTGATCTGGATGATTAAAGAGCTAAGTGGCTAATTTTAAGTTTTTTAATGTTCTGTTGTATGAAATGGCAACCAAACCAGCTACTGGGTGGTTGGTGTTCTGCCAGGGTGTGACTGTTCCAGGAGCCAGAACCAGGAATGAGGATACACGAGCGCCTTTTCAGTGCTTCCTTCCTTAAGGAATCGTACAGGGCTTAGAGCAGATTAATCCCTCAGTTAAGATCAGCATCAGCCAGGTAATCCCAGGGTACCTCTGCTCAGATGTCCCTAATAAAGGGTAAATTCTGATTTAAATGCTGATTCTTTTGCCATAATAATGGACACTCCCAGGGATGGGGCAGCCACAGCTTCTCTGGGCAGCCTGTAAGTTCAAAGTGTTTAACTCAGTGGGCTGTTACTGCTCCAGCATCAAGTAGCATTTTAAAGTGTTTAAATGAAACTGAGGAGTGGATGGAGACTCCTGATGAACTTTACTGTAGGGTTGAATATTTCACTTGGAAGCAAAGTAAACTGTCTTTTGGGGAGGAAGGCAATATTTTCCTTGTAAATGCCAGTTGATTGTAGTCAGCCTGAGATCATTGGAGAAAGTTCTAGCATAAGGGGAAGTCCAGGTCACAGTTGCCTGAGTGTCAGATACGTGTATCCAGAGTCATTTGTTCCCCTCTGCAGTTTTTCCTGTATGGCCATCTTCAATCATTCCTGGGCCATCCCCACAGAGTTTTTTATGTTGTATGGTGGCAGATGCTGCTTATGTTAAACACCACATGCTCAGCACTTTGGTGTTCCTGGATCTCTGAGGATTAGATCCTCACATATTGCTCTGCTTCCCGAGCACTTATTAATATTTCAGCTTTAATTTGAAGTAACTACTGCTGGGTCAGCCAGCTCAGAAATCTCTCTGTTCTGCCCAGAACATGTGCAGAGTAGGCAGTATCAGGGCACATATCCCTGTGTGAATTTCTGATCCAGGGAGTCTCTGCAGCATAAGTAGAGGGCAAGTTCACGGTCTTTGTTTTTGTGGAAACTGTCAAAATCACGTGTCAGGATATTTGATGGTTGTTTTGGAAGTTGGATGAAGGCCAGGAGCTCATTTGATAACCACAGTCAAAGGCTTATGTAAAATGACAAGGTCTTTTGACTCTGTAGGATACTGTTTCACATTTGAATGGGCTCTCTGGAGCTTCCAAGCTTTTCCTTCCCCCCTTGCAGGCTGCTGCCTTGGCCTGAACCAAGTCCCTGTAGCAAATTTCTGTATGAGAAATGTGGAGAGTAATGTTGAGTCACCCGTTCAGGGAGTGGTGCTCTTAGAGTGGGGCTGGGGCATGGAAGGCAGGCACAGAGGGGAAAATTGGACCTGATACATTCTGGAGAGGTGGAATATTAAATCTTGCCTAGGAAAATTCCAAGCAAATGAATATCTAAATGGTTTAGATGTTACTCTGGGATGGATCTGGGAAGGAAAGTGGGTAAAGGTCTCTGGGCAGCCCCAGCCCCTCTGTTTCCAAACTTCTGTTTGAATTTGTTTGTGGGCCTCTTTGTCCTGGTTAACTCATCTTAAGTACCATGATGCTTTTGTCCTCCTAATAGGAATGCCATATGGTAGCAGAGAGAATTCCCTTCTTTACTCAGAGATTCCCAAAAAGGTACGGAAGGAGGCCTTGCTGCTCTTGTCCTGGAAACAGATGCTGGATCACTTTCAGGTAAGCCAGGGTGGGAAGAGCCTGGGGGAACTGGGTGATGCTGTGGGGCTGCTGTGGTGGGGACATTTGTGTGGTGTCTGCCATCCTTCCTGCTTTCACAGTGTTGGGAAAGTTGAGTTTAATTGCTGCTTCTGCCCTACACTGTTGGGAGTGCACCAGAAAGGGAGGGAATTTTCCCCTCCCTGGTTTCAGTATCTTCATGTCCTTTGTCACTGACAGCATCGAAGGGTGTTGGTCTTTTCTCCCATCCTTAAAAAGTTCCTGGTGGAACAGAATTTATCTGTCTTGACCCCATTTGGGCTGCGAGTTCTCTCCAGGGTAATTCAAGATCCCGGAAGAACTTTTGTTTGCAGTGTCTGACATGGAAACTGTTTGTGAAGGCTGCAGATAACGTCATTAAGTTAATTGGTTACATCTGATTTGCATAAGCAGAGCAAGCATAGCTGTTCTCAGTTCATGCTGAAGTGCCAACTGCAGAACTGAGAGATTCACAGCTCGGCCCTCCTGCAGAGGGAAGTTTGGGGGGTGTGGTGGGTTAAGGCCTCCTGGACCCACAGCTGTAGCCTGCAGTGCAGGAACTGGGGACCTGTACCCTGACACTGCTGCCTGTTTGAGCTGGGCTGTTGTGACAGGCTCAGAGCACTCCTGTGAACATTCTTCTCCTTGCAAATCCTTTCAGATATTCCTTTCCTTCAATTCTAGGCAACCCCTCACCACGGGATGTATTCCAGAGAGGAGGAGCTCCTGAGGGAACGCAAGAGACTGGGTGTCTTTGGGATAACATCTTACGATTTCCACAGTGAGAGTGGCCTGTTCCTCTTCCAGGCCAGCAACAGCCTCTTCCACTGTCGAGATGGGGGCAAGAATGGGTTCATGGTGAGTCTGACAGGGATTTCCTGCATCCTGAGGGATGTCACCTCAAAGGGGCTTGATGGTTTAGATTGGAGATGGCTGCATGTGGAATCCCAGGCTGGACTGGGGTGGAAGGGACCTTGAAGCCCATCCCAGTGCCACACCCTGCCATGGGCAGAGACACCTTCCACTGTCCCAGGTGCTCCCAACCTCAGTGTCCAGCCTGGCCTTGGGCGCTGCCAGGGACCCAGGGGCAGCCCCAGCTGTGCCAGGGCCTCACCTCCCTCACAGGAGGGTTCTCCTGGAGCCCCTTCATGCACTGCAAGATACTTCTCTTCTTCAGTGAGCACTCCCAGCTCTCCCAGCCTGGCTCCAGAGGGGCTCCAGCCCTTGGAGCATCTCTGTGGCTCCTCTGGACCTGCTCTAGCAGGTTCACATCTTCCACATCTTCATCTGTTTGGTTATGGTGGTTGTTCTTGTGTCCTGTCAGGGGTTTGCCATCATCCCCCAGGCTGTGCTGTGTCTCTGGTTTAGGCTTTTTCCCTGCAGAGCTGGGAGCTGGTGTGGCACCCAGCTCTGTGTGTGTCTCTTGCCGTAGGTGTCTCCAATGAAACCTCTGGAGATCAAGACTCAGTGCACGGGGCCACGGATGGATCCCAAAATCTGCCCTGCTGACCCAGCCTTCTTCTCCTTCATTAACAACAACGACCTGTGGGTGGCAAACATCGAGACGGGCGAGGAGAGGCGGATGACGTACTGCCATAAAGGTAACGAGGCTTCCTCCAGCCCCAGAAGGGAATTCCTGCTGAGGAATCTGGCCTGCAGTACCCACATTCCTGCTTTATTTTTTACAAGTGCATTTGTCTTTTGGGTCAGCATTTTCCAAGGAGCTGTAAATGCAAAATGCAAATGCTGTCTCGTCTTTGTTCCTCTCCAGGCTTATCCAATGTTCTGGATGACCCCAAGTCTGCTGGAGTAGCCACTTTTGTCATTCAGGAGGAGTTTGATCGGTTCACGGGCTATTGGTGGTGTCCCACAGCTTCCACAGAAGGTCAGTCTCTGTTCTACTCATCAAATCCTGGTGCTGTGACTGCTGCCTCCTGCTAGGAATGAGGTTCTGAGCATGATATTCCTTTGGTCTGGGTTTGGACTGTTCCTGGGGAGAACACCTGAAGGAACAAAGCACTGAGAGGATTATAATTGTGCAGTGTTTGCAGGTGGTCACTGAGAGCTGGGGCTGTACAGGTGTTCCCTCTGCACCAGTGCTCCAGGCAAGGCAGAAGCAGCAGGAAATGCTGTTGCAAACATTCCTGCTCTCTGTCCCAGGTTCAGAGGATTTGAAAACACTGCGGATCTTGTATGAGGAAGTGGATGAGTCAGAGGTGGAGATAATTCATGTTCCTTCACCTGCCTTGGAGGAGAGAAAAACAGATTCCTATCGGTACCCCAGGACAGGTGAGTGAATCACGTGGGGCTGCTGAGGCAGCTCTGGACTCCTGCTGGAATCAGCAGTGGAATTGGGGCTATAAACTTTGCATCATTAATCTGGGTACTTACTGGGATGTTAGAAACTGGTTGTAAATGCTGAGACCTAATTGACTCTCCGATCCCAAAATCTGCTGCAAGAAAGGCTGAACTTTAAATCCCAGCCCTAAATGAAAGGATTGCTGAGGAAGTGGAATATATCTGATGGCTTATGGTGGAATACATTCTGAATCCCATCTTTCCTTTCCCTCCTGGGAACATGCACAGCCAGCTAGGGAAGGCAAAGCAAACTGCTCCCATTCCCTGAATGACTCTGGTGTTTGCTCACATGCATATTGGATATTTGTAAATTCACACAGAGCCGTTTCAGTAGGACCAAGGGCAGTTCTTCTTTAGGAGCTGTATTTTGTGTAACCACAGAATGTTCAACTTGATCATCTTGATGTTTTTTCACTTCTCTGCAGGCAGCAAAAACCCCAAGATTACATTGAAACTGGCAGAATTTAAAACAGACAGCAAGGGTAAGGTAAGTGATAACTCAGAAGGGGACATTGCACAGGAGGGTTTTTGAAACTCCCTAGAATTAAAACAAGGTCACAGAGAAATCCTAAATAGTGTTAGTCTGAGTTTTTTATTCTCTTGTAGTACCTGTTTCTCTTATGTGTTTGTTCAAGAAACAGAAAGACTTGAAAATGCTGAGAATTATTCTGGGGGAGATTCATCTGGGAATGTGGAGGGGAGGGGGAAGTGGGGCTTGCCTGCTACACCGTGGCAGACACAGGAGGGCTGGAGCCAGGTCTAATCCGGGGCTTCAGTCCCTGCCTGTGGCCTTTCCTGTGGCTGAATGCCAAAATCATTTTGCTTTGAAGCCTGTTTTCCCCTTCTCTTCCTGCTCTTTGTAGCAAGGCTTGCTTCTCCTGGCCTGACCCTTGCTGATGCCAGTAGCTAAACTTCCTTGTTCTGCCATCTCCCTGAGCTTCCCTGGGAGGAGGTGATGAGCTCTGGTGCTCTGATTTGATGTTGGGCCTTGGTTTTGCTGCAGATTGTGTGTGCTCAGGACAAAGAGCTGGTGCAGCCCTTTTCTGCCTTGTTTCCCACTGTGGAGTACATTGCCCGTGCTGGATGGACCCGGGATGGCAAATAGTAAGTTCATTTTCCTCCCAAAAGAACTTTCCCAAGGGCTCCTCTGGTTGCAGACCCTCAACATGCTTCTTCTGTGTCCATGACCTGGTTTTAAAGCCCTGAGTGCCAGAATATTGAATATTTGGCTTTAGTGTTGTAACATCCTAAAAGTAGGGATGAGGCACAGCGGAGTGACGGGCTGTGGGGTTTGTCACAACCAGAGTTAAATGACATGGATACATTAAGTGGGCAGTCCTGGGGAATTCTTTGGGGTTGAAGGTGTTTAACACAGGTAACACAGTGTTTCCTGCTGAAAATGGGGGTGTTCTGTGGGCAAGTTTATCTTTGTTTGTTGGCACAGCTTGTCATGACAGCCTGAATCACAGGACAGGGGCAGGGTCTGTGGTGCCACATCCTTCGTGCAGCATGTCCAGAGGGAAGGATTGCTCCAGATGGGATGCACAGTCTTGTCTGAAGAGTTACGGAATTCATCCCAATCTGATTGAAATTTTAAAGTTCTTAATTTTTCCCCCTCCTGAGCTTGCTTGGCTGTTAACTGGTGTGTGTGCAGATGAAGTTAAGGTGATTTGGCTGTCTTTGAAGGTGGCGTTCTGTAACTCGTCATTAATTTTCTGCTCTGGAAAGGAAATTTAGAGAGCTTTCCAGCAGGTAATCCCAGAGGTGATTGTGATGTTCTGCACCAGAGCTTATCTAAATGTGCTGAATATCTCAGTTCCTGCAGTCCTGCAGCGCTGGGGGAGAACTGCCTCTTTTCAAATCTGTCTTTCATGGTGGAGCTCCCCTGGACGCAGTCGCAGGCCTCGGGGTGGCCGTGCTTTGCCATGTGTCGTGCTGAGAGCCTGCAGTGCAGCACCACTTCAGGGACTCTCCTTGGAGGGGAGCAGCTCCTTCCCCTGCACTCGAGTTGGGGCTGTGCCTCCCTGCCAGAGCGCGAGGAGGAGGCTGCAGACGGAGCTCCTGGAGGGTGATCACTGGAGCTGGGGGAGAGCTGGAGCACAGACAGTGCTTCCTGATGGAGGGGTGTCCAAGGAGGAGTTCCATTCTGGAGACAGGGCTCTGTCAGCAGTGCTCCCTTGGAACAGGCGCTGGCAAATCTGTCAGACATCTCGTCTGAGCGATACCCCTGTGAAATACCAGAGCTGTCTGGCAGTACGTGTGTGTTGGCACAGCTTCCAGGGGATTAGAAAGCAGCAGTGATGAGAAAAGCTTTGCATTCAGATGCCCAAATCCTTTCTGGCAGTAGGGGGGAAGAAAGGGATGCATGTTCCATGTTGGAAAGGGACCTCTGTTCTGTGGTACTGACATTCACCTCCGACTTCTTTCCCCAGCGCCTGGGCTATGTTCCTAGACAGACCTCAGCAGCGGCTCCAGCTAGTCCTTCTGCCTCCAGCACTCTTTATTCCAGTCCCAGAAAATGAGGAGCAGCGTGCTGAATTTGCCAAAACTGTGCCAGAAAATGTCCAGCCATTTGTGATCTATGAAGAAACCACTGATGTGTGGATAAATGTAAGAGGCTCGGGGCTGGGAGCAGAACACAGGCTGCCCCTTCCTCCCCTCAGTTAACCATCTCCTGTTGATTGGGTGTCCAGTTAAGTCCTTGCTCCAGCAGCTTTGCTACTCAGCAGTCCCAAACTTGGTGTTGAATCAGGGCTTTGATAAAGCAAATCAGTCACTCACAGGTTTCTCATTTTGTGTGGCAGGTTCATGACATCTTCTATCCTTTCATCCAGCCGGAGGGGGAGGAGGAAGAGCTGTGCTTTATCCGAGCCAACGAGTGCAAAACGGGGTTCTGTCACCTGTACAGGGTGACAGCGATCCTGAAGCCAGGCAGCCACGACTGGGTGCAGCCCTGTGTCCGCAGTGAGGGTAAGGGCTGCAGCCCTGGGAGCTCCCCCTCCTGCTGGCCTGTCCTTTGGGGAGGGCAGGGATTTATTCTTGTGGTATCTCTTATAGATGATTTCAAATGTCCCATCAAGGAGGAGATTGCCCTGACTGGTGGGGAATGGGAGGTGCTGGCGAGGCATGGATCCAAGGTAGGGGTTATTTTTATTCCCTTGCAGTGTCTCAGCTCTGCATTGTCTGCCCCCAGTCCTGGCCTGAGCCCTCCCTTACGCCTGGGACCTGCTAGAACTGCTTAAGCTTCATTTTGTTGCTGTTTTTATTGCTGCCTCTGCTTTCCCCAGAAGTGCTGTAGGCCAGTGCACATGGATCTGATTGCCTTCTTAATCAGACTTCGGATTGCTCCTTAGGTAAATCCCAGGAGTGGGTCAGGCCATAAAAAAGGACACAAGTTTGAGGTTTAAGAGCAACAAAGAACCATTTTGTGGAGAAGCTGGGGATTGCTGCCTTTGCTGAGGCATTTTAACTCCAATGAGTTCTTGCAATGTGGAAATGTGTCCTGGCACTCAGACTGAACTCTTGGTCTCCAGCTGATCCCTCAGCAGAGCCTTTAGGAAGAAGGCAGCTGGGGAATATAGAGCAATTTAGAATATGGAGAAGCTGTATCTGTTGTCGCTTGCAGAACAGCCAGAAATGAATTTTTATTAATCTTGTAGAAACCTAGTTTCATTTTTGCTTCAGGAATTAACTCCTAGTCTGATCTTTAACACTCCCAGGTGATTTCTGTCAAAATAAAGACCTTGTCTGTTCATTTCCAATTAATCTGGATTTTCACTTCTCGCTTTTTAAAAGACCAACAGCTCCAAGCTTTTGGTTTCTGCTGCTTTTCCTCAATCTGCAATTAACCTGCTGTCCCTCCCCATGTGGATTCTCACTGTACATGCTGTTGATTTTGGCCACAGCTCTTCCCTGCATGTGTTACGGCTAAAATTGTGTTAGCAGCAATTATTTTGATGCATTTGTTGCTCCACAGGGCTCTGCCTGGTTTTCCTGGCCAATTGAGTTGGATATGTTTTTCCCTTTGCTGTTCACAGGGGTCTTCAAACTGTAGGTTAGCCAGAAATAGAATTTGGAAACTGTAAGGTGGAAAAACAGTTCAGTTACTGTTGTTGGATCAATGCAGGATTTAAAAGCTGTCGCCTCTGTTCCTGCCTCACTGGGTGGTTTTTAGAACCAGCTTTATCTAGACAGTAAAAAACCTATTTTAATGTGTCTCAAAGTTTGGTGCTGAGAGCTGTTAGACTGGTCCTCCCACAAATGGGAATTCATTACCATGAAAGCAGGTACCTGTGCCTTTATAATGCAGCCATGCAGGCGGTGGCAGGTGAGGAGTGGGCTGTTCTCCCAGGGAACAAGGGACAGGAGCAGAGGAAACAGCCTTGCATTGCTCCAGGGGGTTCAGGCTGGAGATGGGGGGAATGGCTTCACTGGGAAGGTGATCAGGCACTGGGACAGGGCAGCAGGGAGTCACCACCACTGGAAATGTTCAGATGTGGATGTGGCACATGGGGTGAACAGGGTGCTGCTGGCTTTATGGTTGATTTTGGAGGGGTTTTCCCATTTCCTAAAGGATTCCATGGTTCTGTAAGATGCCATATAAGCACAGAATGTTCCTTGTCAAGAGGATGGTTTCTTTTTAACCTGCAGGGAACAAAGCCCAAATGAATTTGCTCATTAATAAGCAAATGCTTTGAGTCTTTAACAAAAAGGCTGAGGGGCTGCTCTCTGTCACTGCATTGTGTTGTCTGCAGTTCTCCGTGTGCTGTGTGTGTTCTCTGACCCCTCAAGCCCCTGCCCTGAGCAGCCCTGTCGTGGTCTGTGTGTGTTCTGGGCTGGCAGAGGAGCAGAGCTTGTCCCTGCCTGTCCCTGAGCCCTCTCTCCTGGCACAGATCTGGGTCAATGAGGCCACCAAGCTGGTGTATTTCCAAGGCACGAAGGACACTCCGCTGGAGCACCACCTCTACGTGGTCAGCTACGAGTCTCCCGGGGAGATCATGCGCCTCACCACTCCAGGCTTCTCCCACAGCTGCTCCATGAGCCAGGTTTGTTGTTTCTTGGGTTCCCATCTCCTGACTGACAGGGCTAACTGGGAATGGCAATGACTCGTGGCCAGTAACGAGTCCTGAGCGCTGCTCCAGATGTGGGCAGTGCAGCACCTCGTTCCCTGACTGTCCTGTGTTCCCTGCCAGAACTTTGACATGTTCATCAGCCACTACAGCAGTGTGAGCACTCCTCCCTGTGTGCACATCTACAAGCTCAGCGGCTCCGACGATGACCCGCTCCACAAGCAGCCCAAGTTTTGGGCCAGCATGATGGAGGCAGCCAGTAAGTCCTGGAGAAGGTGCCAGTGGGGCCCTTCAGGGAGAGCTCTCCCAGCAGTGGTGGGGAGGGAAGATGAATTGTGTTACCTTGTGGGGGAGATACTTCTCACTCACCCAGGAAATGCTGTCTGGGCTTTTGAGGTGTTTCACACATTGAGCAAAGGTCATGCTCAGAGGTGTACAGAGTTGACACACCCACAAGGATGTGGTTTTACTGTGGAATTACTGAGTGGTTTAGGTGAGAATGGACATTAAAGTTCATGTTTTCATGCCCTGCCATGGACAGGTACATCTTCCACTAGTCCAGGTTTCTCCAAGCCCTGTCCAACCTGCCCTTGAACACTTCAGGGTGTTTTTTTGCTAAGTCTTGGTGTGGTTTGGTGTTGAAGGAGCCCTGCCCTGGCTCAGGTTTGGACAGAGCTGGTTCAGGGGGGTGGCAGCAGAGCCTGCTCAGTCCCTCAGCACTGTGTGTGACCCTCCTGCTGCAGGCTGTCCCCCAGACTACGTCCCCCCAGAGATCTTCCACTTCCACACCCAGTCAGACGTGGAGCTCTATGGAATGGTCTACAAACCCCACGATGTCCAGCCTGGCAAGAAGCATCCCACGGTGCTCTTTGTGTACGGAGGCCCTCAGGTAATAACTGGGGAACTTCTGGGCCCAGGGCTGGGGCTGCTGCCCAGGGCAGAGTTCTGTCAGTCGTGCATCAAGACTTGCACTTAGCAATGTCACAGAATCATGGAATGGTTTGGGTTGGAGTGACCTCAATGCCCATCCAGTCCCACCCCTGCTGTGGGCAGGGACACCTTCCATTATCCCAGGTTGTCAAGAGATCCAGGCTGGCCTTGAACACCTCCAGGGGTGGGGCAGCCACAGCTTCTCTGGGCACCCTGTGCTAGGGCTTCACCACCATTACAGCAAAAACCTTCCTCCTAATATCTAAACTTACTCCTTTTGTCCCTGTGTTTGACCTCTGCTTCAAACCTCAGATGACTTTTCCAGCGTGTGCTTTGATTTCCATGCTCTGATAGCTCGATGAGTGGCTGCTGTCCAGCTCAGGATCCTCCACTGACACAGGAAGGCACTGGAAGGCAGCTGCTCAGCTCTGAAGCTCTTCCTCCCTCCTTGTGCAGGTGCAGCTGGTGAACAACTCCTTCAAAGGCATCAAGTACCTGCGGCTGAACACGCTGGCATCCCTGGGCTATGCTGTGGTGGTGATTGATGGGAGGGGATCGTGCCAGCGGGGCCTCAAATTTGAAGGGGCCCTGAAAAATCAAATGGTAACGTCCTCCTTGTGCTGGGGAATATCTGATTGTTTGTTTGTGCTTCCTAAAAGTGGTGGCTGCTTATTTCCTCTGTGTGTTCCTGCCTCAAGTTTCTAAATTTTTCCAGTCTGCTAACATGAGTCTCCTCGTTGCCTTTCAGGGTCAGGTGGAGATAGAGGACCAGGTGGAAGGTTTACATTATGTAGCAGAAAAATACGGGTTCATCGACTTGAGCCGGGTCGCCATCCACGGCTGGTCCTACGGGGGCTTTCTGTCCCTCATGGGGCTCATCTGTAAACCCAACGTCTTCAAGGTGAGCCTGCACATGGGGCTGGCACCTTTGGGACACTTGGCTCTCACAGCTTCTGTCCCTCCTGGCGGCTGGAATTGGTGTTTTGGCTTGTTTGTGGTGGACAGGTGGAAATGTCCCCCTGTCCTTCCTGTAGCTCCCAGCTCCAGTCCCGTGTCCTGCTGCAGTTCATCCCTGGCTGGGGCTGGAGCAGGATGGCTCTGGGATGGGCTTGGTCTGCCATGCAGGGCAATACTGATGTGCTGTTCCCCATCCTGAGTGCCCAGTACAGTTTCTGGATCATTGACAAGTCCTCCTTGCAGAGGGGAGGCCTTTTAGTGCTGATGTGCAGGAATTTGCCCCACTGTGACCACAAGAGGAACAGCAGGAGGGGGAATCTGGGTTCTGTGTGGGATTGCTGAAGGAGAATCCTGATCTGAGTGACAGAACAGCCCAGAGGCTGCTCTTTCCTGCCTCTCCAGGAGAGCAGGGAACACCTGGGCTGCTGAGCAGGTGATAATGGAGGCTGTGTGGTGCCACCTCTCTGTTTGACAGATTGCCATAGCAGGTGCCCCTGTCACCGTGTGGATGGCCTACGACACCGGCTACACCGAGCGCTACATGGATGTCCCCGAGAACAACCAGCAGGGCTACGAGGCTGGCTCGGTGGCACTGCACGTGGAAAAGCTTCCCAACGAGTGAGTACCTTCCCCAGACCTGCTCCTGGGCCTGCTCGGTGCCACCTCTGCTCAGTCCCAGAGGAATGGAGAGGTTCTGATCCGCTTTAACTCGGCAGCAGCTGAGCCAGAGCATCCCCAGCCCCCTGCCAGGGAGGGCTTGAGGCCCGTGGCCATGGCCTGGCACTGCTCTTGCTGGGGTTTGGCTTGTCCAGCTGGCAGCTCTTTGCTCAAACCCGCTGCAGAGCTTTTATCTGGTGCCTCATCGTGTTTTCCATCTGGTTTCTCATCCTGTTTCTCTCCTTATCTCTCACCCCATGTCAAGGCCAAACCGTTTGCTGATCCTCCATGGCTTTTTGGATGAAAATGTGCACTTTTTTCACACCAACTTCCTGGTATCGCAGCTAATCCGGGCTGGAAAACCTTACCAGCTGCAGGTAGGAGGGGCAGGAGTGGGGAGGGAAGGTTCCATAAATGTGGAGAAGGATCCCTGCTGTGTGTTGTGGGGATGGGAGGAGATGGAGACAGCTCCCCCACATCCTGTTGTGGTGCTGGTGGCAGTGAACACCTCGTGGACTGGAGAGGAGGCCGGGAGGTGGCACTGTGGCTGTTCCATGGCTGGCAGATGTGGCATGTGCAGCAGGGCCGCTGCCCTGGGGCCTGGAACTTTCCTCCTCCACGAGCTGTTCTGTCCCACCTGGGAGGCTGCAGTGAGGGAGGGGGTGCTCCAGACCTTCCCTGGCACGGCTTTGTCCTGCTGGAGACCGGCTGGAGGGAGCAGGGCTGAGGGGAGGGAGTTGTGTCCCTGCTGAGTGACCAGTGCCCCATGTCTGCCCCGGCACAGATCTACCCCAACGAGAGACACAGTATTCGGTGCCCTGAGTCAGGAGAGCACTACGAAATCACGCTGCTGCACTTTCTACAAGAATACCTCTGAGAGCACGAGCCTCTGCAAACTGGACACTGACAGCTCACCTGCCCCGTGCCCTCCTGCTCCCCAGCAGCGTCCAACCCAGAGCACAAGGGGCTGAGTGCCCACGTCGGGCTGGGGGTACCCCCAGGCCAGGGGGAAAAGCTGGAGGGCGCCTTCCCTTTGGACAGTGCCACCTTCTCTCACTTTCCATGCTGGAGGTCTGCCCCTGCTCGGCTGCTCGTCCTCCTCCTCTCCTCCAGCCTGGCTGTTCAATGCTTTTTTTGCTGCTACTCCCTCTCTCCTGGGAATCAATGGACAGTGGTCTGTGTCCTGAGGCTGAGGTTTGTGTCCATCTCTCTCTCCCCAATCCCTTTCTCCTTCCACTGCACCTGTGCAGTTCCCAAACTCTCACCTGCAAGAACTCAGTGCCTGTGTTGGAAACGGAAGAGCTGAATCAGAAGCTGCCTTAAGCCAGGAGTGTGAGGGAAGAGAGAATTACCTACTGCTCACCTGGGGATCTGGTCTGTGTCCTGGCCCTTGCTGCCACACTGGAGCCCTGGGAGGTGAAGAGAGGTCTACAGAAGCATGCAACACTAGTCTTTTTTATATATATATATCTATTTTCCAGTTTCAATTTGCAGAGCAGATGGAGGAAGTGGCCGGGGCCGGTAACAGCGTCCTCTGATCCTTCCTCTCATGGCCGCTCTCACACAGAGTTGTGCCAACAGGTAGCACTGGCAGCTGGCTACAGCCAGAGCCTCTCTCCAGAGCTCACAGCAGCATTTGGGTTTTTGCAACACAAGATGGATGATATTTATGCAAATCCTCCCTCCCTCCGTTCTCTGTGCCGCCCCCTTGTCCATCCCCGAGCTTTCCCATGTGCACTGAAATTGGCTGTGCTTCAGTTCTCTGCGGGTCAGTGACTGGTCCCCTTGCCCGTCTACTCAGCAATGCTCTCTCCTGGTTTTTATTTACCTGGGCAACAGGAACTGCAGTTCTGGGGAGGGGGATTGAGCAATCACACCTCAGGGGAGCACATCCCCCCCTCAAGCCAAGGGTTCTGCCAGGGGCAAAACGAAAACTCAAACAAAACCCACCCAAATGAACCACGTTGACTTGCCCTGGAGTATTTTAAGTGCGTATTATGAAAAGAAAATATTTTTATGGATTCTTATTCTTTTATAATTATGAGTGTAAGATGTAGCGACTCATTAAAATATTGGAAAGAGACGTGGTGGCTGCTTTGGGGGGCGGGAGGAAGCAGCAGCTGCTGCCACAGCCAGAGCGGCTCTGCTGAAAGCCAAGTGCTCTGTTCTTTCTGTGCCGAGCAGTGGAGAGAATATTAAATCCCTGCTGTTCCTCGGGGGAAGCGTGATCCAAGGGAGGGCTGGGAACCCTGGGCTGTGTTCTTGGCTCTGTGTGACCTTGAGTGAGGCAGCAGCAGCTTGGGGTGGGCACCTCCCTCCATCCCTCCCTCCCTCCGGTGGGACTGGGGGCTGCACCTCCTCTGGTCCCGCTCTGGGACTCACAGAGCTGGGCCTGCCTCTGCTCGCCCTCCCAGCTCAAAGCTCCCCAAACCCGGCCCTGCTCTGCCCTCCTCCATGGGAGCCGGTGTTAATTAACCTGCTCTTAATGCCCTGAGGGTGCTGCTTGATCTGAACACAAAACTTCTTCAGTTTAAACTTCTTTTAAACTGCTTTTTCCTGTCCCCAAAAAAGCCGAGTGTTTCTTAAAATGTCCTAAAACACTCTTGTCTACAAGAGTTTGCAGATCTGTCGGCTCCTCTGATCCCTCAGCTCGCTGCAGGATTGTTTGGCACCCTAAAAAGGGAATGGTCGTCTTCTTTTGGGGATTGAGACTCCTGAGAGGAATTAGCTGGGAGATCTCCTGGGAGGAGGAGCTGTTCCTTATGGAACAGGCTCTGCTGGAGATTGAAATACAAATGGTGTGGGAGGCCCCCAGCCGCTGTCCCGCGGGGAAGGCGATGGGAACAGGGAGCAGGGTGGCTCTGGGTGGAGGATTTGCAGCTGGAGGATGAAGCTGAGTTAATTTCCTGAGTGGTAATGACAGAGGAAGCAGCAGGTGCTGGGGAAACCAGGCAAAAAAGGCTCTTCCTCAAGAATTTGGGACTTGAGAGTGGCTTGGGAGGCATTTCTCTCCCAAAAACCCACCCTGTAGGGCTTTATTTTTAGGTGGATTGTGTGGATGGAGAACAGATGTTCTTGAGGACTTATTTTTAAAACAAAATCACTCTTCAAGCTACAAAATTAGCTCAGAAAAGTCACTCCTTGCCCTGAAAGATGCTTGAACGGAAAACTTCCCGGCATCTCCATTCCCAAAGTGTGTGGGATAAAGGTGTGACGGCAGCTGTGGCTGCGGGAAAGCCACGTCAGGGGAAACTCGGGGTGCTCGGGGGTGTCAGGGGTTTGATGTCTGTGCTGGGCCGTGCAGAGGAACCGGAGCGGCTCAGGAATCCCAGGGTCCCCCAAGGAGGAGCGGGGTGTGTCTGTGCTGGCCAAAACAAGGCTGCAAATCCATCTTGGACAATCCTCTCGGAGGGATCACAGCCAGGACAGCCCTCTCTCTCTCCCACCCTGCCAACCCACCGCTGTTTCCTTCTGGAAACTTCTGTTCCTGTGCAGGAAGCAGCAATTAAAAGTGCCTTGGTTAATTGGCTGATGCAGCCAGGGCCTCGTGGTACAATCGTGGCCTCATGGGATGAGTTGGGTGGGATGAGAATTGAAGCCTTTCTTGTTCCCGGACACCTTCCAGGCTGCTCCAAGCCCCATCCAACCTCGATGCTCCCTCCAATCATGTTCAGCATTCTCCAGGCCTTCCCTCACAGCTTGGCCATCCTGCTATCCTGTCCCCATGGACGCTTGTCCCAAAGGCACCTTATCCTCGTGGTCCCTCTGTCCCCTGACCACAGGGCCTCTTGTCCCCAATGTCCCTTTGCCTATTGTCCCTTGTCCTCGATGTCGCCACGTCCTCCTGTCCCGCCGGGGTCCCCGCGGGTTTGGCGCGCCCGGGCTCTTGCCCACACCCAACATGGCCGCCGCGCCGCCGCCGGGCTGGCCCCTGCCGGCCGCCATAGTCCGCGCTTCCTCTCCAAGATGGCGGCGCCCAGCGGGAGGAGCGGCCGGCGCGCGTGGGCAGCGCTGGTGCCCGCAGCTCTGCTGTGCCTGGCGGCCCAGACGGCCGCGGAACCGGGCACGGCCCCGGGCGCGGACCCGAGCACGGCCGAGTTCGACGTGCGGCCCGGCGGGGAGATTCATTCCTTCTCCCGGAGCCTGGTGAGCGGCCGGGAGGGAGGGAGCGGGAGCGGAGAGGGTACGTGCCCCTCGCTTATTGGCTGCGCGCCGCGTCACTCATAACTCCTGCGGTGGGGATTGGCTGGGCGCGAGGGAGGGCGGGGCTAGCGGGTGGTGGGGGTCCCCAGGACAAGAGGGGTCCCCAAAGAGGTGGGGGGAGCCCAGGGGGGAACGGGGGTCTGCAGGGGAAGGGGGGGAACGGGGGGATCGGGGGTCTGCAGGAGAAGGGGGAGCCCGGGGGGAACGGGGGGGAACGGGGGTCTGCAGGGGAAGGGGGAGCCCGGGGGTCCCCAAGGAAAGCAGGTCCCCAAGGTGGGACAATCTCTGTAGCGAGGAGACCCCCAGGGATGGGGACCTGCCGTGGATAACGCCCCCAGGAGAAGGGGGGTTTCCAAAGGGATGAGCTAGCCCAAGGGCAGGGAGAGGGAAAGGGGTCTCAGAGAAAGGAGGGTTCTCATGGGAGGGGGCTCAGCAAAGGAAGGGCCCCAGTGCAGAACGGAATGGGGGTCCCTGGGCACCCCAAAAACGAGTCCTCACCCCAGCACTCCAGGCAGGAGGAAATGGCCTCAGATGGTGCCAGGGGAGGTTCAGGCTGGATATTGGGGAAAATTCTTCATGGAAAGGAAGGTCGGGCACTGGGGGGGTCCCTGGAGGGATTTAAAGCCGTGTGGATGTGGCACTTGGGGACAGGGGTCAGTGGTGGCCTGGGCAGCGCTGGGGCACTGTTGGACTCGGTGGTCGTGGAGGGCTTTTCCAACCTCAGCAGTTCCTGGAGTGTGTGGAAGGAAAGCTCGTGCTGAAGCGAGGCTGCTCCTGTTCTCTCTCTGGCAGGGGGATTATGGCTGCACCTTCACCTACTCGGCCCAGGGCGGCACCAACGAGGTGAGCAGGGCAGGCCCCGGGCACATCCCCTTGGAACCGGCTCCTTTTTCCCATCCTGAAAGGAGAAGGGGCTCTGAGCCGTTCTGTGTGGGAGCACAGCCCTACCTGTGGCGAGCAGGGAGCAGAGGGGGCCAGCAGCGAGTGCTGGGGTGGTGCTGGGTTATTTTGGAGCTGCTGCTGCAGCTGGAGGGGAGGGAATGCCCTGCAGGGTTTTCCCCACGCTGACTCCGGATCTTCCCTGTGCAGCAATGGCAGATGAACGTCGGAGTGAGCGAGGACAGCGGGCTCTTCTCCTGCTCCGTCTGGAGGTGTGTCCTGAGCAGGGGACAGCGACAGGGACCCTTCTGTGCATCTCTGCAGGGAGGGTTTTCCTCTGCTGGGGCTGCTGTGGCTCTGGGGGCTTTTTGTGCAGCTGTTGCTTTATAAATTCTATGATCTCTGCACAAAAGCTGCAGGAGATCCAGAGGTGGCTGTGGGGGGAGGGAGGGAGCCAGGAATCCTTCACTCCTCTGCACCTCCACCCTCTGTGCCACTGACAAAGGCTCTGCTTTCTTCTTTCAGGCCCCAAGGGAAGTCTTATCTCTTCTTTACCCAGTTTAAAGCTGAAGTGAAAGGAGCCAAGATAGAGTATGCCATGGCTTATGTAAGTCCCAGCTGATCCCGGGGAAGCAGGAGTGTGGGAGGCTGCTATAAAACATGAATTAGACGTGGAAAACATTTATTAGACATCTGTGCCATAAAATGTGCTCCATCATGTCCCTAATTAGAGACTGGTGGCAGGCAGGAGAGGGGCTGCAGGTGGGCAGGCTGCTCCATTGTGCTCCTGCCCTCTCGGTCACAGGGATTTGCTGGGAGGGGGCTCCAAAGGCACCAGGGCACAAAGGGAGGCTTGGACTGCCTCAACTAATTGCATGTGACAAAGCAAATCAAACCTCTGCTGCTGTTTGTGTCTGGCTCATTCTTCCATTTCCCAGTTCCCAGGGGTGAGGCTTTCACTCACCCCGAGGACACGAGCCCGGGGTTGAATAGGAAACGGTGAAACAGCCAGAGATCCCTTCCGATTTCCTCTGTGCACTTGATTCTCCCACTGCACAGAAATCACAGACCCTCTCGTTGTGTGTGTGCTGGTTTGGGTTGGTTTGAATGCTGTGAGTTGTTGGACTGACTCTTACAGCTCCTTCCTTCCTGTTTCAGTCTCAGGCTGCTGTGGGTGCCCAGAGCGACATCCCCTTAAAACAGGAAGAGTTTGAGATCACTGACACAACAGGTCTGTGCCTGAGGGAGCAGTGAGAGAGGGGCTGGGCTGGGGGACGGGCCAGGGACCAGTTTAAACTCAAATATCCCCCAGTGCCATGGAGCTGGGGGCGCAGTGCTCTCCATCCACCTCTGGCAGCTGGATCTCGTGGGTCCCATCCCAGTTAAATTCCGAGGGTAAGGGGGGCTTTCTCCCCAGCCTGGCCTGTGCAGGAGTGGGAAGAGCAGTGCCCAAACCCTGGAAAGGGCCCAGTGGGGCTGTTCTGTTCCTGCTTTTCCATCTGCTTCTCTCTCTCTCTCTCTCCCCAGTGTCTCACAGGGAAGGAAAGTTCCGTTTCGAGCTGTCCAAACTCGTGATCGTAGCAAAAACCCCCCGTGACGAGCTGTGACCCCCAGGCCAGCCCTGGGCAGGGGGCTCTGCCTGCCCAGTGTGGCAGTGAAGGAATTTCCTGCTGACCTGCAGGCTTTTGCTTTTGGTTGGCCAAACCTTTTCTGTTTTCCGTACTGAAACGTTCTGGGGAGCGACACGAGGGGGGTTTGGAGGTGAGGACGGATTTGTTCCGCCCTGTGTCAGCGACTCCGTGCTCTGCAGCTGAGAGCTCCCACTCCTCCCGTGCCCCTTCCTGCCTGGCTGAGCTGCTGAGCAGAGCTCCCTGGAAAGGGGCTCCTTATCTGCCTGCCTGGGAACAGCCTGCAGGGAGATAAGTGCCTGGATTTCAGCGATTTTTCCCTTACTAAAGGGAAGTTGTTAACTCTGTAGTCTCTGGAGGGGAGAGGGGATTTGTCCCTCCACCAGCTTGACAGGAGGAAATAATTAATTGAGGGGGAGGGAGGGATTTGGCCAAAGCTCTGATTCCGTGGCTGGGGTGGATCCAGAGCTGGGCTTGGGTGGGGGAAGGCAGAGCAGTTTATTCTGACACAATCAGGAATCAATCCAGGCAACACTTCCACGTCTCAGTACAACCACGGGACTGTTTTATACCTACAGAAAAGTGATTTTTTTCTTATCCAGAGTAATAACAGGGAATGTGCAATTCCTTTCCTGAGTAAATACAGCACAAATAAAGAAATAAAGCATCATGCTCTGGCCTGAAGTGCTCTGCTCTGTCCCTCCCCTCTGCAGCTGGCTGGACTTTGTTGCTGCTTGGCCGGGAGGAGCTGAGGTGTCCCCGGGAATCTGGGGGCTGCAGAAGGCTGGGGGGGAACACACAAGAATTCTGGCTGGGCATCCCTCAGCCCCATCCCAGCACACCTGCCAGGATTGCCAGCTCTGGTTTGTGTCCAGGACACTCCTGACAGCAGCCCAGGGGGGACAGGAGAGGCCAGCCCTGCCCTCCTGAGGGACCAGCAGCAGCTCCTGGTGTTCTCCACACCCCCCTGTGAACGGGCTGTGCCCCCAGCCCAGGCTGTGTCACACAATTACCTGTGACAGCTGCAGCCAGGCCTGGGAAATGACAGACACGGGGCCTTTGTGTCTTTCATTTGATCTGAGGCTGAGTTATCTCAGGAGGGTCAGTGGTGAAAGGGAGCAGGAGCGGAGTGCCCGTGCCTGGAGACATCCAGCAGGGAGCAGGAGGCACAAGAAGGCCTGGAGATAAGGCCAGTGGAGATTGTGTGGTGTCTTGGATGCTAAAAGGACAGTTCTCAGTGCTCAGGGCCGGGCTCAGCATGCTGGCAGTGGCCAGAACATCCCTGCTCCAGGCTGTGTCCCACTGCCACCACCTGCTCCTGCTGCCAGGGCTCTGCCTTGGGCCCTCCTGAGCAGGGAGGATGCAGAGGAGCATGTGCTGGGAGCAGGATCTCACAAAACCATGGAATGGTTGGGGTTTGGAGAGGCCTTAAACTCATCCAGTCCCACCCTTGCCATGGACACCTTGCACTGTCCCAGGCTGCTCTGAGCCCTGTCCAGCTTGGCCTTGGGCACTGCCAGGGATCCAGGGGCAGCCCCAGCTGCTCTGGGCACCTGTGCCAGGGCCTGCCCACCCTGCCAGGGAGCAATTCCTTCCCCGTGTCCCACCTAACCCTGCCCTCTGGCAGTGGGGAGCCATTGCCCCGTGTCCACGCAGATCCAGGAGCTGCTGGGCCATTGAGCAGGGCCAGCACAAAGCCCAGGTCACAGAGAGCCACCACGCCCTGGGGGCAAAGCCAGCCGTCCCCAGGGCTCATTTTGTCACTGTCCCCACTGCTGGAACCACCTCACGGAGCTCCCAGGCCACACAGGTGAGTTTATTGAAATAACTCATCAGGGCTACAGAGTTTGCTAAAAACCAACATCACTCAGTCAAGGGCATGGAAAAGGGATGGAATCCCAGGGGAGCTTTGGGTGCCCAGCAAGGGCAGCGCGGGAGCTGCCAGGTGGCACCGGGGGTGGGAGTTGGGTGCTCCAGGGGAGGAGCAGCTCCCCCAGCTCTCCCCCAGGCAAGGAAGGATCCTCCTGCTCTCAGGGACTTGTCTTTGAGGACACCAAAGCCCGTGCAGAAGCATCTTCCTGCCTGAGGCAGCGCAAGTCCGGAGCAGGATTTGCTCCCATCACGTTGTGGAGCTGCTGGAAGAAAAGCACGGAGTTCCACAGCCCTCCAGTCATGGAGACTCAAACTGTTCACCTCAACAACGTCCCACCTGCTCAGAGACACCTCACAGGTGCCTCACACCGCGAGTCTTTGGTTCAGTTTCCCCCTAGAGGGTTACAACAACAGAGTTCAAGGCAAAGAGTCCAAATCTTTGGACTCTGAGCTAAAAAAGGCACTTGGTGGGCAAAGGAAATCAAAGTGTCCAGCAGGATCCTGCACCCCAGGATGCCCTGGAGAGGGCTGGGCCCAGCGCAGGGAGGGGTTTGCAGACCCTGGGCAAGGGGGAGACAAGGTCAGGAGGTTCAGTGTCTTGGAGAAGCGAGGAGAACACGAGTGAGCGCTGCAGAGACGAGGGGATGGCGAGCCCGGTGAAGGTCAAAGCAGACGTCGCATCTTCGGCCTCACGGGGGGCAGAGTCCAGCTGCCAAGAGCCCACCTGGGCCACCCTCAGATGTTGTCCTCCTCCAGCATCTTGTTGACCCCTTCGCAGATCCTCTTGAGGTGGGTGCGGTAGGGCTCGGCCGGGCCGTACAGCGCCGACAGGAACTCGTAGTCCGCAAAGTGGTTGAAGACGTGGTTGATGCGCGAGTGGGACTTGGCCGTCAGGTGCCCGTTGACCGCCTGGTGCAGCAGGTCCCGGCACTCGGTGAGGACGCTGGACATGACCCTGCGGTCGAAGGTGAAGTCTATCTGGTGGAAGCTGACGGCCGTCATGGCCAAGGTGTGAACCTTCTTGCGGAAGCGCTCCATGACCAGCAGCTCCTCGGGGCTGAACTGCCCGTTGCGGTAGAGAACCCCCAGCTTCATCACGATCTTGATGAGGTTTTTGATGATCTTCTGGGCCTCCTTGCGGTTGCGGGTGTACTCCTTGGTGGCCCGGTACAGCTCGTCCAGGATCTCGCTGCTGGTGTCGTCGATGAAGGCGTTGGCGATGGTCTTGGTGGCCATTTTGCTCAGGAGCTTCTTCTGGGCCTGCAGGGCCAAGTTCTTGGTGCTGAAGGTGTCCATCTCTGCGGGGGAAGAGGCACACACGGCTCAGTCCCTGCTCTGCTCCATCCCCATCTCCTCTGAGTGTCCCTGTCCATGGCAGGGCCTGGAGCCCCATGAGCTTTAAGGGCCCTTCCCACCCAAACCATTCCATGATTCCGTCATTCCTCACCTCCCCGTGCAGGTTTTTGGCAGGAGAAAGAGCATCTCCAGGCAATGGCGAGACTGAGGGAGCTCCTGGGTGCCAGGGCAGGTGAGAGCTGAGCTCAGCCCCAGCTTTGGTTGGTGGCACCAGTTTCAGGCTGTTGCCACCTTCCTTGTCCCACACCGCGCAGAGGCTGCAGCGAGCGGGGTGTCCCTACCTGAGCCGCGAGCCTCCATCGCGGTGTCCCTTCTGCCACCGACGCCTCCCTCCTCCCCACGCAGGAAGGACTCTTGCCCCACGGTTTTAACATTTTTCCTTCCTTAAAACCTGACTCATTTCCTGCAGGGTGAGCTGGGGACAGCCCAGGTGGCAGCTGAGTCACCCCCGATGCCATGTGCGGCACCCACCCGGTGCTGGCCGCGGCTGGAGCGGCACAGCCGGTTTGCAGCACCCAGCAATGGCGTGGGAGCCCTTTTCCCTGGCACTGGAACACCCACACAAGCTGAGACCTGTTCTGCCGCTGCCCCGGCCTCCTCTGGAGGTGAATAATTCACCCCGACAGGAGCCTCAGCTCCAGCCCAACTCCCACATCCCGGCGGGACCAAATCCATCACCTGGGGCAGAGCACGGCTTTAAACTCTGCTGGGAACGATTAAAACGCCGCCGACCCTGGAGATGCATCTTGGCCTGGGAAACCGCAGAGCTACAAATCACAGGGAGGGGAGAACAGCGGGAAAACAAGCGGGATGGATGGGCAGAGCTGGGAGCTGCTTATGCAAGAGCCTGCACATGGCATGGACAGCCTGGCAGAGCAGGACAGGATCAGCCTATAAATCCATCCCCAGGGAGGGGAGAGGAGATATTTCAGGTGAAGGAAAGGAGATATTTCAGGTGAAGGAAAGGAGATATTTCAGGTGAAGGATGCTGCTGGTGTGAGGATGGGTTGGAATAAATTGCTCATGGAGAGGGAGCAGGTTTAGATTTGATGTTAGGAAGGAATTCTTCCCTGAGAGGATCCCTGGCACAGGTGCCCAGAGCAGCTGGGGCTGCCCCTGGATCCCTGGCAGTGCCCAGGGCCAGGCTGGACAGAGCTGGGAGCTCCTGGGACAGTGGGAGGTGTCCCTGCCATGGCAGGGGTGGGATGAGATGAATTTTTGGTCTTTCTCCAACCCAAGCCATTCCCTGCCTCTGGGATTTGTCACAGAACCGGGTCTGTCCCCATCACAGGCAGCTCTGTCATCCCCCCCGGCCAAGCTGAACGTCCCAGACCCCTCTGGGGATCCCCAGTCCTGCTCCCACCACTCTGCAGGACACCCCAGGCTCGGGAGCAAATCCCGGCTCCTCAGGGATCCCCTGCTGTGGCTGAGCTCCCCCGGCCAGGGCGATGGTGCTGAGCCCCGGCTCCCCGAGCATCTCCCAGCCGTCAGCTCCCAAACCCGAGGGCAGCCAAGGCTCCGTGGGGACGAGAATTGTGGGGGCAGTAACGGAGCTGCCGCCTGCAGGGTTATTTACAGCCCTCAGGAAAAACACGGAGGTTTGGAAGCATTTCCTACCATGGGAAAACATTGATTTTTGTCAGCCTCAGCCTCAAGCTGAGGCTCTTGCACTTAATAAGACAAAAATGACAGCGCAGAGCCTGGTGACAGCTGCTCCCAGGTCAGGCTGGTGGATTCCCAATGGCTGCATCCGTGAGCCGAGCCCGGAGGGAGGGATGGGCAGGATGGGCAGAGGCAGCTCCATCCCCTCTGCCCTGGCTGAGGGCACCCCCTTCACCCACACCAGGCGTCCTGGCCGGAAGGAGCCGGGCTTTGCTGCGGTGTTGACAGCCTGGAATTTTCCTCCCCAGGACTGTGGGGTGCCCTGGGAACGGTGCCTGGACAAATTGGAATTCCCACACCCGAGCTCTCCCTTGTGTGACCACAGACATAAAGCGAGTGCAAACTCCACCTCCAGAGCACATGAAAAATAGGAAGTGCCAAGTCCTGCTCCCAAATGCCAGCTGGGATAATGGATCAACCCTCTGCTCCCTGCACCAAATAACACCCGGCTGCTCACAGCCCTCCCCTGCTCCGGCACCAGGAGCATCGCTCCAGGGGGGAAACTGAGGCACAAAGCATTATGGGGGGGGGGGGGTCAAGGGACCCCAAAAGTGGTACAGGAGGGTGTGGGGATCCCAAAAATGCAACCAGCTCCCTCTCCAGTGCCCGGGGTCGGTCTCATGGGCTGCTCCCTGCAAAGGCCAAGGAAAGCCAGGCTCACCTCCTGCTGGCTCCCGCTGTGCCAGGACGGTTCCCCCGGCACCTCCTCACCACACTCGGCCTGCCAGGACCTGCTGAGTCAGCAGCAGCAGCAGATTTCACCGGAACGAGCCGTTTTCCTGCTGGGAAGGGCCCCACGACCCCATTGTTCACGAGGGGCTGCTATCAGTGCGAGAGTCGAGCTTTGCCCCGAGCAGCCAACTGCAGCCTGAAATAACCCACTTCGCTTCCTTCCTGTCGCTCAAGTTTCCAGCCCGGCTCAGGGCTAGACTGCCCCCCACCCCCTTCTTCTTTTTCATGAAAACGCCCTAAAAAACAGCTTCTTCTTCTTCCGAACTGGAGCAGCCGAGTGCTGCTGTCACCGAGTTCCTCCCTGCTCCGGAAGAGTGCGGCAGGGCTGTGGTCCCAACCGTGGCTTTGGGGACAGCTACAGCCCTTTCTTGGAGGATTTCCACCCATTTTGGAGGTTTCTGGGGAGTCTTGCAGCCCTGAGCAGTGGTGTGAGGGCTGGGGTGTCCTGGGCCACAGGAGGGTCCCCTGGGGACACCGGTGTGCCGTGCCCATCTCTGGTTTGGCTCTCCCCTCGCTGGCCTTGCACCTCAGCCAACACCCAGCTGTGACCTGATTTCCCCAAAAAACCTCTCCCACCCCACCGAGGACACAAGCATCAGTGAAAGCTCCTGTCTGAGGGGGGAAGACAGGATCCTGTCACCCTGTGGTCACCTGGCACCGGTGGCACCAGGGCAGAGCTGCCAAGGGAGCACCATCCAGAGCTCCTTTATGAAGAGGGGCCAAACCCAGCAGTGACACCATCCCAACTCTCGTTTTTACCTGTCCCAAGGACCCCTCTCCCTGCCTGTCCCTTTCACCTGGTTCCCAGCAGCGGCTCTGTGGGCTCAGTCCCCCGAGCCCCCCCAGTTCCCTTGGCAGCAGGTGAATATTTCATGCAGGAAAGGAAAAGCACTTAAATAATTCATGGAGCAGCGCAGAGGGGGAGGCTACACAAAGCTCCAGCTCAGAGCAGAGGCACCTTTGCCTCTTCTTCCTCCTCCTCTCCCTCCTCCACCTTCCCACCGCGGCCACAGTAACTTGGATTGTCTCGCTACAAGTTTCCTCCGACATGGAAACATCGTTTCCCAACAGGATAAACAGAATAGCGGCGATTTCCCTGGATTTCCCTGCATCCCACACGGCTCTTTGGGAAACCTCCCCGCTCTGCACCTCCTCATTCCCGGTGTCCCCGGCCCCGTGGCTGAACGCCAGGCGGGTGGATGGGATCCCTCTGCTCCGTTCTCCGACCCCCATTAATTAATCAAACCCTCCTGGATTACCGGAGCCGGGTCGGAGCGCCGGGCAGTAACCGGAGAGCCCCGGCCGCGTTCGCAGCCCCCAGGGCCCGTTCCCGGCGGGGACAGCGGAGGAAGAGGAGCGGGAGGAAGGACGCGTGCCGGGGGTTGCCATGGGTGCAAAGAGCAGCCGGAGACGCCGGCCCGGGCGCGTGTGTGCCCAGCGGGGCGAGGCCGGGAGGAGCCGCAGGGTAAACACCTGGAAAAGCTCCTGTCCCGGCGAGGAGAGGCCGCGGCCGGAGCGGGGACACTGCGGGAGCGGCCCCGCCGCCGCTCCCCCTCCTCCGGCACCGGGGGCTGAGCTCCCATCCCCGAACCTCCCTCCGCGGGCCGCTGCGGTGGGAACCCGCTGCACCCACGGCAAGGAGACGGTTCTCGGGTTTGCCTGGGAATTCTGATCCGCCCCGGCAGCTCCGACGTGTCTGTGCAAGGAACCGAGCGGCCCCGGCCGAGGGGGCTCCGGCGATGCCAACCCCGGGCGTGGGTGGGGAACCCCCGGCAGCGCTTCCCGTGGGAACGGGATCCCGGGATCCGCGTGGAGCCGGGCTCAGACACGGCGGGGCTGATTTGAGGATCTGCTGTGGCATCGAGGAATTCCCCTGGGATTACCGTGCCCCGGGGGCAGGCAGCTGCCGAACCGGAGAGGAGGAGGAGGAGGAGGAGGAGGAGGAGGAGGAGGAATGGAGTTTATTTTAAGGAGAGAAGGAGGAGGAAGAGGAGGAGGAAGGGGGGTTATTTTATGAAGAGGAGGAGGAAGAGGAGGAAGAGGAAGAAATGGGGTTTTTATGGAGAAAAAGCAGAGGAAGAAGAGGAAGAAGGGGGTTATTTTCCAGAGAGGAGGAGGAGGAGGAAGGGGGGGTTATTTTGGAGCATCTGTCTTCCCTTCCATTTCCTCCTTTTCTTTCTCCAGCTGCCATCAAGCTGCTCTCTCTGGCAGCAACTTCCTTTCTCCTTCCCTCGGAGCAGACGGAGACTTATGGGGAAGTAGAAAACAGAGGCTGGGAGGGGGGAAACTGAGGCCAAACCACCATCCGTCCGTCTGTCCGGCTGCGGCGGGGGCCAGGGCGCATCACATGCTTCCTGCCCCGGGATCAGGAGGACAAAGTCGCTCTGGGAGGGAGGAAAACTCCATGGGACAATTCGGATCCAACACCTCGGAGTCAGCAAAAAACGGCCCAAAACGGCCCAAATGCGTCCCCGCTCCAGGGGAGGATCAGTCAGGGTTGGGAGGTTTTACCCAGCCCTCGCCCCGGGACGGCTCTGGCCTCTCCAAAGGGATTCTTCTTTCCAGGAATCGAGGGATTTCATCCTCTGGAGCGCAGGGGTGGGAGGAGGGACGGGCGATGCTCGAAGCCAAGTGCTGCCATGGGGCAGCCGGCCCTCCCGTGACAGCCCCACGGGGGTGGCTCCGGTGCCTCCTCCCAGCTCCCGTTATCCAGCACCCACCGGACCCTGCGCTCTCGCATTTCCCTTGGATCTGGGGGGAAATCGCCCTTTCCCCGTGTTTTATCCACCTGGGAAAGCTGAGGCACATCCAGGGGCTGCCGGGGCAGCTCCGGCTCTGCAGCTCCCGCCCCCAGCGGCTCCCCAAACCCTCCTCTCCCCCCGGGGCTCCCGGTGACACCGGGGAGGGGACACACACGGATGATTCCCGGGGTGAGGAACGAGAGGCTTCGCCCTTCAGTGCAAGCACAAAACGGGCCGGTACCGAGCGCCCCCGCCCCCACGGAGCGGGGAAGATGGGAGGAACCGGGAGGTACCGGGAGGAACCGGGAGGAACCGGGGGAACCAGCCCTTACCTGCAGCCTGCCTCGGGGAGAGCGGCGCCGGGACCGGGACCGGGGCTGCTCCGGTGGCCCCGGTGGGGCGGGACGGGGCGGGGCGGGAGGAGCGGGACGGGGCGGGAGGAGGGTCCCGTTTCCCTCGGCGCCTCTCCCTGCCCGGCGGGCCCCCGCAGTCACTACCAGTGCCCGGTGTCCTATGTCTGGTGCCAGTTCCCGGTGTCCGGTGCCCGGTTCCCGGTGCCGGTTCCCGGCTCTCAGTGCCCGGTTCCCGGGGCCGGTTCCCGGCTCTCAGTGCCCGGTTCCCGGGGCCGGTTCCCGGCTCTCAGTGCCCGGTTCCCGGGGCCGGTTCCCGGTGTCCGGTGCCCGGTTCCCGGGGCCGGTTCCCGGCTCTTAGTGCCCGGTTCCCGGGGCCGGTTCCCGGATCTCAGTGCCCGGTTCCCGGGGCCGGTTCCCGGCGGGTCGGGGCCTCCCGCCCGCGGCCGCTGCCAAGTCCCGCGCGGGCCCGGGAGCGGCGGGGGCGGGGCTGGGGGCGTGTCCATCGGGCAGCGCCATCCAATGGCGAAGAGGGGCTTGCTACGAAGAAGCCAATGGGAGCGCGTGAATGGGGAGTGGGCGGGGCCTGACGGGCGCGCCCCCGTGGGTCCCGCGCGCGTGGGCCGGAGCCGGTAACGCGCGGGGGGCGGGCACGGGGCCCCCGCAGACTGCACGGGGTGACAGGGACAGCGGTGGGTGACAGGGACACGGGTGGGTGACAGGGACAGCGGTGGGTGACAGGGACGCGGGTGGGTGACAGGGACATCAGTGGGTGACACGGACAGCGGTGGGTGACAGGGACACCGGTGGGTGACGGGGACACCGGTGGGTGACAGGGACACGGGTGGATGACAGTGACACGGGTGGATGACAGGGACACGGGTGGGTGACGGGGACACGGGTGGGTGACGGGGACACCGGTGGGTGACGGGGACGCGGGTGGGTGACAGGGACACCAGTGGGTGACACGGACAGCGGTGGGTGACAGGGACACCGGTGGGTGACGGGGACACCGGTGGGTGACAGGGACACCAGTGGGTGACAGGGACACGCTGGGTGAGAGGATCACGCGTGGAAGCGCTCGGGACGCCGGGCGGGCTCCGCGGCGCTGGCGAGCAGGGGCTGAGGAGGGCGCTGCCGGGCCGGGCTGAGCGTGGGCAGCGCCGCGGGGTCTCGCAAGGCTCCCCCTCCTCTGCTCCCCGCCTCACGAGGGGATGTGACACCCGTGGGGAGAGGGGAAGGCGTGGGCGCTGCCGGCCGAGGGCAGCGTGTGCCGGATTGATTCGAACTGGGGGCCGTGGCTGTCAGTTCTTCCCGGTGCTGGGGACCCCCCGACACCCCAGAGATTCGGAGCTCCCCCGCATCGGGGTTGTCGGAGCGTCCTTCCTCTTCCTCCTCCCGGCTCAGAGGGTAGGAGCCGCGGCACGAGATCCTAATTCCCAAAGGTGGCATTAAACAGATTAAAAACGGGATTTAGAGCGGATTAAAGTCTGGATTAACGGGAGCCTTGACTTGAATCTTGGTCTCACGCAGCGGATGGAAAGCGAACCCCAGATCCTCGCCAGCCCCCCCGGGGCATCGCCCCCACTCCCAGTATCCCCGGGGATTTGGTCTGGTCCCAGGCCGTGCCGGAACGGCCAGAGCAGCTGTCGCCGCCCCTCCCAACAGTTGTGGCATCAAATCCCGCCCCGGGCTCGTCTGGTCCCGGGGGCCACCAGGAGCCGGGTCCTGTGTCCCCATCACTGCCCCGCCTGCACCCCCATCACTGTCCCACCCCACATTCCCGTCGCTGGGACACCCCCGAGGCTTTGCTGAAGGTGTTCGGAGGGTGACGGGGGGCGCCGGTGCACCCCGGTGTGCCCAACACCCAGATCCCACAGTTCCCAACTCGGGAAGGATCTCGGGGGTGTCCCCACGTCCTGCAGAGCTCCGCACCTCCCTCCAGCCCCGGAGCAGAGCCTGGGGGTGCTCGGCTGGGCTCTCACGGGGGGAGCCCCCACAAATCCTCGTCTCTGCCTGGAGGGCGCTGCCGCGAGGATGGAGCTGCGGGTCAGCGGGGATGGGAACTGGCTCCGCATGAAAACGGAATAAAAAAGAGAAGCAGCAGGATCTGGGCCAGCTCCGAGCGGCCTCTCCCCCCGTCCCTCCTCTCCTTTCAGGGAAATGAAATGGGGCTTTGCAGAGGCTCCTCTCCTGCCCGCCGAGCATCGCCCGTCCTCGGGGAGGCGGCACGGCTCATCCCGATCCCTCTGCCGCGGCACATCCCACCCGGACACCCCGCACAGCTCCAGGAACGCCGGTCCCGGCTGCTCCCTCCGGCCGCCTGCGGGGGCTCGGCTGCGGGCAGGGGGGAGCATCCCCAGGGAGGCAGAGCCTGAATAATTCAGGAGAGCTCAGCGGGAGAAACAGGATCCGCTGCCGCCGGGGCGCCGAGGGGAGCTGGGAAGGGCACGGAGCCGCTCTCTGCCCTCCCTCAGTCCCCGGTGTCGCTCTGCCAGGACACCTGAGGGCCCCGGCCCATCAGAGCAGGCTGCTGCTGGCACATCCTGGCTCCGAGAGGCCCCAGCACCTCGTTCGGCTGAGCCGGGGGTGTGCAGGGGGACGGGATGGGGACAGGGTGTCCCCAGCACCCACCTGTCCCCGTGGTGGCGCATGCCAGAGCCCGGCAGCTCCTGGGGCAGGGGATGGTGTCGCTCCCCATAAAGCCACTATTGTCACCGGGGCACGTGCGGGGTGGGGGAACCCCCGTGGTGGATCCCGCAAGCCCTTCCCTCTCCAGCATTTTGCATTCCCACTGCTCCCTGCCCGCGCCGCACAGCTGTGCCTGGCCACAATGGCCCCTTCTTGCCGCGTCACCGGCGCCGGCTGCGCTCCCTCGGCCCCTTCCCCGGGCCCGAGCCACCCCGCTGGCAGCCGAGGCGGAAAAATCCATCCCAGTAAAAAAAAAATCCGTCCTGGCAGGCACCAGCTCCGGAGGAGAACCGCGAGCAGGGCACGCTCTCCTGCCCACTTATCACAGTGATGCTCCAGGATTTTTGCCGGCATTGGATGGAAGGAAAGGGACGATGGAGCTGCGATTAGGGGTGCTGGCAGTACCCGAGAGGAGCTGGTGAGACCATGGGACTGTCCTCGAGCCGTGGCTGCGGCCCCTGATTCCCGGGGCTGTATCCAAACCGTGCTCCTGGTGCTCCCTCGGGCAAAGGAATCTCCTGGGTCCCCAGGCCACAGCGCCGAGCAGAGCAGTCCCCTGCCACTGCCACCCTCCCCGCTGCACATCTGGCCTGGTGTCACAGCTGGATCGGGCCCCCTGTGCCTCCGTGTGTTTGTGCACAGAGCGGGGAACGCCGAGCCTCGTTAGTTAATTAAAGCTCGATCGAAGCTGTCAGGCAGTGCCGCTCCTCGAGAGGCTGCGAGCGCTCCCGTCCTCCCGGGAAGGGATGGAGGAGGATGCTCCAGGGGAAAAACGCACCCTGGGGAAGAGGTTTCTGTGATTCCCCTCCCGGGGAGGACACGAACCTCCATCCCTGTCTTGGGGACTCTGCTGTGCGGCCCGCCTGAGCGTGACCCACTTCCCCGAGCTCAGCTGAGCCCTGGCTGCTTCATTTGGGGCTGGGGGCTGCTGAGAGGGACCCTGGCAGCTGAGCCGAGCCCAGCGCAGAGCCCCGGGCGCGCTCCGGCCGGGACAAAAGCAAATGTAGGTTAAACACAAAGTGCTGCGGCTGCGGCACTCGGAGCCCGCACGGGGGGGCCGGGGCAGGCGCCCACCGCTGCAATTAGCTAATTGCTCCTGTTCCCTCGCAGAGGATGCTGTTACTGCTCCCTGCTTCACTCTCCATCGGATAAAACTGCCCTGGGGGACACCGTGCCCCCCGCCTGCCCCCCGTGCTCCGCTCAGCGCTGGGGGGCTCGGGGAAGGGGAGCCCCCCAAACCTGCTGTTCCCAGCCCCCCTGGACGGGATCCCCGGTGTCACCCGCTGCGGACAGTGGGGACGATGCCACCAGGGATGGATCTGGCTTTCCCCCACATTTTGGGGGTGTCCTGCTGCCCCTCAAGACATCGCGATCCCTCGTGGCCAAATTCCATCCAAGCTGTTGAGTGGGAACCTGGGGAGCCTGAGTGACAAACGACATCGTCAGAGGGGGTCCTTGTGTCACCCTGTGGGACAAAGGGACCCCCAGCCTGGTGGGTGATGGGCGAGGGGACAGACAGGATGCTGATGACATCATCAGAATGGTCGATGACATCATCAGGTGGCAATTACCGGGGGGCAGAGAGTGGGGCCCGGGCAGGCTGTGCTGGGACCGCTGGATGTGCAGGAGCAGGAGGAGGAGGAGGAGGAGGAGGAGGGTGGCCCCATGGAGCCGTGTCCCCAGCTCATGGTCGCTGTGCCTGTCCTTGTGCTGCTGGCATATCGACTGACAACTCTTAATCAAGTGGATTATTAATTAGCAGCAGAGCTGGCTGGTTAATCCCGGCCGGGCTGGTTTGTGCTGACACAGCCGGGTACTGCGACAGTGCCACCGTGCTGGGCACAGGACACACCCAAGGCATCCCGCGGGAGAGGGGTGGCTGCTGTCCCCGCGGTGCTGGCTTCACCCCTGTCACCCACTGTCACCCACTGTCACCCACTGTCACCCACTGTCACCCACTGTCACCCACACCCTGCAAGCTTTCACCCCAAAACTGGAATCGCCCTGGCACAGCAGGGCCCTGGCTGGCTGGGTGGGCGCCCGTCTGTGACAGCCTCCGTGCCATCTGGGCCAGGCGGGGGGAGGTGACATGCGTGTCCCTGGTGCCACACGTGTCCCCAGCCCTTGCCGTGGTGCGGGGTTCCAGCCCCGTCCCTGCCCTGTCCCCCACGAGAGCAGCTCAGGCCACACGTGTGACCCTGTCCCCGCTGTCCCCAGCGGGCCGGGGGTCCCAGCGGGTCCCAGCGGGTCCCAGCGGGTCCCAGCGGGTCCCAGCGGGCCGGGGACAGGCGGAGGGGGCTGGGGAGCGGCTCCTCCATCCCCATCTGAGCTGTTCTCACCGCAGCTGCTGCCGCGGCTCCATCCCGCATTTCCCTGCGCGTCTCGGCCATCTGCCGAGGGTTTGGGGGCTGCTCCCCGCATCCCCGCTGCCGCATCTTGCTCCCCGTTCCGCTGCGGAGCGTTTCATTCCGGCCCTGATCCGTGCCGGGTTCTCTTCCCCGCGATTTCCCAGCCCTAATTAAAGCTCGGAGCGTGTGACGGCGCTTCCCTGGGGATGCTTCCCTTGCTTCCCAGTTCCCGGCAAGATCAAGGGGATAAAGCGATGTTGCCGGCGAAGTGAGCGCCGGCGGCAGCTCAGGGAATCGGGACAAGCCCGGAGCTGGCGGCAGCCGCGGAACCGGAGGAGAATCCCCGCACGGAGCCTCGGGGCGTGCGGGTGCGGGAGCGCTCGGGGCTGCTGAGATGAGGCGGGCAGGTCTGAGCCCGGCTCGGAGCCCCATCTGTGGCGGCTCGTGGTGGCCTCGCTGGGTGTGCGGTGACAGAGGGGAGGATTTGGGGTGCCACAGCCACCTCTCAGTGTGTCCCTGTCCCCCTCCCGCCCCCCACCTGCACCCCGCGATGCCCCCTCACGGCCCAGAGCACCCCTGTGACCCCCGGGGAGGGACAGCTGGGCTGGCACCCGCCCTGGCGAGCCGGGAGAGCCGGGAGAGCCGGGAGAGCCGGGAGAGCCGGGAGAGCGGAGCATCCTCCCAGGCACCTGCCAAGCAACCACAGCCCGGACATCTGTGCCCGCTGCCAGCTGCCAAGCAGCTGCCCTGGGCACCCGAAAAGCCACCCGCAGCCCCCCGGGGTGGATTCCCAGGCCTGGCAGGGGGACGGCTGCTGCAGGCAGGGATGCTCCGGCTGCCTGGCACGGCTGCTGCCTGCTTAATTGCGCTGAAAGCACAACAGATGGCAGAAGGGCTTCAAGATGTTCTTTTCCAACATTTTGGGCTCCTTTGCTCGCCTTCCTCCCAAACGGCTCCAAGGAGGGAGGCTGGGAAGAGCCCTGTGCGCACGGGGAGGGTCGGTGACCCCGGGGACGAGTCCAGGCTCACGGTGCAGCCGGGGAATTAAAGGGAATTAAAACATTTGCCGGGCTCACACTGCGCCGCTTTCTTCCCGCTGTAATCCCCGCGCCTGCCGCCTTCCTGCCCGCACCTCCAGCACCTGCCCGCTGCTCCCGGGACACAAAAGCCCCTTTGCCGCGTCCCCGGGGCAGCTGCTGCCAGCGCCCGGGTGCCGGGGGGTCACCCCTGGGCCGTGGGGGCTGCCAAGGGACCTCGTGGCTTCTTGCCAGAGATGAGGGTCCTGCCACGCCCCAGGCCCAGCCCCGGACGGTCCCGGCACGGCCCCGAGAGCGGCCCAGCAGGCACCGGACACCCCGGGACCCCGAGACCCCGGGACCCGCCGGGACCCGGCCCCGGAGCGAGTCCCGGGCGAGGCTGGAGCCAGCACGGGACCCCCGGGCACCCCCAGGCCCAGCCCGGCCGTGCCGCTCCCCCAGCGGCTCTCGGGGCCGAGGTGCGGCACCACGAGCCTTTGATGAATTATTTATGAGGCAGGTGACCTCATTCATTCAGATTGATTTTCCTCCGTGTCACTCCAATTCCATCACGCTCCTGGAACGGGCGCACGTCAGGTGCTGTGCTGTGGGGACAGCGGGGGCACCAGGCAAAAGCCTTTTGCCAGCTATTATTATTAGCGTTAATAATAATAGTATTATTAATGATATTAGTACTTTCAGTGTCAGCATTGTTATTGTTAAAATTGAGATTTAAAGTTATTATTATTATTGCTATTATCATCATTAGTAGTGTCATTATTGATAATATTGATATTTTTATAGTTGTTACCAGCCTCCTGTCCTCCCCAGGACCCCGGGCTGTGCCCACCCTGCCTCGCCCGGGGCAACAGACCCACATCTGCCGGTGCCTGGGTGGCCCAGGGCCACCAAGGGCCGTGTTGTCACCTCTGCCGGCTGTCCCCAAGCAGGAGGGTGGGAGGTGGCAGCCTGGGTGCCCTCCCCGTGTCTTAAAGATGTGGCTGCAAATGCACCACTGGGTTAGAGCTGGAGATATTTCAGGCTATATTTAATTTTAAGTGTTCTCTGTGTTCAACCACTCGCTTGAGCTTATTAAAAGATATATTAAAAAAGTAACGTGTATTTATTTGTGTACACAAATACAAATACTCCTGCGGCCCCTTCCCAGCACTCGCTGCCTGTCTGAGCTCTCTGTGCCTCAGTTTCCCTCCCGGCTGGGCGGGAGGAGCATCCCCGGGGCTGCGGGAGGAAGGCTCAGGGAGGACTCGCTGCCTCCGGGGAACCGCCGGTGGGAAAGGCTGAGCCCAGGACAGATCCGCACGGGAGGGGACGGAGCGCACGGTGCTGCTGGCCTTGTGACACGGTGGCACTGCGGGACAGCGAACTTCTGCCCTCCAGCACCCCCTGAATTCCCCGGCCGAGCATCCCCTGCCAGAGCAGTCCCTGGCCAAACAACATCCCCCCGGACAAACAACATCCCCCCGGACGAGCATCCCTCAGCCAGGGCATCCCCCAGCTCATCCCCCGGCTCAGCCTCCCCCGCCGGGCACCCAGCACCGCCTCACACCCAATTCCCGTCAGGAGCCGCCGAGAGCCCGAATTCCCCCCGCGCCGGCCCTGAGAGCGGCTCGGTGGCAGCTGCCCATCCCCATTGTCACCCGACAATGGGAAGCGCCCAGTCCTGCTCCCCGGGAGTGCCATTAGCCCAAATATTTGCTTCCCGTCTCCAGGGTGACAGGGTTGCCAGCGCTCACCCACATCCCTCCTTTGATCATTTTCCTCTTGATCTTCCGCTCGCCGCTTCCCGGCGCTCCTCCCCGGCGCCCTCGGCCCGTGGGGATGCGGAGCCGGTGGCACCGGGAGCGGCGGTGCGGGAGCCGGGGGGTGCGGGAGGGGAAGGCAGGAGCGGGAGTGATGGGGGTGAAGAGTGGAGGATGAAGGCAGAGCTGGGGGGGATGGAGATGGGGGTAAGGGAGATGTCGTGGGGAGATGGTTGTGGCCTTGGGGTTTGTATCAGGTGCTTGAATCTGCAACCACCAACCCCCCGTGGCGACCATCATCCCCTAATGGCCACCATCATCCCCCCATGGCCACCATCATCCCCCCGTGGCCACCATCATCCCCCTCTGAGCTCTTCCATGACCAGATATGGGAGAACAGAGACTTTTTGCTGGGACCACTCTCCCTCCACCAGGAGGACTTGGTTCAACCTGGGCAGGGTTGATCCAGCTTCTCCCACTCCTTCCCCCTGCTCCTCCGCACTCTTCCTGGAACAAGTTTTTCCTAGCCCAGGGAGCCAAGCAGACCCACCAGCAGTCCAAGCCTGTTTCTGTCTTTCCCAAAGCTCACCCAGGTCCAACACTGGCTCTTAGAGAGGGGGATGGAGCCGGGAAATTTCTCCCAGAATAAGAGGAATTTTGGAGCCAGGTGGGATCAGCTCCAAAATCTCTGGAATTTGGCGGTGGCAGGAGAGGGACCGACAGCGCCGAGCCATTTCTAAGCAGCGTTTTTAAAAAACAAAGTGAAATCTTCGCCAGAAAATGTTATTTCGATCCCTTTGGCAACCACGAGTCGTTTCGAAGCGACGCTTTGTGTTCGGAATGGGACCCAAATCTAAAGGAGCTGGGAATGGAGCCTCTGGGAAAGCTGCTGGGAGCTGGGATGGAGCCACAGCGAGGGCTGGTGGGTTTGGCAGCCGGTGGGGCTGGATCCACACCCCCACGATATCCCCCCACTGTGGGACCTCAGGGGGTGCTGGGGGTGCCACCACCCCTGGGGACAAGCGGCTCCCCGTACCCCAGGAGCTGAGGCCCTGTGACCTTCCCCCTTTGCTCTGCACTGTCCCGGCCCCACACTCCACATCCCCTGGGAAAGGGCAGAATCCCTCCCATGGGGGATCCCAGCCTGGACCGGCAGGGAGGAGAGGGGACATCAGAGGGGACATCAGTGCTTGGGGCCGGGAGGGACATGGTGGAGAACCGGGAGGGCCCATCAGGGACAAGGCTCCGGGCCCAGGGGCGATGCTGTCACCCGGAGCCAGCAGAGACATCAGCAGAGGACAGGAGGGCACCGGGACGGGCTCCGGCCCCAGGTGGGAGCACCCGAGGACACCGCAGGCACCGGGGGGGCTGGGAATGGCCGGGGGAGAGGAGCTCGCCCGCACTTTGCTGCATGACGGTGATTAAGTCGCTTCCCTTCGTTATGGTCCCTCGGGGAGGTGTTAACCAGCTGCTAATAAAGACGGATGGTTCTGAAGTGGCGTCTCCGGAGCTTTTGTATCCATGGAATTTCGGGAAAAGCCACCGGGGTGCCCGGAGCCACCGGGCAGACCCGCGGCACCGCTGGGGACAAATCTGCGGGTGCCGAGGGGGGCACCGGGAGGATCTGGGGGGGCTCGGAGGATGCCGAGAGCCGGAGCAGCTCCGGGGAGGAAAAGGGCGACCCGAAGGGCTGCGGGGGGCGGGAAGGCAGCGGGAAGAGGAGAAATCCAGCAGCAACTGCCCATTAAAATTCATGAAAGCTGTTAAAAAGCAGAGCGCAGCGCGAGCTCCCGGCTGCTGCTGACAAAGCCGGCGAGGGAGGCGGTGGTGCCAGCTCCGTGCAGTGGCAAATTCGGGGTTCAGCCCCCCACTTCCCAAACCGCTCTCCGGCCGGGTGACACCACAAGGGACCCGGCTCCCCCGGCCCCCACCCGCGGCCGGCCGGAGAGGGCGGATGGAGGCACCGGACCGCATCCCCCACCACGGCCACCCCTTCCCTCACAGGGGACCCCCAAAGTCCCTCCGCTGTCTGGAGGGTGATTTGCATCTTAGAGCTCATTTATTTTCCTTTTTCCCATATATTTTTAGCCCCCCCCCCCCCGGCACTCACAATCCCCCTCCCAGCTGCCTGCGAACGAGCCCCGGCGCGGTTCCCTCGCCGGAATTAGCAACGTTTCTGCAGGCAAATGGCAGTCGGGAGTGGAGGTGGCATTTCCTTAATTAAAACAATTAATTAGGGTGGGGTGAGAGGGAAGATAAAACATCTTCCCGGTGGAAAAGCCTCTCGGAGCTGCCGGTCCCAGGGACGTGGCTTCCCCGGGCTGCCCGTGCCACGCGTGTCCCCGTGGGTGCCCACCCTTGGCTGCTGCCCCGCACTGAGCGCCCCGGGCCGGCTCTCGGCCCCTCAGCCCAGCTCCAAGGCCGGGCTGCTGCTCCCAAAATGTCCCGGCCGCGGCCGGTCCCAGCCGGAGCATCCCGGCGATGCCGGCACCGTGCCGGCCCCGGTTCTGTGCCGGGGTATAAATATCCGTGTGTTACTTAGCGACTAATTGCACGGAGCGCAACAGCGGGGGGTGCCAGCCCCTAATGAGGATCTGGAATCAAAGCTGCTAATTACCCCTGTGCCGAGCTGCCGCATCGCTCCTGCTGGGCTCTGCCTGTCCGGCCACGCCGCTCCCCGGTGGCACCAGAGCCCCGTGCCGAGGGGCTTTGGGCCGCTGAGAGGCCGAATCCAAGGATCTCCCAGCCTGGATGGGCTCTCTGAGGCGGGTGCCACCCCTGTCACATCCCTTTGGGTGACCTGGCACAGCCACACCGCTGCCAAGGGCCGAGCGCTGCCGCGGGGGTGGGTGAACACCCGGGCACGGGCAGGAGTGTCCGTGTGTCCGTGGGGAGTGTGCAGTGCCAGCTTGGGACAGCGGTGTTTGAAATCCAAACCTTTCCTTGTGCTGGGGGAGGACCCCCGGCCAGGCCGGCGGGACCCCCCGGCAGCACCGACCCTCCCTCGGTGGTGTTGGCTCCCCTGGCCGAGCTCACCCTCAGCCCCTGCGCTGACCGGGACCGCTCCCTCCGTCCCAGAAGCTCCAGCACCCCACGGGACGAGGCTCTGGCATTGCCGGCACAGGCAGCCGCAGCACCGGGTACCCCCGGCTGAGCCACCGCAGCACCGGGGTACCCCCGGCTGAGCCACCGCAGCACCGGGGTACCCCCGGCTGAGGCGCCGCAGCACCGGGGTACCCCCGGCTGAGCCACCTCAGCATCCCCGTGCCCAGCGCACCCCGCTGCCCTTCCCCAGAGCGCAGGATTTGGGAGGAATATCCCTCCGGGCTCATCATCATCTTCCCGTGGCGGGGGGATTTTTTCCTCGGCTCTGCACACCACGTGGATGGTGGGAAGCAGGTCCCGGGTAAATATCTCCCGGCGGGTGCGTGCGGGGATGCTGCCTTCACAGGATTTACAGCTTCAAAGCCTCGGCCTCAAAGCCTGCAGATATCTTTTCATCATTTCAGCCGCGGTCTAATTACCCCGCTGGCCGCCGGCGCTGCCCGGCGCTCCCAGGTACAGCCTCTCTTAATAGCTGGGATTTATTATTTAAATGTCGTTTTTCAGCTCCTCTTTCCCGTTCCGGCTCTGAGGGTGCCTGTGCCCTCCCCCTGCACCCCAAAACCTGGGCGCCCTGATCCACCAGCACCGGCGTTCACGCTCTCCGCCTGCTCTGAGCCGTGACGAGTTATTAATTGTAATAAAGAATTGGATGAATAAAAATTCGAAAGAAAAGGTTTAAATAAAGTATATGTGATTGTAAATGATGAAAATATGGAATGAGAAATCCTCCTCCAAGTCGAGGCAGGATTTCTCTTCCAAAGCAACAGATTGCAGCCAAGCACCCAGATAACAATCGCAAGCAGGCACATCAGCCCAGAAAGAATGGGCAGGACACGGGCCATCAAACGAACAAAAGAACGGGCCCGGACGAGATATCGCCGAACCGAGCATCTCCGCCCTGACCACCTGTGCTAGAGAAATGGAGAAACTAGACAAAGGAAGAGGAGCCAGCCGAGATAGCCATCGGCTCCAGGATGGGTGCCACCACTCCACCCTAAAGGCCCGGACCAAAATGATATCAAAAAGACATCCTGGACCTCTTTACATATGAGGAGCCTCTGCCCAACGTCTATTGACTCTATTCTCCAGTGCCAGGAAATCTATTCTTCGAACAATCAAGAACCTCTTAGCAAAGGGTGCCTGCTTGGAATTTGGCCTCGGGACACAAACTTCCTATAAAAACCCAGGCCAAAGGACTCTCAGGCGTGGATTTGGGAGCATCTATACCTTGCGTATAGACCCTGTCCACCCAGCGCTGCGCTGCTTATTTTATTGTGGTTTTTTTCTTTGTTCGAATTTATTATTGTTTGATAATAAATTTTCTCTTTTATATAACCCGAAATTGCCTTTGCATTTATAACAGATTGGTGCCGTGACTCGGATAGGAGAAATTGCAGGAGAATCTCGCTACCCAGGACGGGTACCCCCGCTGATTTTAGCGGCCTGGTGAGTCGAGAATCTCCGCAGCTCATTCCTATATCCGAACCAAATTTAGGCTAAGGAAAAACCACAATAAAAAGGGAGAAAGGATCCAGAGAGCTCGGGAAGGCAAGGAGCCTTCGAGAAAACCGCGGCTTGGTAGCTCGTAAAAAGTCATCTGTGCACGAAGACACCCTCGCAGGAAAATAGCTGTAAGTATTGTGAGGTTGAGCTGGTGATTGGGCGATTGTGTGAGACGTGATCTGATCACGAAGCGAGTGCGGACTTCAAGGTCGCGGTTCCATCCTCCCGCGAGGGAATTGGCCGGCCAAGAAGGAAGCGATTCGGTGTGAGAAAGGTCTCTCTTTACACGATTGTAAAAACCTGGGACGAAGGAGGTCCTGGGGGACCGATCACAGGAGGCTGAAAGGGGAAGAGGACGTCCTGTCGAGCTCGGGAATTAGTAAACCCTTTCAGTCAGCGGGCCTAGGCAAAGGTCCAAGAGAGAATCGAAGTGCTGAATACAAGAGACTCCAGTACAGCTAACTGCGAGGTGAGTATTAGCAAAGACTTTGATTCATCTGGTAAAGGCGGAACGAACACAACGCAAGAAAGGTAAGATATTTTTCAATATGAGACAAAGAAAAAGTAAGATGCAGAAAAAGGGTAATGAAAAGGGTCCCTCTGAGAGAGAGAAGGGATCACTAGACATCCCACCGGAAAGTCCCTTGGGATGGATGTTAAAATATTGGGAAAATTGCCCTGAGAGAAAAAAAGAAATCTAAGGCAAAAATGATCTGGTATTGTGCCGAGGTCTGGGGAGGGCAAGAACTGAGAAACCACCTCACTTAGCCTGTGGTGGGCACATTTGAAAGGTGGACGTGTAACGAGTATATTTGCGAAGTATAGAGCAGAGAAAAAGTAAGCTACAAAGGAAGAGCACAGGGAAAAATCCCTCCAATCCGGAGGAGAGATCACCAGACATCCCGCTGGAAAGTCCCTTGAAGTAAATGTTAAAACACTGGGAAGATTGTCCCCTGAGGAAAGGGAAATCGAAAGAAAAATTAATACATTATTGTATAGAAGTTTGGGGAAGACAGGAGTTGAGAAGTCACCTTACTTAGCCAGTGTTAGGCACATCTGAAAAAATAGACCTGTAATAAGTTGTTCTCCTATGTGGAGAACAAGGACCCCTCGGACCCCGAGGAGAAGGAATATGCTAAGCTCTGGTTAAACGCCAGGGTAGAGCTGTTCCCAATGAAACAAAAAGAAAAACGTGAGTCGAAAACTGAATCTTGGGAACCCCTTGACCACTTACCTCCCCCGTACCATGGACTGGCTGGGCCGTCGTCCCCAGATCAAGTGGTGCCTTCAGCACCTTCGGGCCCCCGAGACCAACCCACTGAGATGCATGTGTCTCAAGCGGGAGACTCGGTGCTGGCAGCGATGCCAGCAGCCCTTCCCCTTTCCCCGCCTGCAAACACCGTAACCACAGGAGTCTCTTCAGAGGTTTCTCCGGCACAAGGCTGGGGACAGCTCTATCCGTCCTTGCCGGTCCGGCCGCCACAGCCGGGACCCTCACACTTAACTGAAGGGGTCCCTACCGGTAACCGGGTGGCAGGGGAGTTCCCACAATCAACAAAAGGGAAAACCCCCACAAACCTCAGTTCCCCTCCTGCAAGTAGAACTCGTTTGAAAGCAAAAATGATGGGCGAGGAGGGGGGGGAGAGAGTAGTGAGAATGAGCACCGGTTGTTCCCTCTCAGGGAAGTACCGACAGCCCCGGCAGTGATTGGATTTGTGAATGTTCCCCTTAACTCCGGGGATGTGCGAGCGTTTAAAAAGGAGATGGGGCGATTGTTAGACGATCCTTTGGTGTGGCTGAAAAGCTGGATAACTTTTTAGGAAGTAGTATTTACACATACGATGATCTTATGGCCATCCTGAGATCGCCTGTTTAATCAAGAGGAAAGAGAAATGATTAAACAAGCCGGTATCAGAGACTGGGACCGACGCAGTCCACAGGGGACACCAGGTGACCAGAAATGGCCTAGCGTGAGCCCGAGCTGGAATGCCCAGGGAGGAGGGCAGGCAGAGCATGGTGGATTTAAGAAACATGATTGTTCAGGGAATAAGAGAGGCAGTTCCCCGAGGTCAAAACATTAGTAAAGTGTTCGGGGAATGCCAAGGGAGGGAGAAATCGCCCACGGAATGAGTAGAGAGGTTACGGCGAAGTTTTCAGATCTACTCTGGAACTGACCCGAACTCTCCCGTGGGGGAGGTCTTACTAAAAACACAATTTGTTGCCAAATCCTGAGAAGACATTAGGAGGAAATTAGAAAATATTGACAGGTAACAAGATAAAAGCCTCCAAGAGCTTCTGAGGGAAGCTCAAAAAGTATATATGAGAAGAGAGGATGAAAAACAGAGATTGTAAGCTAAGGTTTTGGTAGCTGCGGTCAAAGAAGTCCAAAAGCAAGAACAAACACAAGGTAAGTTTAAAACACTACCTAGAAAACAGAAAAGCACTCACAAGGCAGCCCCTACCCCACAGAGAGAGCTCCCCAAATGTTACTACTGTAAGAAAGTAAGACACATTCAGCAGGATTGCAAGCAAAGAAAAAAAAAAAAAAAAAAAAAAAAAATGAAAAGATTTTTCAAGAAGATTAGGGCTGTCAGGGGCTCTTTAATTTGGGGACAAGAACATCCAAGGAGCCCTTGATAAAATTAAAAGTGAGTCCCCAATGGCAGGAAGTAAGCTTTTTAGTGGACACTGGAACAGAGAGGTACTCTGCAGAAATTGCCAGAGGGGTGTGTGACAAGCAAAGAAAAAGTTTTTGTAATTAGAATCAAGGGGGATCCTTTCAAAGTATCTGTAATAGAGATGTAAGAATAGAATCGGAAAATAAAATTTGTTTAAGAAATTTATTGCTTGTAGAAAAAGCAGATTATAATTTATTAAGAAGAGACATGATTGTTGCATTAAGAATTAATATCGTTGTTAAAAACTCTGAATTAGTAGTAAAAATATTCAAACTGACTCCCAAAGACGAAGAAGAAATTAACCCTAGAGTGTGGCACTCAAAAGGAGAAATAGGGAAATTAGATATCAAGCCTATTAAAATAGAAAACGAGGACCCTGAAGACCCTATAAGGATCAAACAATATCCCATCCCGATGGGAGGGAGAAGGGGATTAAAACAAGTAATTGACGACCTCCTTAAAAGGGTACCCTGAAACCCTGTATGTCTCAGCATAACACCCCCATCCTGGCTGTAAGAAAAACAGATAGCAGTTTACGATTAGTTCAGGACCTCAGAGCTGTAAATGTTAGAACCCGAACCAGATTCCTGGTGGTGGCCAGTCCTTACACTTTACTGAACAGGCTCTCACCTAAAGATGTATGGTATAGTGTAATCGATTTAAAAGATGCTTTTGAACTTGCCCTGTAGATGAAAAGAGTAGAAATTTCTTCGCCTTTCAGTGGGAGGACCCGGACACAAACCGAAAGCAACAGCTGAGATGGACGGTCCTCCCACAGGGGTTTGTAGAATCCCCAAATCTGTTCGGACAGGCTCTGGAACAACTACTCACCCAATTCATTCCAGAGGAGGGGACAAAATTGTTACAATATGTAGATGACTTGTTAATTGCCGGAACGACGGAAGAAAAGGTGAAGAAAAGCACGATTTCTTTACTGAATTTCTTGAGACAGAAGGGGTTAAAAGTATCTAAATCCAAATTGCAATTCACAGAGCCCGAAGTAAAATACCTTGGTCATTGGATATCTCAAGGGAAAAAGAAATTAGACCCTGAGAGAGTAGCAGGGATTCTTGCACTCCCTGCCCCAAAAACAAAAAAGACAGATAAGACAATTTTTGGGGCTCCTGGGATATTGCAAACAATGAATTGAAGGATTTAGTGAAAAAGTAAAATTTCTGTATGAAAGGTTAAACACTGATAAGTTGAAATAGACTGAGCAAAATGAATTTAATTTTCAGAAATTAAAGGATGCACTCATAACTGCCCCCGTACTAACTTTACCGGATACCAATAAGAATTTCAATTATTCGTAGATGTGAATAGACAAGCAGCACAAAGAGTTCTGACCCAAGAGTGGGCAGAAAAAAGAAGCCCATAAGGTTTCTCTCAAAATTTTTAGACCCGGTTAGTTGGGGTTGGCCTACTTGTTTGCAAGCAATTGTGACAGTGGATTTATTAGTAAGAAAAAAAAAAAAAAAAAAAAAAAAAAAAAAAAAAAAAAAGGAGTAACTTTCAGAGCTCCCTTGATAGTCTACATGATGTAAGAAATATCTTACAACAAAAAGCAGAAAAGTGGTTGACTGATTTGAGGCTTCTGAAATATAAAGCCATCTTAATCAGCTCGCCTGGTTTAGAATTAAGAACCACTACTGTGCAGAATCCTGCGCAGTTCCTGTTTGGAGAACCAACAGAGAAACTATTACACAATTGCATTGAAACTGTGTAATTGCAAACTAAAGTTAGACCAGATTTAGAAAATCAGGAGTTAGAAAGAAGAGAAAAGTAGTTTATAGATGGATCCTCAAAAGTTGTTGAGAGAAAAAGAAAGTCAGGATATGCTATAGTGAATGGCATATCAGGAAGCATTGTGAAATCAGGCCCCCTGAAAGCAAGCTGGTCTGCACAAGCTTGCGAGCTTTATGCTCTCCTGAGAGCCCTCCAGGGGTTAAAAGGAAAGAGGGGGATCATCTATACAAATTCGCGGTATGCTTTTAAAGTAGTACATACTTTTAAGAAAATTTGAGAAAAAGAAGTCTGATAAATACGAAAAGAAAAGAGTTAATCCATAGGGAAATCATTCGACAAATTCTACAGGCTGTCAGAGAACCAAAAGAAATATCAGTTGTCCATGTAAAAGGACACCAAACGGGATGGCAGTTCCACACCCGAGGTAACAACCTGGCAGACAAAAAGGCAAAACGAGCGGCTTTGTTAACCAATCTGCAGAAAAAAGGACTGATTCCCCAAAGCACAACACTGGGATTTGCCATACACCAAATGCAGCCTGGGGATAAAGTCCTGATCAAAGCTTAGAAAGAGCTCCCCCTCAACCCTCACTAGGAAGGACCGTTTCTCGTCCTCCTGACCACAGACACAGCTGTCCGGACTGCAGAAAGGGGCTGGACACACTCACCTCGAGTGAAAAAAAGTAACAGATTACAACTCCTCCGAGTAGAAAGTCACCACACCTCCGAGAGAGCTGAAAATCAAACGCCGGCGTCATCACAAATGACAAGTGACGACCAGATAAGTTGTATTAATCCTGATTGTAATTGTTTTCCATTTATCCACTTCGAGTGTGCTTATTGTAAACAGATTTGGGTAGCCCACTGTTTAAGAAGGTACAAACCTAAAGGATTGTGCACAAAGTGTCTAGAGAAAGAACAGGAGGAGACTAGCCGTTTCTTAACACTTGCCACCCGGGCGGGGTCCTTGGAACTAAACTCTCCTGAGTGGTTCCTATTGTTCCAAAAGGGGTTAAGAGGCCAGTTAGATTCCAAAGCCAAGGCTTTAGAAATCGAGGGCCGAAAAACAATTAAAGTTTAAAGTACTGTGTAGGACAGACCCAACTAAATCGTCTCGGTGAGCTACTTTCAAAAAAAAAAAAAAAAAAAGGGCACGCCTTAAGGACTACCAGGGCCCCTGAAGACAGTCCCTGCTGCCGAGAAGATGATAATCCCCGCCGTATGTTCCTATACGGGCGAAGGGCAAGGCAGAGGGATGCAATGGTGGGGAATCCTGATAGTCCTGAGTCTAGCCGTGTGCTTGGCCGAGGGAATGAGTCCCGAGGTACCTCCAGGGGGAGAGTCCCTGGAGAAGTGTGAGCAGTGTCAGACTGCCACAGAAACCGGACGAAAGATTGACTGTCCTCCAGAACTGCAAAAGGGGATGTGTTTTTCCAACAGCACTCAGTATAAGATCTGTAAATTAAAGGGGGAGGTCTGATGTTACCACTCAGAGGCAAGTTTTAAAGACGGGCAGTTTCAAACTCCTGAAAGACAAAAGATCAAAACTACCCACTTCAGGTACAAGAGAGAAGTGGGAGGGATTCCTCCGATTTCAATTTATAGTCAATGTAATAAGACCATCTAGATCAGAAGAAAAAGACAATCCACCTTTGTAGCATATTTCAAAATCAATCCTATGTTACAATAAAGCGAACTTGAAAACGTGTACTATAAGTGGAAAAATGTATTAAGAAGATAGAAATTTAAAACATGAAACAAAAGCTTCCTTCAATAATGAACCAATAATTTTAGATTTGTTAAAAAGTGAAGTTAACCGGGTATGTTTACAATTTGACCAAGTATTCTGTTTCTCCAGAGATGAAGACGAGTTAAATCCTAAAAGCAAAATATCAGACTGAGAGAAAAGTGAATGTGGTTAATCTCACACTCATCCCTCTGTAAGATTAAATAAAATAATACGAATTTTTAATGTAGTCAAATTATTAGGTGGGGGACTGTAATAAAGAATTGGATGAATAAAAATTCGAAAGAAAAGGTTTAAATAAAGTATATGTGATTGTAAATGATGAAAATATGGAATGAGAAATCCTCCTCCAAGTCGAGGCAGGATTTCTCTTCCAAAGCAACAGATTGCAGCCAAGCACCCAGATAACAATCGCAAGCAGGCACATCAGCCCAGAAAGAATGGGCAGGACACGGGCCATCAAACGAACAAAAGAACGGGCCCGGACGAGATATCGCCGAACCGAGCATCTCCGCCCTGACCACCTGTGCTAGAGAAATGGAGAAACTAGACAAAGGAAGAGGAGCCAGCCGAGATAGCCATCGGCTCCAGGATGGGTGCCACCACTCCACCCTAAAGGCCCGGACCAAAATGATATCAAAAAGACATCCTGGACCTCTTTACATATGAGGAGCCTCTGCCCAACGTCTATTGACTCTATTCTCCAGTGCCAGGAAATCTATTCTTCGAACAATCAAGAACCTCTTAGCAAAGGGTGCCTGCTTGGAATTTGGCCTCGGGACACAAACTTCCTATAAAAACCCAGGCCAAAGGACTCTCAGGCGTGGATTTGGGAGCATCTATACCTTGCGTATAGACCCTGTCCACCCAGCGCTGCGCTGCTTATTTTATTGTGGTTTTTTTCTTTGTTCGAATTTATTATTGTTTGATAATAAATTTTCTCTTTTATATAACCCGAAATTGCCTTTGCATTTATAACATTAATTAACGGCGAGGTATCGTTCCCTGCTTCATCCTGGCTGTAATTAGATGGTGGGGATGCCGGGAAGCGGAGCTGCTTAACGCTTGCCGGAGGGGGATGAAGGGAACCGGAGTCCTCCCGACCCAGCGGGCGCATCCCGAGCTGCCGGAACCGGGGGCTCTGCGCCCCTCCCGCTGGCCCCGAGCTCTGGCGCAGAGCCCCGGTACCGGTGATTTACAGCGGGCACCGACCCCGCCGCCGGCGGGGCCGTGATGGATGCGGGGCCGCGTGCCGTGATGGATGCGGGGAGCAGCCCCGGCCGCGGCGCCTGTTAATTAGTCGCTTTGGATTGATGAGAAATTGCAGCTCCCGCTAACGATGGCAGCGGCTCAGCCGCGGCGGCAGGGCCGGGGTCGATGCCGGCGGTGCCGCTTCCCCGGCCCTCCGAGGGGCTGCCCGTCCCCGCAGCCGCCACAGCCGGAGGGTAATTTATGGTTTCGTATCGGTGCCGCTGATCTTGGAGCTTTTCCAGCTTCCTCTTCCCTCTCCCCACATTGTTTTTCCTCGAAAGCCGATTCCCCAGGATGGGATCCAGCTCCTCGCTGGGATATCGCTGTCCCCAGCATCCCTGGCCGTGTCACCCCTCGGGGACCTGGATCCCCCTGTGACTCTGAGCTGTGACAGGGCTCTGTCACCGGCCGTGTCACCCCTCGGGGACCTGGATCCCCCTGCCCTGAGCTGTGACAGAGCTCTGCCCCCGGCCGGGCTGGTTCCTGCCCCGCTGCTCCAGGGATGAGGGCAGGGCGGGGTGAGGACATTCCCGTGGGAGCGTGGGCAGCCCCGCAGCCGTTTGCAGAGTGAGATTTTAAGGTGTCAAATTGCCTTTTAGTGATTAAATTGCACTGTGGAAGTGGAGAGTGGGGATCTAGGAGGGGACCCGGGAAGGGGACGCTCAGCAGCGGGCAGTGGTGTCCCCACCCTCAGGTGCCAGCAGCTGGTCCGGTTTTGGGGAGATTTTGGTGGGTTTGGGGTTTTCTCGGCGGCTGCGGGAGCTGTGTGCAGCTGCAGGAAGGGCAGGGCTGGGGACCGGAGGCCCCGGGGATGGGCACAGGGGGGTGGCACCGCCCGGGAGCCTGGTGCCCCCCGCGGCACGGGCAGGGTTAAGGTGAGCGCCGCAGGCAGAGCCCTGCCGGGGGATTATCCCCGTCCCTCGGCGCAGGCAATTCCCTGCCTTGTCCATCGATCCCTGCGAGGTGTTAAGAGAGGCTGGAGCATCGATTGGAGCAAAGCCCAGGCAAAGCGAGGCCCAAGGCTTCCCCAGGAAGGGGCGCAGGATCCGGCCTCGGGGTCTGGAGGCCAGAGGAGGCTCAGGAACCTCTTTGGGGACAAAGGGTGGCGGGTTGGGGACGTGCTGGCCCATGGGAAACGCCGATGAGCCCTGGCCGCGCCTGCCAGGCGCCCGCGGCGTGCCGGCTTGGCACTTCACCGCCACAAAGCTCTCCCTGGATCGGGTCCCGGACGCTCGCCGTGACAGACGGGGACGTTAAACAAGGCACGGGCGGACGCCCAAAGCCGCCGCTCCCGCGGCACCTGGAGCGGGAGCATCCCCAGCTCGGGGCACCGGGCACCGGGCTATAAACAACACCGAGACAAAAATCGGATTCCATTTTCCTGAGGAGAAAGGAAGGGCTAAAGACAAAAGAGGCCGTTTACCAAGCGGCTGGCAGCCCAGGGAAAATTGCTATCCTGATAAAAAATCACAGATTAAGGAAGGAAAGAGCTGACCTTAACTCCAGTCCTTAGGCAGGGAGGAAGGGCAAGATTTTCACCATTTAATTGGGGTTTTTTAACCATTTCGGGCGGTTTGTTTGCTCTGCTTCAAAGCCAGGAGTGCATCATTTTTACTCTGTGGCTGTAATAATGGCATAAATAAAGAGATTTTTTTTTTTTAAAGCGGCTTTTCCGGCTCTGATTGTCCTTGAATTAATGAGTCTTTTTGAGGAAAAGAACCCCAGTTCCTGGGGGTTTATCCTCGTGCAGAGACGACAGCAGAACTACGGGACTGGGCTGAAAGCTGGAAAATAACTGATGGAGGGGGCAAAAAAATCCCAGTAAATGGCAGGATGGGTCCAGCAGCCCGCTCCCGGTTTGTGCCTTTACTTTGGCTGAAATCCCTTTGCCTTTGCTGGCTGCGGGAGGGGATCCCCCATCCCCAGGTTTGTCCCTGCAGTGGGAGTTGCCAGAGCTCCCCCGGGGGGTGGGAAATGCTTTGGCTTGTGCTGCGGGGCTGGCGTTAGCCACGCTTGAGGGGAAAATCACAATCGCTGCCGGGGCCCCGAGCCAGGAGCCGGCCCCGGATTTTCCCCGGGAAGAGCCGCTCTGCCAGGGGGATCCGCACGGGGGGCGCTGGGACCCGGCAGGGTCACTCTGGGGGGCGGCGGTTGGGTTTGGGGGTCTGTTGGTGCAGTGTGTCACTGGGGAAACTGAGGCACCAGCTGCCAGGGAGGGGCTCAGGGCAAGGGGCGGGGCGGGGGGGACATGGGGCACATCACGACCCCGGGGAGGAAAAAATCTCTGGCCACCCAAAAGCCCTGACTTTGCTCCTCCTCCTCCTCGGTAGGATACGGAAATGTTGAGGATTTTACCCCGGTGAGGAGAAAGGAGGAAAGCTGAGGAGGGAGCGGGGATGGGGATGGGGACAACCCCTGAGCGTGGCAAAATCCCTCCTCAGCTATTTGGGGGGACGGGCACCTCTGGGGAACCCCCCCGGCGCTGGTTCATTGCCAGGGGGAGGGAGAACTGAAAGTCTGGGCTTGGAATAAAGGAGGTTGTGAAAGTCACTGACTCCGGATGGAACCGGAGCAGGAGAGAGCTGAAAGGAGGATAAAAATAACCCGGGCTCGGTGGGAGACTGGGGGGGCTGGGGGGCACGGGGGTGTGGGGGGTGTGGGGGGACGGGCCATGGACTGGGGGGGAACAGCTGGGCTGGGACAGAGCGGGCTCCCGGGAGCACATCTGGATGGGGAAACAGTAGGAACAGCTGTTTTGGGAGCACGGGGGCAACAGCTGGATGGATGGCCCTGGGGTGACAGCGGGAACAGCTGGAATGGGCTGACGGGGGGCACATCTGGATGGCAGAACTGTGGGGCCTGGGGGCTGTACAGCGCTGGAAACAGCTGGATTTGGCCTCGGGGTACATCTGGACGGGAGAGGCCGGTGAAGGTGACACTGATGGGGACAAGGGGCTGTCCCAGCCGGCACCGGGCCCAGCCAGGTCCCCCTGGGGCTCGGGGGGCTCAGCTCCGTCCCAACCCCCCCGGCGCAGCCACCGAGGGTCCTTCTCTGTCCGGATGAACTCGGTGAAGTCAGCAGTCACCTCCCGGAGCACGGAGATGGCAGCCGGGTGGCAGGAACAAGGTCATTAAAGCAGAAAGAAAAATACATTAGAAATGTTCAACTGCTCAGTCTTGCCTGAAATGTGCTTAAATCAGCCCCGAGTAAACAATGAGACGGGATTAATGGCAATTAGTTTTCATTAGGAAGGTGGCATCACCCTCCCCGGCTCCCCAGGGGCCGCTCCCTGTTCCCGGGGGAGCTCCCGGGCGGATCCAGCCCCGGGGAGGAGGCGACCGCGTCCTTCCGAGCCCCGGGGCTGCGGGAACCGCGTTATCTCCGCCGAGGCAGCGGCGCGGGGCCGGCGGCAGCCGCAGCTTCAAAGGGAACCCACAAATCCGGCACATGCAAAGCCCCAGCTGCTCCTGCAGATAACCGGGGACGGGCTGGGGCGGCCTCGGGCAGCGCTGCCTCTGGGGGATGATCGGCTTTGGGGGTCGGCTTTGGGGCCATGGTTGGCCCCGGGGTGCTGCTCGGCCCGGGGTGATGCCTGAACTCGGGGTGACGCTCAGCTCTGAAGGGATGCTGAGCCCTGGAGCGATGCCCAGCGCCCGGGGATGCTCAGCCCCAGGGCAGTATTTGGGGTGATGCTCAGCCCCAGGGCAGTGTTTGGGGTGATGCTCAGCCCCAGGGCAGTGTTTGGGGTGATGCTCAGCCCCGGGGCAGTATTTGGGGTGATGCTCAGCCCCAGGGCAGTATTTGGGATGATTCTCGGTCCCAGGGCAGTATTTGGGGTGATGCTCAGCCCCGGGGCACAGCCCCAGTGTTTGCAGCCTCCCCGTGCTCAGGCAGGACCTTGGGGATGGGGATGAGGCCTCAGAGCTCCCAGGGGTGCTGGGGAAGGGGGAGGGGCCCCTGTCCCCTGTCTCCTGCATTTTGGGGTGCTGATGGCTGGTGCTGGGTGCCATCGGTGACCCCGCAGGGTGGGGACGCTCCGGTGGCCGCCGCACCCCCCTAAACCGACACGAGGTCTCAGCTCACCACAATCATCCCAAAACGCTTCCCGGGGTGGAAAGAAGCGCTCCGCCTCCAGAATGAGGCAAATTCAATCATTTTTGGGGCTGGCCCAAGCGTACAGCGGCCGGACCGGGCGGGATGCGCCCGTTCCCGGTGGCGGCTGATCCCCGGTGCCTCGGCAGCGCCCCCGGCCCCGGGGGGGTCCCTGTCCCCCACCCCGGGGCACGGCCCCCGTCATTAGCACCCAGAAAATGTTGGGTTTCTGCCTGGGAAAACACAGCAGATATGTACATTAAACATCAAATTATAAAATTAACAGATTCCAACTGCGGATGATTTGCATGTGCAAATTAAGTTAATTACCACTCTTCCTCCCCGAGCGCCCGCGTGCCGGGAAGGGCCGGCCCCGGCACGGCCGGCGGCGGCTCCGGGAGCGGCGGGGCCCGGGATGCCCCGGGAGAGGATCCGAGCAGAGAGAGCAGCGCCGAGGGAAAACAGAGCTCTGCAGGGCTGGGACAGGGACAGGGGGACACGCGGGTGGGTGGATGGACACACGGACAGATGGATGGACATGAAGAGATGGACACACGGATGGATGGATGGATGGATGGATGGATGGATGGATGGATGGATGGATGGATGATGGATGGATGGATGATGGATGATGGATGGATGGATGGATGGATGGATGGATGGATGATGGATGGATGGATGGATGGATGGATGGATGATGGATGGATGGATGATGGATGATGGATGGATGGATGGATGATGGATGGATGGATGGATGGATGGATGGATGGATGGATGGATGGATGGATGGATGGACGGACACACAGATGGACACACGGATGGACACACAGATGGACACACGGATGGATGGATGGATGGATGGATGGATGATGGATGGATGATGGATGGATGATGGATGGATGGATGGATGGATGGATGGATGGATGGATGGACGGACACACAGATGGACACACGGATGGACACACGGATGGACACACGGATGGATACACAGATGGACACACGGATGGACACACGGATGGACACACGGATGGACACACGGATGGATACACAGATGGACACACGGATGGACACACAGATGGACACACGGATGGACACACGGATGGATGGATGGATGGATGGATGATGGATGGATGATGGATGGATGGATGGATGGATGGATGGATGGATGGACGGACACACAGATGGACACACGGATGGACACACGGATGGACACACGGATGGATACACAGATGGACACACGGATGGACACACGGATGGACACACGGATGGACACACGGATGGATACACAGATGGACACACGGATGGACACACAGATGGACACACGGATGGACACATGGATGGACACACAGATGGACACACAGATGGACACACGGATGGACACACGGATGGATGGATGGATGGATGGATGGATGGATGGATGGATGGATGGATGGATGGATGGATGGATGATGGATGATGGATGATTGATGGATGATGGATGATGGATGGATGGATGGATGGATGGATGGATGGATGGATGGATGATGGATGGATGGACACACGGATGGACACACGGATGGACACACGGATGGATGGACGGATGGACACACGGATGGACACACGGATGGACACACGGATGGACACACGGATGGACACACAGATGGACACACACGTGTACAGGGGTGCAAACACATGAATTGTGCACAGCCACACGCACACACTCAGGTCCTGATCCGGGGGTTCTCCCAGCGAGGACGGGGCTGCTGTGCCAGGATCCCCCGGGACTGGGGCTCCTCTCCCCGCAGGGTGCGGGGTCTGGGGGTGCTGGGGGTGCATCCCCGGCTGGGAGGGGGATCTGCAGTGCAGACGGGGGGGCTGCGAAGGCACCGCTCCCCAAAACCCCTGCCTGGGCCCAGCAGGGACGAGGGGGCCGGGGGAGCTTTGGGGGTCTGGTGCCGGGACAGGCGGGGGGCCCGACACAGCCCTGACCCCCCCATCCCACCGCTCCCTGCAGCTGAGACCGGCCCCGCTCATCGCACTGAGGCTGCCCGAGCCCATCGACTCCTCCGCGCTGTTCCCTTAAAGGTCACATAAATCCCCAAATCCGGGAATAAATCCCGATCTGGAGGCTGCGGAGGGAAGAGCCCTCCCAGGGCCGCTGTTTTCCAAAGTGCCAGCCAAAATTCCTGCTCGGGAGGAGTCCTGGGACCACCACGGCCGTGGGATGCCGGGGTGCCAGGGGGTCTCGGGGTGCCACTGGCTGTTGGGGTGCCGGTGGGATGGGGGTACCGGGGATATTCGGGTGCCGTGGGGAGTCGGGGTGCAGTGGGACGGTACCGGGGGATATTCGGGTGCCCTGCCATGCTGGGGTGCCGTGGGGTGTCCGTGGGATATGGGGGTGCCCCAGGATGGTGCTGATGTTCAGTGTCTGGACGCTGCCTGCAGGAATTGTGGGGGAGTTAATTCCCATGAGGGTCGATTAATTAGCCATAATGAGCCCGAGCTAGGGGAGCGGAGGGCCGGGGCTGTGTGAACAGGTCAAGGGGCTCGCGGTGTCCCCTCGCTGTCCCCCTGGGGACGGTGATTCAGGCGCTGAGTCATGGCCGCGTTTCCTTCCCCTGGAGACCCCCCCTTCCCCTGCAGGGTCCCCCCGGGGGCGGCCGTGCCCCCCCTGCCCTGGGAAGCGGCAGGGCCGGAGGGATGCAGGAAGAGGTGAATCACGTTCCGAACCTCCCGCTCGCCAGGGAGGGCACAGCTCGGGCCACCCGCGACACCCGGACAGGATTTTACCCCGGTTTGGGGTTTTCAGGCTAAAACAACCGGCACAAAGCGACCCAAGTGATGCCGTGCTAGGCCCCCACCCTGCGGGTCACCCCCAGACCTCCGGGTGCCCCCCGGGGCCCGTCCTGGCGTCCCCTGCAGCTCGGGGCGGGCAGGTTTGGGGGGGCAGCACCCGTGGGGTGCAGAGCAGCTCCTGGGGGCGAGGGGAAACTGAGGCAGGGGATGGGCGGGGGTTCAGCCTGGGGACAGGCAGCAATGGAGAGGAATCACCTTGGGGGCTGTGGGGGCCCCTCACCGGGATGGGAAATTTGGGAAACTCAGGCAAGGTCGGCCTCAGTCCCTCCCCGTGCCAGGGGTGGGGGAAACAGAGGCAGAGGATGGGGGGGGGGGCTCGGTCTGAACCCCTCTCCGTGCCAAGGCGTCCGGGCAGGGGATGGGGGGATCCATCCCAGCCCCGCCCGGCCCCCGGGATGGGCGAAACTGATGGAGGGGACGAGGGGGCCGCTCCCCCCGCTCCCGGTGCCCGGGAACGAGGGGGGAGCGCTTCCCCTTTTCGGGGGGGCCGAGGCAGGCGGGGCCGGCTCCCCCCGCGCTCCCCCCTCCCCGCCGGGGGCGGGGGGCCCGGGGCCGGGCCGGGCCGAGCCGCCTCCCCGGGGCGGGGGCAGGGCGGGGGGCGCAGCCGCTCCGGGAGCGCCGGCGGCGGCGGCTCCTCCATCGCCGCTGCTGCCGGAGCGGCCCCGGTGCCGCCGCAGCCACCGGGCGGGCCCGGCCCCGGCCCCCCGCCCCCCCCGCGGCCCCGCCCCGCCCGGCCCCGGTAACGGCGCTCCCGCCGCGGCGGAGCGGAGCCGAGCGGGGCCGGGCCGAGCCGCTGCCGGTGGGCGCAGGTGCGCGGTGCCCCGAGCCCCCCCGGACCCCCCCGGGACGGCGAGGTAAGAGCGCGGCCGGTGCCCCCCCGCCCGCCCCCCTCCCGATGCGCTCCCGTCCCGGTTTATCCTCCTCCTTCTCCATCCGCTGCCCTTCCTGGGGTGGGGGGGAAGGGAGAAAAAGGGGTGCCCCCCCCCAGCCCTCCCCCCTCCCGCCGCCGCCGCTGCTGCATTGGGAAGCGGCGCTTTTGTTAGCGGAGCGGGCGGAACCTTGAAGGGTCACGGGCTGGAGGGGCCCCCCCGCGCCCCCCAACCCGCACCCCGCTGTCCCCGCTGTGTGCAGCCTGAGCCCCCCTGCCCCGCTCCCCCCCCCGGCACCTCCATCCCGCATCGCCATCCCCACCCCGCCACTCCTGGGGGTCCCTCCCGCACCCCCATTCTTCCCCCCACCCCCCTCCCGTACCCCCCACCTCCAGCCCGCACCCCCAGTCCCCCCCGGCACCCTCATCCCGCACCCCCAGCCCCCCCCGGCGCCCCGGAGACCCTCCCCGCACCCTGATCCCGCAACCCCATGTCCCCACCCCCGGCACCCCTGCTCCCCCCGCAGCCTCATCCCGCACCCCCTCCCCAGCCCAGCGCCCCGACAGCCCCCCCGCACCCTTGAGCCCCCCCAGCCCCTCCACCCAGCACCCAGTCCCACCCCCCATCCCCTCCCACGCCCCCCTCCCACCCAGCAGCCCCCCGGGCCCGCCATGGGCGCGGGATACGGAGCCCCCCCGCCCGGGCTGGGAGGATGAGGATGAGGATGAGGATGGAGATGGGGATGGGGATGGGGATGAGGATGAGGATGAGGATGAGGATGAGGATGAGGATGAGGATGAGGATGAGGATGAGGATGAGGATGAGGATGGGGATGGGGATGAGGATGGGGATGGGGATGGGGATGAGGATGAGGATGAGGATGGGGGGTGTCTCTGCTTCGTCGGGCTCCGTTTTGCCTCCGCTGCTTCTTTGGGAAGCAGCCAGGGCTTGTTGTTTTTTTTTTTGGGGGGGGGAGGGTGAGAAAAGGAGGGGCTGCTCTGTGCCCCCCACCCCGGGCAGCCTCTGCTGGGAGGCTGAATGAAATGGGGGGTCCGGCCAATGCAGACCCCAAAAGGGCATCGGGGAGCGGTGAGGCTCAGCCTGGGGGGCTTGCTGGTTGTGCCCCCCTCAAATAACCCCGCAGGGCTGGGTGGGGGGCAGAGCCCCCACAAATCCAGGGGGTGCCCGGCTCTGTCTCGGGGCTGTAACTTGGAGGGAGCAAGGCTTGGGGGGGCAGTCGGCACAAGTGGGGGACCCGCCGTGCATGGGGGGGCTGTCACCCCCCGGAGCCAGGGCAGGTCCGGGGGGGCCGTGCAGGCGGCGTCTGCCGGGCTGGGGGGGCTCTGTCCCCCTTTTTGGGGCTCGGCACCGCCGCACCGGCGTCAGATCTGGAGAGGGGGAACCCTAAAATAACCCGGCTGGGGGTGCTCGCCTGAGCCCAGTCCTCCCTTGGCAGCCTCACTTGGGGTGCCCCGGACACCCCCCGAGCCCGGCGAACCCCCCCTGCCCCCCAGCCTGACCCACATCGTCCCACATCACCCAGGGCAGGGGGCACCCCGAGCCCCCCCAGCCCCCACGGGGCAGAGGGGAGAGGGGAGCCCCGTCCCTGCTCAGGGGCTTTGGGGAGGGGGCCCAGCACCCCCCGTTAGAGCGGGAGGGGGGGATGCCCACGGGGCTGTGCCGGCGGCACGGGGTGACCTTGGGTGAGCTCTGATTCCTGCCGTGCCTCAGTTTCCCTCTGCCAAACCAAGTTGTGAGCTGTGGGGGGTTGCAGAGGGGACCCCCAATCCATCCCCCCACCCTGGGGTGTGGGGGGGGGGTCAAACACCGGCCACGAGTGACCCCCACGGGGGCAGCAGCTCTGCTTGCCTGGGAGAGGTGGGGTGATGGTGGCACGTGAGGCACCGCCATGTCCCCCCCAGGTGCCCCCCTCGGTCTCTCCGGGTGCAGCAGGGCCGGATCCGGCTCCAGGATGCGCTGGGAGGGGGGACAGAGCTCCCTGTGCTACAGCCACGGCCCTGGGGAAGGCTCGTACTGCTTTGGGGGGCCCCTCTGTGCCCCCCCGGCCGTTTACCCCGCAGAATGACGCCGAGGGCAGCTGTGGCTCCGGCAGGGCCGTGTGTCCCCGGTGCCACCGCCCGGCTGCTCTTGGGGTCACATCCCGCCGGCTCCGGGGGCTGAGCGCGGCCCCTCGGCAGCGTCCCCGGGGTGACGGGAACTGGGTCACCGCTGTCACCGGGGCACGTGGCTGCGCTGGGGACGTTTGGTGCGCGAGGGGGGCCGGAGGTGGCCCCGGGGCTCGGGTTCAGCTCTGGGGGTGCCGGGGGAGCTCGGGCCCCACCAGCAGCGCCGGTGTGGGGGGACACGGCTCACCCCCCTCCCAGGAACCCCCCGATGGTTTCGGTGCCGGTCCCACCGAGGGACACGGCCCGGCTCAGCCCGGTGGCTCCGCACACGAGCACGGGGGTCACAGGGGTGGGCTCCCCTCGGCAGAGCTGTCCCCTCGGGGGGGCTGCGGGGCCTCCCGTGTCCCCCAGGAGCGGCTTCTGCTGCCGCTGCGTCCCCTCAAACCTCACCGGGAGCCCCAAGTCACGGGACAGGAGAGTGACACTGGGTGTCCCGGTCCCCTCGGCCCTGCAGCGGGCCATGGTTTGGCTCCCAGTGAAAGCAGAGAGCGCAGCGCCGGCAGCAGCGGCCCCAGCGCGGGGCTGGGGCACAGCCCGGCCGCGAGGCCCTGCCCGCCAGGCGCTGGAGCTGGATGCAGATCCCTGCTGCAGTGCCGGATGCGGTTTGTATCCCCAGACAAGCTGGAATATTTTTAATTAAACCTGCCAGTTTGGATGCGATTTAAGGCATGAGCTGCGCCGGGCTTGGAGCATCTCCCGCGCCGGGGCCGGGTCGCGGCTGCTGCCAGCTCGGTGCCACCAGCCTGGCCAGGGTGGCTGTGCCACGCCGCTGTCCCCGCCGTGCCAGGGCCCGGCCGGGACGCGCTCCCTGCGGTGGCATCCGATGCGTTGGGGCAGCACAAACAGCGGTGAAGACAAGCGGGAGCAATCGCTGCCTCACCTGGGGGTGCCCCGGGAGCCTCATCCCGGCCAGCTCCGGCCTCTGCTCCGGGACGGGGCTGCAAGCGGCGCCCAGAGGAGGCTCCGCAGCCTCGGCAGAGCCCGGCCCGTGGCGAACGGGACTCGATGGCCTTGGGGAGCCTCCAGCCCGGCCCCAGGGACCTGCGGGCTTTGGTGGCATCCCCCAAAAGGGGCGAGGAGGGGTTGGACTCCCTGCGTGAGGCAGGAGGGAGAGGAGGAGCACTGGGGAGATCCCAGAGGGGCTGCCGTGTGCTAACGGGTTTTACTCCCTATTTAATTACAGTTTTGTCAAATAAAAAAAAAAATAATTAAAAAAAAAAAAAGGCGGGGGGTGGGATAAGGAGATCCCTGTCGCCTCTTTGAGCCGGTTAATTAAACAGCGGCTGCCGAAGCCACCGCTCCCGGGGGACCCCACGCTGGGGCTTGGCGTCACACCTGGGCTCCAGTTGCTCCCAGTTGAGCCCAGTTCAGGCCGCTGGCGGCGTGGCAGTGGCAGTGGCAGTGACAGTGGCAGTGGCAGTGACAGTGGCTCTGGCTGTGGCAGTGGCAGTGACAGGGCAGTGACAGGGCAGTAACAGTGACAGTGGCACTGGCGCTGGCTGTGGCACTGGCTCTGGCTGTGGCAGTGGCAGTGGCAGTGGCAGTGGCAGTGGCAGTGGCAGTGGCAGTGGCAGTGGCTGTGGCAGTAACAGTGACAGTGGCTCTGGCTGTAACAGTGGCAGTGGCTGTGACAGTGGCTCTGGCTCTGGCTGTGACAGTGGCACTGGCTCTGGCTGTGACAGTGGCAGTGGCTCTGGCTGTAACAGTGGCAGTGGCAGTGGCTGTGGCAGTGGCAGTAACAGTGGCAGTAGCACTGGCTCTGGCTGTGACAGTGGCAGTGGCTCTGGCTGTGACAGTGGCTCTGGCTCTGGCTGTGGCAGTGGCAGTGGCTGTGGCAGTGGCAGGGCAGTGACAGGGCAGTGGCTGTGGCAGTGGCATTAACAGTGACAGTGGCTCTGGCGCTGGCTGTGGCACTGTCGTGCCGATGCGCCGTGGCTAATCCTCACTCTTCCCGTGTAATCCCGCCCGCCGGGATAATCCCATCAAACCCGGCAGCGCCGCGCCGAGCTCAGCGCGGGGGGGCATCTGCGAGGGACACGGGGGGGACGCGGTGGCCCCGGGAGCGACCGTGGGGGCTCGGGTGGGGAAACTGAGGCACGAAGCGGGGACCAGGACGAGAGGGAGGCAGCGCTGGGAACAGCCCCAGGGTGACGGACGAGGCTGGGACGGGACGGGGCAGCGGTGGCAGCAGCCGCGGGTCGTCCCTGGCTGGCGTGGTGGGAACACCGCGGGCATTCCTCAGCCCCCATCCGTCACCTCCCGCCGGGAACGCTGAGAGAAAGCCCCGGGAAACCGGGAAGCGTCAAGGTGGAGGTTTGGGAGGTGGGAACTGGGATCCATCCTCGCCATGTGCCCAAAATAACCCGTCCCTTGTGCCAGCCCTGTGTGCACAGCCCTGGTCACACGTGTGCCAGCACACGCCTCACACGTGTGACATCCACGGACACACCTGGACACGTGTGACACCCATGGACACCCCTGCACAGACACACAGGTGCCACACACGCCGTCACAGCCAGGTGCCAGCTGGTGGCCACATTCCTGCACATGTGTGTCACCCGGTGCCTGCTGGCAGCCCCTGCACACGCACAGGCCAGCTGGTGCACACACACTGACACAGAGACATGTGACACGTGTGACACCTGCTGTACACACCGACACCTGCACACACACACACACGGCACACGGGGACACCCCCCGCACACACGTGACACCCCGAGCACCCCCCTGCACAGATGGCACCTGACACACCTGGCAGGGCCACGCAGGGGACAGGGCCATGCAGGGGACAGGGCCACCATCCTGCCCGGAGGCTTTTGGCACAGGGGCCTGAGGAGCTGCGTCGGTGGCGGTGGCAGTGGGGATGACAGTGGCAGTGTGGGGTGACAGTGGCGGTGTGGGGTGACAGTGGCGGGGTGGGGGGACAGTGGCGGTGTGGGGGGACAGTGGCGGTGGCGGTGGCAGCGGTGCCTGGCGGGTGCCGCGGGGCAGAACAAGGAGCAGCTCCGAGGGCGGTGAGGCCGCTCGGACCTTCCGGCGAGGCGGCGCGGAGGCGGCGCTGGGAACAATGGCCCTTTGTTCTGTGAGCCGCTGGCATCCCACAGCCCGGCCTGCATCCCATCCTGCATCCCATCCTGCATCCTACATCCCATCCTGCATCCCATCCTGCATCCCACCCTGCATCCCATCCTGCATCCCACATCCCATCCTGCATCCCATCCTGCATCCCATCCTGCATCCCATCCTGCATCCCATCCTGCATCCTACATCCCATCCTGCATCCCATCCCACATCCCATCCTGCATCCCACCCTGCATCCCATCCTGCATCCTGCATCCCACATCCCATCCTGCATCCCATCCTGCATCCTGCATCCCACATCCCATCCTGCATCCCATCCTGCATCCCATCCTGCATCCCATCCCACATCCCACCCTGCATCCCATCCTGCATCCCACATCCCATCCTGCATCCCATCCTGCATCCCACCCTGCATCCCATCCTGCATCCCATCCTCCACCCTGCATCCCATCCTGCATCCCATCCTCCACCCTGCATCCCAGCCCCCATCCCACTCCACATCCCACATCCCAAACTCCATCTGCACATCCCACTCCTCATCCCACACCCCACGCTCCTCCCAGTCCCGGCTCCCGCAGCTCCCGGGGGGCTGAGCCGGGAGCGGGTGCTGGGTGTCCCCTCACACAGCTCCCACCTGTCCCCAGCCATGGCAGAGGCCACTTCCAAAAGCAGAGCGGGATGGAGAGAACGGCACCGGGAAGGGGAGGAGGAGGAGGCCGCGGGATGAAGGCTCCGGTGTTCTCACCCACACCTTGGCACCGGAAGCCACCACTTGTCACTTTGTCACTCTCTGGGCCCAGCGGCGGTGGCGGGAGGAGATTTGCTGAGGGTGGCGGTGGCTCCTGTCCCCTCCGGTGTCCCCATCCCGGCGTTCCTGGGATGTGGGTGGCTCCGAGAGGGAAGATGGGCACCCTGAGTGCCACCTCCAGGGCCATCAGCACCTTGGGGACAGCAGGAGGCTGGGATGGCGAGGCTGCTGTGACACTGGGGTGGCACTGGGGTGACACTGGGGTGGCACTGGGGTGACACTGGGGCCTGCCACCCCCACCCCTCTGTGCCCCGCAGAACCCATTTTTAACCTTATTTAAACCCCAGGAAGGGTTTGAAGATAACCCGAACGGGAAGTGCCGGTTCTGGGCCCGGAGAGGGGAACGGCCCCGTTTCCTGGCAGAGCTGACGTGGGGAGGGGGGACCCGAGTGCCAACACACCCCCAAAACCAAAACCCAGCTTTATTGGGGTTTAAAACCTGACTCGGCTGCGGGGCTGACCCTCGGTCCCGAGCTCCCGGAGCCTCCTCCGGCTCGTCTGGCTCTGGGATCGGTGGGTTGTTACTGCAGGGCTGCTCTCTGAGGATTGGGGTGGCTTTGGGACGGGTTTGGGGTGTCCGTGGGTGGTGTGGGTGTGTTCGGCAGCCTCCCATCCCGGGAATGCCGGGGCTCCGTGTCCTGGGATGAAATTGAGGGCTGGAGCCGGATGTAAACACTGCAGGTTGTTATTGTAGGGTCTCCCATGGGATCCAGCCAGGAGCTGCTCGGGGACAGGGATCCCGTGGGGACAGGGATCCAGGGACAAGGGGACACCCTGGGGACACCCTGGGGACACCCTGGGGACACCCTGGGGACAGGGGCTCCCTAAGGAGGTGACCCGGGTCCCTGGGTCAGGGTTGCCCCGGGGTGCCGGGGGAGGTGCCAGCCCGGGACTGGCAGGGCTTTGCCCGGGGGTGCCCAGGGCGGTGCCCGGGCTCGGGGCAGGAACAGGGGGTTCCCTCTTCCCCCGCCGGAGGGAAACTGAGGCACGAGGCCGGAGGCGGTGACTCAGAGCAGCCGGATCTGCTCCTGCCACGGCCCCGGGGTCATGCGGGTGCCAAAGAGGGGGGACAGGCTGAGATCGAGGGGACCCCGCCAGGACACTGAGCTCCTGGGGTGGCACAGGACCGGGGGGTGAGTGCCTTTGGGGACAAGGGGACATGTGGGGCTTTGGGGACAAAGGGGATGAGGGGAATGGCTGTTGTGGAGGGACAGGAGGGGCAGGGATGTGCCCCTTTGGGGACAAGGCAGGGGGCGTGTGACAGTCTTTGGGGGACAGGAGGGACGTGGGAGGATGTGTTGGACTTGTGGGGACAAGTGGCCACCAGCAGGACGGGGGGGTCCTGTCCCATAGAACGGGGGGGGACAAGAGGGGACAAGGGCTGGGAATGGGGGACAAAGGGACAAGGGCTGTGAACTGGGGGGACACAGGCCCCGTCTGCTCCCCCTCTGTCCCCCCACCCCGGGGTTTATTTCGGCGTGACGCGCGATCCTCCTCGCTAGGAAACCGTCCTTAATATGCAGATGAGGCTGTATTTAATATGCAAATCACCATGCGGCTCTGGCCGGCCACCAGCACCGCCGGCGGGCTGGAGGGACGTGTCGGGGCACCCATGGGTGTCACCCGGGGGGTATCGAGGGGGCACCCAGCAGCTGGGGCCACCTCTGCGCGCCCACCGTGGGCGACAGAGCCACCCAAGGTGACCGCGGGGTCCCGTCCATCGCCCGTGCCCGTGTCGGGGCTGGAGCCGGTGCCCTTGGTCGCTTGCGGTGTCCTGGGGGGCTCAGACTCCTGTGCCCCCCAGCCGGTGGGCGATGGGGAGGGGACAGGGACAAGGGACAAGGGACGAGAGACAAGGGACAGGGACCGGGGCTATAAACGGCAGCTGTAAGCGGAGCCGGTAACCGGAGCGGGGGGCCCGGGGGGACATTTGAGCCGCCGGCGGGGCCGTGGAAGCACCGAGGTAAATGTGGGTGCTGTGTCCCCCCCGCCGCGCCGGTGACCCCCCATCCCTGTCACCCACGCGGGGACCCCACGGCTGCGGCTGTTCCCCGGTTCTCTGGCACTCCGCAGCCCCGGGAGGTGCCGCTCGGAACGGGGGGACCCAGGCAGGGGACAGGGCCGGGGCCAGCGCGCGGTGCCAGGTGGCCGGGGTGACATTTGCTCCGTCCCCGCCGTGGGGACAGCTGCTTCCTGGCTCTGCCATCTGAACCGGCCCCGGAACGGAAACCCGGGGGGGGCTGAGCCCCCCAGCCCCGGCGGCAGCAGCAGCTGGCATTGGGGGGGTCCCCGTGGCAGTTGGGGGGGCACTGCTGGTGACCCCCAAACCCCGCTGTGGCCGTGGGGGTGGCACTGTGTGACCCCAGCGAGCGAGGGATGCTCTGGGCACCGGCGGCCACATTTTGGGGGGCTGGAGCACATGGGGGTGTGTGTAAAGGCCTCATTAGCATATCTAATTACTGATTTCTAATTGGCGTTGTGCCCCTGCTGAAGGAAATGTCCCCAAAATGCGGCGTTAGACCGATGGAGAGGGATGTGGATATTGAGCTTATCCCAGGGAGGGGATTCCCAAAAAGTTGTATTTTAAGGGATTTCATTGTTGGTGTCTTCCGCCTTTCCCACCCCCCATTTCTCGGTGTGTCCCCCCTCCCCAGATCCTCCCCTTCCCAATGTCCCCCCATTCTCCAGTGTGTCCCCCTCTCTATGTCCCCATTTCCCGTTCCCCTTCTGAGGGGTTTATGAGGATGGGGGACCCTCCGAGGCTGGGGGGACCCCGCTGTCCCCCTGTCCCCGCTGTGTCCGGGGGGTCTCACCGGTGCTTTCCCGTGGGGACGCGGCGGTGCCGCTCGGGGGTCCCATGGGTGCCCCCCCGGCTGCGGTGACAGCTGCCCCGGTGGGGGGGGTTGGTGGCTCCGGTTACGGTGACATCAGCTCTACCTTCCCACCTGGCGCGGGCGGGGGGCACGGGCCCCCCCGGGGGTCGCGGGGGGTTGATGTGACAGCTGAGCGGCTTTCGGGACGCCGGAGCCCCCAGGGGCGTCCCGGGGCGGGGGGCAGCCACCCCCAGGCATGGGAGCCGCGCCTGCGGGACCCCCCCGCGGGCGGAGGGGACACTGGTGACACAGGGCCAGCGGCGGAGGCGGCCGGAGCAGCTCAGGTGGGCAGAGCGCGGCGCTGGGAGGGGGCGGATGCGGCGGGGAAGGGCCCCCACCCCCGGGAAGGGACGGGAAGGGGGGGCAGAGTGACCCCCCCCAGCAGGGACCCCCCCTCTGTGGGATCAGAGATCCCGCTGGGCTCAGAGCCCCCGGCAGCTCCAGCAGGAGGGGAGCTCTGGGGGCGCCCCCCCCTTCCTGCCCCGTTCCCCCAGGGCCGGGGGTCGCGGAGATGCTGGGGGGGCTTCGAGCAGCTCCCCCCGCCCCCCAGAGCTTTGTGTGAGCGTGCTCTGGGATGGGGAAACTGAGGCACGGAGCAGGGACAGTGACAAGGGACGTGCCCGAGGCCGTTCGCCCGCTCCGTGTCGGAGATACCCAAGGGGAGACCCCTCCCCATTCCCGGCACATCCCCCGCTGTCCCCACCCGCTGCCTCAGTTTCCCCAGAGCCACTCTGGGGACACGCACGGTGTCCGTCCCCCCGCTCCCCCTGCCGTGAATGGGTCCCTGTTTGTCACCCCCCTGCCGCCGTGTCCCCCTCCCCGCCGTGCCCCCTCCCCGCCGTGCCCCCTCCTCCCGCTGCCTTTTCTTTCCCCGCACAATCGCTGCCATTTATGGCTCCGGCGGCTCCGCTGTCCCCGCTCGCTGTCCCCGCGCAGCCCGGGCCACGGTGACACCGGACCCCCGCTCGGGCTTTCGGGCTCCCGGGGCAGCGACACGGCCCCCCCGGCCCCCAGAGGCTCTCAGGTGGCCGGACAGACACCGAGCCCCTCCCCGGGGTGGTTTTTGGGGCTCCCCGCGGGGCTCGGTGGCTCTCGGGTGCTGCTGTGTGACAAAGCGGCCAGAGGGAGCTCATTTCCCGCTTGCTGGGGACACCGTGGGGACAAAGCCGGGTGGCACTGGCTGCTGTGGCACTGTGGGGACAGGTTTGGATGTCCCCGAGATAGTGTGGGGACATGGGTGGGTGTCGCAGGACACCCCGAGGATGGGGTCAGTTGTCCCCTGGGGCTGTGACAGCAGGGTCAGGGTCCCTCCTGCCACCTCCTGCCCCGGGGCTGTGACACGGCGGGGTCGGGGTCAGGTCCCCGGGGCTGTGGCCCCGCAGAGGTGACCGCGGTGGGGACAGTGGCGGCTCTCAGCCGGGGCCGGTGGCTCCACGGAGCCCAGGCCCGTGACCCCCACCCCACACAATGTCGCAATGTCACCCGTCCTCGGTGCCCGCGGGGGAGGAGGGCGCCGCTTCGATCGCTCCCGCTCCCTGCTCCCATGGAATTAATGATCAATTAATTCCCTGCCCGGCTGCTAATTACCCGGCCCGGCCCCAGCCCCTCGGGGACGGGCGACAGGGTGGGGCTGGTGGCCCAGCGCGGTGCGGGGACAGTGGCGGTGGCACTGGGGCTGTCTGGATGGGGGTGCTGTGACACCCTGAAGTGTCCCCGGAGATTTTCCAAGACATGCCGGTGGCGTTCTGGGAGGGGGAAGAGCCTCTCTGGCTTCCCTCGTGTCCCCATGTCCCCCTGTCCCTCTGTCCAGGTGTTCTCACCCTCCTGTCCCCCAGCCCTGCCATGTCCCCAGCAGTGGCCCCATGACAAGCCACCAGGCCGGCCCCAACCCCCAGAGACCCCCGAGGGTTTGTGGGGGGTCCCCGGCGCCCCGGTGGGTGCTGCCCCCCCCAGCCCTGCCCTCTCCCGCAGGAGCTGTGGGTGCCCACGCAGGGCGGGGGCCACCATGGGACCCCCACCCCGCGTGTCCCTGCTGCTGCTGCTGCTGCTGGCGGCCGAGAGGATGGCGAGGGGCACCTTCCCCGAGGAGCCCGGGCCCATCGCCGTGGCCCCCCCGGACTGTGAGTGCCCACCCGGGGCTGGGGGGTCCGGGGGGCTGCCCCGGGGCACGGGGGGGGCTCGGAGCGGAGAGGGAAGGGGCTTTGGGGTGGGGCGGGGTGGGGTGAAGGCAGAGGGGCACCCAAGGGAGGGGTTTGGAGTGAAGCGGGGACGGGAGCACCCGCGGGCGGGGCTGGGCTTTGGGTCACTTTTGGGGGTACCTGTGGAAGGGCTTTAGGGGTTTGGGGGCGTTTCGGGGTTAAGGCGGGCGGGGGGGCACCCGCGGGGTGGGGTTTTGGGCCGAAGGCAGGAGGGAGGTGGTGGGTGGTCACCTGGGCTGTGTGGGGGTGCCCCCCGTGCCCCCCGTGCCCCCCCAGATGTGAAGCACTACCCCGTGTTCGTGGGCCACGGCACCGCCCGCCCGGGGGGCCCCGAGGGGGGCGGCACCCAGCGCCTCAACATCCAGCGCATCCTCAAGGTCAACCGGACCCTCTTCATCGGGGACAGGTCTGCACCCCGGCACCCCAAAGCCTCCCCTCCACACCCTCCCCACACCCGCCCTGCTGCCTGCCCGCGGCACCCGGCTGGGGGTGGTGACAGCCGTGTCCCCCTCCCCAGGGACAACGTCTACCGGGTGAGCCTGGAGCCCGGCGGGGCCGCGGAGATGCGCTACCACCGGGTAAGTGCTGGGCTCCGGGGGTCCCGGGGGTCCCAGGGGGTGCTGCGGGGTCCCAGCGAGCTCTGGGGGGCCGCAGGGGGGTCTCAAGGGGCTGCTGTTGGCTTCTCCCCGTCCCCACGCTGGTTTTCCCCACCCAGAAGCTGACGTGGCGCTCGAACCAGCACGACATCAGCATCTGCCGCATGAAGGGCAAGCACGAGGTACGGGCTGGGGGTTCCGCACCCCATGGGGACCCCCGGCTGGGGACTGAGCACCCCCTGTGACCGTGTCACACCCTGTCCCCTCCCCGCTGCCACCCTCCACTCCCTGCCAGCGCTTGTGTCTCTGATTTATTGGCCGCTTGGCTAAATTGATTTGTAATTAATTATTAGGGGCCAGAAATCCCGTTCCCAGCTCCCATAAATGCAGTTCTGGGGTGAGAACAGCCCCCCCAAGCCATCCCCTGGCAGTGATGGGGCCCTGGGGGGGGTGGGATGAGGTGAGGGGGTTTTGGGGTGCTGAGGGTGACAGTCCCCTCTCCCGGCGCAGGCAGAGTGCCGAAATTTCATCAAGGTGCTGCTGGTGAGGAACGAGAGCCTCCTCTTCGTCTGTGGCACCAACGCCTTCAACCCCGTCTGCGCCAACTACAGCGTGAGCCCCCCGGGAGGGGTCCCGTGTGGGAGGGGGCTTGGGGTCGGGGAGGGAGGGGGCACCCCTGGGAAGGGTTTGGGGGTCGGAGAGGGAGGGGGCACCCCTGGGAAAGGTCCCTCCCGTGCCCGGGTGTGTCCTCACGTCCCCCTCTCCCCCTCTCTAGATGGACACGCTGGAGCCCGTCGGGGACAACATCAGCGGCATGGCCCGGTGTCCCTACGACCCCAAGCACGCCAACGTGGCCCTGTTCACAGGTCGGTGGTGGCACTGCCACTGTCGCGGCGGGCACCGTGTCCCCCGGCCCCGCTGACACGCTGTCCCACGCAGGGGGGATGCTCTTCACGGCCACGGTGACGGATTTCCTGGCCATCGACGCCGTCATCTACCGCAGCCTCGGGGACAGCCCGACCCTGCGCACCGTCAAACACGACTCCAAGTGGTTCAAAGGTGTGTCCCCACCCTGGGCTGTGGGGACACGTCCCCCGTGACCCCCCGCTGTCCCTGACCCCGCTGTCCCCGCAGAGCCCTACTTCGTGCACGCCGTGGAATGGAGGAGCCACGTCTACTTCTTCTTCAGGGAGATCGCCATGGAGTTCAACTACCTGGAGAAGGTGGGACACCTCCCAGCGGGAAGCAGATGATCCCTGAGCTCCGACCCAAAGCACTCTGTGGTGCCCACAGGGACACCCGGGGGGGGACAGGGACACGGGGACGGCCACCAGGGCCGGGTGGTGACGCGTGTCCTCCCGCAGGTGGTGGTGTCACGCGTGGCCCGCGTGTGCAAGAACGACATGGGGGGCTCGCAGCGGGTGCTGGAGAAGCAGTGGACGTCCTTCCTCAAGGCCCGGCTCAACTGCTCCGTGCCGGGAGATTCCCACTTCTACTTCAACGTCATCCAAGCCGTGACGGACATCCTGGAGCTGGACGGGCGCCCCGTGGTCCTGGCCGTGTTCTCCACGCCCACCAACAGGTCAGAGCTCCTGTGCCCCGCCAGACTCCCCGGGACCGGCAGAACCTGAGCTGGGATCTGGGTGGAATCCAGGCTGGATCCCCAGTGGGATCTGGGACGAGCGGTGGGTGAGGTCTGGGATGGGTCCAGCTGGGTTCTGTAGAGGATCTGGACTCGTTTCCATTTGGGATCTGAGGGTCCCCTGGCACTCCCCGGGCCCCCCCCCGTGTTCACCCCACGGCCGTGTCCCCACAGCATTCCCGGCTCTGCCGTCTGCGCCTTCGACATGACCCAAGTGGCCGCAGTCTTCGAGGGACGGTTCCGGGAGCAGAAGTCACCCGAGTCCATCTGGACACCCGTGCCTGAGGACATGGTGCCAAAACCTCGGTGAGGGACGGGGCTGGGGACAGGGATGGGGACAGGGCTGGGGACAGGGATGGGGACAGGAATGGGGACAGGGTGATGATAACCACGGCCAGTCCCCGCTGGGATGGGGACAGGCTGGGACAGCCCCACTGAGCCTCGCCGTGGCCGCAGGCCCGGGTGCTGCGCGTCCCCGGGGATGCGCTACAACTCCTCCAGCGCCTTCCCCGACGAGATCCTCAACTTCGTCAAGACTCACCCGCTGATGGACGAGGCGGTGCCGGCCCTGGGCAACGCCCCCTGGATCCTCCGCACCATGACCCGGTGGGTGCCCGGGGGTGCTGGGGGACACTGGGGGACACTGGGAGGGCTGGGGGGCACTGGGAGCTGCTGGCCAGAGCCTCCCGTGCTGCCTTTCCACGCTTGTGCCAACACCGGGAGCGCTGGGAGAGCTGATAAATCTCATACACTTTGCAGTCAAGATTGTCTCGTCCTAATTAAATCTGCCTTAATTGCTGCTTGATGGGGAATTAATCAAGCGGCGCTCTCGGGCCGCAGCCTCCCGCCAGCAGGGCAGCCGGGGCGTGAGCGGGGATGGGGACAGGGACATGGAATGGGGACAGGGAGCTGGAGATGGGGACAGGGGATGGGGACAGGGACATGGAATGGGGACAGGGAGCTGGAGATGGGGACAGGGGATGGGGACAGGGACATGGAATGGGGACAGGGAGCTGGAGATGGGGACAGGGGATGGGGACAGGGATGTGGGACTGGAGCTGGGGTCATAGGGCTGAGGATGGGGACACGCAGATGGGGTTGTGGGGCTGGGTCCCTCACCCTGCCTCAGTTTCCCCCTCCCTGGGGACACATGGCCTCCCCCACACCCCAACACTGCTCCCTCCCCCACGCAGGTACCAGCTCCGTAAGATCGTGGTGGACAACGCCGCGGGGCCGTGGGGCAACCACACCGTGGTGTTCCTGGGCTCCAGCACCGGCACCGTGCTCAAGTTCCTCATCCTGCCCAACGCCACCAGCAGCCCCGCGCCCGCCGCCCCCGGCAGCCAGAGCGTCTTCCTGGAGGAGTTTGAGACCTACCAGCCCGGGAGGTGAGAGCCAGAGCGGGAGAGGGGGCAATAGGAGGGGTGGGTGTTTGGATGGATGGATGATGGATGGAGAGGATGGGTGCAAGGGGAACGGATGAGAAAATGTCCTCTGGACTGGGGCAGGCTCTGTGGAGCAGGGCTGGGGCTGTGATGAGCTCTGTCCTGTCCCCAGGTGTGGCCGGGACACGGAGGACGAGCGGCGGCTGCTGGGGCTGGAGCTGGACAAGGCTGCGGGGTCGCTGCTGCTGGCCTTCCCCCCGTGCGTGGCCAGGGTGCCCGTGGCTCGCTGCCAGCAGCACTCGGGCTGCATGAAGTGAGTGCCTCGGGCTGAGCTCACATAACCTCACATCCCAGGAATTCACCCTGTGCTGGGATCCAGCCGCACAGGATGGCTGGGGAAACTGAGGCACAGAGCCCCTCGCGGGGGCCGGGTGTTGTGTCCCCCCCATCACCCTGATATCTCTGCTCCCTGCCAGGAACTGCCTCGGGAGCCGGGATCCCTACTGCGGCTGGACATCCGAGGGCTCCTGCATCTTCCTGGAGCCCAGTCCCAGGTAACGCTGCCAGCCCTGGGGACACGCAGGGGGGACAGCGGTGTCCCCAGAGAGTCCCGCAGCTCCCAATCGCTGAGCCCCAGCAAACTCATCGCTCGCTGAAGGGCGCTGGGACGCTCTGCCAGGCCCTGACCTCTCCAATTTGCGCCCCCAGGGTGGCCTTCGAGCAGGACATCGCGGGCGGCAGCACCTCCCACCTGGGCGAGTGCGAGGGTGAGTGCGGGGCCGGGCCGGGGCTCGGGGACGGGGCACCCGCGGGTCCCCTGACGCGTCCCCAACCCCAGGGCTGGTGACGGAGAGCTTCGTGGACGAGCCGGACGGGCTGGTGTCCGTGAACCTCCTGGTGATCTCCTCCGTCGCCGCCTTCGTCATCGGCGCCGTCATCTCCGGCTTCAGCGTGTGCTGGTTCATCGGGCACCGGGACCGCAAGGAGCTGGCGCGGCGCAAGGACAAGGAGACGATCCTGGCGCACAGTGAGTCGGTGGTGAGCGTCAGCCGCCTGGGCGAGCGGCGGGCACGGGGAGCTCTGCTGGCCCCGCTCATGCCCAACGGGTGGCCCAAGGAGCTGGGCAAGGTCACCCAACACGACCTGGACTCGGGGGTGCTGCCCACGCCGGAGCAGACCCCGCTGCAGCAGAAGCGCTGCCCCGGCGCCCTCCAGAACTGCAGCTGGGAGCAGAGTCACAACATCATCAACGCGGCTTTGCGGGACCCTGGAGGCTCCGGGCCCGCGGGCGCCGGGCGGGGGCACGGCGGCTCCGGCCGCCCGCCGCGGGGCATCCCCCTCTCCTGCCACGCCATCCTGGTGGACCAGGAGCTGGAGGCCGAACTCAGCGACTCCTCAGGTGACGGGCATTGGGGTCGGGACCCTCAGGAGGGTCCCCGCACCCGGCAGCACCCACCCGCCGGCGCCCGCCGCCCGCCCCGCAGCTCCTACGGCGACTTCGGCGGGACGCCGCACCCCAGCCCCGAGCGCCGGCGGGTGGTCTCGGCACCCAGCGGGGAGGGGGGAGACTTTACCGAGGGGCCGCCCTGGCACCCCGAGCAGCTGAACTTCAACGCCAACAACGGCACGGGCCGCCCCGGCGCGCACCTCAAGAGGAACCACACGTTCAACAGCGGCGAGGCGGCGGCGGGCGGCTACGGGCGGCACGGGACGGCGGCTCGGGCAGCGCGGGCACCGGGCACCCCCCGGCCGCTGACGGACCTGCACCACCTCCTGCGCTACGGCGTGGAGCGGACTCCCTCGGGAAAATAGGGTCCCACCCTGTGTGCGTCCCCCTCGCCAGGACACTGATGGGACCCCCGGCTCCCTGGGGGCAGGGAGGGGTGGCCGGGCAGGAGCTGCGGGCATGGGGTGAGGTGCTGCATGGCTGAGGGGGGAACAGGCACCCCCTGGCTGCCCCCGCTTGGGGTTTGGGGGTGTCCCCGGCTGGCGTGGGGCAGTGCCCTGCGCTCCGGCTGCTTTGTCCCAAATGCCGGGGGGGCCCGTCCACCGTGTCCCCTCCCCAGGCTGGACCCAGGGCCCGCAGCCCCCTGGGAGGGGGATCCCTGGGGGGCAGCAGGACGGACACACGGACGCGGGCACTGGGCTGTGCCCCCCAGCCCGCAGCCCCTCGGCCCGCCAGTGACACCCGGGGGGCCCTTTTGGGTGCCGCCGGCCCCCTGGGGACACCCGGCCGGGGGTGCGTTGGTTGTGGTGATGGAAGCCGGTGAACATTTTGGGTGCGGGGAGCTGGGGGCCCCGCGAATGTGGCGCTGGCTGGGGCTGGGGCACCCTCCCACCCCCAGCCCGGGGTCAACCCCTCCCCAGTGCCAGCCTGGGGGGTGCCCATCCTTCCCCCCGGCACCCCCTCCTGGAAAGCACAGCCGGGGTGGGGGGGGCACGGCTGGGGGGTCCCCACCGAACCCACTCTCTGCTGGCAAAGGGTGCCCTTTCGGTGCCACCCTGCCCCGCACCCACCCGGGGTGGCGTGTCGCGGGGGAGTGGCGGGTCCCCGGGGGATGGCAGGTCCCCAGGGGGTGACAGGCTGTAAATAGGGCGGGGGGCGGCGGGAGCCCCCCCCCAGCGGCCATGCATGCGGCCGCCCGCGGGCTGTACCCCGCGGCCCCAATAAACACCCGGTTACCGGAGGCGACTCCCCCGCCGCCTCCTCGGCACCTTCTTAAGCCCCCCGGGAGCCGGGACCGGCCGGGGGAGGGGGGCACAGGGCTGGGGTTCAGGGGGTGACACCCCCTCCGTGGGCACAGCCCGGAGCACAGACCCCCGCCGGGTCCCCTGCCTGTCCCCTTTCCCGGCCACCTCGTGCGCCACGAGCCACCCTCGGGGGTCACCCACCGCCCCCTGGCCCCCGTCAGGCATCGCTGTCCCCTGAGGGGCTCTGGGGACACCGGGCTTGGGGACACCGGGGCTGGCGGCCATCAATGGTTGGTTCCCCTGGGATGGGGACACTTGGAGAGGGCGGGGACCGCGGCCGTGGTGTCCCCTAAGGTGGGAGCAAGTGGCAAGGGGACAACGGGGCTGGGGACACCGGGGGGGGATAACGGGAGGGACTGGGGACACCGGGGGGGGATAACGGGAGGGACTGGGGACACGGGGGGGGGGGATAACGGGGTTGGGGACACCGGGGGGGATAACGGGAGGGACTGGGGACACCGGGGGGGGGATAACGGGGGGGACTGGGGACACCGGGGGGGGGATAACGGGGGGGACTGGGGACACCGGGGGGGATAACGGGGCTGGGGACACCGGGAGCGGGGGGGGAGCACCGGGGACACGCGAGGGGCGGCCGGGCTGTCCCCGGAGCCCCGCCCAGGCCCCGCCCACATTTCCTCATTAGCGGAGACCCGGCCCCGCCCCTCCTCTGATTGGCTCCCGCCGCCCGCGGGTCCCCGCTGGGCGGGGCCCGGGGTCGCGATCTGGCCCGGGGGTCGCGACAGAACCCCACCCCCACCCCCGTGAGTACCGTGCCCGGGGCTGGGCGGGAGCGGGAGGGCGGGCAATGGGGACGGGGCCGTCCCGGGGGGCTCCAGAAAGGCTCCAGGGGGGGCTCCGGGTGGTCCCCGGGAGCCTCCGGGGGGGTCCGGGGGAGGTCGGGGGTCCCGAGGTCCCCGGAACACTCCAGGGACACCAGAGGGACACTCCTAGAAGCTCAAGGGAGCCAACCCAGAGTCCCAGGGGGACCTGTCCCCCCCAGGGACCTCCCTGAAGCCCCCCCGAGTCCCCCCAGAACTCGTCTCCCGGAGAGCACAGGGTCAGGCCGGGGGTGCCACGGGGGACCCCAAAGGGCAGAGGGGCTACCGGGGGCCAGGGGGGGCTACCGGGGGCCAGGGGGGGCTACCGAGGCCAGGGGGGGCTGCCGGGGCCGGGGGTCTCGGCTCGGTTCCCTGCGGGGGTTCGGGGGCTGCCCCGGCCCAGGCGATGGTGCCGGGCTGCACGTCCCCAGCTCAGGATTGCGACACACAGATCCAGTCTGGCTTGTGCTGAATCACCCAAAAAACCCCTCCCTGGCCCCAAAAGGAGGGTGTGGGGATCCCGGAGGGGACAGGGGGGTCCAAGAGGGGTTGAGGGGAGCCAGTCCCCCCGTTTCCCAGCAGGGGAGAAGGCAAACCCCATCCCAAAAGCCCTTTCAGACCCCTCCTGACACCCCCGTGAGCCCCTCAGAACCCGCCAGTCGCTCCCACTCGGGCCACCGCAGCGAGCAGGGCTGGGGGTGCTGGGGGTCTCATTCTCCAGGGGGTCCCCAGCAGTCTCACCCACCCTTGGCACCCCAAAATCTCCCTCTCCCCGCTGCAGCCACCGCTGCCATGTCGGCCGAAAACGCGGCGGTGCCGGGAGAGGCCGGGCCGGAGACGAAGGTAGGGGTGGGTGCACGGAGGGTTCGGGGGGGCTGCGGGGGGCTCTGGGGACCCCATCTCACTGTCCCCCACCCTCAGAGCGTGCTGAGCCGCGTGGCCAACCTGGCCCTGGTGAGCTGTGCCTGCGGGGCCGTGGCCTCGGCGTACGGGCGCACCAAGGAGAGGCTCCCGGGCGTGCGCTCCGTGTGCGGCGCCGCCGAGAGAGGGGTGAGGACCCTGACGGCAGCGGCAGCGAGCGGGGCCCAGCCCCTCCTCACCCTGCTGGAGCCCCAGAGTGAGTGCGGGCCGGGAACAGCACCCCATGGGGATGGGGGACCCCAAAAGCGGCTCTCCCCGAGCTCTGGTGAGGCGGCAGGAGAGGAATGATCTGGTTTCACATCTCCAGAAGCTGGAGGGTCGGAGGGGAAACACCCCACAAGTTCTGGGGTAGCGAAATCCCAGCAGAGCTCCTGCAGGGCAGCGGGGTGCTAAACTCATCTCTTCTCACATCTCCAGTTTCCAGAGCCAACAAACTGGCCTGCAAAGGGCTGGACAAGCTGGAGGAGAAGCTGCCGATCCTGCAGCAGCCCCCCGAGAGGGTAACGGCACCCGGGGGGTGCGGGCAGGGCTCCAGCGCCGGGCGAGGAGCGGGCACAAGCTGTCCCTGCGCTGTCCCCTCCAGGTGGTGGCCGGGACCAGGGAGTTGGTGTCGGGCATGGTGAGCGGGGCGGTGGCGAGGACGCGCTCGGCGCTCGGGGCCGTGGTGGGCACCCGCGTGGGGCGGCTGCTGGCCACGGGCGTGGGCACCGTGCTGGGCAAATCGGAGGAGCTGCTGGATCGGCACCGCCCCGGGACGGACGGGGAGCCGGGTGAGTGCCCACCATCCCCCAAATCTCGGGGTGCCGAGCCCTCCTGGGACCCTCACCCTGTCCCTCAGGGCTGCCTTGGCATTCCCTGCTCACGGTGGCCCCACAGGGGTGCCGGAGCACTGAGGCCACCGTGACCCCACGCAGGGGACAGTCCCCACCTGGAGGACACGGGATGGCGCTGGGTGAACTCTCACCTGGAAACCCAACAGCAAATATAGTCCCCTGTGCCCGCCCGGGTATTTATAGCCTGGCACTGGGTGACATTAGGCAAAGCTGGCCCCATGTCACAGCTGAGGTGACCGCAGGGGCCACCTGGTGGCATCTCCGCATGACCTGGTGGCCAAGCATCCTGTGGCCAGCAGAGGATGGCCCAGCCACGCTGCCCTCACCCCTGGTCCCACAGCAGCGGCAGCAGGCACGGAGTTGACCAGGGGCACGGAGGTGACCAGGGGCACAGAGGTGGCCACAGGCACGGAGGTGGCCACAGGCACGGAGGTGAGCACAGGCACAGAGGTGGCCGCGCAGGAGCAGCAGAGGCGGTGGCAGAGCTACTTTGTCCGCGTGGGCTCCCTGTCGGCCCGGCTGCCGCACCGGGCCCTGCGGCGCTCGCTGGGGGAGCTGCAGCGGGCACGGCTCCGCGCCCAGCGGCTCCTGGCCCAGCTCCACCACATCATCTGGCTGGTAAGGATGGGACAGGGACCGAGCCAGCCCCGTGCCAGCCCCGGGCACCCCCGGGTGTGCTCCCACCTGCCTGAACCTCCCCCCAGATCGAGGAGGGGCAGCGGGACACGGACGGGCCCTGGCCCAGCACCCGGGAGCTCCTGCACCGCCTGTGGCTGGAGTGGAGCCAGCAGGACGCGGTGCCCATGGAGGACAGCGAGGTACAGGGCAGGGGGGCCCTGGGGGACAGATGGCTCCGCCTGGAGAGGGTGGGGACACGTGGCAAGGGGACACCTGGGTGGTGGCACCTGGAGCAGGGGTGGAGCGGCAGCCGCAGAGTCCCGGTGTGGGTCCATGCAGGCGGGGATGGGGTCTGTGGGGGTTGGGGTCTGTGGGGGTTGGGGTCTGTGGGGGTTGAGGTCTGTGGGGGTTGGGGTCTGTGGGGGTTGGGGTCTATCGGGGTTGGGTCCATCGCCCCCAGCCCCGCCGCCCACCCCGCAGGTGGAGGCTCGGACTCTGGCCATGCTCCACGGGCTCCTGCACCAGCTCCACTCCGCCTGCTCCCACCTGGCCGCCGGCGCCCGGGCGTTCCCCAGCAGCGTGCAGGAGACGGCGGGACACGTCCGGCACGGCGTGGAGGGCGTCCAGGCTTCCCTGGCCAGCGCCCGCTCCTTCCAGGACCTGTCGGGGCTGGTGCTGGCGCAGAGCCGGGACGCGGTGACGCGGGCACAGCTGAGCCTCGAGGGGCTGCTGGAGCATGTGGGGCAGCACACGCCCCTGCCCTGGCTCGTGGGACCTTTCGCCCCCGCGCTCGTGGAGTATCCGGAGGATGTCCCGGTGGATATGTCCAAGTGGGAGGGCTGTGTCACCGCGGGGGGGGACGCACCGGGTGCCCGCTGCCCCCCAGCTCTGCAGCCAGCACTGAGTCACCGGTGCCACTGAGCTGGGGAGCGCCCACCCGAGCCACGAAGCACACCGGGAATGAGGGACCTGGTGACCCGGCGTGGGACTCCTGTGGCGATGGTGGCACGGGGAGGACGCGGTGTGGGTCTGTCTGGGATCCAGGGCTGCCCTGAGCCCCAGGAGCGCTGGGATTTCGTGTCTGAACAGCTTCAAACCAGTTTAAAGAGGAAGAAAACAAGTTTTTTTGCCTTAAAATGACTCAGAGCCTGCAGTGGTGTGGCAGGGCCGCCGTGCCGGGCTCACCGGGGGGCTCTGCACGGGCGGCAGAGCCGGGGCGCCCCGAGGGGGGCTCAGTAAGGGGGTGCTGGGGGGGGGGGGACAGGATTCCGTGGGGTGCCGGGAGGGAGGGTGCCACAAGGTGCCAGGACGCCTGGACTGTGACCCGCAGCCGTGTGGCACTGAACTTTGCCCCACTTGTCACCGTCGGGCCCCGGGGTGTCCCCGACGTCACAAGCACAGCGTGGTGACAGCAGCCGGTGTGGCGACACCGGGGACCCCGGCACGGACCATCCTCCCACCGCCAGAACCCACCGGGACCGGTTCGACCAACTGTACCGGGCCAGGTGTGGGGGCGCACCGGGACCCCCACGAGGGGCGGGGACGTTTGGGGGGGCTCAGGGCAGCTCAGTCCCGGGGGATCCGGTACCGGGGAGTCAGTGCAGCACCGAGCGAGGAATGGGGTCCCGGGGGCTCCGGTGTTGGGCGGAGGGCTCGGTTCCCGGGGGTTCATTGCCCTGCCGGGCCCGGAGGTTCGGTTCTGTGCCGGGCCCGGAGGTTCGCTGCCCCCCGGGCCCCCGCCCCCGCCGGTCGCTGCTCCCGGTGCGCCCCGGGCCGGCCCCGCTGGGCGGCTCCGGTCACATGCGCTCGGGGCGGGCTCCGGGGTATAAAGGGCGGCGGGGAGGAGCGGGGCGAGCCCGGAGCCGAACCGAGCGGAGCCGAACCGAGCGGAGCCGAACCGAGCCCAGCCGCCAGCGGTGAGCACGATCCGGGGCCGGTCCGCGATCCCGGTTCCGATCCCGACTGCGATCCCGGTTCCGGTTCCGATCGCGATTGCGATCCCGGTTCCGGTTCCGATCCCGATCGCGATCCCGGTCCCGGTCCCGGTCCCGATCCCGCCTGTGATCCCGATCGCGATCCCGGTCCCAGGGACCCCCGCCCCGTCCCGGGATTTTCCAGCCGCGTGGGAGCTGCCCCGTTCCGGGGAGGGGGAGCTTGGGGTGCTCCCGTCGGGAGGGGGGCGCTGGGGGCCTGACCCCACTCACGGTCCCTCCTGTGCCCCCCAGCCCCACCATGGCCACCAGCGAGCCCACGCCGGCGCAGTCCAAGGCAGAGGAGCCACAGGTCAGTGCGGGCAAGGGGGGGAATCTGGGGGCGATCCACGGGGTCCCTGCTTGGAGACCGGGATCGGGATTATCCCACCCTCCGATGGGCTTGGAGAGCCATGGGGGAGCCCCAAAACCATCCCCGGGATGTCGGGAACACCCAGAGCCCATTCCCCGTGAGGTTTGGGGGGGGTTCCTCCCCACCACGCTCACCCTGAGCCCTTCTGGCCCCCAGAGCATCGGGACACGCGTGGCCAACCTGCCCCTGGTGAGCTCTGCCTACGGCATGGTGTCCTCTGCCTACACCTGCACCAAGGAGAGCCACCCCTGCGTGCGCTCCGTGTGCGACGCCGCCGAGAGAGGGGTGAGGACCCTGACGGCAGCGGCAGCGAGCGGGGCCCAGCCCCTCCTCACCCGGCTGGAGCCCCAGAGTGAGTGCGGGCCGGGGGGACCCCAAAAGCTGTTCCCAGCAGAGCTCCTGCAGGGCAGCGGGGTGCTAAACTCATCTCTTTCCACATCTCCAGTTTCCAGCGCCAATGAATTGGCCTGCAAGGGGCTGGACAAGCTGGAGGAGAAGCTGCCGATCCTGCAGCAGTCCCCCCAGCAGGTACCGGGTGGGGTGGGGTGGGGTGGGCAGCACACTCGGGGCCCCCCCAGTGCTTAACAGAGGTTTGTGTGTCCACCCAGATCATCTCGGACACCAAACTGCTGGTGACCTCCACGGTGACGGGGGCCAGGGATGTGCTGACCAGCACCGTGGCCGGGGCCAAGGACGCAGTGACCAGCCGAGTGACCGAGGCCAAGGACGCCGTGTCCAGCACCGTGGCCGGGGCCAGGGATGCAGTGACCAGCCGAGTGACCGGTGTGATGGACATGACCAAAGGGGCCGTGCAGGGCGGCGTGGAGCTGACCAAGTCCGCGGTCAGCAGCGGTGTCAGCACCGTGGGCCAGATGGTGGCCAGCGGGGTGGGCTCCGTGCTGGGCAAGTCGGAGGAGCTGGTGGACCATTACCTGCCCATGACGGATGAGGAGCTGGGTGAGCAGCTGATCCCGACCTCCAGCGAGGCTGGGCAGAGCGGGGGAGGCTCTCTGGGGGGGGTTGGTGGTGCTGGGACCCCCTGAGCAGCTCCTGTCCCACAGCCAAGCTGGCCACGGCCGTGGAGGGCTTCGAGCCGGAGCAGCAGAGGCAGCAGCAGAGCTACTTCGTGCGCCTGGGCTCCCTCTCCACCAAGCTGCGGCACCGAGCGCTCCAGCACTCCCTGGGCAAACTGCAGAGCGCCCGCCAGAGCAGCCAGGACCTGCTGGCCCAGCTCCAGCGCACCCTCGACCTGGTAGGACCCGGCCCCTCGCCCCCTGTGCCACCCCGGGGTGTCCCCTGGCAGCCCCCCAAGCCAGCTGGGCCGTGCCCCTCTGGCAGGTGGAGCACCTGAGGCAGGACGTGGACCAGAGGCTGCAGGGAGGGCAGGAGAAGCTGCAGCAGCTGTGGCTGGAGTGGAACAAGAAGCAGCCGGGCGGTGGCAAGGAGCAGGCGCCACCGGAGGTAGGAGCAGGGCAGGGGGTCCCCAGGGTGAGCCGGGGTGTCCCCAGCCCTCACCCCCCGTGTCCCCCCGCAGGCGGTGGAGTCGGGCACGCTGACCATGCTGCAGGGCTTGAGCCAGCAGCTGCAGAGCTCCTGCCAGCCCTTGGTGTCCAGCCTGCAGGGGCTCCCCTCCGGCATCCAGGACACGGCGGGGCAGGTCCGGCACAACGTGGAGGAGCTGCGGACGGCGCTGGCCTCTGTCACCTCCCTGCAGGACGTGACGGGGCCCGTGCTGGCCCGAGCCCGCAGCCACGCCACCAAAGCCCGGCAGCTGATGGACGAGCTGGTGGAGAACGTGGCCTTCAACACCCCCCTGACGTGGCTGGTGGGACCCTTCGCCCCCTCGGGCAAGCGCCCGGTGGAGCTGGAGATGGAGTAGCAGCTCTGGGCTGCTTCCCCCCAAAAACGCCTCGTTAGGAGCCTTAAACACCCCCAGCCCCCCTCGCCCCCCACCCTGTGCCTGCCCAGCTCTGTCCCTCGTCCCCTTGCTGGGGACTGCAGAAGTGCCTTGGCTGCCCCAAGTGCCTGTTGGGGGTCCCCCATGTCCTCGGTGCCTTGTAGGGTTAAAACAGCACAAGAAATAAACTCTGGTTAGTTTTGCACTGGCCTGGGGCTTCTTTGGGGGAGTGGGGAGGAGGAATTGGGCTCTGGAGGAGCAAACCCCAAGACCTGGGGAACCCCCCCTGTCCTGAGCCCCCCTTCCCCCGGCAGCCCCCCCAGCCTGTCCCTGCCCCCGGGAGGGGAGGCCCTGGCGCTGGGATCAGAGCGGGGTCCTGGACGGAGCCTCTCGCTTCCCAGCAGTTGGGCAAGAGGCACTCGGGAAGTTTTGGGCTTTGTTTGGGTCCTGTTTAGGGAGGAGAGCGAGAGCAGTCCCGGAACAAGGAGCGAAGTGTCCCCAGGGCAGAGTTACTGCAGGGGGGTCGGGGGTCGGGGCACAAAGAGGAGGCGGTGCCGGGTGGAGCCGGGAATTCTTTATTGGACACGGACAAAAGAGCAAAGAGACCAACACGGAGCTGCTGCCCAGCACGGGCAGGATGCTGCCGGGGTCAGTCCCCCCCCCGGCACACTGAGCACAGAACACACCCTTTGGACCCTGGTTTCACCCCAAAAAGTTGGTGCCCAGCCCTGCTGCCACCCCTGGGGCCGAGGGTCCGGCTCCAGCAGCTGCCTCGGGATGGAGGCAGGATCGTGATGGTGAGGAAAGGGGCTTGGAGCAGCTCCTGAGTGCCCGATCCTGGCCAGAGGGAAACTGGGGAGCCATGGGGTGCTTTCCAGCCCTGACCCTCGTCCCAGCCAGAGATGCCTCAAGAAAGAGACACTGGGGTTCCTTCTGTTTTTCATTAGAAAACCCTTTATATTCATTTCATGTCGGTTGAAATCACAAGAAATTAGGTAGGAGGGGAAAAAAAAAAAAAAACCAGAACAAAAAATTAAAAACAAAGGGAAGGGACAAATACAGACACCAGCACAGCCCCCCCGCGGGTGCTGCCTCCGCAGGGACGGGACACGGGACAAGACCAAGGACATCGGCTACGGTGGGACTTAATGAAGTGACTCAGGCAGGGGATGAGGCAGAGGCTGCTCTCCCTTCACAGCCTCTCCTCCTCCTCCAGGTGGGAGCTGCTTCCTCAGCTCTCCTCCTCCTCCTCCTCCTCCTCCTCGTCCGCAGCCTCCGACTCCCCGCGAGCTCGCTCCAGCCCGGCCTTGGGATAGTCCTGGACACTGCTGGGGGAGAGCAGGGGCAGGGAGAGCTCAGGCCCTGCCCCTCTGCCACGTCCCAGCTCCTTCCCAAGCTGGGAGAACCCTCACAACCCACAGGCTGTCCCCAAACCATCCCTGCCGAGCCCAGCGACCTCAGCCCTGCCCCTCACACTCACTTGTTGTGGGGCTCCTCTGTGGACGCCTCCAGCTCCCCAGCTCCTGGCCCTTGGCTCTTGTCCTTCTCCTCTGTGCCCTCTGACTTTTGGGATTCACCATTCACAGGACCTGACAGGTCTGGAGGGAAGAGAGGCAGGCTCAGGCTCTCGGATCCCCTCGCCCATCCCAACCCTCGTGGCTGAGGATCCACGGCCACAGGCTGTCCCTGGACATGCAGCCGAGCCCGAGGGGACCCCAGGACTGGCCTGATCCCCACAGCTGCAAGAAGGTCCCCAAAACCTCCATCCCCCAGCCCAGAGGCACTGTCAGGGTGGATTTTCCCCGTCAGTTCCTCAGGGAAGGCTCTTGCAGCAGCACCAGGACAGCCCCAGGCAGAGACCCGGCTCTGAGGGTGGAAGGTCCCAGTCACCAGTGCCTGTGCAAGAGCCTGAGCCAGTGTCCAAGGACATCTCCACATTCCTTCATGGCTGGAGCAGAGCTCAGGCTGGCAGGGAGGAGCTGCTCCTGGGCCAAAACGCAGCGTGGGGGCCCCCAGAGCACGGGCGTGGGGCTGGAGGTTTGCCCTGTGCCCTCACTGCATTCCCCATCCCGCCCTTTCCTGCTCCTGGCACTGGCCTGGAGGTGCTGATCCCCTCCCCACCAGGCCAAAGCCACCTCCCCGTGTCCCTGTCCCCAGCAGGATGGGTCACACCCCAGGGAGGAGGCTGTGACCTGCCCACACAGGGCAGGGAATGTTTAGGATGCTGAGGAATGTTACCAGCATTTGTCTCCTCTTCCCCCTTCTCATTCCGTGTCTCTGCTCCCGACAGCTTCTCCTGGCCCTTCTCCACCTCACCCTTGTCCTTCTCGGGCCCGGCTTTGTTGCCTTTCTGGATGGATTCCATCTTTGGGCCCAGCACACGCGACTTCAACCGGGTGTAGACTTCAGCTGCTTTCTCCATCACGTCCTTGTTGGCTTTGTAGCGACGGATCTGCCCCGGGGAGCGGGAGGAGGGACCCCCTTAGAGCCCCTGAGGCTGGGGCAGGCCCCCCACTCGCCCCAGGAGGGCTCAGCCCTCTGCTCTACCTTCTTGAGCGTGGCCACCACGTCCGTGTGCTTCTGGAGGATGTGGGAAGTGACCTGGAGCGTGCCCAGCTCCTCGAGCGCGTTCAGACAGCGCTTGATGTCCTGCACGGATGGCACCGGGATCAGGAGCTGCCCGGGGGGCACCTGGGGCCTCCCAGCACCCCCAGAGGGAGGAGGAGGAGGAGGAGGAGCCGCCCCGGGTATCACAGCAGGGATGTCCCAGGCCAGGCACTCACCGGGTTATCCACCTTCAGCGCAAACTTGATCTCGCTGTGAAGTTTCTGGAGCTTCTCTTCCACTGTGGGCTCTGGAGCAGACACAGGCAGAGGTTCAGGGCACACAGAGCTCAGGATCCGCTCTGGGGCCTGGAATCACTCCCAGGCAGGGGTTTGTGTCCTCCTGCACTTGCAAAGTTCAGCACGGCCCCAGGAATGTCTCTGGGACATGTCTCAGGGGCTGGGGTGTGCCAAGATCGGGAGGGGACGTCAGGGTAGTGATCCTGGGATCACAGCAGTGCTGGGAAAAAGCCTGGCACAAACTCCCTGATCCCTCCCTGTCCCAGGGATGGGGGAACCGACCCTGGAGCCCTCCCCTCCCTCTCCTCCCCTCTGTGATGGGAAGCAGTGGCTCTCTCACCCTTTTTCTTCTCCATCCTCCTTTCGGGGATCGGGTCGGATTTCTTCCGGCCTCGTTCCACTTTCAGAGGTCTGTGGGCAGGGAAGGAAAAAGGGAAGGTGGCTGTGGTGAACACCCTGCTCACCACTGGGCTAACAAGGGGATGGCACTGCCTGCAGCACCCGAGACCCCTCCACCCTGATCACAGCTCCCCTGTGCCCCAGCTTCCCAGGAATGCAGACAGGAAAAGCCCCACGAGAAATAAAACACCACGGAACCTCATCCTGGAAACCCCCAGCAGCTCCTGCAGCCCCTTCAGCTCGGCAGGAGGGGAGGAACAGGCCCAGCCCCTGTGCAGGAGCAGCAGCCCCATGAGCCCCATCCCCACCCCGGGGTGCTGGGGCTGTGCAGAACGGCCCCGTTCCCAGGAGGAAAGGGGAGGGAGATGTGGAGATGCTGACTTGTTCCGTGGCTTCTCCTCTGCTCGGCCCCTCTTCTCCTTCTGATTTGGTTTCCTTGACAACTCCGAGGGCTGCTTCTTCACCGGCTTCTTTACCTTGGAGGAGAGAACAATGCAGGGAGAGCGGCAGAGCCCTCCTTGCTGCAGAGCCACGGCCACACCACAACGTCCCCACGGCCACCCCACGGCCCAGGGACACCCCAGGCACCCCACAGCAGAGCCTGTGCTCACCCCACAGCACACGGTCACCCTACAGGCTCCCAAAGGCTCCAGGGGGACAGTGGAGCGAACCCCGTGACCGTGCTGGAAGAGCACCCTGGAGATCAGGGAATGGTTTGGGTTGGAAGGGAACATAAAGCTCCTCCCGTCCCACCCCTGCCATGGCAGGGACACCTTCCACTGTCCCAGGCTGCTCCAGCCCCATCCAGCCTGGGATGGAGCAGCCACAGCTGCTCTGGCCACCTGTGCCAGATGTGAGGCCACAGCTGGATGATGCATCCTGGGCCAGGGGAAGGGCTCCCACTCCAAGGCATGGAATTGCCATGGACACAACCCTTCCCAACACCATCTGGGCGGCTGCAGGGTAACCCAGGAGCACGAGAGCAGGTCCCTGCCCCTCCTGGAGGTCCCTGATGGCCTGACAGGGAGGTGACAGGCTGTCCATCCACCCCCAGGCCCCCATGGCTCCACACTCACCTCCTTCTCCTGCTCCAGCTCGGAGTCTGAGGAGGACGGAGCCTTGGCCCGGCCCCTCCGGCCCTTTTTGGCCGTTTCATCCTCGGCGCTGCTGTCCGAGTCCGAGTGCACCTCCTCGCCCTTCTCTGCCTTCTCCTTCCTTTTCTCCTTCTCCTCCTTCTCCTGCTCCCGGAGCCGCCGGATCTCCTCCTCCTGCTCCCTCTTCCTCTTCTCCTCCAGCTCCCGCCGCCGCTCCTCGTCCCGCCGCTTCCACTCGCTGATGCGATCCACGTCGCTGTCGCTGTCACTGCCAGGACAGGGCAGGCTCGCACCCCTGTGGGACCCCCAGCCCAGCCCGAGGGTGACAGTGTCCCAGTGGCCCAGCTGAGCTCACCTGTCGCTGCTGGAGCTGCTGGGGACTCGCTCAGGCTTGGGTTTCCTGCCCCGGGGCTTGGGAGGGGGTTTCTCAGCTGCAAGACAACAGGGACATGTTCTGCAGGAGCCCTGGAGGTGCCTCTGTTGAAACAGCCCCGGCTCGTGGAGGCAGAGAGGTTCTGGAATGTGCCCACAGTTCAGGATGGGAGCCCAGAGGCTTGGGGAAGCAGGAGCAGCCCTGGGGGTACCTGGCTTGCGGCCCCGTGGTGCCTTTTTCACCGACACGTCCGAGTCCGAGTCCGAGTCCGACTTGGTCATGTCCACGGTGGCATTGCCCATCTCCAGATCCGAGTCCACTTTGGAGTCGGAGTCAGAGCCAGACTCCATTTTCTGCAGGCAGAGCGGGGCTGGGATGGGAGCTGGCTGTGGGGTGGCACTGCCCCAATCCCAGCCATCCCCCCAAAGCCAGCAGTGTCCTGCATCCCGAGCCCCAGCAGCTCACCAAGAGATCGGCGAGCTCCAGGTGCTCCGGCCCAGGGCACAGCCCTGTCACCCCCAGCTCCCCCCTCCCCACAGCCCAGACCCCGACTCCTCTCCAGCCTCCCTCATTAGGGGCCCTTTACCTTCTTCTTCCTCCCCGCTGCCGGCATCCTCCGGGGAGCCCGGGCCACTGGCTTCTTTTCAGGAGTGAAATCCTGGAGAAAAACGAAAATATGAGGAGATGTGGAACAGTGTCACCACGGTATCACACCAGCCAGCTTCCCTCCAGCCTCTGCCTCACTCCCACAGGGATGCTCTCCCCACCACCCTGCCAGTGAACCCCCAAATCCTCTCACCTGGTCACTGTTTTTTTCCGACTCGGAAGATGTTTCTGAGTTCTCCTCTTCTGTGACAGAGGGGCTGCCCTGATCCAAGTCACTGGAGGATTTCCGAGGCCGTTTTGTCACAGGCATCTGACAAAAGAGAGGTGACAAGATCAGAGAAGCCCATTCCTTCTCCACCCCCCATGGAAAGCAACCATGGGGTTGCTTTCTCCAACTCTTCCCAACCTGCAAGAGCTGCACTCAGATCTGCAGCTCTGGATCCTCCTCCAGGCTGCTAACCCCACCAGGACTGACCACCCCACCACCCCACCGGCACCATGAGACAGCTGTGAGACCCCCAAAATCACACTGAGCCTCATTTCCCTCTGGAGAATCCAAAGGGAGTTGTTTTCTCCAGCACCTTCTGCTGAGGTGGCTTCAAGGAAAGCTCTGTGATGGACCCACAGTGTCCCCTGGCTGGGCCACCCTCCTGTCCCCAGCCCTTCACTCACTTTCATGGCCAAGGATTTCCTCTTGAGCCCGCTGTGGTCGCTGCCTCGATCCGAGTCCTCATCGCTGTCCACCTTCTCCGTGGGCATGGTGGCCATGGCAGAGTCGTCCTCGTCGTCCCCGGCGTCGCTCCCCGCCATGGGGTCGTTCTCGGGGACGTCGCTGTCGGAGGAGCTGGCGGGCTAAAGGCAGCGGGAGGACAGCGGGGTCAGGGGGGCCTGGGGGGCACTGGGGGGCAGGAGAGGAGGGAGAGGGGGCACCAAGGGTGGGGAGCTGGGTGTGCAGAGCAGTGCAGGGCAGTGCAGAGCAGGGCAGAGCAGCCTCCCCTCCCAGCACGGATCCCTCCGGAGCAGCTCCGGACAACGCTGCAGCCCTTCCCACAGCCCCTGACACGCGGCTCCGAGAGCACCCCCGACACACTCCCGGGGTGCTGCTGCCTCGCTGCCCTCTGCCCCCCATCCTCACACCCTGCCAAAACCCCTGCAGCAGCCTGGAGCGGAGCCCAGCCCTCCTCTGCCCTGACGGCGCCAGACAAGCCGGGGTGGCTGGGTTCAGCCTCTCCTTCTGCCTCCACTTGGATCAGGCTCTTCACGTCCTCTTCGCACACCTTCCCCACGGTGAAGGTCCACACAAGGAGTCTGGGTGGCCACGGTGCTCTTCCCAGCTGGGATCTCCTGTGTCCTGCTCCCTGAAGGTCTCCTTGTTTCTGCAGCCCATCGGGAGGTTCCTCACACAGGGACATCACACGCCCCAACTTCATCTTCTGGGCTGCTCCTCTGTGTGTGGCAGCACTGACATTCCCAGAGCCGGGGTTCTTCCAGCTGCTGGAAAGCCTCTCCTCACCCTCGGCTGCTCCTGGCACCTCTCTTCACCCAGGTCTCAAAGCCAAGGAAACTTCTGTGTCTTCTCCTGCTCCTTTCATCCACAGGATGTTGGTGAGCCCTCATCCCTGAGGGGAGTTCCCAGCAGATTCCTGCCCGTGGCAGGTGCTGCCTCCTTCACCACCACCAATCTCCAGGTTTTCAAGCACCTCCACAGCCTCAGCTCGCCCCACATCCACAGTTTTGGGTGGGCGATTTCCCAACCCCTGCCCCTCAAACCACATCCTCACTCCTGGCCTGGGGGACTCACTGCCTGCTCCTGCTGACCTCCAGGGACCACCTCCACCTTGCTGCTCACCCTGCAGACCTTCCTCTGCCTCTTCAGCCCCACTGCCTACGAAGCCAGCGCCTCCTGTGATGATATGATGTGATTTACAGAATGAATTGGATCCCAATCGTGGTCATCAGGTGCCCCCACGAGCAGCTGACAAAGAGCTGTTCCCTGGCCCGGCCTGCTCCAAATCCAGCTGGAGGGCTCAGGAACCTCGGGAATGGATGGAGAAGGGGACTTCCCAACAGTCCACGAGCAGATCCAGGAGCCAGGGACAAGCAAGCCTCAAGTTCTTGCTCTGACAACAAAACCTCCGTGATTTTGGGCAAGCAGCACAAAGCACGACCCCGGTTCCACCGCGACAACGGGGCAGAAGCATCTTCCTCCAGAGCAAGCGGGAACTTCCAGCGCTCCTGGAAGCCCAAGGAAAACCCCTCCATGGAGGAAGATGAGCAGAGCAGGCTCCCTGAGGAAGGGAGAGGGCAGGGAAGGAGAGGGGAGCTAATTCCACCCCAAGGAAGCCAAGCTGGAAGCTGGAAGCAATCGGCACGGCAGCGAGGAGAAGCAGAGACAGGAGGAGCGACTCGGGGGCGCGGAGGGGCCATGGCCCCATGCCCTGCCCAGCCCACACTCACCGCAGGGGCACTGTAACTGGCGTGGGGGTTGTTCTGGATTTCCCACAAGCCCTCGTTGAAGCCTTTTCTCTTGTTTGGTTTCCCATATTTGTCTTTATATTTTTCGTAAGGGAACAGATCTTTAGGGCCCAAGAAGGCGCTGGAGGGAGACAAAGCAGAGGTGAGGCCGGAGCGGAGGCAGAGCCCGGCGGGGGGAGCGAGGCAGCGCTTACGTCTCGTGGGTGCCGAAGAAGAAGATGGGGTACTTGTTCGGGGGGGGTTTCACGGCGCCGTCCGCGATGTCATCGATCTGAAAGGAAACCCAAAGCACGAGGAGGTCAGAGACAGCGGTGACACGTCCTCAGCCCCGGCAAGCGGCGTCGGGTCCGGCACCCGCTTGGAGCCAAGCGCGGCAGGAAAGCACCCGGACGGGGCCCTGGCTACGGATCCGAGTCCCTGCGGGATCTCTACCAGAGTAACGGGAAGGATCCGGCACCGAGGTCTTGTGGGCAACGTGGGCCTTGCTCTACTCCCCCGGGATCCGTGGCCGGGAGCCCGGCGGCGCGGGCGGGGGGCGATGGATGAGCGGCCGCAGGGTCCGTCCTGGCTGGAGCGCGGCCGCAGGAAAAGCCCCGCTGCCGGCCGGACACCCCGTCTTCTGTGCTCGGGGAGCCTCGGGGTGCGCAGGGGGTGCTGGGGAGGTCTTCGGGGTGGGGGGACCCTTCCCCAAAAAGCAAGCGAGCTAAAGCAGAGGGGCTGTCCTGGCAGGAGCGGCAGTCCCGGGTCTCACGGCGAGGTGCAGCCAAGCGGTGTCAACTCCGGCCCCCTGAGCTCCCCGATCCCACAGGATTCCACCTGCCAGTCTCTTCCCGTCCAAGGGCACTGGATGAGCCTGCCACGCCCACGGCTGCTCCCGGGGACCCCGCGGAGCCCCCAGGCACCCCCCAGCTGAGCACATCCCAAAGCAGCTCCCGCTCTCCTCCAGGAGCTCCGCGGCACGACGCTGTCACCAGGCCGGTGGCACCAGCTGTCCCCCTCCCCAAACGCTCCAGCATCCCAAATAACGGCCCCAAAGCGCAGCAGCACCCGCTGATCCCACACCGTGAGCGCTGACAGCAGCCCCCCACCCACGGCACACCCAGAGTGTCCCCTCACTGTCCCCAGCAAGGGGCAGAACCACAGGCCCCAGAGCACAGGATCCCATCCCAGCACGGGATCCCATCCCAGCACAGGATCCCATCCCAGTACAGGATCCCATCCCAGCACAGGATCCCATCCCAGCGCAGGATCCCATCCTAGCGCAGGATCCCATCCCAGCACAGGATCCCATCCCAGCACAGGATCCCATCCCAGCACAGGATCCCATCCCAGCACAGGATCCCATCCCAGCGCAGGATCCCACCCCAGCACAGGATCCCATCCCAGTGCAGGATCCCATCCCAGCACAGGATCCCATCCCAATGCAGGATCCCATCCCAGCACAGGATCCCATCCCAGCACAGGAGCCCATCCCAGCGCAGGATCCCATCCCAGTGCAGGATCCCATCCCAGTACAGGATCCCATCCCAGTACAGGATCCCATCCCAGCACAGGATCCCATCCCAGCACAGGAGCCCATCCCAGCGCAGGATCCCATCCCAGTGCAGGATCCCATCCCAGTACAGGATCCCATCCCAATGCAGGATCCCATCCCAGCACAGGATCCCATCCCGGTGCAGGATCCCATCCCGGTACCGAGCTCCCGTCCCCTGAGGGGATCCCTGAGCCAGTGCTGGACGCCCATCCCAGCACAGCTGCTGTGGGGTCCCCATTCCGGCACAGGACACCCCATTCCAGTTCTGGCCCCCATCCCAGTAGAGGCGCTGGAATGGGAGCTCCCGTCCCAGAACGGGTCACCCCGCGCCGCTGCTGGGCCCCAGCCCAGGACACTCCAGGGATGTGACCCCGCATCCCGCTCCGTGTACCGGGACAGCCCCTCGTGCCAGCACCGGATCCGCGACAGACCCGCCAGGGTCCCGCATCCCCACCGGGACCCCTCTCCCGGTACCGGTACCGGTACAGCCGGTCCACCCCGGTACAGCCGGTCCATCCCGGTACAGCCTGTCCACCCCGGTACAGCCGGTCCATCCCGGTACAGCCGGTCCATCCCGGCACGGCTCCCGTTACGGCGTCTCCATCCCGGGACGCGCTCCTGCGCCGGTACCGTGTCCCCATCCCGGGACGGGATCCCCATCCCGGTACAGGTACCGTTATGGCATCTCCATCCCGCCAGGGGCCTCCGCTCCGGGGACAGGGGTCGGAACGCGTCCCCATCCCGTCCCCAGTCCCCCCTCCCGGTCCCGCCCCCATCCCGGTGCGGGACCCCCGCCCCTCTCCCGCTCCGCTCCCCCGCGGCGCGGCCCCGCGGTCTCACCCGGGCCGGCCAGTGCGGGTAGCCCTTCATCTTGGCGAAGACGAGGTCCCCGGGTTTGAAGCTGTGTGGCATGGCGGCACCGGGGGGCGCGGGGGGCACCGGGCGCGGGCAGGCCCAGCCCAGGCCGCGGCAGCACCGGGCAGGCGGCGGGGGCGGCCCGCACCGCACGGCACGCAGGATGTCCCGCCCCCGGTCGCGACCGCGCCTCCCATTGGCTCCGCCGCACGTCGTTCAACCAACTCGACCAATAGAAGCGAGGCGGTGGAGCGGCGGGATAACGGGATTGGGCCGCGCCGCCGGAGGCGCCGAAGCGGGGGGCACCGGGGGGCGGGGCCTGAGGGGCGGGGGGGGAACGGGGACAGGGACCTGAGTGGGGACAGGGACCTGAGGGGAGGAGAGGAACGTGTGAGGGTGACAGGGCTGTGGGGAGAGGCTCAGGGCTATGGTGACACAAATCCTGCCCCAGCTCAGCCCCCCAGGCTGGGGATGCGGCTCCCGGCTGAATTCCTGAACTCCCCGGGGCCATCCCGGGACCCCAGACTCCTCCTGGGCCGGGGAGGGCGGTGGGTGCTCATGTCCGTGTCCCAGGACACCGGAGGGTCACTGGGGAATCCGAGCTGGGCTGAGCCGGGCTGGGACCCCGCTCTAACCCAAACCGTGTCTGTGCAAGGTCATGGAAAGGGAAGCGGTCCCTGCCCGCACCGGGCCGGGCTGGAGCAAAACCCAAACCTCAGCCCACGGTCTGGGGAGAAATTAGTGCCAGGGCTTTGTGGGGAGGTGTGAGGAGGGGAAATCCCGCTGCAGGGAATTCGTGTCGGGGGTGTTGGGAGCGCTCCCTGTGAGTGTGACACACTCCTGCCAGGCTGTGCCACGTCCCTGCTGTGCCAAATCCTGGACTTGCCATATCCAGCCATGCTTCATCCTGACCGTGCCACATCCCCGGTGTGCCACATCCCCGGTGTGCCACATCCACTGTGTGCCACATCCCCTGTGTGCCACATCCACTGTGTGCCACATCCCCTGTGTGCCACATTCACTGTGTGCCACATCCCCTGTGTGCCACATCCACTGTGTGCCACATCCACTGTGTGCCACATCCCCTGTGTGCCACATCCCCGGTGTGCCACATCCACTGTGTGCCACATCCACTGTGTGCCATATCCCCTGTGTGCCACATCCACTGTGTGCCACATCCAGTCTGTGCCATATCCACTGTGTGCCATATCCCCTGTGTGCCACATCCACTCTGTGCCATATTCACGGTGTGCCACATCCACGGTGTGCCACATCCCCGGTGTGCCACATCCACTGTGTCCCACATCCACTGTGTCCCACATTCACTGTGTGCCACATCCCCTGTGTGCCACATCCACTGTGTGCCACATCCACTGTGTGCCACATCCCCTGTGTGCCACATCCCCGGTGTGCCACATCCACTGTGTGCCACATCCACTGTGTGCCATATCCACTGTGTGCCATATCCACTGTGTGCCATATCCACTGTGTGCCACATCCACTGTGTGCCATATCCAGTCTGTGCCATATCCAGTCTGTGCCATATCCACTCTGTGCCATATCCAGTCTGTGCCATATCCACTGTGTGCCATATTCACTGTGTGCCATATCCACTCTGTGCCATACTCTGGCTTTGCCGTATTCCAGGCTTTGCCATGTCCATTCTGTGCCATGCTCTGGCTTTGCCATATCCAGTCTGTGCCATATCCACTCTGTGCCATGCTCAGGCTTTGCCATGTCCCTGGCTTTGCCATGTCCCACTCTGTGCCATGCTCTGGCTTTGCCATATCCCACTCTGTGCCATGCTCTGGCTTTGCCATGTCCCAGGCTTTGCCATGTCCCACTCTGTGCCATGCTCTGGCTTTGCCATGTCCACTCTGTGCCATGCTCTGGCTTTGCTGTATCCCAGCTGTGCCATGCTCTGGCTTTGCCATGTCCCACTCTGTGCCATGCTCTGGCTTTGCTGTATCCCAGCTGTGCCATGCTCTGGCTTTGCCGTATCCCAGCTGTGCAGTATTTCAGGCTGTGCCACATCCTGCCCGTGCCGTGTCCCAGCTCTGCCACATCCCAGCAGCTCCAGGGCTCTGGACATTGTCCTCAGCCCGTCCTGTGCCAGGGCACGGTGTGTCAGTCCGTGATTCCCGCCGGCGATGCCGCCGTGTGTCCAGCCTTGCTCCGGGCGCTCCCGGCTCTCGGTGCCACCGGAGGGGCAGCGCCAGGTGCGGCCGCACAGGTGAAGGCGCAGCCCCCGCTCGGGGTGGGCTCCGCCCGCTGCCGGGAGCCGCAGCCCCTTCCCCGCGTGTCCCCCGTGTCCCCCGGGACGGGGAGCGGGAGCCGTGCCGGGGGGACAAAGGCCGTGACCCCGCAGCAGCCGCGGGGGCTGCGCTCGCCGGGCCCATGCCGGGTTCGGAGCGCCCGGCCGGTGTCCCGGGGATGGCTCGGACACCGCGCTCCTTGTCCAGCCCCGCCTGTGGCCCAGCTCCACGCCAGCTTCGCTCCGGAGCTGCCCAGGGCTCCTCTCAGCCCGCTTGGCTCACACCGGGGCTGCCCCCGGGGCACCGGGAGCCGGGGCTGCTCCGAGCGGGCTGCGGGTGCAGGTTTGGGGTGCTCTGGGGTCCGTGAGGCTCCGGGGGTGCCCCCGGGGGTCCGTGGAGGCAACCTGGGCTGTGTGGGGTCCGTGAGTGCCGGTCAGGGGTCCGTGAGTGCCGGTCAGGGGTCCGTGAGTGCCGGTGTGGGGTCCGGGAGTGCCGGTCAGGGGTCCGTGAGTGCCGGTCAGGGGTCCGTGAGTGCCGGTGTGGGGTCCGGGAGTGCCGGTGTGGGGTCCGTGAGTGCCGGTCAGGGGTCCGGGAGTGCCGGTGTGGGGTCCGTGAGTGCCGGTGTGGGGTCCGTGAGTGCCGGTCAGGGGTCCGGGAGTGCCGGTGTGGGGTCCGCGGTGCCGCCAGCCCCCGGTGGTCCCGGTGCCGCTGCTCCTCGCCCCCATCCCCGAGCGGGGCCGGTCCCGCCCCGTTCCGGTGACGGCGCGGGCGGGCCGGAAGCGCGGGGGGGGCGCGGCGGCCCCGCTCCCATCCCGGTGCTGCCGTCCCGGTGCTCCCGTCCCGGTGCTGCCGTCCCGGTGCTGCCGTCCCGGTGCTGCCATCCCGGTGCTCCCATCCCGGCGCTCCCGGCCCGGCACCGCCATGCGCAAGTTCTTCCAGGAGATCAAGGCCGACCTGAAGTTCAAGACGGCGGGGCCCGGGCAGAAGCTCTCGGAGCCGTCCCGGTACGGGCGGGGGGGACTCTCCGGTAACGCCAGCCCCGGGCGGCGCCTCCCGGGGCCAGCGCGGGGCCCGGGGGTGTCACCGGCGGCTGGGCAGCAGAGCGGAGCCCGAGCCCGTGTTCTCCGCGGCAGGGCCCCCAGGGAGAAGCCGAAAGCCGAGGTGGCCCCGAAGGCCCGGCAGGCCCCGAGCGATGAGGCGCAGAGGGCGGCGGCCGCGGCGCTGGCCCGGCTGGAGCTGAAGCCCAAGGCCAAGGCAGCGGCCGGCTCGCAGGAGACCGTCAGGAGCCACGGTAGGAGCGGGACGGGGCGGCCGCGGCCACCGGAGCCCGGGGACAGCGGGCCCGGCTGAGCTCTCGAGGCCGTTCGGGGGCAGTGGGTGGAAATGGGGTCATGGGCAGCCCTGGGCTGGGACACCACACCCGGGCAGGTGTTTGCTTCCCAGGGCAGCGCTGAGCTGTCCAGAAGCCTCTGGAACGCGCTGAGCCTCCTCTCCAGGCGGGGTTTGTGTGTTGTAGTGAGGAAGGAGCTGATGGCCGAGGCAGCTGCCAGCGAGGAGCTCCCGGCGGAGGAGAAGGTGAGGGAGATGCTGCCGCTCCCTGCTCAGCGCCCTGGGGCTGCTCGCCCTGTCCTGAGGGGATCTGCCAGGCTGTTTATAAACATGACCCTCCCAAAACCTCCCTGTGCTCAGTTTGGTGCCTGCTTTTATCTCCTCCAGGAGCAGGAGGAGGAAGGGGCAGCTGCTCCCTCTGTATCGGGGGTTTATTTCATCTGCCCCTTGAGCGGTGCAATTGTGAGGAAAGACCAGAAGGAGAAGCAGCTCCGAGAAGCCATCCAGGCAGTGAGTGCTTCCCTTCAAACTCCTTCCCTTCCCTCTTCAAACTCCTTTTGTGCCATGGGTCCAGCAGTGACCTCGCCAACCCTCCACCTCCTTCCTGCAAAATCTCCAGGACAATTTCACCTTCCCTGTTAAATCATCTCCGGCCCAGCAAATGGGGAACAACTGAGCTGAGCTGGGGTCAGCTCCTCCCTGAGCTTCTCTCCCTCTCCCCCAGTATTTCTCTGTGGACCCGGTGGCTGCTTCCATCATGGAGATCCACACCTTCAACCGGGACCGGGAGAAGGTGCGGCTGTGCGTGGAGACCATGGCCAAGTGAGTGTGACTGTGGGTATGGGCTGCTCATCCCTTCCCTGGTGGATTTTCTTGCTCTGCTTCCGCCAAAGTCTTTTTTTTTTGGAAGAAAACTGAACCCTTGAACCACCCAATTTGTCAGTTGACCCCATGTCAGCGTCCTGGAGGATGTTGATCCCATTTGTTGAGGTTTGGGAGCTGCTGGGTGTTTGGTTTGACCCCAAAGCATGGATGTATTTTATTTACCCGGGTTTCTCATCTCTTTTACTCTGTGAGAAATACTGTGAGGTGTCTGTTTTCTCTCTGACCTCGGAGTGTCCTGCTTTGACCCAGGCAGTGCGTTCCTCTTCCTGCAGGTACCTGGATAACATCTATCTCCATCCAGAGGAGGAGAAATACCGGAAAATCAAACTGCAGAACAAGGTGTTCCAGGTGAGCTCAGACTCCCGCAGCTGCCCAGCCTTGGAAAGCCCTTGCTTGGAGCAAACTCCATCGAAATTCTGTCCTTTCCTTCCAGGAAAGGATAAGCTGCTTGGAAGGGACGCACAAATTTTTCCAGGCTGTCGGGTTTGAGACAAAAACACTGCCTGTTCCAGGACAAGGCAAGAGCTGCTGGTGGTGATGTGGAGTCAGGGCTTTGGGGGGTGCTGGCATGCTGGGGAGCAGCTCTGGTTGCTGACAGCTCCACAGAGCTCGTTACTCCAAGGCTGGAACAAAACCAGGAGCACGTTCCTTGTCCAGACGTGACCCTTTCCCAGAGATGCTCGTCCCTGTGTCACTGCCCTGCAGACCGGGAGCCTCACGGCCCGTCCTTGTGTTTGCAGAGGCCACGGAGGAGTTCTACGTGCTGAAGGAGGAGGTTCTGAGCAGGCTGGAGGAGCTGAAGGACCGCAAGGAGCAGCTGCTGAGCTCGGAGCCCGTGCGGGCGCAGCTGCACCGGCAGCTGACGCTGTTCCAGCCGTCGGCCGCGGCCGCGCGCTTCGAGCTGCCCCACGACTTCTTCAACCTCAGCGCGGAGGAGCTCCGGAGGGAGCAGCGGCTGCGGTGAGCAGCGGGGCCAGGGGACCCCGGCCAGGAGCTCGTGGCTCTCCTGGGGCCTACAGGAGTGTCTCCCCGTAGGACGGAGGCGGTGGAGAAGGCGGCGATGCTGAGGACCAGGGCCATGCGCGAGAAGGAGGAGCAGAGGGAGATGAGGAAGTACAACTACACCCTGCTCCGGGTGCGCTTTCCCGATGGATACATCCTCCAAGGTAAAACAGACTCCTCACCCTTCCCTGGGGCCCCTCCAGAAGCTCCTGGGGGTAGGTGTGGTGTAAGGAACCGGGTGACAGGAGGTGCTGGGTTCAGCTGATGGAATAAATCCCCCCAAAACCACGGTGGGGTAGCGTCTCTCCATGAACTCTTCCCATCTCCAAACCCTCCCCCTGCTCAGGGCTGGGATTTTAAACCAGGATTGGACAGAGAGGGAAGAGTCTCAAGGCATCATTAATTAAAGTCTGCTCTTCCCAGGCCTCTGGAAACAAGCTGGACTCATTAGATCGGTGTGTGACAGCAGCCAGCGTGAGCTGCCCGTGTGATGTCAGACTGTACAACAGCATAAATCCTCTTCAGATTTTCCAGTGGAACTCTGGAAATCATTTCAGGCTTTCCCAGCTCTTTGTTACAGGCTGGCAGGGGCTCCCAACAATTGACTATTTTTCTTTGGGGATTCTGCTTTTATAGTTTTCAGTTAAATCAGGCTGGCTGTGTGTCAGGGAAGTCGTTGATCGAGTCAGCATCAGTAGGTGAAGCCCCATGGAACCGACCACAAAAGGTTAGATTTTGGTAAATGCCAGACTCTTTCACCTTGTTTTCTCATGGCAGGGACTTTTTATGCCCGAGAATCAGTATCTGTGCTCTACAACTTTGTGAGGGAAGCGCTCAGAGATGACTGGCTGCCCTTTGAGCTGCTGGGACCCGGAGGTCTCAAACTGACTGACGAGAGCTTGGCCTTCAATGAATGTGGCTTGGTGAGTGAAAAAAATCCCAGAGCATCTTGAGGCTGTCAGAGACTTCTGCTGCTCAGAGCTGGGGGAGGAGTTGGTGTCCTTTCAGAGCCCCAAGCTGTGCTCTGGCCCCTCGTTTTTAGCACAGTCACTGCCTGGGGGCCTCGAGGTGAGCAGGGGAGCAGGGGAGCAGGGGAGCAGGGCTCTCCCTCCTGGAGCAGAGCAGCTCCAGGGGCTGGGCAGGAGGGAAGGCAGCGATGGGGAGGGAGGCACCAACAGAAAGCCCCAATTGGCATCCCTGGAAGGAGCTGCTTGCAGAATCCAGCCTTGTCCCTTGCAGCTGGAGCAGCTGCAGCTCTGTGAACGCACACAGGCCAAGGGGAACAGAGCAGCCGTGGCACTGCCCAAGGCCGGGATGCAGCAACCTGGGACAGTGGGAGTTGTCCCTGCCCCGGGCAGGGGTGGGACTGGACGGGTTTAGGATTCCTGGCTGTGGTCAGTAACCTGCCTGTCCTGCCAGGTGCCCTCGGCCCTGCTGAGCCTGGCCTGGGACGCTGCGGTGATGGCTGACGTGGAGGCGGCGGCGGAGGAGCAGCGCAGCCCCCTCAGGCCCGAGCTGCTGGCCCGGGCCCAGAGCCTCTCCTGAAATAAAGGGCCCTGCCTCCCGTGCTGCTGCCTTTACCCGTCCCTCCTTTCCCAGGACTGCTGGAGGTGGCTTTGGTTTGGCTCTGCGGAGGGGCTGGAGCTCGCTGTGCCCGCGGCAGCCCCAGACCCTCTCCCCGTGCCCGGCTGCTCCCGGGGGCTGCGGCCACCAGAGCGGGGCAGGGGCTGCAGAGGTGACCCCGAGGAGCTGCTGGAGCAGGGATCTGGAGCAGGGACCTGGAGCTGGGATCTGGAGCAGGGACCTGGAGCTGGGACCTGGAGCTGGGATCTGGGATCTGGAGCAGGGACCTGGAGCAGGGATCTGGAGCTGGGATCTGGAGCAGGGATCTGGGATCTGGAGCAGGGACCTGGAGCAGGGACCTGGAGCTGGGATTGGGGCTGTGGGGCTGCAGACCCAGCCTGAGCCTGGCTGTGGGGCTGATTCAGAACTCAGCTTCCCCTCCTGTGTGCACTGTGACTCCTCTGCTGGAGAGAAGCTCTTGGGAGAAAACTCAGTCTGATCAAATGGAACTGGATTTATTCAAGGACTCAGTTCTGAGCCCAGCTGTTTGGGTTGTGTTGTGGTAGGTTTGAGATGCCAAACCAGTCTGTGCTGGGGCTGGCACTGGTGTGACTGGGAGCAGGGGCTGACGGCAGGGAACAGCCTGGTGGTGATAACAAACCTCCAGCTACAGACAATCTTTTAAAGAAATAATTCATAACTCTCCAGTCACACAGAGCTGAAACCCCCAGCGAGTTTCTCTGTGCAGCATCAGGTTTGATGCCAGCCCAGTCCTTCAAAACCTCAATCCAACTTTTCCTGTGGGACAGAGCCCAGCTCTGCTGGGGACAAGAGACAGAATCCAGCCCTGGCCAGTCCCAAAATAAGAGAAACATTTGTCCTTTTCCAAAGGTAAACCCTGCTGCTGTTCCCTGGAGCAAGTAAGACCACAAACAGGATGGTACAAGAGCATAAATTCATATATAATTGTACATCATTTATACCCAAGGCCACGCTGTACAACATTATGAACAGTCATTCCCCAGTGGCATCACAATAAGCTTATTCCAAAATCCCTCAGCTACTTTTAGAGATAACTTAGATACCTTCCATTACAAAGAAGTATCAAAATTTCAATAATGCTTTATTAAGGACAGATTAATATGCGGTATTTAAAAAAAAAAAAAAAGCTAAAAAGCTAAAACTAAAAATTTAAGCTTCCATCTGGTCTGAAGCAGAACAAAGTGCTGTCTTCTCTTTACAAGAAATGTGGAATACTTTCAAGTATCTTGGTCAAAGATACACAATGTTTAAAATCTTCTAGCTCATTCTACATACATACAGAGGAGTTAGTAGGCATTTAAGTCTCAAATTGTATTAGATGGGCTGACCACGCTGCTGTCCTGGTCAGCAGCTCTCGTGCCACTGGATTCTGAAGCTGTAGAACCTGCAAAGGAGAGAATGTGTTGGGTTTGTTTTTATAAATATCCTCATTAATCCAGTAGAATTTGACTGCTTTATGTTTTATCTGTGTTAGCTTCCTGCATCTGTTGTGAGTCTCCTTTTCAGCACTATTTAAAAACTGGTTTTAATACTGGCTTCGTATTTAATATCACCAATCCAGAATAAAAAAAAATAAATAAAAAAAATCACTTTTCAACCATCAAAAGGATTTTCATAATCTTTTCAGTGCTTTGGAGTCAGGCAGAGCCAAACAAACGGAGCTGTGTGTGTGTCAGCAGAGCCTGAGGGAGGGAAGCTGCTCGGTGGCACCCTCAGAACAAGAGGGGACAAACCTGAGGCGAGGTTTTCAGCTCACAGCCTGGTAATCAGCAAAAGCAGCTTAAGATTAAAGCCAGGCTTCATGTCAAGCAGTGCCACTGTCTGCTCTGGGAGGTGAGAGGAGCTCAGAGAGGAAGGAGAGCCCAGATAATGCCTGGAATGGGTCAAACACTACAGAATTTCTGTGCTGGAGTCCTTATCTGCCAGAGGAGCTGCCCAACACAAACCCGCTTTCCTCAGAGCTGCATTGTGAGCAGAAGAAAGAGCCCAGAGCTTTGGGGAGCGCAGCACGTGCCTGCAGGCAGCTCATTGATCTGGTGAGCACGGCCAGAAGCTCTGGGAGATGAAAGGAGCTGCTCCACGTCCTGGTCCCAGTGCGGCCGCCGCAGCAGAGGGGCTTTGAAGCCGTTTCCAGGGGATAACTGGGACACAAACCCAGACTCTGGGGCACAGCCTGCTCCCCCAGGTGACCCCCTTCACACAATCTGCAGCTCCCAGGAGGCACCAGAGGGGTGATAACCCAGACCTGGCAGCCCTGGAGGGCTCTGCACGCCCCAGGGAACAGAGATATTTACAATAATTCACCGGTGCAGCTCACTCGTGCTCCCAGAAACGGGCAGGGAACGCTGGCAGCCACGGGCTGCTCACGGGGCTGGGTGCCACTGAGGCCATGGGAGGGCAAGAGCAGCTCAGAGGAGGCCAGAAATAGCAAAGCAGCATCTTTAAAAAAAGCCTAAAAAGCAGGAGTTTCTAGAATAAAGTATCTGTAGAAAGAAAAGCTCGAGGAATGGTGAGGAAGGGGCAGAAAGCCCCAGGCTCAGCCCACGCACTGGCTGCTCCCTGGGGGAGTGTCTGCCAAGAGCCTGGAGCCCACTTCCCACCTTTTGCTGGCTGTACATCCACAATCATGCAGTCGTCATCTTCCTCATCTTCCTCCGTGTCTGCCTGAAAGCCGTCCATCTCTGCAGCCTTGGGGGAAACAACAGGCACCAGGTGAGAGTCTGGAGGGTGCTGGGCAGTGTTTGGGCACGTCTGGGGGCAGGGAAAGCTGTGACTGCCAGCCCCAGCAGCCCCTGGCTCGAGCCACAAGGCCTCATCTGCAGTGCACAGGCGGTGGGAGAGGCCAAGCTCTGCTCCAGGATCCCTCCCTGTCACACAACGTGCTCAGCACCCCCGCAGCTTCATGGAAACCCGACTCGCTGCAGTTGGGGAACTCTCTCCCCTCTCTGTTAATTAATTTTCATAGAATGACAGACTCATAAAGCTCAGTGAGCCCCCAGCAGTGCCCAGGCCAGCACTGCCCGTGTCCCCAAGTGCCACATCCCTGCAGGGAGGGGACTCCACCCTGCCCTGGGCTGTCCTTTGGGTGAAGAAATGTTCCCTCAATCTCCAGCCAAACCTGCTCTGGTGCAATGTGAGGCTGTTCCCTCTTGTCCTGCTGTCCCCTCCTGCCAGGGAGCTCTGCACAGCCCCAAATTCCCCCTGAGCCTCCTCTGACCCCTCTGGATGCTCTCTCCCTCCTCGGGATGGAGAATTACTGTTGCCTGTCAAGTTTGGGCCTTGTTCTCTCCTGTCTCCTCCTCCTCTTTGCCAATCAGTTTTTATTCAGGGACTGGTGGCAGTTCAGGTTTCCTGCCATGGGAAAAGCCCAAATTCTCTATTTTGAACTGAGAGCACAGAACACAATTTGTGACACAACATGAAGTTGCCCAGCTGTGAGGGTCTGTTGAGCTGTTTGTTTCCCCTTCAGCTGGACCTGGAATGAAAATCCCAGTCCCCATCTCCTAAAAACTGTTCCAAGCCAAGAGATTTTTCAATTTCCATCTCTCAATAATGTCCCAGTTCTCAGATGAAATCCCTCCCACACGTGGGCAGGTGCTGCCCACTCGAGCACCACGTTTTTCTCTCCACAGCTTATGTAAGAGCACCTTTACTCACACAAGCCCTGGTGTGAGGCTCCAGCAGAGGAACACGAGTGGGAACGTGGCAGCTGTGCCCTCCCCACGCTCCAGCCTGGCTCCACAGCGTGGCTGGGAGCTCAGCACCTGAGCAGGGCTGATTGAGCCAGCAGGAATGAACCTCTGCTCGGAGCTGCACCTCCCCAGCACAGCTCTCAGAGGCTTTGAAGCGTTCAGGCTGGTGATGTAATTCTCCTAAAAGTCTTTGTTTTGCTATTTCTGCTCCCTTATAAGCTGAATTTCCAGTGGGTGCCAAGCAGAGACTTTTATCTCTGCCTTTATTTAGTGTACAAGAAAAAACCCAAGCAGATGGAGTTTGGGGGCTGAACAGCTTCTCACAAGTCTCTGATCTCTATCAATACCTGAATGCTGAGCTTTTTCAGTAGAAAAGCCAAAAAAGCCAAGAATAAATTGGGAAGGCAAAGCATAAAAAGCATCAAAAGCCTCATCTGTGGTCTATGGGAGGGGGTGGAACGAGATGAGCTTTGAGGTCCCTCCCAACCCAAACCATTCTGGGGCTCTTTCTGAACCTGGTGCGCAGGGAAGGAGGAATAAATCCACTGGCAGGGATTTCAAACCCTGATAACCCCAAGTTCCAGCACCTAAAGCCTCAGCTGAGCACCCCGAGCTTTGTGGGTGCCTGAAGGGGCCAAGAGGAGACACAGAGAGAGAGACTGGGGACACAGGGAATGCTCCCAGTGCCAGGCTGGATGGGATATGGGGAGGAATTCCTCCCTGTGAGGGAGGTGAGGGGCTGGGATGAATTCCCAGAGCAGCTGTGGCTGCCCCTGGATCCCTGGCAGTGCCCAAGGTCGGGCTGGAGCAGCCTGGGACAGCGGGAGGTGTCCCTGCCCATTCTGGAATTCCATGATCCCATTTTTCTGTCATGATTAGGCTCCAGCACCACCTGTGGTTGCCCTGAAAAGCAGAAGCAACAACAGGAAAACCACAACACAGCTCCCAAGCAGCAACCGCTGCAATTCCATCTCATTTCGTCCCTATGAATTACTGCATTTTTAAAGCAGCTCTTGAAACTCAGCTTTACGTGTGTCAGGATGAGCTGGAGCCTTTACAGACTGCTCTGGGCTGAGCTGCAGCACTTGGGAACCACATTTAATCCGTTCACATGCAACTGCTGTAAGTCATCAGCTCGGGCTGTACATCTGGCAGCCACAGGCACACATAAAACCTGCACACAAATTACACACAGCTGTAAAACCAAGGCCAAGCAGACTCTCAAACTATTCACAGCTTGGATGCAATCACTGCCAAATAGCAGAGAATGGAAGAGCAGCAGGAGAGCAACGTTTCAAATGGAACAGAGAGTCCAAGCTGCAGGCACACAAAAGAAACCCATCTCTTTAGTCCCATCATTTCACTTCTTTCCCCATAAAAAATGGGCCTTGTGGTGTGCAGGCCGGGCCTGTGGCTACCAGGGGCAGCCCAGGGTGCCAACACCCCCAGCCACGGGGCACACTCACCCCGCTGGGAACTCACCTGCTCAGCATCCCGAGGCCTCTTCATGAACTTGGTGATGGACATGCTCGCCATGGCCTTCCTCTTGGCTGCCGGGGGCGTGTGCTGCGGGGCGGGCACGGCGGGCACGGCGCTGCCCTCGTCCCTGCCCGCGCAGGGCACCTGCGTGACGTAGCTCCAGCGGCACGGCACGGGGAGCCGCTCGTGCCCGAAGCTGCGCAGCACCTCGGCGTGCACGTACCAGCACATCCTGAACTCGGGCCTCTTCTCGTACACAGAGTTCTCCGAGATGATCCTCTTCAGCCTGGCCTTGGAGGGGACCCCGCCGTCCTCCCCGGCCGGGGGCTGCGCCGGCGGGGGGCTCCCGTCGCCGGCCTCGGCCACGTCGCTGAAGCGTCCCTGGCGGCAGCACTCCTGGAACTCCTGGATGATCACCCTGCTCCCGTGCACGTTCCCGTGCAGCAGCGGCAGGAGGTGGCCGAGGACTGCGGGCGGCAGGGAAAGGGTTAAAGGGGGAAAGCGGCAGGGCTGATTTCAGAGCTGGGGCTGCCCCGTCCCTGGAAGGCTCCGAGGCCAGGCTGGGGGGGACTGGAGCAAGTGAAGGGGTCCCTGCCCATGGCAGAAACTGGATGGGCTTTAAGGTCCCTCCCAGCCAATCCTGGGATTCCAGGATTGTAACAGCAGCTGAATTTGATGTACAAAACTCACTCTCGATAATAACAACACCCTGGAGTGAAATCCTCACCCCCTGTTTGGCCCTCATGTGAGTTATTCACGTCCCTGTGAGCAGGAAAAGCTCAGGACAGGAACCCAGCACAGAAACCAAACCCTCTCCCCCAAACAATAAACAGGCTCGAGCCCATCCTAAATCAGAGCCTGCTCAAGTCTGGTTGGTTTTATTTCCTAGATTGCCCAGAGCAAGACTTTTTGGAGAGGCACTGCCAGAAAACTCCTTTCCAAGAGCTCTCAGAGAGTCCTGGGATTCCAGACTTGTCAGAAACATTGTGAATTCAACACTCAGTAATCCCCCTACTCCCTGCAAAGCAGAGTACAACAGTCTGCAAGTACTCTTCAGCCCTTCAGCTCTTACTTTGCTGATCTTTTGCCCTTTTCTTGCTACATTTCTGTGTCTGCTGCTCTTCCTCTGGCACAGGTGGATCCAGGACACAGGCTGTGAACTGCTGGAGCACCTTCAGGTCCGTGTTGGTGCTGCTGTCCTCTGCTGCCCTTTCCCAGACGCAGCCGATCTTCACGGGCTGCAGGACGTGGAACCTCTTCCCCTTGGCTATCAGCTCATCCCATTCCTTGGCTTTCAGCTTCTGACGAACCTTCTGGTTCTCAGGGTCACACTCCTGCAGCCACAGGGGTCAAAGGACTCAAATTGCACCCACGCCAGTTAAAAAAAAACACAAGAGCTTTTTAAAGCCAGCTTTGCCTGGTGTTCCCCGAGCCACACAGGGCTCCTGAAGCGTGCAGGCCTGAGGGGGCCCAGCCCTGTGTGCTCCCCTCCCCTGCCAATATTGACATTCCACACTTCACTGGAACTCAGGGACACCCTCACCTCTGTCACACCTTCATCTTCAGATAGGTACCCATGGGGTACAAAAAACCCATCGTCCTCGTCTTCATCCTCTCCCTCCTCCTCATCATCCTGCACACAAATGGATTACAGGTTACACTGCTGAGTGCACATGGTTCCTGATGGTTTCAGCATGCAGGATCCTCACCTCTTCACTATGGGAGAGACTTTCCCCTGGCTCCTCCTCTTCCCACTCTTCATCACTGTCTACTTCATAGTCCAGCAGTTTCTGCAAGGAATGCCAAGAGAGGTCTGTCCCTCGCTGGAGAGCACAGCCCCAAACCCAGCCTGGGGTTTCAGAGCTGAGGGAACAAAGTGCCTCAGCAACCCCAGGCAGGCAGAGGACTTGGCCAAGCACATTCCCTGCCAGAGCACAGAGAGGGGGAGAGCGCAGCAGCCCAGGTGCTTACGGTGTCCTTGGACCACGGATTCCTGGCACGGATCAGGGCGGTTCTCTTGTTCCAGGTGCCCCAGTAGGCAGGGCGGTGATTCTCACTGAACTGCAGAAGCTTCATCCTGCCAAACTTCTCCCTCTCAGGAACAGCGTCTGCCTGGCAGCTCTCCACCACCACCACGTCACTGCCAACACAGTGAAGGTGGCTCAGGCCCCGGAGAACAGCTCCAGCCTTCCCTCCTCTCCAGTGTCCATCACTCCCTCAAACCCTCTTCCGTTTGTTTTATACACAGAAGCCAAGCCCCCAAGTGCAGACTGACCTGTTCACACTGTCATTGCTGTCACTGACCAAAGTGGGCCCAGTTTTTCGTGGTTTACGACATTTTAGATCCCTCAAGAAGGAACCGTCGCCGTTCTGGGCACGCAGGAGCTCATCCAGCTGCTCCAGGTACTCTGGATCCAGGGAAACACGGCTGAGCGGGGCTAAGACCATGTTCTCCTTAATTTCAAAAGGAGCAAACTTCCCACAGGAGCCAGCAAGGGTCTGAAACATCAAGTGAGGAATGTCAGGGCTTGGGCACCGAGAAGCTGCAGCACCAGCAATGCCACAAACACCTGCTGCTGAGGTGTGGTCTGAGATTTGGGTTAAGTGAAGATTTAGGTTAAGCCCTTCCTGTCCAAGACTCCAGCAGATCTTCCAGGCAATGCAGAAGACAGAGCTGAGATTGGCTAAACCAACCACAAATGTCTCCTGCAGTCTCTGCTCTGGCCTTTTTCTTAAAATCCTTTACGCTTTTGAGAGCAGGAAATTAAGAAAGAACAATGTTTTGACCACCTAAGGAGCTGTAAGGGGCAGCTGAGAAGGAAATGAGGGCATTTTTTAGGAACAGCAATCCCTCACCTTGGGGGCTTGTGGAGTCTTTGGTTTCTGGAAGAACCTGGTGATCTCTGCTTTCTGTGCATTGATGCGCTGAAATGAGAACCCAAATGTCAACACAGAGGCAGAGGAAAGCTCTGGAATTCAAGGTGAGCTCAGGCATGACTCAGCTTCAAAGCAAAGTTCAGGCAGTCACCAGCTCCTGTGACTCAACAGGAGCACTCCTTGTGCCCCCTGACACAAGCAGGGCTCCAGGGCCACTGCCAGGGCAGGGTTCACTTGTGGGCATTCAGAAGCACAAACAGAAAATGTTTGAGAGGGTAAAAGCAAAGGAACCAGCAGGAGTGAAAGTAACAAATAAAAATCTGGAGCAGCAGCGCCAGCAGGTCACGGGGCTGCCTCCCAAAGGGATCTGTCCCATCCCAAAAGGGATCTGCTCCACCCCAAAGGGATCTGCTCCACCCCAAAGGGATCTGCTCCACCCCAAAGGGATCTGCTCCATCCCAAAAGGGATCTGCTCCACCCCAAAAGGGATCTGCCCCACCCCAAAGGGATCTGCCCCACCCCAAAGGGATCTGCCCCACCCCAAAGGGATCTGCCCCATCCCAAAGGGGATCTGCCCCATCCCCAAAGGGATCCCAAAGGGATTTGCCCCATCCCAAAGGGATCTGCTCCACCCCAGCTGGCACCACCATCTCACCCCAGAATGAATTCAGACAAGCCAGGGGAAGCCTTTTTTACCTTTTCCTCCTCCTTTAACCGTTTCTCCTCTTCTTTCTTTCTCTTCTCCTCAAGTTTTGCCCTTGAAAACAAAGTTCATGTGAATTGCCACCCTCCAGGAAGGGTTTATTTGCACTGAGGAAGAGCTGGGAAGCCCCAGACCCCACCATGAGGATCATCTGTCAGTCCAGCCAAGAACCACCCTGGTTAAGTGTAGAGGAGGCTTTGTTCATTCGCTCTAAAGCAAATATTGACCCATTTTAGCCACAAAGTTTACAGGCTGCCTCGAGTTTCCCTTCACACCGGGAAATTTCAATCACCAAGTCACGGGTGACTGCAACAAACAGGCCCAGAGCCTGCCAGGAGGGGCAGCAGGACAGCAGAGGCACTGTGGGACAGGGACACAGAGCCCCTCGAGCATTCCAGAGCCAGCCCTGAGCCCAGGCCCGTGCTGCTGGAGCAGGGCAGCCTCTGGGACAGGGAGAGGTGGGGATGGGAAGAGCACAGGGTCCCCAGGAGCCCAGGCACTCACTCCAAGGCCTCCTGCCTCTCCTTGCGCTTCTCCTCCTTCACTCGCAGCTTCTCAGCTTTCTCCTTCTCTTCCTTTTCTTTCCTTTCCCTCCTTTCTCTCTCTTTCAACTCCTTCTCTTCCTCTTTCCTCTTCTTTGCCTCCTCCTTGGCTCGTTCTTTCGCAGCTTTTGCCTCTTCCTTCAGCCTCCCCTTCTCCTCCCTCTCTGCCTGCAGCTTCTGGAGCTTGTCTGCGCGCTCCTGATCCTGGGGCACAAACGGGACACTCAGGGAACCGCGCCTTCGTGGCACCAAAACCAGCACTCCACCTCTGCAAGAGGAGCCTGGACCCACCCAGAGCCCGACCTGCAGCATCACAAAACATCCTGCAATGGGAGGGACCCTCATCCTTCCCGGGAAAGCAGCTGGGAGCACATCCACGGCTCCCTGCTGCCAGCTGAGCTGCCTCGTGCTGCCTCCCAGAAAGCTTTAATTATTCTTTTGCAAAAAAAAAAAAGGTGTTTCCATTTCTCCAAGCAACAAAGAAAGCTTTGTATTGAGTCATCTTCATTGCCACTGTGGCATTATGGAAAATTAGATGGGAATTAAAAAATCGTAATTATTCCCTTATTTAATAGGAGATTTCAGATTCTCTCCAAAATATTTCCTCCTGAGCTAAGCTTTCCTGCTGTGGTGTCATCACAGGGCAGCAGCGGTGTCACTTCTGCAGCTGAACTGGAGCTGATCTGACATCACAAACCCCCTGTGACAGAAACCAGACCTGGATGATCCCCAGGGGTCCCTCCCAAGCTGGGACATCCCGTGATCCCTGGGAATAACCGGAGTCTCCCAACTCCCCATCCCTCCTCTCCGCCCGTTTCAGCACCCTGAGCTTGTTCAAGGGGTGCTCTGGGAACAGTGGGGGCAAGATTTATTGCAAGTGTTGCCTTTTGTGGTGTTTCCTCCCAAAACAACTGCAATTCCCACCGTGGCTCTGCTGACACACAGGAGGAAAATGTCAAATTAAAGAAAAAGAGCTTTTCTGTGCTGCAGGCGCTGCTGATGTCACCAGGAAAGGAGGATCTGCCTGTGCCCAGACACTCCAACTCCTCCCTGGGTATTTTCAGTTTTCTTTTATTGATTTCACATCTCTCCTTGTCAACATCAAGGCTCCCTGAGCAGTGTCACAACACAAATAACTGCAGAAAGCCACCAACAGCCAAGTGGTGCCAATGGCAAGGAAACAACACTGTCAGCCTGAGTCATGGAATGTGCTGGGTGCTGGTGTGAAGCTGACAGCTCACTGGTGGCTCCACTTCACTCTCAGCATCATTTTTAGCTTCCATTCTCCTCTCTCCCTCACATCCCCGCTATTTTTAACAGAGCTATAGAAGGGAAGAAAACAACAGATTGGAATTCTATATGGGGCACTGGGAAAAAGCAAGAAGCTTTACAGCTACAACTTACATAAAACACACGAGTTTATAAACAAGCCACTGGGAGATGCACAGTTCCTGAGCACAAACCTTCCCAGGTGCAGGAAAAACAACCCCAAAAAAGTCCACTTCACTGCTGGAAACCCCAGAGACCCTTCAGCCTCCTCTAGAGCCAGCATTCCACGGCTGGCAGCAGAATCAGGGAGCAGAGTAAGGAGCTGCAGCCAAGCACACAGAACCTGGAGCTTGAGCATTCCCAGTGGTGGCATCCAGTGGTGACATTCTCTGGGAAGCCTCAGACTCGTTCCCCTACTCTTAAATAAAAGTGTATTTATTAATACACACTCTCCTGGTGTATTAATAAAAACAGACCCTGCAATTTGGGGCTTAAACGTTTCCAATCTCTTCCCCAAGAGCAGCCACAGCTGCGTTCAGGAGCTTTGGAAAGAGCCAAGCACCTTGACTGCCTGCATTAAAGGTTCTTCCACACTCCTCAGGGTGAGGAAGAACGGCAAGAGAGATGTTCCAGCTGGGCTGAGACAAAAGGCTGCTCAGGGGAGGTGTCAGGGAAATAAATGCCTTACTCTTTGCAATCTCAGCTTCTCCTTCTCTGCTGAACTCCTGTGGAATTTCTGAGGTACCTGCAATTACAAAATCGAGTTTTAGAGGAGATCCTGCTCCTCCCTCTCCAGCCTGAGCCACAGCAGGCTGTTCCTGCAGATCACATCCAGCCACTCCAAATGCCCCCAGAGCAGGGGATGAGGACACAGCTCGGGCTCGTCCCATCTCCCCCCTCCCACCCCAGCCTGGATCCATCCCAGAAACCCTCACCTTACCCTGCCTGCATCAACCAACCCCTCTGGTCCCCTCAGCCCCACAGGAACATTTTGGGAACGTTCAGAGCACCCAGGGGAGCTGCTCTCAGCCAAAGTCAGTTTGGGTTTCTCTGGGGCTTTTTTTGCATCCACCTATCCTGCTGGGATATTTAGCTGGAACTTTGTGACCACAGGGACTGTTTTCCACATTTTAACACTGTTTCCTCTTGCCATCACAGTCCACTTGATCTCCCAGCACTAACAGCCCACTGACCCTAAATTCCAAACAGGGCACACTTCCCATTTAGCTTTTATTTATGGGGAGAAGAAAAAGGGGTTTTATGCTTAAGATTATTGTTCATAGACTGCTTAAAGGCCTAATTTATCAATCTTTCAGCACACTGTGACTTGATTTACTGGATCCCCCCCTCCTCCTCCTCCTGCCATTCACAGCATCACATTTAAACTGTGATTAACGGGCTAACACAGCCCAACTGCTTTATTTGCTATATTTATCTGATATAAAACAGGAGTTCTGCCAAGTGGGAGCTTCAGCTCCTCAGAGCTGTTTCCTCCCAGGAAAACAAACCTGCCAGGACTCGCAGCTGCACAGCTTGGGGTGCAGACCCTCGTTTTGGGGAGCAGCACACGCACAAATCCAGCCCCACTGGAGCTATTGGATCACACCAGGAGTGCTTTCTGTTGTTCTGCTACGCTGCAAATGCTTCATGCCTGCTTGAGTGTGTCTGTTTATCTTAGAGGTGGAAGACTGGGAGTTTTCACAGAGGAGGAATTGATTGCTTGACTTGATAAACACAACAAAAGGACTGGGAGAATCATGCCCGTGGTGTTCCAGCCACCTGAGCAGGTGCTGCTGCCCTTGGAAGCTTCCCTGTCAAAGCTGCCCCAAAATCAGGGTGTTTGGGGGTGTTCTGCTGGAGCAGAGCTGCTAAACTGAAACTCAGGTGACCAAAAAGCCCTTCACTGAGAGCTTTCACAGAATCCCTGAATGCTTGGGGTTGGGAGGGACCTTAAAGCCCACCCAGTGCCACGTTCCACTGTCCCAGGCTGCTCCAACCCCCTCCAGCCTGGTCTTGGGCACCTCCAAAGCAGCCCCAGCTCCTCTGGGAAACCTGTGCCAGAGCTTTTCCATGGCAGCTGCAGGAATTGAGAGCTGGAAAAGCGTCTGCACTGGTGGTACTGGGGGAACATCCTCACAGGAACCACAGCAGCTTCCAGGAGGAAGAACTGAGCTTGGGAAACAGCAGCTGGAGCACAGACTGCTCTTGGATGCTGGTACCTAAACACCAAGTCCCAAGTGGGCATTTCATTAAAGAAATGCAAACACAGCAGCAGCCAGAACCAGGGAAGATCAAATCCTTTAGCTGGAGGACTTAAAGATTCCAAAGGGCAATAACTCAGTAATTAATCACCACCTCCCTACACTCCCCGTTGCCCCACTCATCCTCTTCCCCACGATCCCAGGAACCCAAACACTGCAGCACAGCAGTTTCCACCCCAGAGCAGAGCGGACCAACCTTCCTGGCAGGGGTGGAGGCAGCCAAAGGACTCGAGTTCCTCTTGGCCTCTGCCACGAGCTGCACGTCGGGCGAGCTCCCGGAGCTCAGCGAGGAGTGGCTCAGTCCCGAGTCTCCCTCGTGGGACGACTCCAGGGCCTCGTTCTCCGAGCCTGTGCCGCTGCTGTCCAGAGACACCACCTGGGGGGATTTCAGGCTCATGATGTCCTCCAGCAGCACCACGGGCACCTTCCCCTCAAAGAGCACATCCTTCAGTTCGCCCTGGGTCCCCTTCCTGCCTGCCACTGCCCTGGAGTGTGGCTGGATCCCAGCTCCCGGATCCTGCTCTGCCTTGGCTGCAGCTGCACAGGGCCCCTCAGTCTCCATGGAGTCACCTGCTGGGCTGCTCTGTGAGGAATTCAGGCAGCTCAGCTGGTTCAGCTCTTTTCCTATCGTGGTGCCGCTGGTTACGGCAGCTCTGGAATCCACATCCCCCTCGAGTCCGTGGCCAGAGCCCTTGGAGAGGTCAGGAACACCCCCAGGGTCACTCGTGTCACCTCCTGGGTTTTTCTGGATAAAATGGCCCTTGGAGAGGTCAGGAACACCCCCAGGGTCACTTGTGTCACCTCCTGGGTTTTTCTGGATAAAATGGCCCTTAGAGAGGTCAGGAACATCCCCAGGGTCACTTGTGTCACCTCCTGGGTTTTTCTGGATAAAATGGCCCTTGGAGAGGTCAGGAACATCCCCAGGGTCACTCGTGTCACCTCCTGGGTTTTTCTGGATAAAATGGCCCTTGGAGAGGTCAGGAACATCCCCAGGGTCACTCGTGTCACCTCCTGGGTTTTTCTGGATAAAATGGCCCTTGGAGAGGTCAGGAACATCCCCAGGGTCACTCATGTCACCTCCTGGGTTTTTCTGGATAAAATGGCCCTTGGAGAGGTCAGGAACATCCCCAGGGTCACTTGTGTCACCTCCTGGATTTTTCTGGATAAAATGGTCCAACGGACCCTTCCCGTTCACAAGTTTTGGAGTCAAATTCCCGTCGGAGCCCAGCTGGCAGTCGTTCTCCACATTGTCCAGGGAGGCACCTGAGGCATCCAGGGAGGGATCCTTGCTCGGAACAAAAGCACTCGGGGAGCTCTTGACTTTTTTCACTTCTGAATCCAGATCGAGTTTTTCCTTTGGCACAGGATTGAGGCGCTTGAAGGGCAGCCGAGCTGCAACAACAACACCAGGTCACTCAGTGACAGGAAATATCAAAGGATTTCATTCATTTTGAAGCATAAAATTGAGAAGAGCCACTTAGAGGCGGTTTAATCACAGCAGAGCCAATGTATTTCACAAAACCAGGTCTGAACTGCTGTTAATGTATTAAAACTGAGCTGGATGAGGGACATTCCCTTACCTTGGACGAGCTTCCGTGGAGGAACAGCAGCTTTGTCTCTGCACTCCATGGCTACGGGAGAAAACAGCAAATCAACACCCGTGGTTGTTCCCAAGGAGCCCAACAGCTCTCCCAGGGCCGCTGAGGGAGGACAGAGGGGCCCCCTGACCCCCCCAAGCCAAAGGAGCCAGCGGGTCCCGGCAGCCACAGTGTCCCCTCGCTGGGCTGGCCGGGAATGTCCCCAGGAGGCTGGGCCTGCACCCAGCGAGATGTGAGGGGGAATCTGCCGGCTGTGAGGGGGGCAGGCCGTGGCACAGGTGCCCGGAGCAGCCGTGGCTGTCCCCGGCTCCGTGGCAGTGCCCAAGGCCGGGCCGGAGCCCTCAGGGTGTCCGTACCCGCGGCACGGTTGGAATGGGGAGCGACTTCAGATCCTTCCCCACCCAAACCGCTCTGTGACTCCGCGAGTGAGGCCGCAGGGCGGGCCCGGGCCCAGTCCCGGGGCGCGGCGGCAGCTCCGGCGCCTCCTTTGTTACCCCGGGCGGGCCCCGCGCACCCCGCGGCCCAACCGCCGCCGGAAACACCTCGCGCCCCGGCCGGGCCGCACCGCACCCCCAGCTCGGCCCTACCTGTGGCGGCGGCCGGCGCGGCTGGCGGCGGTGCCGGGCGGCGGCGGCCGAACCGAGGCGGCCCGGCCCGCGCAGCCCCCGCCGCTCCCGGGCCCGGTCCCGCCCGGCCCGTCCCGCTCGTACTTGGCGGGAGCCGGGGCGACCCCGCGTCGCGCGTCGCTGATTGGCGGAGCGCTCCCCACGTGACCCGCCCAGCCACACTCCCCGCTGCGTCTCGCCTTTCGACTGGCTGCCGCAGCAGGCGCCGCTGATTGGCGGAGGCGGCTGTCGGTCAGGCGCGCTGCGGGCGCTGATTGGGTGGCTTTGTAGAGGGCCGGCGGGGCGCCGCTAGGTTCTTGCGTCTGGGCCCGAGGCCTACCCGCTCACCGGGCGGGAACGGGGCCGCAGCGGGCCGGTCCCGGGACCGGCCTGTCCGCAGCACCGGGCGGAGGGGGCGGAGCCAGTCCTGCCGCGCGCCGCGCCGCTACAGGCCTTGAGCCAACGCGCGAAATGGCGGCGGCGCCGGCGGCCAATTAGCGCCCGCCGCTGCGAGGCGCAAGCGCTGTCGCGAGGGACACTGGGAGCCGTAGTTTTCCATTGGAGTGTCTGTCATCCCATCTTCCCCCCCAGGACTATGGCGGGGGTCCCAGCCCGGTTGTCCCCGTGTCGCACACGCGGTCCGCTCCCTGCGGGCGGTGCTGGATCCCTCAGGAGAAAGAGCCGGCTGCGCCACAGTCAGCTCCCAACATGCCCGCCTGTCGCGACACAGCGACTCGCGCCGGCGCTCCGCGGCGGTTCCTCCTGGTCGGCAGGGGGCGCGCTCGCTCCGCGGGGCGCTCCGGCCGGGCCGCTCGGTGGTGGCGGCCGGGGGCGGGGCCGGGCGGCGGCGGAAGCGGCGGCGGGGACGGGCCGGGCTGGGACGGGCGGAGCGTCCTGAGGCTCCCGAGGCTCCCGCCGCCCCCGCAGCAGCTCCCGCCGCCCGCAGACCGGGCCCCCGCCGCCACCGGGCCAGGCACCGGCACCGGCACCATGTCGGTGGCGGGGCTGAAGAAGCAGTTCTACAAAGCGAGCCAGGTGAGACACCGGCACCCCGCGCCCGTTCCCGCCGCCGTTGGGCTCCGGGGAGGCCGCTCTTCCCTTACCGGTTCGGAGAACCCGTCCGGGCCGCTGCTGCCCCGGCGGTGCCCGATCCCCGCCGTTATCCCCTCCCGGTGTCCCGGTGCGGGGCCCGCCGGTTCCCCCGGTGTCCAGCCTGGCACCCCCCGGTGTCCCGGGCGGCTGGCTCCCGGTGATCCCGGGGGGCCGGTCTGGGGGTCCCGTTCTCCTGAGGGAGGGAAGCTCCTCCACCGGGGAACGGGCCCGGTGACACGGGGGGTCACGGCGGGGAACGGGGGTGATTCCCGTTCCCACAAACGGCACAAACGGCCCGGGCCCGGAACAGCCGGGATGCGCCGGGATCCGGCGGCTCGGGAAGCTCCCGGTGCCTGCGGAGCAGCCGGGCAGGGCTGAGGGGGAGCCCCGAGCACCGGGAAAGGACCGGGGACGGTCGGGAAAATTGGGAATTTTTCCTCGGGAGTCGCAGGCGGGATCGCGGGGTTTGTGTCCTTGGAGCTCTTCCCCCGAATTCCCCATCCCGGGAAGCGTCCAAGGCCGGGCCGGACGGGGCTCGGAGCAGCCTGGGGTGGTGGAATGGGATGGAATGGAATGGGATGGAATGGGATGGAATCTCTCAGGTCTCTTCCAACCCCAACCATTCCATCATTCCATGTGGGAATCGCCTCGAACAAGGTTCCTAAACACCTTTTCCCTCACCCTCCAGCGAGGGGTGGCCATTCCCAATCCCCCCGAGCAGAATTATCCTTCCCACCGCTTCCTGTTAACAGCTGTGAGGGTTTTTTAATGCGTTTTGGGAAGGATTCAGGAATCACAAATCCCCCTCTGCTGCTGCTTTCCTGCCCCTGTTTTAAATTCCAGATAAATTTGGCACAGATCGTGTTTTCCACCACTGAGTTTAAACCCTTTCAGCTCATCCCACCCCTGTGTGCGACGTGTGTCGCCTCCTGCCTTGGCTCTATTTCCCTAAATCCATTTTATTTACTCAGAAAAGCAAAATAACAAATTCCTGAAGTCATCCCCCACCCTGTTTCCCACTCAACCATGGTGGGGTGGGTTTTTTTTCACAATTTCCATGGGGAAAGGTCGTGCTGGGAATTCGGTGTGGGAGGATTTTGCCGGCCTGGCTGTGCCATGGTGGTGTCAGGAGGTGAAAACCCCTCGGTGACTCAGAACTAATGTGTTCCTAAGCCCAAAAATATCATTTTAAACCCCCCAATGAAACTGTTTTTTGCAGGAATTACAAATTCCTCCAGAGGTGCTTCCCCCCTTGCTCCAGGGACAGAGGTGTCCATCATTTAAGGATGCTCTGACTGGAAACTGGGAGTCACTGGTTCCAGTTTGGCCATTTTTTTGTCTCCTCCTTCCCTTTCTCCCCTTCTCCCGTTCCTTCCCTTTCCCCCCTCTGGTCCCACTCAGCCCTTGGCTGAAGGAGGGGAGGATTAGTTATTTTTTGGCTCCCTTCAAACCATCAGAGGCTGCCAAAGCCCAACATGTGGAAGATCTTTCCTAAAATGTTACGTTTTGTTCCACGTCTGTCCTTAATTGAAGGGAAACGGAGGCAGGAGCGGGGTCTGCAGGGACCCCGGGGGGTTTGGGATCCCTGTCTGGGATCCAGAGGGAGCAGGGCTTGGCTCGTGGGCCTCATCCATGTGATTCCTCCAAGCCCACGTCTCCCCTGGGTGAGGCAGCCGGGCGCCCACACGCGGGAGAGAACTCGGAGTATCCTGGAAAAAAAACGAACCCGAGTCGTGCTGGCAAATGCTGCGGATGGGGAACGGCTCCGAGTGCGTCCAGAACAGGTTCTGCCTGTTCACAGCAAACTGTTCTCTGAGAAAATAAAGCTGGAGAAAACATTCTGAGGAAGGGGGAGAAACAGCAGCAGCTTGGAGCTGGGAGCAGGGTGGGAAGTCCCTGCCTGCCTGGTCCAAGGTTCCATCCAGCCGGGAATTCGCAGGGACCTTCTGGTGTAGAAACAGCTTCGTTTGCACCGTTTGGGTTTTGTACAAACTGATGGAAATCCTAAAATCCTGCAAATCTTCCCAGGCAGTGGGCAGGACGGGCTGCTGTTCCAGGGAATCCCAGGGAATGCTGGGGGTGTTGCCAGGGGTGGGGAGCAGCACGGTGGGGCTGGCTGATCCCGGGGATCCTGCCTGGATCCCGCTCACCTGGCGGCAGGAGCAGCCCAGGAGCTCTCTGGAATGCCAGGATCGCCGTGTGCTGCCCTTTGTAGAGCCCACAGCTGCTGGGGGTGCTGCCCATGGATCACCTGGGCTGGAGGAGACCCCAGAGCTCATCTCCTTCCATCCCCTGGGAGTGTCCCAGGCCGGGCTGGACAGGGCCGGAGCTCCTGGGACAGGGGAGGTGTCCCTGCCCTGGCAGGGCTGGCACTGCCTGGGATTAAGGTCCCTTCCAACCCAGACCAGTCTGGGGCTCAGCCCTGGGCGCTGCTGTCATTCCAGACTGGATTAACGTGCTCCCAACGCCTGTTTGAGCTGAGCCTAAACCCTGCCAGGCCTGCCTGGGCTCAGGAGCTCGCGCTGGCCCAAGCCACAGCCCAGCCTCCTCCACATCCAGAGCCATTTTCCAGGAGGAGGGAAGGCAAGTGCTAATTAAAACTCAGCAGCCCGTGGCACACACGCATTTCCCTGAGTTTGATGACAGCTCCCAAGGCTTCCAGAGGTATTTTTGACCATAAATAGCCCCTTGCTCCCTGCCTGGCCCGGGATGTGCTCCAGGGGCTGCGGCTGGGCCCAGCAGGGCCCGGCATTCCCGAGCTCCTGGGCCAGCAGGGAATGATTTCCGTGCGTGAGCTTCCCGCAGGAGCTGCCGTGGTGTGAGCAGGGTGACACTGAGGGGACAGCAGGGAGGGCACTTCCCCTTTGCTCTGGCCTTTGTGGTCATCGCTCTCGGTGCTGCTGAGCTGGGATTTCCTTCACTTCTCCTTGGGTTGGGATTTCCCTCTTCCCTCCTCAGCCGGGCTTCTCTCTGCGGTGACTTTGTGCTCTGCTTTCAAATGTGGGTTTTTTTCCTTCCCTTTCTCAGATGAACCTTCCAAAAGCTCCTTTTTTCTGTTGTTCATTTGGGGTATTTTGATAATAAGTCAGCCCTGCTCCCTCTGGCCTCTCCAGGCTTCCTCTGGGATGCAGGAGGTGTCTTTGGGATGGTTGGGGTTGGAAGGGACCGTGAAGCTCATCCCATTCCATGGGCAGGGACACCTCCCACTGTCCCAGACTGCTCCATTCCAGGGATGGGACAGCCACCACATCCTTGGGAAGCTGTGTCAGGCCCCAGCCCCGTGTGAGCATGGAGGGGAGCAGGGAGTTCCCGTGGGAGGGATTTGGCAGCGGCAGGCTCTAAGCTCCTTATCTGTACACGGGAATTTGGACTGGGAAAATGAGGGATTTTGCTGATTCCTGCCAGCCCAGATCCTCCTGCCAACCTCTGTCCCACAGCACCTGATGTTTCTGTATTAACATTAACCTGGGCTGGCTTCCCCTGCAGCTCCTGGGTTCATCTTTCCACGTGAATCTGCTCCCGAGGCTGGATTTGCTGGGGTGACATCCTCCAGCTCCGCTTCCAGTCGGGATCCATCCCGGAGCATCCTCCCCTGGCTCCCTGCAGCCCTGCTGGCACTGGGGGTGGCTGTCCTGCTGATGTTTCTGTGGATCCACGGGGAAAGGGGGGCTCAGGGGAGCCTCCTTGCTCTCCACAGCTCCTGGAAGGGGGTAGGGCTTGGTCTGCCAGGGTGACAGGAGCGGAGGAAACGGCCTCAGTCAGGCTGAAATTTGATATTAGTGCAAATTTTTTCCATGGAAAAGGTTGTCAGGCAGTGGAACAGGCTGCCCAGGGCAGCGGTGGAGTCCCCATCCCTGAAGTGTTCACAGGACACGTGGATGTGGCACTTGGGGACACAGAGCTCAGGGCCCCACAGCTCTTCTCCAGCCTTACCCATTCCATGACTCCACGTGTGGCAGAGGCTGAGTGTCCCCAGAGCTCCTGGAGGCAGGGATGAGGTGCCAGTGCATCCTTTCAGGCCTGGCTGGTGCTGGCTGGACACTCACAGAGCTGCCTCTGCCACATCCAGGGGAAAACCTGCTATTTTCCTGTGGATTCCTTCTCCTTTTCCTGCGTGATTTGGCATCAAAACGCTGTCCCTGTGATGGCTGGTTAATCATTGCTGGAGCTGAGCAGCCCCACAACCAAGCAGCTTTCATTTTTCCAGGATTGTTTCTCTCCAGAGTTTCCTATAAATTGGTTTTCCCCCCCGTTTAAGGTTGTTTGTGCAGCCATTGGGCTCTGACAGGAACGGGAGATTCCTGGAAGGCAGAGGCACAAACCAGAGCTGGGAAACTCCAGCTCTCCATATCCTGCTGCGTTTGCTCCCCTGGCCGTGGCTGATGTCAGCCAGGGAAAGCGTTCTCCTGCAGCTGGGGAATCTGGGATCAGGGCAGGATCCGTGACTCAGGCCTGGGGGGGTCGTGTGGATGCTGAATCCACGTCATCAGCCTGAAATCATGGATTTATCCAGCTGATTGCACAGGGGATGGTTCCTGGATGCAGCAGCAGGAAATCCTTCCTCCCCCTTTTCCCTGCCACTGCTTTCCTCCTGGGAAAGAGCAAAATGGGGATGAGCTCAGGCAGCCTGCCTTGTAAAAGCTGATTCATTTCTTTAGCACATTTTGGTTTTTTTTTTCCTTCTTCTTCCTCTCCCCCATCCCTGCATTTGCCAGAGCCTTTTGCCAGGGCTCCCAGCCCCATCCCTGTGGGAATTCCGGGGGCTGGGGAGGGAGCAGGGCTGCAGAGCCCCAGTGCCAGAGCCCAGGCTGCCCTCGGGGATGGAGCTGGGATGTGAGGGGCTGGTCCTGCTGTGTCTGTCCCTCCTAGAGCAGGATGCTGAAAACTCCAGGAGTGAAATAAATCCCTAATCCTGAGGGGTTTGGCTGTGTAATTCCAGCTGGACTCATTCACATGGACACTCTCCCTGTTGGTGTTTCAGAGGGCTCTGAGGTCGCTGTCCCTGCTCCTCCCCATCCTCAGCTGCACGGATTAACCCAGCCTGGGATGTGATGGCTGGGCTGGGAGCAGGCAGGAGCCTGACCCTGTCTTTTCCTTGGATCTGCTCCCTCCGAGCTGTGCCACAGCCGTGTCCCAGCCTTCCTCCCTGGATCAGACAGGAAAGATCCAGGTCCTGGGAATGCCCCACAGCATCCCAGAGCTTCCCTTTTCCTGAGCTGCTCCATGACAGGACTTTGTGCAGGATCCAGCCCAGCTTGGCCTCTCCCTGTCATTATAAAAGTGATAATTAATATTTTTTTACAGGTTTCCTTTTCCTGTTCCCCTCAGCCCCGTCCCTTCAGCCAGTGATCCCTTCCAGGAAAGGTTCCTGTGGCAGGAAAGGGCCTGGCCCAGGCTCAGGGACAAAGCTGGGGGTTCCTCTCCTGGTTTTGGGGCTGCCCAGAGGTGCCCGAGGTCCTGCTCCTCTCCCAGTGGATGGAGAATCCATCAGGAGACTCTGGATTGCTCCTGCTTCCAAGGAAAGCCTTGTAACCCCCCTTCCAGCCCTGCCACCAATAGCTAATTAATAAAAGCACTCCTCTTAAAGCCACTGGGAATTTTAGGATCTCCTAATGCCTGGCTATTAATAAAGTTCATGGTACTGTCACTAATTAAATTGCCTTTCTGCTCCAAAGAAAAAAAAAGAGATGAGTTAAACATCTCCATAATGAAATTCTGTCTTTGAGACAGAAGGTTAAATTTGCATGATTAAAGCTTTAAAGGGCTTTTCCTAATTGAGAAAATGCTTTATAATTCATCCTAGAGCCTGAAAACCCGGCTGCACCCCCTGGCTGGGCCAGCCTTTATTCTCCAGCGATAATTTATTAACCACTTTCCCAACCAAATCTGGTTTGGCATCCCAGGATTAGCCACATTTAAACTTAATTTTGCCACTGTCATGATGAAAAAGGCAGAAAAAGGCTAAACATTTCTCTACACCCGAAGCAAATCCACTGCAGGAGAAGGTGCTGGGTGTTTGTTTCCTTTCCCTGGTTTTCTTCCCTGGCTTAGGAACCGTCCTGTTCCCTGCTGTGTGTCCGTGGTTCCGGGGGAGCAGGGGCAGCACAAATCCGCAGTGCCAGATGTTGGAGGAGCTCCTGTGCCTCTAAAGCTCCTCCTGACTGCACTGGGGGAGCTGCAAAGGGCAAAGGCTCTGGGATAAAACATCATCCAAATGTCGTCTCCCGGGATTTGTGGGCTGGCTCTGCCTGCAGGGCGGCAAGGCCACGGTGATGCCAAGTGCTGGGGGGGGATTTTATCCCATTTCAGCCACTCCAAAATGAGTCTCAGTGTGCAGTGAGGGAAAAAATCGGGATTGAGCGGCGTCCTGGATGGGCTGGGAGCAGGCAGAGTGGGGGGAAGGCGCTGGTGCAGAGCTCTGGAGGATCAGTTTGATCCAGCTCCAGCCCTTAGGGGTGCTGGGATCGCTCCTTCCCACTCTCCCTTTCCTTAGGATGAGTGCCCTGCTCCGATAGCCACGGAGCTTTTCCTACAATTGAGAGGAGCAAGGAAAGCGTGTGTTTACAGTGTCCTCAGCCATTTCTGTCCCTTTGATGTCTGAGGGCCCGCTCCCGGTGTGGAACGTGCTCTGCACGGGGCTCTCCCGGCTGGGAACAGGACTTTGCCTTCCTTTGGGGGGCCTTGGCTCTCTTTTGATCTCCCTGGTGGCTGTGGAGCCGTGTCCCAGCAGCTCTCCATGTCCCAGCATCCTGCAAATCCAGAGGTTCTCTGTCCCCTGCTGTATCCTCGCTTTGGGTGATCCCAGCAGTGTCCTGCGCCTCATGGAGCTGCTTTTCCTGCTTTTCACAGGGAGCAGAATTCCCTTCTGCTGCTTTGCTTTATTTTATTTTATTTTTGCAGCTTGGTGTTTTTTTCCCCAGGGATTTGCAGGTGTCTTGCACCCTCCTTTCCCTCTTTTTCCCCTTGTTTTTTGGGGAATCCCTCGGAGCACCCTCCAAACGCTGAGCACAGGACAAAGCTGGCTGCTCCTCCAGGATTGCAATTCCTGGGAGGCACTTTAAGCACTTGGCACTTTCCCATCCCACCTCAGGAGCAGCTCCAGCTGTCCAGGGCTCGGATCCACTGGGGAAGGATGGCTCAGCAGCTCTGGACAAGGCAGGCTGTGATTCACAGGGGGAGGCTGCGCAGGAATCCTGCATGCAAGGCCAGAATTCCACGTTTGCCCTCAGTTTAGTGAACTTCCTCTCCATTGCTGAAGTCACTGGGAGTGTGTGAGGGGAAATCAGGAGCTGCTTCCTTACGTGTTTGTGTTTTCCCTGGAACTTGACGCAGTTCCGTGATTCTTTTTCCCAGCTGAATGGAAGTTGTGTCTGGTGTGGTTCAGACTGTGTGAGAAGTAACAACAGGAGAAAACAGGATGCAAGTGGCTGTTGGGAGCTGCCCCCATCCCTGCAGCAAGAGCATTCCAAGAATCCTATGGAAACCCTCATCCTTTGGGATGAGTCTGCTCTGGGGACAGGGTCGTGCCCTTCAGCCCCTCTGTGTCCTGCTGGAAGGAGGAGCTGGGAGATGGCCCCGATGAGCCTGGTGAGCAGGGCTGGCAGGCAGGGCTTGAGCTGTGCCCTCAGCCCCGGAGAGGAGCAATTCCCACGGCCGGGAAGGAGCAGCTGCATTGCGGAGCATCCTCCCGGTGCCCTCGGCTGGGCTGCTGCTGAAATCCTGGGTTTGCCTTTAATTCCCGCTGTCCTCGTTCCTGCAGCCCATCTGCTGATGGAGATGAGTCACCCGATGCTGAGGAGGAGGAGGAGGAGGAGGAGGGCTGGCAGGTGGCTCCTGGAAAGCCGCCTGCGCAGCTCTTCCCTGCGCTTTCCATAGGATAAGATTACGAGCCGAGGTCACTGGGAAGTTTTTCCTCCCGGGCCGAGGGAAGGGAAGGAGCTGTTCATTGTTCCAGGCTGACCTTCCTGCTCCAGATCGAGGAATTCCTGTGGCGCTGTGGGGAGGGGAGAGATCCCGCTCTCAGCTGCTGAGGGGGTGGGAAGCTCAGGGTGTTCCACGTTTTCCCTGCGCACGTGTCTGGAGGCAGCCCAGCACCTCCAGTGCCTTGGCACGAGTCTGTTCCGAGCCAGTGACTCCACGGTTCCATCATGGAGCTCATCCCTCGGCTGTGAGGCTCAGCCAGGACTGGCCTCTGGTGGGATGGGAATGGGAAAAGCGCAGGGAAGGAAGTGCAGGAGGAGGCTGAGGGTTGGAGAGCTGAGGGGAAATGCTCCTGGGAGCTGTTTCTCGGGGAGATCAGGCAGTGGAGTGTCCAGGTGCCCCAGGCAGGTGGGATCCGTAGGGATGACGCTGGGAGGCAGCACAGGGTGTGCTCCGAGGGGCTGGAGCCCGACAGCTCCGGCTGCTCCTGCTCCTCCTCCGGTTTGCCGGGAGGGGATGTGAGAATTCCCAGGATCACAGAGCGGTGTGGGTTGGAAGGGATCTGAAGGTCATGGAGTCCCACCCTGCCATGGCAGGGACACCTTGGACTGTCCCAGGCTGCTCCAAGCCCCGTCCAACCCGGCCTTGGGCACTTCCAGGGATGGAGCAGCCACTGGGAACTTGGGAATGTGCCTCCCTCTTCCAAGGCTGGAGGTAATTGTTCCTCCCCTGCTCTGCACAATAAACACTGGGATCTGTTTTCTTCTCCTCAAAGTAGGTCAGGAGTTGCTCAGATCGGTGTGAGCTGTGCTCGGGGTGTGCCCAGCTCGCCCCAACCCGGGCTGCCTGCTGCTCTGGGATCCTGGGATGGGCTGAGCCCAGCAGGGCTGGGATCCTGGAATGGGATCCTGGGCTGGGATCCTGGGCTGGGATCCTGGGCTGGGATCTGGGCTGGGATCCTGGAATGGGATCCTGGGCTGGGATCTGGGCTGGGATCCTGGGCTGGGATCCTGGGCTGGGATCCTGGGCTGGGATCCTGGGCTGGGATCCTGGGCCGGGATCCTGGGCTGGGATCCTGGGCTGGGATCTGGGCTGGGATCCTGGGCTGGGATCCTGGGCTGGGATCCTGGGCTGGGATCCTTGCCTGGGATCCCGGATGGCCCAGGACACCTCCCAGGACCAGCTGGTTCTGCAGGAAGCCTCCGTGGCAGCAGAGCCGTGTGGGGCACTCCAGGAGACCCCCCAGGCTTTGCCAGGTGCTGCAGCTGGACTGGAGTGTTTTTCCAGGAGGTTCTGGTGTTTTTCCAGCCCTGCCATTGCCAAGCCCCAGTGGCTGGGTGGCTGAAGCCCTTTGCTCCGTTCCAGGCTCCAGCACACGGGGCTGGCGCGGCTCTCGCCGGCTCCGCGGGACGCGGCGCTGGGATGATGGGGATGACCCAAAACGAAGCTGGATTCCAGGGAGTCACGCCCTGCTGAGCTGGGGAGGTGCTGGTGGCTCTGTTTGGGTTTTACAGAGCATCCCACAGATCTGTGCCGTTGGGCACGGCTGAAACTGGGCACCAGCGATCCCAGTTAACCCTGGCTTTCCTTAACTCCTTCTCCTCCGCGTCTGTGCCGAGCTTTGGGGCTTCAGAACATTCCCAGCCCCTTTTCCCTGCCTTTGTGGGCTGGCTTTTCCCCCTGGGCTGGGATGAGGGCAGAGCTGCTTCTCTGTTTGTTCATCTGCGGGTTTGTTTTTGTATTTCTTGAGGGCAACTTGCTGTTGGGAGGGTGGAGGGGAGGAAGAAGAAGGCTTTGATACCCCAGAGTCTGCAGGAATAAGGTTTTCAGTCGACTGTAGGGAACTGTTTTGATTGCAAGGATGGCAAATGTTTGATGTGTTATAAATAGGGCTGACTGCGATGGAAAAAAGAAAGCGAGTTTAAAAAAAAAACCCTGATTTTTTTTGGTTTCTCTTGGTGTGTTTTGCTTGTTTGAGGCTGAGGGAATTAGGGATAATTTTCCGTTTTAAAATATTTAAAGGCTGGAGAGCAAAATATTAAAATGAGGTCTGTGAAATCCCGTGGGGAAGCTGGTGATGAGCAGAAAATAACACGGGCTGAGGCTCCCTCATCCATGAGCTGGGCAGATGAGACCTTCAGGGTGGGTGTGCTGGAATCTGCCCTCCTGCAGCTTTCGAGGAGCTCCTTGGCTGGGGGAGTTTGGCTGCTGGCACCTTCCCAGCTTTATCAGGGATTCTGCTGGTGCTGCAGCCTAAAAATCACCTTTTTTTTCCCTCCACCTCTGCCCCACCTCTGCACCTGGAATGATGCAGGAATTCCCCAGCTGTGCTCCCAGAATCTCTCCTGATCTCCCATGCTGCTGGATTTACCCAGGCCAAGCTCCTGGGAGCGTCCACGCAGCATTCCCAGTGTTGTGGGAACTTCAGGGCATTCCAGGGCAGCTGCCGGGAGGATCCCTGTGCATCCCTCCTTCCCACTCCCCATGAGCACCGTTCCTGCCTCTCCCTCTTCCCCCTGGCTCATTCCAACAACGGCTCTTTCATTCCCAACATCTTCCCCCGCGCCGGGGCTGGGCACGGGGGAGAGTCGGGATTGTTCCCATTCCCACGCTCCTGCCAGGGAATCTGAAGGGATCTGAAGGGATCTGAGGGAATCTGAAGGATTCTGAAGGAATCTGAAGGAATCTGAAGGGATCTGAAGGAATCTGAAGGAATCTGAAGGAATCTGAAGGGATCTGAAGGGATCTGAAGGAATCTGAAGGAATCTGAAGGAATCTGAAGGAACCTGAAGGAACCTGAAGGAACCTGAAGGAACCTGAAGGAATCTGAAGGAATCTGAAGGATTCTGAAGGAACCTGAAGGAACCTGAAGGAATCTGAAGGAACCTGAAGGAATCTGAAGGAACCTGAAGGAACCTGAAGGATTCTGAAGGAATCTGAAGGAATCTGAAGGAATCTGAAGGATTCTGAAGGAATCTGAAGGAATCTGAAGGATTCTGAAGGAACCTGAAGGAACCTGAAGGAATCTGAAGGAACCTGAAGGAATCTGAAGGAATCTGAAGGAATCTGAAGGAACCTGAAGGAATCTGAAGGAATCTGAAGGAATCTGAAGGAATCTGAAGGAACCTGAAGGAATCTGAAGGAATCCCCCGTGAGCTGCAGAGTGGAGCGTGGCTGGAGCAGCCTTGGGCCGTGTCCAGCCCCCGTGGATCCCAGGATTCCTGGCTGGATGCCGAGCTGCCGGGAACGCTCCCTGCTCCCCAGGAATCCGAGGCACCTCCCCGGGCTCGGAGCTGTCTGGGGCACATTTGAGCTGTGTGTTGCTGAGTGAGGGATGAATTCCAGCCCTGCCTCCCTGGCGGGGCCCTGTGGGTGGAATTCCAGGTGAGATGCCAGCCGGGAGCAGATTGGATCGGCCCGTGGCACCCGGCTGCAGCGCCCTGTGCCAATATTTGCTCTGGGAAGTGTTTGGCCGAAGGCTCCGGCTCTCCCAGGGTGAAGCCCTTGGATGTGTCCCCGTCCTGGATCCAGGGAGCCCAGACTCGTTCTGCTCTTCCACTCCCGAAATGTTTGCTTTGCTTTTTAACCCTTTCCGTGTCTGCTCGTGCTGTCCCTTCCCAGGCTGGCCTTGGGAGAGGTTGGATCCCAGCCAGGGGAGCAGGGATGTATCCCAAGCCTTCTCCTGGCAGCTCAGGAAATGGAAATGCAGAGGAATTGTCAGCACATCCTCCAAAAAGCCCCATAGCTGCTTCCTGGGGGAAGGGCTGCTGGAATCTGCAGCGCCAGCATTGCTCCAACTGCCTCCCCGTTCCCTTGTGCAATGGATGGATAAACCCTTCCTTCCTTCCTTCCTTCCTTCCTTCCTTCCTTCCTTCCTTCCTTCCTTCCTTCCTTCCTTCCTTCCTTCCTTCCTTCCTTCCTTCCTTCCTTCCTTCCTTCCTTCCTTCCTTCCTTCCTTCCTTCCTTCCTTCCTTCCTTCCTTCCTTCCTTCCTTCCTTCCTTCCTTCCTTCCTTCCTTCCTTCCTTCCTTCCTTCCTTCCTTCCTTCCTTCCTTCCTTCCTTCCTTCCTTCCTTCCTTCCTTCCTTCCTTCCTTCCTTCCTTCCTTCCTTCCTTCCTTCCTTCCTTCCTTCCTTCCTTCCTTCCTTCCTTCCTTCCTTCCTTCCTCCCTCCCTCCCTCCCTCCCTCCCTCCCTCCCTCCCTCCCTCCCTCCCTCCCTCCCTCCCTCCCTCCCTCCCTCCCTCCCTCCCTCCCTCTCCTCCAGGTTAAGCAAGGAGCCGGTGCCGGCTGCTCCAGGCTCACATCAGGGGATCTGTGTCGCTTTGTGTCCCTTCCTGACGGGTTTGGGATGTGGGGATGGGGTCCCTCCTCCTTCCCTCCCATGCTGACACCTCCCACTTTAATTAGAGCCAGCAGGGAGAGAACCTCAATCTTATTATTCCCTCGCAGCAGGGCAGCAGCAGCGTTTCTTGGACGTCAAAAGGAGGATTAGATTAGTCTGGAAATGAGGGGGTTTTGCCTCCTTCGCTTCTCTGGGCTCTCCAGAGGGTGTGGAGCCTCCGGAATGGCTGTGGTGATGGATTCTGCCGGCCTGGCACGCGGGCCCTGGAGCAGAGTGCTGGCAGGGGTTATTTACAGCTTCCCAGGCTGCAAATCCAGGGAGAAAAGTGGGAATGGAACTGCCTGGGATGCCTGAACCCTGCCCAGGTGTGTCAGGGAACAGAGCAGGCTTCCAGAGGCGCCAGCTTGGTGGAAGGGATCTGCTGTGGCTGTGGCATTCTTGGCAGGGGACAGGGGACAGGGGACAGGGGTGGCAGCTGGGGCAGAGCTGTGCTGGAGGGCTTTCCTTCCTTCCCTCTCTCTTTTTCCTTTTCTTTCCCATCTCTTCTTCCCCTTTCCCTTCTCCTCCCCGTGGTTTGGTGTCTCCAGGTGCTTCTGAACCTGGAGAATTCCCTGAAGGGGTCCCTCCTCCTCTTCCTCAGAAAACATCCAGCCCCATTTTGTATCCCCACGGGAGCAGGAGTGTTCCAGAGGAAGAAAGCCTCGATAAAAATCAAATGTTTGATGTTAGAGTAAACAAACCTGATTGTTCCTTCAGATCTGGAGTTTTCAGTACAAACAGGAGGAATCCTGGCAGTGGAGCCCTGGGAGCCTGTGCCAGGTTTCCCAGACCACTTTGGATGTCTGGATGGGGAATTTGCTGTTGTTTGGGGAAAATAACCACTAATTGCTCCCCACAACTCCCTGACAGGAGGGTGGAGCCAGCTGAGGGTCAGGCTCTGCTCCCAGGGAACAACAGGACAAGAGGAAACGGCCTCAGGTTGTACCAGGGAAGGTTTAGATTGGAAATCAGGGGAAATTTGTTGATGGAAGGGTGGCCAGGCACTGGCACAGCTGCCCACAGCACTGGTGGAGCCCCCACCTGAATGGACGTGGCACTCGGGGCGGGTTAGAGGTGAGCAAGGTCAGGTGTGGTGATCTTGGAGGTCTTTTCCAACCCCAGTGATTCCCTGATTGCAATTTTGGCCAATTCCCATGTCCTGCAGCCCCAGGCACTCCCTGCCCGGGTCCCTGGGCTGAGGGAGGGACCCTTTGGGTTCACGGAGGCTCCGGTCACCCTTGGGCAGCTCACTGCGGGCTGCGGCTGCTCCTGCACCGAGGGGTCCCCTCAAAACCCTGCTGAGGCCTTGCCATAAACGAGCCCTGGCTTCCCAGCTTGCCAAACATCTCCTCTGACGAGGAATTCCAGCCCCTTGTCCCAGCTCCCGAGCCGCTGCAGCGGTTCCAGCCCTGCTCCATGCTGGCTGCCGGGAGCCGAGCGTGTTCATTCCCTGTTTACTTGGAATTTGCCGTGTGTGAAAATGAGTCCTTGGCTCCAAATGGAGCTGAGAGACGCTTGTGCTGCTTGTTTTTTCCAGCAGGCGTTGGAGCTGGAGCCGTGGGCTGGGATTTAGGGAGCTGAGGAGCTGCCGGTGGGTGAGGAACATCCCGACTGAGCCGAGCTTTGGGGGATGTTTGGGGGTTTGCTGGGGTCTTTTTCAGGAGCTCTGGGCTGTTCCTGCTGCCTCCTTTGTCTTGCAGGCGCTGTGTGGCCCATCCCTGTTCCCCTCACAGGGAATTCCTCCATGAGGTGGGAGTTCAGAGCCTGACCCCCCTCCCCTGTCCTTTCTCCACAGCTGGTCAGCGAGAAGGTCGGAGGGGCCGAAGGGACCAAGTTAGACGATGACTTCAAGGAGATGGAAAAGGTGAGTGGGGAACCAGAGCAATCCCCAGAATCACCCCATGGCTCCTGTGGGACTGGCTGAATCCCTGAGCTGATCCTCACTGGGCTCTCGTCTCTGCTGCAGAAAGTGGACCTGACCAGCAAGGCTGTGACAGAAGTGCTGACCAGAACCATAGAGTACCTCCAGCCCAACCCAGGTGAGGGCCTGGCGCTCCCCTGGCGCTCCCCTGTCCCCTGCCCAGCTTCCCAGGGAAACAGGGAGCTGGGCAGGGAGACAGCTTTGGGTCAGTGGAGATCTGGGGTCCCCTCTAGCCCTGAATCCAGGCTGCTGAGCAGGGACAGATGCAGCCTTTGCCTCAGACCTAGAGAGGCCCTAAGGGGACCCGTTTTTCTGGGAATGTCCAGGAAAAGTGTTGTTTCTGGGCTGGGAAGGGATGGCTGGCTCTGTCAGCCCTGCATCCTCCCAGCCAGCTGCTCCAGAGAGCGCTCCAGGGACCCTGGGAGGGCTGGGGAAACTCCTTTGGCCTCTCCTGGCCAAGCACTGCGGAACTACTTTTGCTTTCCTTCTTGGAAAAAACCTTTCTTCGTAGCAAGGGATATTTCTGGGGGATGGAGACAATGGAGCCTCCCAGCTTTGGGTGCAGCAGGGGGGGGAAGGAAACCAGGCTGGCAGCAGGCAGGGGGTGCAGGGAATGCAGAGCTGGCAGGGGGTGCAGGGAATGCAGAGCAGGCAGGGGGTGCAGGGAATGCAGAGCTGGCAGGGGGTGCAGGGAATGCAGAGCTGGCAGGGGGTGCAGGGAATGCAGAGCTGGCAGGGGGTGCAGGGAATGCAGAGCTGGCAGGGGGTGCAGGGAATGCAGAGCTGGCAGGGGGTGCAGGGAATGCAGAGCTGGCAGGGGGTGCAGGGAATGCAGAGCTGGCAGGGGGTGCAGGGAATGCAGAGCTGGCAGAGGCTGAGGCGTTTGTGTGGCAGCTTCCAGAGCCAAGCTCACCATGCTCAACACCATGTCCAAGATCCGCGGGCAGGTGAAGAACCCCGGCTACCCCCAGTCCGAGGGGCTGCTGGGGGAGTGCATGATCCGCTACGGGAAGGAGCTGGGAGAGGATTCCAACTTCGGTGAGTGTCCCCCGGCCTCGGGGGCAGAGGGGATCCTGCTTCACCTCCCAGGTGTCCCTCGGAATCCTGGAAGGGTTTGGGTGAATTTTGTGGGGCTTAAAAGGGGTTAAAAAACTTCCAGAGTGATCAGGTTCCAAGGGGAGGAGAGGAGGTGTAGGTGGGATGTTGGGAAGAATTCCTGTGACGGGGGAAAGGCCCTGGCACAGGTGCCCAGGGAAGCTGGGGCTGCCCCTGGATCCCTGGCACTGCCCAGGGCCAGGCTGGAGCACTGGAAGGTGGGGCTGGCTGGGCTTTAAGGCCCTTCCATCCCAAACCATTCTGTTACTGGGTGATCCCAGCTATCCTGGATCTCAACCCACTCTCTTATTAAACACTGAGATAAATTTTCACGCAGAATAAAAACTTCCCTGTAAACTGAAGAGCAAAGCAGGAGCGGGACAGAGCAAGGCTGGGAGTTTCACACAGCTCCAAAAGGATCCCTTCCAACCCAAGCCTTGCTGTGATTCCACAGGAACGCTGGAGCCAAGAAACCTGGCGTGGCTGTTCCTTGTGGCCACGTGTGAGTGGCAGGGAGGAGGGGGTGCAGCCTTTTGGTGACATCAGTTTGAATCCCCTGGAACCTCGGCCAGCGCACGTGATGGCCCCGGGCAGCACAGCTGGCTCTGCCAGGGCAGGGAGGAGCTGCCTTGCCTTAGGAAAATTAAAAACCTCTGGCTGCTTTTGGGACTGACAGAGGATTTTGGAGATCCTCCCTGGCCAGCTCAGAGCTCTGCATCAATCCTGGCTCACAGGGACTGAGGAGAGCCAGGGCAGGAGGCTTTTAGGAGCACACACAAACTCTATTTCCTTAATGGCCTCCTTAAAGCAGCGCTGAGGGCTCCATCCCTCACTTCCAGGTTATTCAGAGTTATTACAATTAAAATAACACTTCTGGTCTATTGATTTTTCCAGCTGGACAGTGGAGAGATGTTTTCCCTTGACCCTCTCTCTCTCTCTCCTGCGTTTTCCTGTGTTCATGCACTGCTGAAATCGTTGTTCTGCCAAAGCTGCACAGGAATAATTTCATCACTAAATGTTTCCTGCACTGAATGTGCTTTGCTGCAAGTCTGCCTGGCTTAAATGTCAGAGTGGCCAGAGCCTTAGAAAAGGGAGGAGCTGAGCAGGTTTCAGTGAGCAGCTTTGAGCTCTGGGGCTGTCCAAGGCATGGAGCGACCCGGGGCAGTGGAAAGTGGGACTGGATGGGCTTTAGGATGTTCCCACCCCAAACAATCCCGTGATTCTGGGACACACCAGGGCTTCCTCGGGCTGTGTTTAATTCCCCTCTCCCTGCTGCTGTCCCGCAGGGGACGCGCTCCTCGACGCCGGCGAGTCCATGAAGCGCCTGGCAGAGGTGAAGGACTCGCTGGACATCGAAGTCAAACAAAACTTCATTGATCCCCTGCAGAACCTGTGTGACAAAGACCTGAAAGAGATCCAGGTAAGCACCCCCTGTCCTCCTCATCTCCCTGCTCTCTGGGCTCTTTGGCTGTTGGTGCACGGAGCCTGCTCTGGAGTGCTGGGGACCAGGGGCTGGCAGGAGTTCCCTGCACTGTGTGTGTTTTCTCCCTCCAGACTCTCTGCTATTTCCTCCCTGCTCAGCGCTGCTCCCGCTGCTCCTGAGCAGCCCAAAAGGCTGGATGCAGGTTGGAATGGTTCTCCCTTTGCCATTTTGATGGAGGGTGCTGTGGGAATACATCCCAACACCCCTGCTGGGCTTGCTGAGTTGGGTTCTTAGTGCTGGGAGCTCCCAGATGGGATAAATTTGGGCTCCAAGCTCCCCTCAGGTCTCAGCATCCCCAGGAGCCCTCCGTGGTCTCACGGGGAGAACAGCAGCTCCTGTGTGCTACACACAGTCAGCTCCAGGCTTTGGAACAGGATCCATCCCAACCTCCAGCTCCCCAGTCAGGTCTCCTGAGGGAGTTTCACTCTCAGTGGAAATAACCAGGTTATTATTATTATCTCAGTGCCTGTCCGTACCCCGGTTCCGTGGGGCTGCTTTACCATCCCTGCCCCGAGATCTGGGAGTGCAGTGCCCAGGAGCCACATTCCTGCTGTCCAGAGATCCCTGCAGCTCCTGGGGGGCTCTTCACCTTCCCTAAAGCCTTCTGTGGGGAACAGAAGCTGCTCTGCAGCCTTTTCCTCAGTGGAAAGGGTCTGGAATCATTCCCCCATCACACCCTGGGGCCTCTCTGCCACCTGGAGCAAAGGTGGGAGCCCCAGGGGATCGGGTGTCTGACACCAGTGAGCTCGGCCTGTAACCAGAGCTGTCCTCCCAAGCCTCTGGCTTTTCCCTCTTCCCTGCTCTCTCCATCCTCCCCCAGCACCACCTCAAGAAGCTGGAAGGGAGGCGCCTGGACTTCGACTACAAGAAGAAGCGACAGGGCAAGATCCCCGATGAGGAGCTCCGGCAGGCCATGGAGAAGTTTGAGGAATCCAAGGAAGTGGCAGAGACCAGCATGCACAACCTCCTGGAGACAGATGTGAGTGTGTGAGCGCAGAGCTGGGGGTCCCTGGGGCGGGGTCTCGGGGGCAGGCTGTGATCACACCCCGATTCCCACCCCTCCCGAGTGAGGTTCAGCTCTGGGAACGCCCAGATGTGGGTGATGTGACAGGCCTTTGATCCTGGCACCAAACAGGCTCCTCTCAGGGTGCTGGGGGTCGGTTTGGGGGGCAGCACAGCTGGGAAGGGCTTGGCAAACCCGGAGTGGCAGGAAACGGGCTCTGTCCCACACAGCAGAATCCCAAAAACCCCAAACAGCAGAAATCCCAAGCCTCCCCCGGGCTCCCCAGGCTGCCTTCACCCAGCCCAGCCCCGGGGCAGCGCAGGAGGCTCCAACTGGGAGCAGCACTGATCCAGCCCCGTGGTTCCCCAGATCGAGCAGGTGAGCCAGCTGTCAGCCCTGGTGGACGCCCAGCTGGATTACCACAGGCAGGCCGTGCAGATCCTGGACGAGCTCGCCGAGAAGCTCAAGCGCAGGTGAGTCCGGGATGCTGCCTGGGGTTCCTCTGGAATCACATCCTCTGGAATCACATCCTCTGGAATCACATCCTCTGGAAATCACACCCTCTGGAATCACATCCTCTGGAAATCACATCCTCTGGAATCACATCCTCTGGAATCACATCCTCTGGAATCACATCCTCTGGAAATCACATCCTCTGGAAATCACATCCTCTGGAATCACAGGGTCCCTCAGTGGGTGGGGTGGGAAGCTCACACCTTCCACTACCCCAGGTTGCTCTGAGCCCTGACCAGCCTGGCCATGAAAAAGCTGTTGGCTGTTGCAGGTGGGATCTGGATTTAGTTGGGTGTCAGATCCAGCCCAAGTCCTGGCTGAGGAAGGCTCGTCCCAGCTCTCCCTCCTCAGCCTCCCCGCTCTGGGGAGGACCTGGCAGCGCTGCCCTGCTGCTCTTCCCTGCTGGGAGACACTGCGGAGTGGATCCCGTGCCTGCTCTGAATTTGGGAGGAGCTGGGAGGATCCTGCCAAGCCTGAGCTCTCAAACTACAGCACGAGTGTCCTCTGCTGGCCTGAATTCCTGAGCATTCCACAGTGAAACCTGGCACGTGTGAGCCCTCTGGAAGGGCAGATCCCAAACCCTGGGGTAGTGCCCCCTGCCAGGGACAGATCCCTGTCTGCAAAGCCCTTCCTGCCCTGGGCAGCCCCCCAGGAGGACAAACACCGTGTCCATCCCGTCCTGCTCCGTTCCTTGCTGCCTTACCCAAGGCTCTTTTCCCTGTCCCAGGATGAGGGAGGCGTCCTCGCGTCCCAAGCGGGAATACAAACCCAAGCCCAGGGAGACCTACGACTTCAGGGACACCGACCAGTCCAACGGGGGCTTCTCCTGCAACCCCACCCCCAAAGTCTCAGGTAACGCTGTCCCAGGTGTTCTCTGGTGCCTGTGGAGCAGCCTCCCAGGGAAGGAGGGCAGCTGCTGTGCCTGCACAGGACGTTCCCGGTGTGCTGGATGCTCCTGCACGAGCCCGTGGCTCTGGAGAATGCCTCTAGAGCAGGCTGTTTTCTCCTGGGACCCAGGAGCCTGTGCTGTGTTGGCTTTGGGGATGTGCCAGAGGGGTCTCCAGCCTGGGCCTCTCGCTGTCAGTGCCAGACAGGAAAACTGAAGCCTCCCTCCCTCCCTCCTTGTCTTCCTCCCGCTGCATCCCTCCCTCCCTGATCCCAGCAGGTTCCTAACAGCATGGGGGTCCTGCTTTTCTCCTAACAGACCCCTCTGGGCCCTGCCTGTCCCTGTCTCCCGTTCCCGTTGGTTTAAGCATGTCTCTCTTTTGTTTGGAAGCAGCTTCCACCTCTTTCCGGTCGGACAAGCCGTCCCGGTCCTCCGTCAGGAGTATCCGTGAGTTTCCTCCCTCTGCACTGCTCCGTGTGTGGCCTCCTCTCCCCGTCCCTCCTGGCTGCTCCTCCCCGCTGCTGCTGCTCCGTGGAGCTGCTCATCCCCCCGTGCTGAGCCTGGGCTGAGCCCTGAATTAACCTGAATTAACCCAACCCTGCTCCAGTGGGATTTTCCACCCCAAAACCTGGGCCTGGCTCACCCGGAGGAGCTGCAGCAGCTCCCGGCACCCGGGCATGTCCTGATCCCGAGGGATCGGGTGCTTCCCCACCAGAGGTCACACACCTCAAGGATTTCCCTGTTCTTGGAAGCACCCAGCCTGGATCCCTCCCACTGCTGCTCCCCGTGTCCCTGTGGAAGGCTGGAGGGAGGAGGCAGAGCCTCGACTGGTGCAGTTTGTGGGGTGTGGTCCCAGCTGGGCCTCGGAGGGGCTGTGGGGTGATGTGGGGTCCGTGGTTCCTCCTGCAGGACCTTGGGATCCCGGCTGGGCCGGGGCTTGGAGCTGCTGTGCTGGGAGTGTGGAGCAGGGCTGTGGTGGTGGGGCCAGCCCGGTGATTTGGGGACTTCTCAAACCCATCAACGTCTGCCTGCGGCTTGTGGGGATTTCTGAGTGCTCTTCCCATGCTGGGCCCTCCCTTGCTGTGGGTCTGGAACCGTGGAATGGTTTGGGTTAGGAGGGACCTCCAAGACCATCCCAATCCGCCCCCTGCCCTGGGCCAGACCTCCCGCTGTCCCAGGCTGCTCCAAGCCCCGTCCCCGCAGCCCTGGGCACTTGCAGGGCTATTGAGCAGCTGGATGTGCTGGCTGCCCCTGTCGTGCCTGGGAGAGCCCCAGCACGGTGGGGAGGGCTGGGGGGTCCTGCAGACCCCGGGGGTCTCTCTTAGCTCTGTCCCTTTCCACTGGGATTCTCCCAGCTCCGAAGCTGAGTCCCAAAATACCAGTGCAGAGAGTGAGCAGCAGGAAATCCCACTGAAAATCCTTCTGCAGGCAAAAGATGGCACTTAAATCCCAGAGCCGAGCTGGGGGAATGAGACTTTGGGCTCCTTCCGAGTTCTGGGGGGCTGCTCGTGGATTTGTACCCCGTGGCCAGGGAGGCAGCTGCTGTCCTGTCCCTCCTGTCCCCCCAGGTGTGGGGTGACCCCTGCAGAGTCCCCCTGCGTGTCCAGCCCCACCACTGAGCTACAGGGCAGCTTCTCCCCTGTGCAGAGGGATGAGGAGCCGTGCTGGGGCTGGATCAGGAGTGCAGCAGGAGCAGCAGGCGCTGCTGGAGGCAGGAGCGGGGCTGGGAGCGGGGCTGGGATCACGGAGGAGGCCGTGGCAGCCGCCCTGGCAGCCCAGGCGGGATGCAGAGCCCGTGGCAGGATCCCAGGGCCGTGTGGGTGCTGCTGATGTGTCCCCGCTGTCCCCACAGCCCCCCTGGACCAGCCCTGCTGCAAAGCCCTCTACGACTTCGAGCCCGAGAACGACGGCGAGCTGGGCTTCAAGGAGGGCGACATCATCACCCTGACGAACCAGATCGACGAGAACTGGTACGAGGGGATGATCCACGGCCAGTCCGGCTTCTTCCCGCTCAACTACGTGGAAGTGCTGGTCCCGCTACCTCAGTGAAACGGCGCCGCTCCCGCCCCGAGTGTCCCGAGCTCCATTCCAGCTCCAGCCCGCCCTCCCCGCGTCACCTCGGGGCCAGGCGCTCCCAGGGAACAAACCAGAAGGGTCCCACGGCCCCTTCCCCCCAGCAATTTGGTTCTTTTCCTTTTTTTTCTTTTTTCCTTTTTTTTTTTTTTTGTCCTTCTGGTGCTTGAACTTCGGTACTTTGCCCACCCCCAGCCCCGGGCAGCTCTGCCCTGGCCCTGGCCCTCCCCAGTCCCTGTCCTTCCTTGGATCCAGTGCCCAGATGAGCCAGGTGGGAGAGCTGGGATGGACACACAGGGATGAGCTGGGATGGACACACAGGGATGAGCTGGGATGGACACACAGGGATGAGCTGGGATGTGTCCTGGACACAGGGATGAGCTGGGATGTGCCCTGGGCACACAGGGATGAGCTGGGATGGACACACAGGGATGAGCTGGGATGTGTCCTGGGCACACAGGGATGAGCTGGGATGGACACACAGGGATGAGCTGGGATGTGTCCTGGACACACAGGGATGAGCTGGGATGTGTCCTGGACACAGGGATGAGCTGGGATGTGTCCTGGGCACACAGGGATGAGCTGGGATGGACACACAGGGATGAGCTGGGATGTGTCCTGGGCACACAGGGATGAGCTGGGATGTGTCCTGGGGATGTGTCCTGGACACAGGGATGAGCTGGGATGTGTCCTGGGCACACAGGGATGAGCTGGGATGTGCCCTGGACACACAGGGATGAGCTGGGATGTGTCCTGGGGATGTGTCCTGGACACACAGCCCCAGGGCAGGGCAGCCCCAGTGAGTGCTGCCCCGTCCCCACGGATCCCCGAGGGATCAGGGGAGGGCAGCTGGGGCACAGCAACACTAAAACACGCAGAGAACACTAAGGCAGCCCTGCAGGGCAGGTGCTGAGCCCTGCCTGGGGCTCTCAGAGCCGCCCCTGCCCATCCCAGAGGGACAGGAGCGATGTCCCCTGCCCGCAGAGCTCAGCCCCCGGGGGGAGCCTGCTCCTTCTGCCCCTGGTTCTTTCCTGGACCCGAGGCTGTTCCTGCTGCAAACTCCCCGCCGTCGCTCACACCCGAGGGGTCTCTGCAGGGAGAGGAGCTGGGTCCCAGCCCGGGCTGTGTCTGGTGGGGGCAGAGCTTGTGGCTCCTGTGCCCGGGGCTCTGCACGTTCCCCCTTCCCGGGGATCCCTCCTGGGGCTGGAGCCCCTCGGGTGCCTCCCCTGGCCCCCTCCCCGGGCAGCACCCCTGCTGCGGTGGGAAAAGGGCTGGTTCATCTCAGTGTCACCTGTGCCACCCCTGGTCCCTCAGCTGTCCTTCCCGGGGCCAGGGCTGGCCAGAGCAGCTTGCTGCGCTCCGAGGTTTTCCTCCCTGCAAAAGTGGGTTCTCCCCTCGTGGAGCCCCAGCTCCGGGCAGGGCTGTGCTGCAGCTCCCCTGTCCTGCTGCAGGGGGTTTCTGAGTGTCCGTGTGTCTGTCTGACCCCGCTGTCCCTCCCCGGGGGGAGCAGGGTCACGGCCCGGGGACCCCGGCTCCTGCTCAGGTGGATTGAAACGCGTTCTGTCAGCTGGGACAACTCGCTCGAGTTTGTTTTGTTTTGTTTTGTTTTTTTTTTTTTTTTTTTGGTTTTGGTTTTGTTGTTTTGTTTTTGTTTTTTTTTTTTGGTAATGGTTTCTCCTGGTTTTTAGGGGAAAAAATGATGACCCACAATTCTTGACTTGTATCTCTGAATGAAAGTATTAAATGTTTTCTTCTTTCTAACGGCTGTGTCGTGGGATCAGGGAATGGTTTGGGTTGGATGGGACCTGGAAGGTCTGGGCAGGGTCACCTCCCCCTGTCCCAGGAGCTCCCAGTGTCCAGCCCGGCCTTGGGCACCGCCAGGGAGCAGGGACAGCCCCAGCGGCTCCGGGCACCTGAGCCAGGGCCTGTCCCCTGCCAGGGAGGAATTTCCTCCGCATCCCCTCGGGCCAGGCCAGGCCAGGATGTCCCCGAGCCCGCGGCGTCCCCAGCCAGCGGAGCCGCCTCTCTGCAACCGCTCTTTATTCACTGAGCCGCACACTGCCGCACCGGCACGGCCGCCCCGGGGCCGGCGGGAGCTGCGGGAACCGCGGGAGCCTCCGGAGCCCCGGGATCTGCGGGAACCGCGGGAGCCCCGGGATCTGCGGGAGCCCCGGGAGCTGCGGGAGCCGCGGGAGCCTCCGGAGCCCCGGGAGCTGCGGGAACCGCGGGAGCCCCGGGATCTGCGGGAGCCCCGGGAGCCTCCGGAGCCCCGGGAGCCGCGGGTGTCCCGGGAGCCTCCGGAGCCCCGGGAGCCGCGGGGCTGCCCCGCTCCCGCTCCGGCTGAGCCCCGCCCGGGCTGCGGGAGGCACCTGGTCCGACCGAGGGGCCCCGGGCCCTCACCCGCTGAGCTTGAGCAGGCTGAAGATCTGCTCCAGGACGTGCGTGAAGCTCTGGTCTTTGGGGGTGCGGGAGGCCAGGGAGCCCTGAGCGGGGGAACCCCAGAGAATTCCAGACCAGGGAATGGGTGCCCCACCAAAGCCCCCTCCCCTCGCAGCCCTTCCCACCTTCAGCTTGTCCAGGTAGGTCTGGTCCTGGCTCCACAGCTCCTGGAACTTCACCAGGTCGGGGGCCCCCTTATAGAACTCCACCAGCAGCGTCTGGGGGGGACAGAGGGGCTGCGGGCCCTGGGGGTGCCCCAAAGCCGGGCACGGGGACCCCAAAGAGCTCGGGGGCGCTGGGGAGGGGACTGCCACCATCACCAGGGCTAAGGGCACAGTGGGGACGAGTGGTGGGCGCACAGCCTGCCCCAGTGGGCTCGGGGGGTTTGGGGGGGCCCCCACCCCTCTCTCACCATCTCCTGCACGACGTCGTTGGTGAGGAATCCGTCCTGGATGTAGGTGACCTCCACATCCATGGGGATCCCGTAGTCATTGGGCCTTTGCTGGGGGACGGGGGAGCCGGGCAGGGGTCGCTCCGCAGCTCGGGGGACCCCCGAGGGTGCTGCGTGGGGGGACCCCACCCCAAATTCTCCCCCACTTACCTCTGGCGGCGGCATCACCCAGAAGGGAGCGATTTTGGACTCCACGCCGGGGTTGCCGTGGTAGAAGGGCCCTGAGGGGACAGAGGGGGCTGGCACGGGGGGCTGACAGCAGCCCCGGCCCCCCGGGACCCCCGGGCCCCCCGGGACCCCCGGGCACGTACCGCAGATGAGCCCCAGGCAGGGCTGGAAGCCGTTGCCGCTGCCCTGCAGCTTGAGCTGATAATCCATCTGCGCATCGATGTCGTGCAGGGACGGCAGCGCGGGCCCGAAGGGGTGGCTGTGGTACCACCCCACCAGCGACAGCCCCCGCAGGAACAGGCTCTGGCAGATCTGGGGGGGCACAAAGCGTGGCTCCAGCCCCTCCAGAGCCCCCCGCCCGCCCCGAGGCTGGAGCAGCCCCTCACCTCCTCCTCCACAGCGCCCGCGGCTTCGGCGTCACCCAGGCGGGTCCGGCACGGGAAGGCTCGGAGCACCGTCAGCACTGCGGGGACACTGCTGGTGACACCCCCGGCCCACGGCAGAGCCACCCCCGCCCCCCCAACCCCACCTACACTGGGTGTTGGTGTCCCAGCGCCCCCCCAGGTACCCCACCACTTCGCTCCGCGTCAGGTGGCTGTGGAAATCCTAAAGGAAAAAAAGGTTCAAATCCACAGTTCAGCACTAAAACCGCGACACGAGGGACACGGCGCTCGCTGCAGGTGTCCCCAGCGCCACCAGTGTCCCCAGCGCCACCAGCGTCCCCAGCGCCACCAGCAGTGTCCCAGCCTGGGAGGGGACGCACCAGGAGCAGGAGGACGTTGCTGGAGATGGCCACGTTGAAGGGCTGGAATTTGTTGATGGCAGCAAAGGACGTCACCTCCACCAGGGTCTGGGGGTTCCTGGAAGAGCCAGAGCCCCGCTGTCCCCGCTGTCCCCGGCCCTGCTGAGCCCCGGGGTCCCCGTGTCCCCTACCTGGCCGAGTCGCGGGTGCCCAGGCTGCAGTACCGGACGGGCACCCGGGGTTTCACCTCCAGCCTTTTCCCCGCGGTTCCAGCATCTGCCAAGGACAGGGTCCCGTCACCGGGGCCGGGCTGCCCGGGACCCCCGGGACCCCCACGGCAGCTCACCCGTCCCCGCCGGCTCCGCCAGGCTCTTGCCCTGCTGCTTCTTGCTCCTCTCCTCCGGCTTTTTGGGAGCGGCCGGCTCCGGCACCGGCACCCGACCCTCCCTCGCCTCCTCCTCCTCATCCTCGGGCAGCTCCTCCTCCTCGCCCTCGCTGGCCAAGCTCTGCGGGCACACGGGGCTGGCACCCACCTCGCCCCGCACCCTGGGGGTGCCGGGGGGAGGCGACCCCGCTCCCACCTCCTCGGGGGGCGGCACGTTGGGCTGGTGCTTGCGCAGCCACGCAGCCTTGTACTGGTCCAGCTTCTGGCCCTTGTAGCGCACGGACGCCCAGCCGCAGCCCGACTTCTTGGCGGGGTTCACCAGGCGCTTGCAGTGCGTGGCCCAGGCGCTCGGGGAGTTGAAAACCTGCCCCGTCTCCTGCCAGGTGATGGTCCCGTCCGAGCCCAGGTCCCCCACGAACTTCTTGCCCTGGGGGCGACGGCGGGAGTCACGTCCCCCTGTCCCCATCACTGTCCCACGTTCACCATCTGCGTCCCTTGTCCTCATCCCACATCCCCCGTCCCCATCCCAGCTCCCTTTTCCCGTCCTTTTCCCTGTCCCCTGTCCCCAGCCGTGTCCCCAGCCGTGTCCCCTGTCCCCAGCCGTGTCCCCAGCCGTGTCCCCTGTCCCCAGCCGTGTCCCCAGCCGTGTCCCCTGTCCCCAGCCGTGTCCCCTGTCCCCAGCCGTGTCCCCAGCCGTGTCCCCTGTCCCCAGCCGTGTCCCCGGCCGTGTCCCCAGGCTCACCAGGTAATAGATGGACAGGACGCCCCTGCCCGGCTCCAGGAGCCCGTCTCGGAGCAGGACCCTCAGGGTGATGCCCCTGCGGGTCAGGACGGCCCCCCGGGCCCCCCCCGCCGCCTTCGCGCCGCTCCCGACCTCCGGCTCGGCCTCGTCCAGCCCCGGCTCCAGCTCATCCTCATCCTCCTCCAGACACTCGTCCCCGCCGGGGGAGGCGGCCGCCAGCGCTGCCGGGGGGGGACAGCGTGTGGCAGCACCCCTGGGTGTCCCCCAGAGCACCCCTGGGTGTCCCCCAGAGCACCCCTGGGTGTCCCCCAGAGCACCCCTGGGTCCCCGCCATGGTTTGTGCCCGCGGATGGGGACACGGGGACGGGGGGACACAAGCACGGAGGGGACACAAGGACACGGAGGGGATGGACACACGGACAGGGGGACTGGGGGACACCGACGTGCGGAGATGGGGGTGAGGACACGAGAGCGTGACAGGAAAGGACAGCGGGCACGGGGACACGGCTGGCGGATACAGGAACGGGCTGAGGGACGTGGGGACACGGCTGGGGGACACGGGGACTTGGTCGGGGGACACGGGGTGAGCCCAGAGGGCTGCGGGGGAGGCCGGGGGTGACACACGACAGGTCCCCGGGCAGGGGGGTTGTCCCCGCTCCGCCCCCGCCCCGCTCCTGCCCCAGGGGTGTCCCGGGATGTCCCGGGATGTCCCCAGCGCGGTCCCGGGGGCTCGGGCAGGTGCACGCGCGTGCCCCGGCTGTGTGCGGGGGGGGCGGTGACCGGTGCGTGTCCCCGGCCGGGGCGCGTGTCCGTGCGCGCGTGCCCGGTTCCCGGTGCGCTCCCGGTGCGTGCCCGGTACCGCGTGCCCGGTGCGTGCCCGGTGTGCGCGTGCCCGCTGCGTGCCCGGTGTGCGCGCGATCCCGGAGCGTGCCCGGTGCCCGGTGCGTGTCCGATTCCCGGTTCCCGGTTCCCGGTTCCCGGTTCCCGGAGCCCGGTGCGCCCCCGCCCCCCGGTACCTGCCATGCTCCGCTCCCGCCGCTCCCGCCGCTCCCGCCTCCCCCCGGTGCGCGCGGCGGCGGCGGCGACACGTGATGGGGCGGCCCCGGGCGCCCCGCCCCGCCCGGGGGGGTGCGGGGACACCGGCACCGGGCGGGGGGGACACGGGGGCTCAGCCCCGACCAGGACACGGAGCCCGCCCGGCGGGACCCCCGCCCCCCGGGAAGGGGCACGGGGAGCACCGGCACCGGGAGGGGGAACGGGAGCGCAGCCCCGCACCTGCTGTGTCCGCAGGGACGGGCACGGGGGCTCAGCCCCGCACCGGGGATGCCCCGGCCCGGCCGGGACGCCCGTTCGCCCCCCTCGCCCCGGTCCGGGCGGGGCCGGTGCCGGTGCCGGTGCCGGGAACTGCGGCGGCTCCTGAGCGGTGGCGGAGATGGAGCGGCCGGTGCCGCTGCCCCGGGGGACCGGCCCCGGGCCCGGTGCTACAACGAGGGGTTCGTGGACAAGGGGGGGCCGCGGGATCAGGTGGGCGACACGGCCGGGACCGACACCGGCACCCCCGGGACCGACACCGGCACCCCCGGGACCGACACCTGGGACTCCCCGGGTCCGAGCGCAAAGAGCGACCCCCGGGTACCCAGGGCCGGTTCCCGGGACCGACACCGGCACCCCCAGCACGGTTCCCCCCGGGACTCCCCGCGTCCCCTCCGCCGCCCGGGTCGGTTCCTTGTTCCGCGCCGGTGCCAGTGTCGGTTCCCGGTGCCGTTTCCCTATCCCCGGTGCCGGTTCCCGGTACCGGTTCCTTGTCCCCGGTGCCGGTTCCTTGTCCCCGGTGCCGGTTCCCTGTCCCCGGTGCCGATTCCCGGTACCGGTTCTCTGTTCCCGGTTCCCCGTTCCTTGTCCCCGGGAATCCCGGGAGCACCCAAGGGTGGGACCGAGGGGCCGGGGTCCCCACAGGGCGGGGGCTCCAGGAACCGGGACCCCCCAGAGCAGGGACCGGGAACCTCGCGGGTTTGGGACCCCTGGGAACCGCGACCCCGAGGGACCGGGGCGCCCCAAAGGGCTCCGGCCAGGGGGGCGGGACCCCCGGTTTGGGGGGATCAGATCTGCATGAACGACCCCGGTGAGGCCGCTCGGGACTGCGGGAACCGGGGGGCGCGGGGACACCCCCGCCCCGAGCCCGGCCCCGCCGTCACCCCCGAGCACAGCGAGGCTGCGACACGGGGACACTGGGTCCTGCCACCGGCTCGGGGGACAACGGGGAGGAGCGGGGGGTCCCGGGGGGCGGGGGGGATCCTCTGCCGGGCGCTCCCGGCCCCCGCTGGCACAGGGAGGAACCAGGAGCTGCTCAGGAAGCCGCAGCTGCGCCAGGGGCACCCCAAGGACTGATGGGGACACTCTGGGGCGTCCCCTGGCCCGGGGTGACACCGGGGAGGGGGAACCCCCTGTGAATAAAGGACCCTGTGCCCACCCAGCCCCTTCCCGCTCCTGGTGCTGTGGGGGTGTCACAGGGACCCCAAAGTCCCCCATCCACGGCCACGTCACACCTACATCCCAATTTATTCTCCAGGCCAGAAGCAGCTCTCGGTGCTGGGGGCGCCCCGGCGGCACGGGGGGCACGGAGTGGGGGCCGTGGGGGGCCCGGGGCTGGCAGGGCCCTGCGGGGGCAGGGGGTGGGCAGGGGGTACATTCAGTGCTGTGCCCGCTCAGGGCAGGCTGGAGCTGCTGGCCGTGCTGTTGCGCTTCTGCAGGCACCGCACGGCGCTCGGCACCTGCAGGCCCGACGTCACCTGGAAGCTGCCACACCACACCTGGGGACACAGGGGGGGCTCAGGGGGCTGAACACGGCGCTGGCAGCCCCCGGGAGCCCCCAGCCCTGCCCCACCTCACCATGAAGGCCGGCAGCACCGGCTGCGAGAACTTGGCCTTGAAGGTGTGGAGCAGCTGCTTGGTCCGGGCGTTGTAGAAGGACAGGAAACCTGTGGGAATGGGGACATGGGTGGGAATGGGGACACGGGTGGGAATGGGGACACGGGTGGGAATGGGGACACGGGTGGGAATGGGGGTACAGGTGGGAATGGGGACACGGGTGGGAATGGGGACACGGGTGGGAATGGGGGTACAGGTGGGAATGGGGACATGGGTAGGAATGGGGGTACAGGTGGGAATGGGGGTACAGGTGGGAATGGGGTGGGCAGAGCCCAGCAGCCCATGGAGGTGACAATGCCCATGGAGGTGGCCGTGTCCATGGTGGTGACAATGCCCATGGAGGTGGCCGTGTCCATGGAGGTGACAATGCTCATGGAGGTGACAATGCCCATGGAGGTGCCGGTGCCAGCCCCAGCCCAGCCCCACCTTCGTGGAAGTTGCAGTGGACGCCGATGCAGTCGGGCACGGGCACGTCGAGCGCCTTGGCCTTGTTGTTGTGCTTGGCGCTGAAGCTGACCTGCAGCCAGTTGTTGAGGTGCAGGCACCAGGACGCCGAGGTCTTGCCCAGCTGGTCGAACTTGCCCAGGCTGCGGTACGCCACGCCCACGCCGAAGGCTTTGCTGTCGCGGTCGTAGCGCACCTCCCAGTAGTGCTCGTCACCATCGATCAGGGTGTCCCCTGGGCACGGCCACGCTCTGCACCCACGGCATGCCCTGCCTGTCCCCACCCCGCCAGGGGTGCCCCCTGCGCCCCCACACCACCCCCTGCACCCCCACACCACCCCCTGCGCCCCCACACCACCCCTGCGCCCCCACACCACCCCCTGAGCCCCCACACCACCCCCTGCGCCCCCACACCACCCCCTGTGCCCCCACACCACCCCCTGTGCCCCCACATCACCCCCTGCGCCCTGTCCACTCTGTGCCCCCTCCTCACCCACACCCGTGGGTACCCCAGAACCCCCAACAGTGGGTGCTCCAGATCCCCCCTGCACCCCCAGGTACCCCAGAACCCCCCACATCCCTGGGTACCGCAGATCCCCCCAGCCCCGGATGCCCCAGAACCCCCCTGCACCTCTGGGTGCCCCTCTCACCCAGCACCGTGTAGGACTCGGCGGTGAATCGGTCGCGGCCCCCTCGGCCCAGGGACATCCTCTTGGGTGACTGCACCACCCTGGCACAGGGGACAGCGGCAGGGTTGGCACTGCCAGGCCCAGGGGTGGTGCTGGGGGGCCCGGGGGTGGCGTTACCTGGCAGGGGAGTTGGCAGGGGAGGCCGTCCTGCCCTTGCCGTCCTTCTCGCGGGCCTTGACGTCCTGCACCTTCCCGCCCGTGGCGTCCCACTCCACGCTCAGCTCCTCCACCCGCAGGTTCTGGTGGCACGTGCTGGCGTCCAGCCGGAACATGAACGCTGGGGACAGCCCCTGTCAGCGGTGCCTCGGCCCCACAGGGGTGGCACAGGGGGACAGGGACACCCCCAGACCCACCTCTGGTCTCCAAAGTGACCGGCTCGGAGAACTCGCCCGCCACCGCCTTGTTACACGCCCGGACCCGGAAATTCATGTACTTCATGTCAAACTTCAGCCCTGCGGGCACGGCGGGGTCACAGCGTGGGGCACGAGGAGGGCACTGCCACCCCCGTGTCCCCTGCAGAGCCTGGGACAGCCCCGTGCCCCCCCGGGGCCGGTTCCAGCCCTCACCGGTCAGGGTGTACTCGGTGCCCTTGATGCCCTCGATGACCATCCAGGGCTGGTCCTCCTTGGCGCGGGGCGGCCCCTCGAAGTTGGTCCTGCGGTACTCCAGCACGTAGTGATCGATCTTGCTGTCCTCGTCGGGCATCCTCCAGGCCAGGGTCACACAGTTATCGGCCACCAGCGACTCGGCCAGGTCGATCTCGGGGGCGCTGGGCACTGCCCGCAGGAGCAGCCGTGCCAGTGTCCCCCCTCCCTGCCACTCTGGCTTCCCCAGCGCTCCCGGCCGCCCCCGGGGCTCGGCCAGTCCCAGACCTCAGGCACGGCACCCCTGGGACCCCCAGCACGGCCCCCAAACCCTCACCCCTCCATCCATCCCGGGCACCCCAGGCCTGGCACTGCCCCATCCCGTGGCACCCCCTCCCCGGAGCCAGGCTGGCCCTGCCCTGTCCCCCCGTGTCCCCCCGCCCTGGCAGTACCTGGCAGGAAGGCGAGGGCCTGCAGCAGCCGCCGCTCCTGGGCGAAATCCACCATCAGGTGGCTCATGTTATCGCTCACCTTGGCCTTGAGCGACAGGCGGAATGCCGGAGCCATCGTCACGCTGTGCCAGGACAGGGGACAGGGCTCAGCGCCCCGGGCACCCACCCTGCCCTGCACGGCCCTGGGGAGGGTGGGCACAGCCACCCCGCACCCTCAGGGCCACCCCAGCCCCTTGGGACCACCTTCTGTGGGGTCCTGGCTGGGAGGAGGAGGAGGAGGAGGAGGATGGGGTTAGTGGGTGGGGGCTCGGGGGGGCCGTACCTATCCTTGATCTGTTTGGCCGCCTTGTGAGCGCAGAGGGAAAGAGGAGAAAAGCAGCAGTGAGGCAGCAGAGCCGGGCACAGGGGGGCACATGCGGGACCTGTACCAGCTGTGGCACCCAGCAGGACAGCATCCCTGCATCCCAGAGCATCCCACAGCATCCCTGCATCCCAGAGTATCCAGAGCATCCCAGAGCATCCCAAATCATCCCAGAGCATCCCAGAGCATCCCTGCATCCCAGAGTACCCCACAGCATCCCTGCATCCCAGAGTACCCCACAGCATCCCTGCATCCCAGAGCATCCCAGATCATCCCAGAGCATCCCTGCATCCCACAGCATCCCTGTACTCCACAGTGACACACATGGCACAGGACCCCTCTGGCCCAGCACCCCGTGTGCCCCCAGTGCCACCCATGTGCCTGCCATGGTGCCCTTTATTCTCAGGAGGAAGGGGTCCCTGGGGTCCCTGTGGTCCCTGTGGTCCCTGTGGTCCCTGTGGTCACTGTGGTCACTGTGGTCCCTGTGGTCACTGGCAGCAGCCCGGCTGTCCCTGCTCCAGCCCAGCCCCACAGCAGCACAGCCAGCTCAGCACGGCCCCAGCGCAGAGAGAAAAGGGGGTGCCCAGCCCGGGGGGCATCCAGCGGGTGACGAGGGGGGGTCAGGCCACCCCCAGCGTGGGGACAGCCAGGCAGGGCCACCTGGGGACCCACCTGGGAGAAGTCGTGGTGGTTCGCAGTGCCCAGGGCCTGGTTGGCCGCCTCCAGCAGCTCCTCCGAGCTCTCCAGGGCCTTGGAGCACGCCACGAGCTGGGCCTGGCAGGGAGGGCAGAGGGGCAGCGCTGGCCGGGGGGCTCCAGGCCCAGGGGGGGCTCAGGCCCAGGGGGGGCTCCAGGCCGGGGCTCACCTGCAGCTCGTAGGTGCGGCTGGCGCGCTCCTGCTTGATCTTCATCACCATGTCCTCCTTGAGCTCGTCCAGCAGCGCGTACAGCGACTGGAACTCGGCCTCCAGGTCCTCCTGCGCCCGCGCCGAGTTGGCCTGGGCACAAGGCCGGGGCCTCAGCGGGGCCCAGCCCAGCGGGGGCCCGGGGGAGGGCGGGGGGCCGGGGCTACCTCCACGTTCTGGATCATCTGCTTGAGGGAGTAGATGAAGTTCTGGATCTCCTCATTCTTCACGGCGAGGGTGGTGATGATCTTGCGCAGAGACTCCTGCCCGGCGCCCTGCACCGGCCGTCAGTGCCCGCGGGCCCGAGCCCCCCGGGACCCCCGGGCCCCCAGAGACCCCCGGGACCCCCGGACCCCCGAGCCCCCCGGGCCCCCAGAGACCCCCGGGACCCCCGGACCCCCGAGCCCCCCGGGCCCCCAGAGACCCCCGGAGCCCCCCGGGCCGTGCCGGGCCGTGCCGGGCTGTGCCAAGCCGTGCCAGGGCCGTGCCAAGCCGTGCCAGGGCCGCAGGGACCCGGGCGGGCTGCCCGGCATGGCAGGGCCGATGACTTGGCAGTGTGAGTGTGAGTGTGAGTGTGAGTGTGAGTGTGAGTGCGCCAGTCCTGAGCCCCCCGCTCCCCTCCCGCGCCCCTCCTTCTCTCCGGTGCCATCCTGAACCCCTCTGGCCTCCACACCTGTGCTCCTCATCCCTCCTTCTCCATCCCTGTCCCTCCTTCTCCATCCCTCTGCTCCTCCATCCCTTCCTCCTTCATCCCTTCCTCCTTCCTCCTTCCTTCCTCCCTGCCTCTTCCTTCCTCCTTCCCATCCCTCCATCCCCACTTCCTCCATCACTCTCTCCTCCATCCCTCCGGCCCTTCTTCCTCCATCTCTCCTTCTTCATCCCTCCTCCATCCCTCCTCCTCCCTCCCTCCACCCGTCCATCCCCTCTCCCTCCATCCTCCCTCCCTCCCTCCATCCTCCCTCCCTCCACCCTCCTCGCTCCATCCTCCATCCCGCCCGCCCCCATCTCTCCATCCCCTCTTCCCGCATCCTCCCGGCTGTTGCTCCGGCCGCGGTGCGGTGCCGGTTCCCGGGGGTTCGGCCCGTACCTGGTCGCCCATTCCGGGCCGGCCCCGCCGCGCTCGGCCCCGCCGCCACCAACAAAGGGGGAGCGGCGCCCCCGCCCCGGCCCCGCCCCCCGCGGGCCCCGCCCCGAGGCACCACGGGAGTTGTAGTCCGGGGGTGCGACCCCCGGGCTTGGGGAGCGCCGGGCCAGGCTGGGGGCGAGGGGAGGGCGGGACATTGTCACCCCGCGGGTGACATGGGGACACTGTCACACGGCGTGGGGGGCTCCCAGGCCAGGACACTCCACCCTCCCCGCATGGCCGCGCTGTGGCCCCCGGCCCGCTCGGGGGGCGGGAGGGGTCCCCCTGCTCCGGGGGGATCAGAGGAAGTCCCCACGGGGTCCTCCCCAGGCTGGAGTGGGTCAAGGATCAAGGTGGTGCCTGGGGAGGTGCTGTCACCTGTCCTTGCAGCGGATAGTGTCCCCCATCCCTGTCCCCATCCCCATCCAAACCCCTGTCCCCATCCCTGTCCCATTTCAGACCCCTGTCCAAACCCCAATCCCCAACCTCCCCCCGACATCCCCATCTTTGCCCAAAATCTCCTCCCCGAATCCCGCCCCCCAAATCCCCCCGGAGGCACCACGGCGTCACCACCCCGATGTGACACAGCGGCTTTAATGGGGGTCGGGGGTCCCGGGGGGTCCCGGGGGGTCCCGGGGGGTCCCGGGGGGTCCCGGGGGGGTCCCGGGCTCACAGGGGCTGCACGGCCACGGGGTACAGCAGGGACAGGTGGCGGGCACCGCGCACGGGCAGCGCCCGGGCCGTGTAGTGCCCCACGGCCGCCGGTACCGACGGGAAGGCGGCACCGGCCCGGCCCAGAGTGAAGTGCTGCTCCCGGGTCCGCGTCAGCTTCACGTGCACGAAACCCTGACTGCTCCTGCGGGACGGACGGGAATGAGGAACGGGAACGGGGAACGGGAACGGGGAATGAGGAACGGGAACGGGAACGGGAACGGGAACGGGAACGGGGAATGAGGAACGGGAACGGGAACGGGAACGGGAACGGGAACGGGGAATGAGGAACGGGAACGGGAACGGGAACGGGAACGGGAACGGGAACGGGAACGGGAACGGGAACGGGAACGGGGACGGGGACGGGAACGGGGATGGGATGGGATGGGATGGGATCCATGGGATGGGATGGGATGGGATGGGGATAAGGGGGGTATCTGGGTAGGGATGAGGATGAGGAGCTGAGTGGAGGCTGAGACAGGGAGGTGGACAAGGACAGGGATGGGGACAGGCGTGGGGGACAGCTGGGATGGGAATAGGGATGAGGACAGGGATGGGGACCCCATCCAGAGCAGGGGCAGGGGGTGGCACTACCCCAGGCGAGGGATCCTGGGTCACCTCCAGCCTGTCCCCAGGCATGGGGACACGCCAGCGCTCCCCCACGGACTCGGGGACATCTGAACACGTCAGCACCGGGATCCAGCCCCCACTGCCAGCCCGGCCCCGCGACGGCCGCCCCGGCAGGGCTGATCCCGGCTGTGCCAGCTGTGCCCGGCTGTGGCCGGCTGTGGCCGTGTCCCCACGCTCACCTGAGGGACAGGGAGTAGTCGTCGGGGCTGGTCTCGCAGTCCCGCACCAGGAAGCTCCCCTCGCGGCACAGCGCCAGCAGCGTCTCGGCGCCCGCCCGCCCGATGGGGCCGTGGTACCAGCTGGGGACAGCGGGGTCACACGGGCACCCCCCGAGCCAGGGCAGCCCCTGCGGCACCGGGAGCCAGGCACACCCCACGGGACCTCCTGTGCCACGGGGCACCTCCCACATCGTGGAGAAACTCGGGGCATTGGCAACCAACGGAGTCAGAGTGGCAACCACCCCATAGGGCACCAAACCACCCCATGGGGCACCAAACCACCCCATGGGGCACCCAAACCACGCCATGGGGCACCCAAACATCCCATGGGGCACCAAACCACCCCATGGGGCACCCAAACATCCCATGGGGCACCCAAACCACGCCATGGGGCACCAAACCACCCCATGGGGCACCCAAACATCCCATGGGGCACCCAACCACCCCACAGGGCACCCGACCCCATGGGGGTTCACCCATGACATTGGGCCCTCCACAAGCCACGGGGACCCATCCACATCAAAGGGTCCGAGGACACCATGGGACACCCTTGACCCCACAGGGAGCCGCCCGAGGGGGACCTGCCCCAGAGGTTTGCCCCCGTGCCACCCACGGGCCGCCCCCAGACTCACGCCTGCTTCTCCAGGGGCAGCGAGGTGTCCACGTGCCTGGGGCTGGGGGGACAGCCCGGCCTGGGGGCCCGGGGGGAGCGCGGCAGCTGCCGGGACAGGCTGGGGGAGCGCTCGGGGCTCTCAAACTGCACTGCGGGGACAGAGGGGGTGTCACCCTCCCCGCCTGCTGCGGGGGGCTCCTCTCAGCGCCACGCCACAAAGGAATGTCCCGGAGGTGGCTCTGCCCTGCCGTGGGGTGACAGCCATGGGCACCGGGGGACACGGGGGGACCCCAGGGTGCTGGGGGTGACAGCCATGGGCACCGGGGGACACGGGGGACCCCAGGGTGCTGGGGGTGACAGCCATGGGCACCGGGGGACACGGGGGACCCCAGGGTGCTGGGGGATGCTGAGGTCCAGGGCTGGTGCCCATGGAAGCTGCGGGAGGCGGGGTTGGGGGACCCTGGGGCGGCCCCCACGGGCGCTGCGGGTCCCCGGGGGGACACCGGGCACGCTGACACCTGCGAACGCCCGTGAGATGTGATCCTTCTTCCACTCCCAGGGCTGGTCGTACTCATCGGCCGGGCGCTCGTCGTCGCGGGGGAGGCGGCTGTCGCGGGCCGGGGGTGCCCCCGGGCCGTCCCCGGCCGTGTCCCACTCCTCGGAGGGGGTGTCGTAGAGCTGGGGGCCCCGGCGCGGCCGCACCCGCCGGCCCTCGCCCTGCCTCGGGCAGCCTGGGGACGGGAGCGGGCGGTGGGCGGCGGCCGGGACCCCCGCGGGGGTGCCGGGGGTGCCCGGGGTGTCACCCACCTGTGGCCTCCTCGTCGCAGCCGCCCTCGAGCGCCGGGTCCTGCTCGCCCTCGAAGGGCTCCGAGTACTCGCTCTCCCCTGGGCCCTGCGGGGGGGGCTCCGGCTGGGACGGGACCCCCACTGCCCCCCCTGCAGCCCCCCGTCCCTTGGGTGCCCTCCCGGGGCCTTTCGGGCTCCCACACCCCCGACACGGGTGTCCCCAGCCTTGTCCCCACTCCCGCCCACCGGGTCCCTTTGTCCCCCAAGCCCCGTGTCCTTCCCCCTCTCCCAGTGACTCCACCGTCCCCAGCCGCCCCCGCTTCCCCCTCCCAGTGTCCCCAGGTCCTCCCCGGGTGCCCCACTGTCCCCCCGGCCCCTTGGCTCCCCCCGCTTCCCCGTCCCCGCTCTCCCGGTTCTTATTCCCGGCCGCTCTCGGTCCCCACCCCCGTTCCCCATCTCCCCCCATCCCCTCCGGTCCCCCCGTTCGCCGCTCCCCGCTCTCTCCGCTGCCTCACTCACACCTCCCCGACCCCCCCGCGCCTCCCGCTGCCCCCCGCTCCCCTTCCCCAGCCCCCCACCCGCTGCCCCACTGCACCCCCGCTCCCTCCGCCGCCCTCCCCGCTCCCGGCTCTCGGCTGCGGCTCCTGCCCGGTGCCCCCCGGTGCCCCCCGGTGCCCCCCGGTGCCCCCCGGTGCCCCCCGCCCGTACCTGCTGCAGGCGGCGGGGGCCGCCCCCCGGCCCCGCGCCCCCCACCCGCACGAGGCGGTGGCGCGGGGAGGCGGCGGGGCCGCGGAGCGGAGCCCCGGGGGCGGCGGCGGGGGGACCCCCGGGGCTGCCGGGACCGCTGTAGTCGGGCTGGGGCGGGCGCGGGGGGGAGCGCCGGGCCCCCCGGCCCAGGTACTCCCGGAGCCACTTGGCCATGGCGGGGAGCGGCACCGGGAGCGCCGGGACCGCCGGGACCCAGCGGCTCCGGGACCCGCCGGGACCCCCCCGCCGCCGCCGCCGCCGCCGCCGCCGGAGCCGCTTTGTGTCGCCGCCGCGCGCGGCGCGGACCGGAGCCCCCGATCCCCCCCCGCGCCCGCCTCGGCGGGGGCACCGGCACGGGGGGGTGAGAGCACCCAGGGGACACCGGCACGGGGGGGTGAGAGCACCGAGGGGACACCGGCACGGGGGGGTGAGAGCACCCAGGGGACACCGGCACGGGGGGGTGAGAGCACCCAGGGGACACCGGCACGGACAAGGAGCGCGACACGGCGGGACCCCGCGGGAGGGGCCCTCTCAGCCCCCCCGAGTGGCGGGGGGCACCGGGACCCTCGAGTGACCCCGGGGCGGCCCCTCCCCGTGTGACAGAGGGACAAGGGGGGGTCACCGCGACCCCCAGAGCCCGGCGATGGGACCCCCCCGCCGCCGGCTCCTCGGGGCTGTCCCTGGGAGGGGACACGGCTTTGGGGGGAACGAGGACCCCCCAGCTCTGTCAGCCATCCTGGGGGGCGCGGGGGGCTCTGCTCCCTCTGCCCCGGGTTTTGGGGGGGCAGCAGGTTGGGAGCCCCCCAGGCCTGCCCCGGGTCCCCTCCCGGCATTGTCTGTCCCCAGAACAAAGGTTCCTCTCCGGGGTCCCTCGGGTGCCGGGGGTGGGGACAGCTGCCGAGTGGGGGGACACGGCCAGAGACCCCCCCCACGCCCCCCCCGGGCCGAGCCCAGTGCCCAGCATTAATATTTGAAGAAACTAATTAAGGCATGTGCACAAAACACTAATTGGGACGGGGGGGCTGCGCTTCTGCCCAGCTCTCCCTGATGCCCCCCCGGGCCCCCTCCCACCAGCCCCAGTGTGGGGGGGTTAATTAGCCCGAGGCTGCTCAGCAATTAGAGGTGCGTGTTTGATGAGGGGGAAGCTGATGGCCGTGGGTGAGGAGAGCCCCACTCGGGGTGGGTGGGCACCGGGGGTCCCCTGGGGCAGGAGCCCACGTACAAATCACACAGGAAGAAGACGAAGCAGCTGTGACAGATCACGTTTATTCCAGAGTTGTGGCTGCTGGAGCCCGGCAGGCTCGGAATGCAGGGGGGGGGGGTTTGTCCCCGAGCTCCTGGGGACACCGGGGGGCTGCTGGTGGCAGGACAGCCCCGTCCCCGCCGTGAGGGGCTGGATGAGCCCCGGCTCTCTGCAGATCTGAGCCACCCTGGGACAGAAGCAGCTGGTGCCGAAGTGAAGGAGAGGGGCTGAGCGCCCACCTCCCCCTGCACCCCGCTGGGAAGGACAGCCCTGGGGTCCCCGTCCTGCTGGAGGGGGTCAGGGCACCCCAAACCCAGCCTGGGCACGAGCACTGCGGGGTGGGGGCGGTGGCACCCCCAGGATGGAACCGCAGAGTTCAGTCCAGCCCTTCCCAACATGTCCTGGGAGCGGGGCTGGGAGCTGCTGGGGCTCCCCAGGATTCCTGCTGCAGGGCAGGCTGTGGGAGCAGCAGGGATCCCCCGGGCCGTGCTCCCAGCTCCGCGTGGGGCTCCGGGAGCAGCCGGGACAGCCCCGGCCCTGCCCCGCTGGATCCTCAGTCGCTGGCACTGTCCTCGCTGTCCTCGTAGGCTCCCAACAAACCCAGCGAGGACGTGGCTGCTGCTGCTGGAAGCGAGCCTGGAGGAGGAGGGAGAGAGAGGATCCGTCAGTTCAGCCTCCCCGGGACAAACCCCAGCGTGGAAACACCGGCCTGGCTGGCTGCTCACAGCTGGAGAGATCCCTGGATGGAGCCTGAGGTCAGGGAGGATAAATCCCTGCACAAGGAGCTCCTGCAGCCCTGGAGCCTCCCTCTCCTGCCCTGCAGGAAGCACCAAGGTCTGGGAGCCCCCTGGGAGACTCCAGACCCTGGGAAGGGAGAGAGGAGCCAGCTCTGGGCTCCCACCACCCCAGCCCTTGGGACAGCAGCCAGGAGCAGGTGCTGGGGAAGCCCAGGGAAAAGGGGACACCTCCGAGAGCTTCGCCAGGGATCCCCCGAGGGCAGGGGGACTCTCTAAGCCAAAGGCTTTGGATCAACCAGCCCAGAACAAATCAATCCCCAGATCCACGGATCCCCTGGGCAGCTCACTGAGGTGCTTGTTTTGTGTTCCTTAAAGCTTCCCAGCTCCAGCAGCTAGGCAGGATTTATCAGCAGGCCCCAAACCAAAGCAATCCTCCCGCTGTTCCACCCCTATCTCACTGTTGTGACGTTACCAGGGCTGTCGCTGCTGTTTGGGAGCTCCTGGCCCTGCCAGTCTGGCCCCAAGGCCGTGGCTCAGAGCCAGGATGGAGCCTCCCCTTCCCCAGGAATCTCCTGGAAATGGGGACAAGCCCCTGTTCCCACAGCCCCCAGCCCAGGCTGTGAGCAGGGGCCCAGACCCTGCTCGGGAGGGGGAGCTGTGCCGGGGCAGGTACCGGTGCTGGGCGCGGTTTCCACCCCGTTATCCGGGCCAGGCTCCGGCTTCTGCCTCCTGCGGGCCACCAGCCCGGCCAGCTGGGCCTTGGTGCTGAGCTTGCCCACGCTGCGCTCCCAGCTCTCCGTCCTCGGCCTCTTGCTCTGGGGGTCCTGTGGGGCACAGGGCAGGGGCTGCAGCTCGGAGGGGACGTGGGGGGAGTGGGGATAAAGCAGCACAGGAAGGAGACAGGAATTGTGTCCCTGCAGTGATGGCACAGGGATGTGCACCTGCAAACCGCCCTGGAGATCCATGTCCCACTGCCAGAGGCCTGAACCCATCCTCGGGACAGCCCTGGGCTGCCGAGGAGGCAGAGGAAACAATCCCAGCATGGTTTGGCTTGGAAGCACCTTGCAGCCCATCCAGTCCCACCTTTCACTACCCCAGGCTGCTCCAAGCCCTGTCCAACCTGCCCTTGGACACTTCAGCCACAGCTTCTCTGGGCAGCCTGTTCCAGGGTCTGCTTAGACCCAACCCAACCCTCCCCTGCCGCAGATCCAGACCATCTCCCGTGTCCTATCCCTCCCTGCCTGGGGAAAAGTCTCTCTCTGCTTTACCAGCTCCTTCCAAGGCCGCTGAGCAGCCCCGGGTGCCTGCAGGCTGTCCAGCCAGTGAATCCCAGAGTGAATCCCGGGGCACAGGGATTAGTGCCGGGCCAGGGAACACGGCTGGGATTAACCCCAGCCCCACTCCCAGGCACGGCAGCTTTGATCCAGCCCAGCGGAGCCGGGGCCCTGGGGCAGGGATGGACAGCGGGAGAGGCCAGGGCTGTTTGCTGGGATAATCCCTCCCTCCAGCCCGGGCTCCAGGAGCTCTTTTGTTCTGCCTGAATCCAAAGCAGAACCCAGGGAGAGGCCCAGAGCTCTGAACTCCCGCCTGGAGCAGCAGCAGGGCCCAGCAGAGCTGGCTGATGGAGGGTGGGGTGATGGGGGCAGCTCCATCCCTGCCCCATCAGCCAGCACAGCCGAAATCCCCGAGCCATCCCTGGCTCCTCTCAGCCCAGCGGCCTCCGGGAGCCCGGTGGCGCTCAGAGCAGGGACACAACGGGCACACACAGCTCCAGGATTGACAGGATTGACAGGATTTGGGGAAGGCTGGGCCTCATCACCTCCTGCAGGATGTCCGTGGGTTTTGTCTGGGCCGTGGGATTCGCGCGGGGTTTTGCCGGTTCCTCGTCGGAGTCGGAATCCACCAGGAGCCGGCGGTTCTGGGCCTGCTCCAGCATGGCCCTGTCGGGAGAGAGGAGCTGGATCCATCCACTGCCAGCCCTGCCTGCTCCAGGGCAGCAGAGCCTCGGGATCCACCTGCCCGGGGCTTTTACGGGACCGGGATCAAGCCCGAGGGGCGAGAGCGGCGGGATCTGGAGCTTCACCCCAGAGCAGAAACTGAGGGCACCTCCCAGGGGATTGGACCCCCCCAGCAGCCCAGATCCCACAGAACTCCAGCCTGGCTGGGTTGGAAGGAGCTTCCACTCCTCCCTGAACACTTTGCCACGACGGGCCGGGATCTCCTCCCACGCCCCAGATCCTGGGAATCCAGCCCCCCTCTCTCATCCCACTGCCAGCACTTGCAGCCCTCACTTCATCTCCTGCTCGTCCTCCTCCTGCTCCTTGCGCCTCTGCTCCTCCTCCAGCTCCTTGTACTGCTTCAGCATGGCCTCAAAGTCCACGTTGGCCTGGCGCTGGTTGAGCTCCTTCAGCTCCTGCAGGTTCTCCAGGACCTCCATCTCCAGCTTGGAGTCCTTGGTTCGGTTCTCCAGCACCTGGGCGGGATAAGCTGGGATATTTCAGCCTGGCAGGAGCCTCCAACACCTCCCCATGCTGGAGGAAGCACAAGAGGATCCTCCTCATCCTCATTTTTGGGTAGGACAGGAACACCTGAACAGCCACGAGGTGACTGCTGTGGCTGGGGAGAGCAGGGTGGGGTGAGAGAGGTTTTCCTGCAGTCCTCGTACCTTCATGGGATTGTTGAGCTCTTCCTCTTCCCTCTCCTTCTGCATCCTCTTCTCCTCCTCCTCCAGGAGCTTCTCTGCCTGGAAGTTCCTGGTGGCGCCGTGCTCCATGGTGTAATCCGTGTTCTCGGGATCTGTCTGAGGGGGGAACAGCAGGAGAACCATGGTGGGTGGGAATCCTGCTCCAGCCAAAAACCCACCCTGACTGAGCCCTTGCTGGGGCAGGAGTGCCAGGGAATCATGGAATTCCCTGAGCTGGAAGGGACCATCAGCTCCTGGCTCTGAATGGGACAATCCCACCAATCCCACTGCCCAAAGGCTCCTCGGAGCTCTGGCAGCCTCGGGTTAGGGAATTCACTTCCCCGCCACCCTTGGAGTGAAATCCTTTCCCTGGCACCCAAGGCAGGCTCCTGGCAGAGCTGCAGACCCTGGGACGCCCCGGGGCAGCGGGACAGGCTCACCTTGAAGGTGATCTCAGCCAGGCACCGCGTGCACTTGATGTAGAAGCGGAAGATGGGCAGCCCCAGGTAAACCTCGTTCTGCACCGTCTCCTTGCGGGCGTTGAACTTCTTGCCCTTGTAGATGTACTCCCCACACGTCTTGCACCTGCCAGGGCAGGGAAACGTCCAGGGACAGCCAGAACAGCGGGGAATGAACACCAGGAGCAGCCCAGGGGACCCCAGGAGGGTTTTGCCTTTGGAAGTTTAGTGGGGACCGACCCCAAAATCAGGGAATTGTGGATTGGGTTGGGTTGGGGGGACCTCAAATCCCACCCAGTGCCCCCCCTGCCATGGCAGGGACACCTGCCACTGTCCCAAACCCCATCCAGCCCGGCATGGGGCATTGCCAGGGATCCAGGGGCAGCCACAGCTGCTCTGGGAATTCCATCCCAGCCCCTCCCCACCCTCCCAGCCAGGAATCCCTTCCCAAGATCCCATCCAGCCCTGCCCTGTGGCACTGGGAGCCATTCCCTGTGTCCCTGGTCCCTCTCCATCCCTCCCTTCATCAGGTCCTGGCAGGAAAGCACCCCCAGCACCTCCTGCCCTGCCCAGGGTCAGCAGGGGCAGCAGCTGCACCCGCACAGCTCCAGGGAAACTCCTCCTGCTCCAGCGGCTCCAGCCCCGCTGGACACGGCCTGGAAAGCCCTGGGACAGCGGAGAGACCCTGCCCACGGCACTGCACGGGCTGTGGGGGCTCTGACCCATCCCAACACATTCCAGGGGCGATCCCGTTATCCCAGGAGCGATCCCGTGGTTCCAGAGCCGCTCTCACCTCATGTTGAAGGGGGCCATGAGCCTCACCACGTACTGCCGGTCCTTCGGGAGCTTCAGCTTCGGGATCTTCGCCGGATCGAAGTCCGGGGGGTAATATTTCTGTGGAGAGACAGAGGGAGGATTTGGGAATGCTGGTAATATTTCTATGGAAAGAGAGGATTTGGGAATGCTGGTAATATTTCTATGGATAGAGAGGATTTGGGAATGCTGGTAATATTTCTATGGAAAGAGAGGGTTTGGGAATGCTGCAGCGCCGGGAATCCTCTCCATCCCCACAGCTGTGACAGAAGGCTGCAGGCAGGCTGGGGTCGGGCTCTGCTGCCAGGGAACAGCCACGGGATGAGAGGAAAAGGCCTCGGGGGGGTTTAAATGGAATATTGGGAATAGTTCCTGCATGGAAAGGGTTGTTAAACAGCGGAATGGGCTGCCCAGGGAGGGCTGGAGTCTCCAGCCCTGCAGGTGTCCAAGGAAGGTCCGGAGGTGGCACTCGGTGCTCCGGGCTGGTGACAAGGTGGGGATCGGGCCCAGCTTGGATCTCGGGTCTTTTCCAGCCTCAGCGATCCCTGAGAGATTCCCGAACCGACCGGGACCAGCGCCCTCGGGGAACCATCCCCTGGCCCGGCCCGCCTCGGGACGCTCCCCTGACGCCCCCACCCAGCAGGGATTCTCCCCTCAACTCACGTTCAGCACTTTCCGTTCCGACATCGCTGCGGCTTCTCCCGATCCCCGGTGCCGCCTGTGAAGCCCCCGCGCCGCCCGCCGCTTCCGGGTGTGGCACCGCCCCCTCCGCCGCTCATTGGAGCAGCGAGACACGGCCCCCCTGATCCTCGTCTGTTATTGGCTGCTGCAGCTGCCAATCAACGGGAGGTGCCCGTGGGCCTTGTGCAACCTAGCCAAGAGTCCGGCGGAGAGCTGAGGCCTCGTAACAAGTTCTGCGTATTCTTGGGTCCCGGGGGATCACTGTCCCCGGTTGGGGCTGGGGGATCCCGGGGATGGGATCTGGGGCAGGGGAAACTCGGCTTCCTCACAGCAACACGGGATGTGGGCCTCGGTCTCCCCTGATCTCCCATGGCACATGAATCATGTGGGTAGCAGTCAACAAACAGTCTGTTTTGTACTTAAAATATCACTTTCTTTCTAAAAACCGAGGACTCGGAGCCCTTTGGAGTCCGCAGTTGGTTTTTTTTTTTCTCACTCTACTGAGCATGCGCAGCCATGGCAGCCATGCTGTACGGCACCGCCGCACTGCGCACGCGCAGTTGCCATTGCCGCCATTCCGTACAGCGCGCCTCCCATGCGCGCAGCCGCCATTCCCACCAGCGCGGAGAGCCCCAGGTGCCGCTGCCGTCAGCTCCGCCCATTCTCAGATCCTCACTCCCCGGTGCTACCCGCCCCTCCTGCACGGCGCCGCCACAACGCGCCCGTGCAAAGCCGCCAGTACCGCCGAGGCGGGCGGCGGTGCCTCTTCACCGCGCATGCGCAACGGCTCACGAGCCGTTTCCCGCCGCCCTGCCCACCGCGCGTTCCCGCTCGCGCGCATGCGCAGCGCCCCCTGGCGGCCCGGCCGGCGGCGCCGTCCCGGCGTTCCCCGCGCTCCCCACACAAAGGACGCGCTGGGAAATGGCGGCGGCCGCGGCCTCGCAAAGCGCCCCCGCGAAAATGGAGCCGCCCCCGGCGGCGGCCGCGGCGGCAGCGGCGGCTCCGCCAGCGCCCAACGGGGCGGCCGGCGCGGGGGGTCCGCCCCCCAAGAGGTAGGGGGGCCGCGAGGGGCCGCGTTGCCGGTGGGGCCGCGGGGCCGCGTGCGGCCTCCCCGCGCCTGGGCCCTGCCGGGGGCGGCGGGACGGAGCGGGCCCGGTGGGGTCCCGGCGAGGTCGTTACCGGTGCGGGGCCGCTCCTGGCGCTGCGGCCGCCGCTCCCTCCGGGCGCGCCTTGGGATCCCGGGCGGGGCCGGCCCGAAGGCGCCTCCGGGGCTCCCGCAGCGCTCCGGGCCCGGTGCCGGCGGGCAGGGAGCCCCGGGATCATCCCCATCCCCTCAGGAAAAACTTCTGCTGAGTTTTGGTGGAGTTTAGGCCTCCCCGGGGGGAGCGGGCTGTGCAGCGTGGGGATGTTTTCAGTTCGTTACTCTTTTTGCTGTCAGTAAGTTGTAATAACTCGGTTCCCCTCAGCACCCTCCCCATCCCTGCTGCGCGCTTTGCAGCCGAGCGCGTTCCTTTTGGGGCTGATTTACCCCTGCGGGGATTTAGGAGCGCAAACACCTCGAGGGTGAGAGTTTCAGGTGGTGCCGGGGAGGAGTTGCACAATCCCGGTGGCTGCTGTCGGTAAAATGTTATGGAAATTTAAACCAAGATCAGCAGCGCCGCAGTTGCGGCTCTGTAGATGTGGGGATGAACTGCACTAAAAGTCTCAGCTGCTTCTCGCTTTCTCAGTGTTGGTGCTCGATGAAAATTCCACAGTCGGCAAAGCCGGCTTTGGTACCGAATCCATGAAATGGAAAGGACTTCTTTCCCTCAGGGCGTTTTTGGTCTCCTTGCCGGGGTGATAAGAATCAGGTTGTGCCTGGTGTGCTGTGATTCCTGTTGAGGATGTGAGGTTGGATTTGGGTTTGTGTTTCCCGAGACCAGGAACTCGTTCATCTTCCAAAGTGTCACTTTCAGGGGGAAAAAAAATCCATATTTATTTAGTTTTTTCCCCATTGAAGAACAGTCAGGCTGTGCTTCAGGCAGTAAAATGCTGACAGACACAATTTGATTGACTTGAGCTGGGCAGGGCAGAGACATTCCCTGGTCCCAGGGACAGGGAATCCAAGGCTGGGGAAGGGTGTTCCCAGCACTCCTGGGAACGTGGAATCAGCAGTTTGTCTCCATGAGGAGCCAGTTAATTCCTGGAAGTATAAATAAAGATATCTCTCTGCTGTGATCTTGTTTTTCCTGACCCTGTTAGATTTGGGATGCCTCCAGGGAATTTGTTGTGTCTCCAGGTGAAGTTGTTTGGAATATCCAGCTCCACGTGGCAGATCTCTCACATCCACAGGGATAACACCAACGCTGCTGTGGGCACATTCTCAGTGGCCTTGAGGAAATCCACTTTAAGGAATAACCACTAAAATCTGAGTGCAGCTTTTAACACAACTACTACATTTTGTGTTACTTCATCAACCAAACAAATGAAGGTGGAAGAAGGATTGTCCTATTTCAAGTCTAATTTTGGAGTTTTAATTACTTGATTAATTAAGAAGTTTTAAAAAAGTTCACTGAAAGAAAGACTAGAAAATTCCCATCCCTGTGTCTGAAGAAGCTTTGGCTGCTGGGTGATAGAAGCAGGGAACACACTCAACTTTAAACATTCAGAGGCCTTTGCATTCTTAATTTCCTTTTTCCTTGCAGGCTGTTGTCTGTTCAAGGGTTGAAATGCTCCTGAAGGGATGCAGCTGGGATTTCTGACCTGGAATTTGCAGGGCTGCCAGGTCCTAGGTTGGGAAAAGCTCAGGACAGAGAGGTTGTAGAAACTTCAACTTTTCTATCTGAAATTTTTCCTATTGTGAAGTCCTCCTCAGGATGTGTTGGTGCATCTTCTCCAGCAGCACTGAGTGAGCAAGGAGATTAATTGGATTAGTGAAGGGAATTATGTGAGACAGAGGCTGAAGCACTTTGTTCCCTTGTTCTTTTCCAATGGGATGGGCTTTGGGGTTCCTTTCCAGCCTCAGTGCCCTGGGGTTCAGTGACTCTGTGTTCTGGAGGTGGAGCTGCTCCGTGCCCTGCAGCTCACAGGGGTTCTCTCCTTGCAGCGAAGGCGAGCGCCCGACCCCGAATGAGAAGAAGAAGGAGAAGGGGATGAAGAGGGGAGGGAACCGCTTCGAGCCCTACGCCAACCCCGCCAAGAGGTACCGAGCCTTCATCACCAACATCCCCTTCGACGTCAAGTGGCAGTCGCTGAAGGACCTGGTGAAAGAGAAAGGTAAAGTGCAGCTCGGGTGGCCCAGGCTGTCCTGCGCTCCAGCCTGGCTCTGGCTGGAGCTCAGCACTTGTGGGTGCGCTTGGCCACACGAGTTTGGAAAGGCTCTCCCCGGAGCCCTGCTGGGTGTTGCACAACCTCCGTCCCTGGCAGCCTTCCAGGGGACGGGTCCTGTGGAGGCCTCTGGCGTGCAGCTGACAGAGCCTCATCCCGGGATTAGCAGTGTTTTCCTTAGCCATCCAACCCCAGGCTTTCAGCAGATTTTAGCCTTGAAGTGCAGCAGGACTTTCCAAAGCATTTTAACGTTTTTTGGGCATTCAGGTGGTTCCGTCCTGCTCTGGTGTGTGGATATCCAGCTGTGTCCCCAGATTCAGAGGGGTTTGGGCTGGATTCAAGAGCCATTCTGCCATTGGTTGCAGTTCAATGTATTTAAGGGTGACCTGCAAAATCAGGTTGGTGTTTTGGCATGTGCTGCAGCAGAACCAGGGCTGTGGAAATCGGGTTTGTGGTGTTCCCCCTTCCACAATTCCCTTTAATTCCCGTGTGGATTGGGGGTTGCCTTTGCTGAACATCTTCATCTCTTGAGGAAGATGAAGAGATTGAGCTGAGTACTCAGGTGGTGACAAGTCTAAATTAGTGTCATTTCTTCAGGCTGGTGGCCAGATTTCTAGTTTTCAAGTCACTTTGGAAGTGCAGTGGAGTGGCAAGAAAATCCTTGGCTTCTCCGGCCTTAAAATGTCTGAACCGAGCTCAGAGTAACAGCACAACATTTCCTGTGGACACAGAGCAGCGGCCAGGCTAGTGGGCAGTGGTCATTGTGCTGGAGCTGGGTAAGGACTGACAGTTCAGCTGTTTGAGGTGTGGCCTAAAGAAGGGGAAAACAAAGTTCCAGAGGGTTTCAAATGTTTGTCTTTGGAGGCAAAGGGGAACCGAGTCTGTGGAATGGCCGTCGGGACTGGGAGCACCGGGAGCTTCCCTAACTGGGGGCTGTTTGAGAGGCAGCAGTGGTTTTGTGTCACGGCAACAGCGTCAGCCTCAAAGGCTGCTCGAACAGCCCCTGGTTATGGAGGGAGCCTTCACTGCCCCGTGGCTGCCCCAGGTCCGTTGTGCTCGGGATCTCGGCTGTGGAGATGTCCAGCTCTCTGTGCTGTGTTGAATCCCGTTCCCAGTGTCTGGCGGTTTCTCTCCAGTTCCCGTGGATGGCAGAGGCCGGGCTCAGGTTGTTTCCTGCCGGGCTGTTCAGCTGCTCATTCCAGCAGATGCTCCTGGGGGAACGTTGGAGCCTCTTCTGGCTGCAGGGCTTGTCCTGCTGAAACTGGGATCTTCCTTCCCGGGGTTTGGCACTGCTGATGAATCCAGCGGTTTGGATTTGCTGTTGTTCTGGACTTCTCCCAGGCAGCTGTGCTGGGGCTTGCTCAGTCCTTGTCCTTCGGCAGAGCAGTTCCAAGCCCCAGGAACGTGCCCGAGCCGTTGGAATTCTTGCTTCGGAAGCGTAAGAACGCCAGGCCAAACGTCCCAGGCTCCGGGAGCAGGCGGAATTCTGTGCCCAAGGGGAAACCCTGGGCCCCGTGTGCGGGCTCTGCGGTGCAGCCGGGGCTGTAGCAGCAGGAGCTCGGGGAGGTGCCGAGCGGGCAGGAGCTGCTGGGGCAGGAGCTGCCGCTGTTCCTGCAGCCTGGGGTGGCCAGGCTGCTCCAGGTGCCACCTCTCTGTCTCCCAACACCGTGGCTCCCAGTGGATTGGTTGGAGAAACTCAATTACAGGTATGCAGTGGGAATGTTGGTAATGGAATGAAGAGATGTTCTTGCTTGGAACTCCCTCCTTCGGTGTTACCAAACTGACTGAGCACAGCACTGACGGGAAGTTGGGAAGGGCTTCCAGAGGCAGTAGTTTTCCATGGAAGTAACTGAATTTTGTATTTTGAACCTTCTCCCTGCCCAGTGGCAGCACTGGTGAGCACTGGGGCTGCTCCAGCAGCAGTTACCCCAGTGCTGGTGACACTGGCTCTGCAGTGTCCAGGTTCAGTGCCCAGGATTTGGTCAGGCTGTGCAGTTGCGGGGAGTCAGGGAGGGAGGGATGAGGCAGGAATGTGCTGTTCCACCCTTGGCCTGTTCCCCCTGCCATTTGCTGAGGTCTCTGATGAGTTGCTCTGTTTCCCTTGGGCTTTCACCATCTTTCCAAGGAATCTCAGCCCTTTCCTGGTTGCAGGGAGCTTTTCACTCTCTTTGCTGCCTGAGCTCTTCAAGAGCCAAGATCACCACTTTGATCTGGGTGTTCTCTTGCAAAAAGGAAGTTTCTCTTTCCCACCTCTGACAGAACTGCTGCCTGCTGTCTCTGCTTTGGGAAAGTTTTCCTTCTCCCTCTTCAGCTGAGGCTTTGTGTGTGTAAAACTTGCTCCTCTTCTCTCCCCAGCCCCCTGTAACTTCTCAGGGATTGCCTGTCCCAGGCTTTGTGTGTCAATGAGGGAGGAGCTGTGGCCAGCCCTGCTTTGCCTCACACTGGGAGTGTGAAGCTTTTTGATCCCCTTGGATCACTCATTCTTCAGGAGATGAGACATCCAGCCAGTTTGGGGTTTTCCTTCCTGTTCAGTATTTACTGGTGGCCCTGGAGGCCAGGGAATAACTGTACAAAGCATTTCCCCTGTCCCAGGTCTGTGCTTGCTCACACTTCCCTCTGCACCTTTCACACCTCTCAGAGCTCTGTGCTTGTCACAAATCGTTAAAATCAAATTGCCCAACCTAAAACTGACATTTCTGTCTGAGCTTGTTCTGGGGAGTTCCCAGATGTGTCCTGATCCGAGCTTCCTGGACAGACCCTGCTGAATGTTGGAATTCTGCTGGAGCAGCCCAGCTTGACCATTGGCATTTTCTGTACTGATAAACTTTGGGAAGTGAAAAGGGAAAGTTTTAAAGGGGAGGAAAAATAATGACTGTGATAAAAAACATTGAAGCTTTCTTCAGTTTGGATTTCTGGTTGTTGCAGTAAATTCTGCTCCAGTCTCTTGGTCTGGGAAATTGGCAATTCCTACATTTTAAGTGTGATGTTTAAATAAATGCATAAATCAGTCTCCTCTGCTTTAAGTCTTAAAGACACCACGGGGAGCACATTCCTTAATTAAACCTGTAGTGACTTGGAGCCAGTGTTTTCTGGAAGTTTCCTCCCTTGGGAGGCTCCTGAAGTCACAGTTTTAGTGCTTGGATGAAATCTCTCCACTTGTGGGATGTTCCCTGGCAGAATCCAGCTGTGCTCTGGCAGCAGGGAATCCTGCCAGGGTCACTGGGCATTTATCCTGCTCTAGCACATGGATATCTGCTCCTGGTTCTTGCTGGGGCTTTCTGTGGGTTGGGATCTAGAAAAGAAATCCCAAAACTCCAAATAAAACGTGACCCAGCCTAACTTGTTAAAGCAGGTTTCCTTTGCTGGCCACAGGCAGCGTTCTCCTGGCAGAGGGGCTGGGCTGGCTCCTCTCACACGTTTTAAGGTGAAATGAATGCATTTTTGTGGCAGTGGTTCTGGGCTCTGTCTTGGCTCAGAGCTGTTGCTCTGAGTGTGTCGTTCCCCCTCCAGCTGTTCTGAAATTGGGCTCTTCAGGAAGTTCAGGTGTCCTTTAAAGGAAAGCAGCTACTTCAGGCTGGATATTTGGGTTTTCATGTGAGGCTCCAACGGGAAGCTCTGAGCAAAATTGGCACAGGCTCAACTTTCCAAGAGAATCCTGGAGATCTCGTGGTTCAGAGTCAGGGATTGGTTACCAGATGTTCAGTTGTATTGGATTGACTCCTCTAGGAGCTGTTGGTGTGGATCTGCAGGAGGAGCTGTAGGTGACGGGGCTGGGAGTGCCAGAGCTGGAAGCTGGGAGAGGTTTTGGAGTGGAGCTCAGCTGGGAAGGATGGGTGAATCCGTTTGCATCCCTGCCCCAGGTGAGGTTGGACTCTGGCTGCTGCTGTTGAGCTGGATGGCGTCAGAACCTCGTGGGAATGCTGAGCCCCCGGGACTCCTTGGGAACAATCCCACGTGTGCTGCGTGAGCTCGGAGGGATTAGACACTGCAATTCCTTGTTCGGCTTGATACCAACATGGATCCAGCTGGTGGATGATACTGGACACTCCAGTCCCTTTCAGAGGGACTTGCCAGCCTTTTCCAGCCTCAAACCTCGTCCTCCCAAAAGCAGGAGTGCATCAGAGCTGTTCATCCTGCTCTCTGCCTGGAATGCTCTTCCTGCTAAATTGTTGCTTGAAATAAGAGACTGAGATTAAAAACCAGTAGTTTCATTAAGCATTCCCTTTTTTTTTCCCCAGCTTCACGAGAGACCTTCCAGGCTGTCAGTTTTCCACAGAAAACAGTTTTCCAGTGTCCTGTAAATCGCTGGGCCTGGGGGAGGTCAGGCTGAGCGCCTCCCTCTGTCCCTGGCAGAGTCTCATGAAACCCCAGTTCCCTGCTCCAAACTAAATTCATACTCAAGTGGCTCATGGTTTCCCACAAACAGAACATTCCACCGTCCAGATAATGCAACTTGGGGTCTTCCTGGTTTAAATTTAAACCCCAGGAGTTTTAAAACCAGAAAGGAAAAATTAAAAAAAAAGTGTTAATTCCATTCTTCTGTATGCCAGTCCCTTCAAAGGCAGCAGCCATTTGGGTAGTTGCATTCTGGAGGTCCCTGCCAGGGTTATTTGGTCCTAGAGAGGCAATCCCAATCCTGTGAGGAAAGGACCAGGTGGAGTTTTCCATGGATTTTTGCTGTTGACAGTTTTGTCTGGAGAGCAAATACGGCAGATTTTAATGCTAAAATGGAATTTGTTGTGGCTTAAGAAAAACCTGTTGAAATAAATAGCAGGCAAGCAGTGATCTCTTGATCTGTTGGTTCAGTGTGACTCCTTTTTTTTGTCTTTAAATCCTGAGAAAAAACCAAATCACTTGAAATTCTGGATTATGGAGCCAGCACGGCATCCTGTGGAAAGCAGAGGAAACTTGTTCCTGCAGCCTTTCCCATGGGTTTGGATTGCCTCAGCTAACGAGTGGGCACTAAAGATCCAGGGAACTGCAGGAATCTCTGGCTTGTGAGGTGGAGGAAAACCAAGAACATATTGAAGTGCTTGAAGCCTTTACTGCATACCTGTAATTGTCCAGTTTTGTGGTCTAGAGAACACGGAGTGTTTCTGGGCTTTCTTATAAGGCAGAGGCTCCATACACGGTTGTTGATTGTTCTAAATTCCCATTGTTTTCTTGGCTTTTCTCCCTTGGTATCTGTGTCGTCTGGAATCTGATTTGTAGTTGGTGAGGTAACATACGTGGAGCTCTTAATGGACGCTGAAGGAAAGTCAAGGGTAAGTGTTTGAGAGTTTCTTTGTGGATTTTCTACCTGAAATGTTTCTGTGTGCTGGACAGGAGGCCAGGGAGGCTCAGAGTGTGGATGTGCAGTGGCTCTAGGTCAGGAGTGCTGTGGGATGGGAGGAGGTGGGGTGGGCTCTGCAGTCAGGAGCTGTTCCCCGCGTGCCGTTGGCGTTGGCCGTGTGACCCCGGAGCCCAGCAGGCAGGACAGGGCTCTGGAATATTCCTGTGCTTTGGAAAAGTCACTCGAGTGGTTGGCTGAGTTTGGAAGGGCCAGGGTGCAACAGCAGGTGCTGCAAACTCCATTTCCCGGGCCAGTAGAGCGAGGTAAATTCCTAAATGTAAACGTTGAGTGCCTTCATGGGCCTTGAGTCCAGGATCAGACAGTAGGAGCACTCCTAAGTGTCCTGAAGGATATGGATTTAGGGTGAGAGTGTGGAGGGTTTTGCTGTATGCCAGGGAAGAGCAGGTGACAGGAAGCGTGTGGTATTTCTTGGAGTCGGGATTTAGTGTTTGTTACCAGCTCAGAGACCCCAGGTTAATCCTGTTAAGGCATAAGAAATTATGGAATTCCAGTATTGGAGGCTTGCCTGTGTAAGGTTACATTTATTTTCGCTGGTAGGGCTTAACTGATGTGATTTGGCTTTAATAAGAAAATATTTGTGTGTGATTTGGGCTTTCACTGACTTTATTTCTTCTCTCTTCCCTCCTCGCTGTGACTGTCCTGGGAAATCACCTCGCCAGGGATGCGCGTAAGTTCACTCTGAATTGATCCCAGAAATCCAGGGGGGCTTCTGACAGCAGAAGGTGCTGAGCTGTGCTGTGTCCCCACAGGGTGGTTGAGTTCAAGATGGAAGAGAGCATGAAGAAGGCTGCTGAGGTTCTGAACAAGCACAGTCTCGGAGGGAGACCCTTGAAAGTGAAAGAAGTAAGGGGGGGATCTGTTCTGGCAGGGGTGGTGTGGGGAGGGGGGGTTCTTGTTAAAGGTTTGGGGCTGACTCAGAGGATAATGGACAGAAAGCAGCACTTCAATAAGATAAAAACACCAGCCAACCTTTTCCTGATAATTGTAACCACTGCTGAACTTGTGATGATCAAGACTAAACTTGATGTGAGGACAAAGCAGGAGTTTGGCTTTAATTGCAGTTCCTTTGGTAGTGATTTGACACAGAAACCTCCACGAGTGTTTGTTCTTGACAAACTTCCCTTTGAATTCCACATCAGAATGAATGGATTCCACCCACAATTCCATGGAGTCAGCTCTTTGCTGGAATACCTCAAAGATGTATTTCCTTCTTAATGGCTTGGCTATTGACAGCCAGTCCTGGGAGTGCATTCCAAACCCTCTCCAGCGGCACTGGGGGTTTATCAGGCTTTGGAACAGGTGTAGCAGAGGTTTGCTGTTGGTATTAATGATGGATAAACACATTGGGAAATGCCTGGGCAGGAATAACTTGGATAACAAAGGGTACCAGTAATAAAGGTATCATTTAAATGATAAAGGGCATGGGGTGTAGGCTGAAATAAAATAAACTGCCTGCCAGTGAAAGGGAAGCAGCTGGCTGGGAATGCTGAGGGCACAGATATCCTGGGATAAAGACCCCGTGCCTCTGTGTGTCCCCAGGACCCCGACGGGGATCACGCCAGGAGGGCCATGCAGAAGGTGATGGCAGCAGGAGGGATGGGCATCGGGCCCGGCCCCGGCGGCCCCGGCATGATCAACATCCCCCCCAGCATCCTGAACAACCCCAACATCCCCAACGAGATCATCCACGCCCTGCAGGCCGGCCGCCTCGGCAGCACCGTCTTCGTGGCCAACGTGAGTGCCACAGCCCTGCTGCACGGCCTGCAGCATCAGCCTCTCAGCTGGGGCAGCTCTCGGGGAGGAAAAGCCTTGGGAATTCCAGGAAAAGTTCCTCTGTGTCCTCTTGGTTCTCTGTGCAGAGGAGGTTCTCGATCTGTTAATTGGGATTTTGGAACAAACCTCTGTATTTGCATTAAATTTTATCTCGGCTCTCCGGCAGCTTCCGTGCCAATGCCAGGGAAGGACACGAGCCCACTAAAGCTGTTTCCTCCTGGAAACCTCTCTTGCATTTCCAACCATGCCCTGTTTTCCAGCTGGACTACAAGGTGGGCTGGAAGAAGCTGAAGGAGGTGTTCAGCATGGCTGGGGTGGTGGTCCGGGCCGACATCCTGGAGGACAAGGACGGCAAGAGCCGGGGCATCGGCACCGTCACCTTCGAGCAGGCCATCGAGGCCGTGCAGGCCATCTGTATCCTGGCAGCAAACTGGGAATGGGGCACAGTGGGAATTGTGTCCCAAGGGAATTGTGCTCCAGGGCAGGGAACAAGTTGTAGTGGATGGAAAATGGAAGGAAAAGCGAAACAGAGACAGAATTCCATCCTGAAGGAGCTGTTGCACTTTGCTCAGGATCTTTAGCAAAGGAAATCCCCTTTCCTGGGTGGATGAATGTACTTCTGGCCCAGATGAGTTTCTGTCTCTGGGTTGTAATTAGTATTAAAACACAATTCTCAGATTTTTCTGGAAAGGAAAATGTCCCTGTGGCAAGGCACACGGAGCTGGTGTTTTCCTGTTCCCTGTGTCCTTCCACTGGCCAAGCAAGGATTTGCTTCCTAGAAAACAAACCAATAAAATTCCAGGTATTGCTCTCTCAGCTCCTGGTTATGGTGTGGAAAGGAGGAAAATATTCCCCCTTTCATTTCCCAGAGTTTCTGTTTGAGTGTTAATTCCCTCCTGCACTGCAGCCACAGAGGATTTGCTGGAATGGCACACTTCAAAAAGTGGTTGTTGCTGTGGAATTTTCCCTGATTTCTATGGATAAAGTGACTGAAAAAACATTTAAACATTGGGGCTGACTTAGAGTTACGCTTTCTATCTCGTTGTGAACTTAATCTTACCCAGAAATGTGTTTTTATAATTTTTTTTTTAATTTCAAAAAGCCTTTTTTTGAATGATCAGTATATTTGGATTTCAAGGGTTTTTAGCTCTGGAGAAGGCAGAAGGATTTGGGATGATCTGTGGTTGATAATCGAGGAGATGGGATTTTCTGAGGGGTTTTTGTGCTCCTGTCAGAGCCCTCAGTGCTTGAACAACGATCCTTAACCACCCCCAGCGATGTTCAATGGGCAGCTGCTCTTTGACAGACCTATGCACGTCAAAATGGTGAGGACACCCCCATTCCCCTTTCCCCTTTTCCCCTTTCCCCTTTCCCACTGCTTCCTGACCTGGGAATGCACTCCTGACTTGGGGGATTTGTGGTTTCGAGGGTGGATCAAAATCCAGAGGGGGAAATGTGTGATTTGACTGTTGTCTGCTGAATTGATGCAATCAGGGAAGGTTAATTCAGGTTATTCTGCTAAAAGACAAATCAAAACTACAGTCAAGTCTGCTTTAACTTGGAATTTCTGTATTTTAATTCAATTTTTTAAGCATGAGGAAATAATTTCTTGCTTTCCTTGCCAGCTTTAACATGTTGAATTCCTTCTAGGACGAACGAGCCTTTCCCAAAGGAGATTTCTTCCCTCCAGAGCGACCCCAACAACTCCCTCGTAAGTGTCCCCTGCATGATTCAACATCTTCTGCTTTTCTTTTTGGCTGTTCAGCACCTGGGAACCAGTCCCAGCCCCAGTAAAAAACTCTGGTTCAATCTGGAAACCTGGCATCCAAATTCCTGAATAATTTCAGAAGGGAGAATAGTGAAGAAGAGCTGCTCAGTGATTTTTTTGGATACTTCTTTCAGCTCATGGCCAGAAGCTTGTCTTAAAACATTCACCTTCTCAAGGCTTCCAGAGCTCTCCATTGCAATTCCAAGATCCCAGTGCCTTCCATTAATAGTGGGATTTAATGGAAACATTGGATCAGTCAGCACCTCCTCCTGTGGGACGGTGCTCTGGGAATGGAATCTTTTCCCTTAAATTGGAAGGGCTGAATTCAGGACCTGGGAGTCTTCCAGGCCTTCGAATTTCCCGAGGAGATCTTGTCAGTGTATTAAATATGGAAAGAAGAGGGAAGCAGGCTCTTCTTGGAGGTGCAGGATGCAGAAAGCACCGACCAAAACCCAGGAGATGGAAATTCAGAATAATTGGCTGCCCCGAGCTGCTCCTTCCAACTTGGAATTTGAATGAACCAAAAGATCGAGTCCAAACCAGCAGTGGAAATCCACAGACTGCACGTGGATGTGAGGAAACATTCCTGGCAGGGTTGCTCAGAGCTCCTGTGGGGTCTCCATCCCTGGGAATACCCCAAAGCTGTGGATTTGATCCAGGCTGAACTGAGGCCCTCCAGAGGCCCCTCCCACGCTGGGATGAGATGCTGGGAATGCTGAAGAGAAGAGTTGGGACTGGAAGAGCTGGAGGCTGAGTTTGTTCCAGTGCAGCTAAATTGGGGCTGCTGGAGGAATTTGGACTGTCCTGAGCAGCTGGGGTCCCTGCCCAGGGCACAGGCTGGGAGAGGATGAGCTCCCTTCCAGCCCAAAGCAGTCTGGGGTTCTGGGATTCTCGGAATTCAGACAGATGCTCTTTTCTTCCTGGGAACCAGACCTGGTGTGTGCTGCTAAATTGCCCGTTATTAATGGTCGTTAATTAGTCCCTCCCTAGTTCAGCTTTCAGCAGCAGGATCACTGTAAGGATGTTCCTCTCTTCAGGACAAAGCCATTGGGTTCCAGTTCCATTACCTTGGTGTAAAACTCCCTAAATCCCTCTGGAAGCCTGGATTTTGGCCTTTACTGGGGCGGGGAAGGGGGACCTTGTGCTGTTTTAAAACAAGATTCAACACTCCTGTGTTCAGTGCTGAGCTGGAAACGAGGGAATCCTGCAGGCAGAGGATGCCACGAGCTGGTGTTTGTGCCAAGCAGAGAACTTTTCTTCCTGCTTCAGGAAAAAAAAAGAAAAAAAAAGGGCTTTTTCTTCTTTCTCTGGGCCGGGGAATCGTTGAGGAAGGTTGAACTCCTTGCCTGGGAACGCCGTGTTGTGTCTGCTCGGAGAGAGGCTGGCTGTGTGCTCGCAATTCCATCGGTGGCTGTCATTGATCGTAGGCTGCTCCTGGTGCCTCAGTTCCCCCCTGCACGGGGCCAGCCCTGGCAGAGGGGGAAATGAGCCATTGGCAGGCCAGGCTGAGAACTGTGCACAGGTTTAGGGGAATCTTCTCCCAAATTGCCCACTCCGCCCTCCTCAGCCGAGGACTTTGCCCAAACCAAGCAGTGTTCTAGCCAGTTCTTTTTCAGGAGTCAGCTCCAAACCCAGTTTTCTCAGCAGTAAGATGGAAATTTAAATACGAAACCAAATCATTGGAGATAGTTTTTAGCCTATTTCAAGACACATCTACTCTTGATTTACTCCGCACTTCCCTGCTTTCAGTACACTCCCCACAGGGGGGACACAGCAAGCTTTTTTTGGAGAATGAAAGTCAATTACTTAAGAAATAAAACTTGCTGTTTTGTCAAACTATGGAAAGAAGGCTTTTTTGATATCTGAATATTTTCTTCAGATGGTCTTGGTGGTATTGGCATGGGATTAGGACCTGGAGGTCAACCTATTGATGCAAATCATTTAAACAAAGGCATGGGAATGGGCAACATGGGACCTGGAGGTAAGAAGATTACTCCTATGCTTTTGTTTCATGAGAGCTTTAAGCTGTGTAGAAGGTAGATAGCTTTGTTTGCCTCCCCAAAAAAAGTTGGTAGTCTCTTAGGAATGTTAAAGCCAAATGAGTTTTTTTGTTCAGCTTGATAATGGAAACTTGAATTTAACCAACTGCTCCATTTTTTTTTATTTTTTTTTCACTGTGGTCAAGACACAGCTCTCATTTTCTGACTCTTGAGCATGAGCAGCAGACACTGCAAAGATCCATGAAACTCCAAACCATCTCTCACTTTTAACACTTTTAGTGGGCTTGCAAATCTTTGGTGAGGATCTGTTGAAATAGCACAAGTTTCAAAGAGCCACCTAAACAAGTAGCACACACTCAGCTTTCCATGTCAAAACGCCAGTGGGTTTTTCCCCTTTGCTGCTTGATTTTCTGAGCAGGAATGTTGGAATCTCCTCAGAGTTATCCCATGTAAGCTCTTCAGCCCAAGCCATGGATGTGTTGTGTGGTTTGAGTTCTGCAGCCTCTGGCTGGAATTTCTTGGGTGACACCTGCTATATAAAGCTTTCTCTTTTATTTTGAGGAATGGGAATGGAAGGCATGGGCTTTGGAATGAATAAAATGGGAGGTAAGCTGTGCTTCTCGATCTTCGTGCAAGTCCCGCGGGCTGAGCCGTGCGCGTGTGGCAGGAATTTGTGTGCTGGGAAATCACCACCGATTCAGCAAGAATTGGGTCCTTTTTGGGTACTGAAACTGCTGCAGGTGTGTGGGGAGGGTGGGTACATCCCACAAAACCTGACCTGCGCTTCCTGGGCTCAGGAGATCTGGAAGTGCCATCCCTGGGGGGTTGGAACTGCGCCCTCGATCCCCCAACCCAAACCGCTCTGTGATTTTTACAATGCCCAAATCCTGACCCCGCTGGCAGGGAGTTGTCTGGTGCCTGTGGGAATGTTGTGTGGCAGCAGCTGCTGGCTGTGCAGTGTGCAGCTGGAGTGCAGTGCTCAGGAATCCCTGGAAAATCTGTTTTTTAGGAATGGAAGGTCCCTTTGGTGGCATGGAAAACATCGGCCGCTTCCCAGCCGGGATGAACATGGGCAGGATGAGTGGTAGGCACTGGGTTTTTGTGTGTCCTGCTGTCTTCCCTGGGAGGGATCCCTCTTTCCAGAGCCTCTTCTCGGTTTTATGGGAATAACTTGGGGATTTTCCAGCTGATGTTGTGGCCTCTGAGCTGCACAAACACAGAGATTCATTGGTGGTACCTTGAATTTGGTTTATTCAGAAGGATTCTGGTTCTGTCCAGTCCCCAGAGCCTCCCATGTGTTTTGGGGTAAATCCTGCTTTTCCCTGGGGCTTTGGGCTCCTGAAAACACGACAGAAGGATCAGGATAAAACCACAAAAACCTTCCTGTGCTGTGAATCTTCAAAACAATTCCTGTGGTAAAATGTTCCCTCAGGGGTCACAAAACCCCCTGCAAACTTCTCCACCTTCTTCTTTGCAGAGATGGATCGGGCCATGGGAGGGGGATTTGAGAGGGAGTTTGGAAGAAATGAGATGGGAATGTCCCGGAGCTTTGGAGAGACCTTGGAGAGGGGAATAGGTGAGTGCAGTAAAGGAAATGCATTTCTTGCCTGCTTTTCATCCCTGAACTGCTCATAAAAATTACGGGCGTGATACAGATAAAAAAAACCCCAATTTTTGTATTTGCTGTAGGAATTTGCTGTCTGGCTTTTAAATGCTGCTGGGAATTTGTTAATTTTTGTCAATGAAAACAAAATCCTGCTTCACCCGCTGCCTGTATCCCATTTAACTTCCAAACACGTTCCCTGGGAATACTGGGCAATCTCAGTAATGAAACTGCAGAGTTTCGGGAGCAAAGCTGAACCCGAACATCTCTGAGCAGACAGAGCTCCCCCATCATTTTCCAGACTTAATTTGGTCAAATCACAACATTTCAGAATCGTGGGGACCATTCCCTGTGTCCTGTCCCTCCCTCCCTTGTCCCTCTCCAGCTCTCCTGGAGCTCCTCAGGCCCTGAGGGGGCTCTGAGCTCTCCCTGGAGCTTCTCCAGGTGAGCCCCCCCGGCTCTCCCAGCCTGGCTCCAGAGGGGCTCCAGCCCTGGAGCAGCTCCGGGGCCTCCTCTGGACTGGCTCCAGCAGCTCCAGCTCCTTATTTTGGGGTCCCAGGGCTGGGCCAGGGGGGTCTGACCTGAGCACCTGGGTTTGCCTCACACAGAGGGAGCTCTGAGCGTTGGGATTCACCCCAGCAGAGCGAGCAGCCGCTCGGGTTCCCGCCAGGCGCCGATGCCGTGCGTGTTGTGTTGCAGGTGGTGGCAACGCCAGCATTCCCGGGATCGAGAGGATGGCCCCTGGCATCGATCGGATGGGAGCGGGGATCGAGCGGATCCCGGCCGGGATGGGGCACGGGATGGAGCGGGTGGGCTCGGAGATGGACAGGATGGGGCTGGTGCTGGACCGCATGGGCTCGGGCGTGGAGCGGATGGGCTCGGGCATGGAGCGCATGGCCCCGCTGGGCATCGACCACCTGGCCCCCAACCTGGAGCGCATGGGGCCGGGCATGGAGCGCATGGGCTCCGGCATGGAGCGCATGGGCTCCGGCATCGGCTTCGGCATCGAGCGCATGGGAGCCGCCATGGAGCGCGTGGGCGGCGCCATGGACAGGATGGGCTCCGGCGTGGAGCGCATGGGCGCGGGCATGGATAGGATGGGCATCGGCCTGGAGCGCATGGTGCCCGCCGGCATGGGCGCGGGCATGGGGCAGGTGATAGAGAGGATGCCCGCGGGGCTGGAGCGCATCGGGGGCCCGCCCATGGACAGGATCGGGATAGAGAGGATGGGAGCCGCGCCCATGGACAGGATGGGCCTGGAGCGCATCGGGGCCGCCAACATGGAGAGGATGGGGCCGCCCATGGGGCAGGGCATGGGGGCAGGCATCGAGCGCATGGGGCTGCCCATGGGCAGCAACTTCGAGCGGCCCATGGACATGGAGCGGGGCAACTTTGCAGGGAATTTTGCAGGGTCGCTGGGAGGAGCCGGAGGCCCTGCGCCCGGGGTGGCCCGGAAAGCCTGCCAGATATTTGTGAGGAATGTGAGTACCCCTGTTTCCTTTTGGTGCTCCCCTGTTCCCCCTCCTGCCCTTTCCCACCCGTGGCATTCATTGTCACTGATGTGTTGATCTCATCCGGGCTCCGTTTCCAATCACAGTGTCCAGTACTGGATGCTGCCACATTCTGGGGGCAGTTGGAGCCATTTCCATCCCAGGAGAGCTCCTGGCTCCCTGTGATCCCACAGTTCTATGGCAGTGGCTGTCCTGGGCTGGCTTCCATTTGTGGGGAGCTGGGGGTGCCTGCAGGTCGTTCAGCAGAGCCTCAGTGATGGTTTATTCCTCTCTTCCCACAGCTGCCTTTTGATTTTACATGGAAAATGCTGAAAGATAAATTCAATGAATGTGGTGAGTTGTTTTCCTCACTCTGAGGAATGAATATGAATAATGGCCAGATAACGCAGAGGGTGGGGTCAGATGGGATACTGGGGAGGGATTCCTGGCTGGGAGGGTGGGAAGGGGCTGGGATGGAATTCCCAGAGCGGCTGTGGCTGCCCCTGGATCCCTGGCAGTGCCAGGATGGGGTTGGGAGCACCTGGGACAGTGGGAGGTGGATGATCCATCCTAGCCCAGACCATTCCGTGATTCCACGGCAGCCAAACCCATCCTGGGCTGTGAGCTGGAGCCTGGGGCTCCCGTTCCAGACAGAGCTCGTGCTCTGCTCCTTCCACATCCCGAGCTGGGATAAATCCAGCGGGTGGGGAACCGGGAGCGCGGCGGGCTCACCGTGCCGGGGCTCACCGTGCCGGGGCTCACCCCGCTCTACCCGCAGGCCACGTGCTCTACGCCGACATCAAGATGGAGAACGGCAAGTCCAAGGGCTGCGGGGTGGTTCGGTTCGAGTCGCCGGAGGTGGCGGAGCGCGCGTGCCGCATGATGAACGGGCTGCAGCTGCGCGGCCGCGAGATCGACGTGCGGATCGACCGCAACGCCTAAAGCCCCCCGCCCTGCCGCCCCCGCCGCTGGATGTAAAGCTCTTCAGCCCCGCCCGGTTGCTTTCTGGAGTAATTTTAAGTCCTTTTTTTAACTGAGGGAGCCCCGTTTTACTGGTTTTTTGCATTGGAACTGCCATGTGCACAATCTTTTTTTGTAGTTGTGGCATCTCGTTGACCTGACAGATGTAAACAGTCTGACTTTGATAATAAACGCAAGTTCAAGACTTCAATCGCAGCATCCTTGACTCTGCTTGAAATCCCTGCCGGCTCAGCAAACTCCAGTTTGTCAAAAAAACATCCAGTCTTCCTTTTGTTTTCTGTCAGAATCTCAAAGTGTCTCCAGGGCTGCAGGATGTGTCCTGTGTCCCACCCAACCCCTGCACACTCCCAGCTCAGTGCCAATGCTGCTTTAGAACCAAAATCTTCAATCTTCAGCCCTGCCTCGTGTTGGGCAAGGCCCGAGCTGAAAATGGGGTTAAACGCCTCGATTTCGTCTCCTGTGGCGGTGCCTGGCCCGGGCGGGTACGGGACAAACTCTGCTGCAGGCCCGGGGGAGATTCCCCTTCTCCTGCAGGAAACGCTTTTAGGAACACAAATGGGTGAGGGGTGGGGCACGGAGGGGCCCGGGGGGTCCCGGTGGGTCAGAGCGGGTCCCGGTGGGTCCCGGCCGTTCCCGGGGGTCCCGGTGGGTCCCAGCGGTTCCCGGTGGGTCCCGGCCGTTCCCGGGGGTCCCGGTGGGTCCCGGCCGTTCCCGGGGGTCCCTGGGGGTCCCGGCCGTTCCCGGGGGTCCCGGTGGGTCCCGGTGGGTCCCCGCCGTTCGCGGCCACGTGGCGCGTGCGCCGCGCGGCAGTGACGTCACGGCGCGGCGGCGCGCGAAGGTGACGGGGCGCGCGGGCCATGGCGGCGGCCGGAGGGTGCCGGGTGAGCGCGGGGACAGCGCGGCCAGGCCGGGACGGGACAGGGACACGGACAGGGACGGGGACGGGGCCTGCTCGGCCCGGCGGGGACAGCCCGGAGCCGCCGTTCGCTGCCGGCCCGCGGGGCCCCGGCGCTGGCAGCGCCCGCTGAGGAGCCCCGGGCCCGGCTCCGGGCCCCGCTCCGCGCTCGCCGCTCCCGGCCGGGCCCCGCTGGCTCCCGCAGCCTCCGGCGGGGCCGTGTCCCCGCGGGCCGGGCCCCTCCGTGTCCCCCCGGCGTGTCCCGAGCCGCTCCCGGGCCCGTTTGGGGCGGCTGTGCCGGGTTCTGGGAGCCGGGCCCGGAGCGCCTCCCTCACGGCCCGCCCGGGGCAGCTCCGTGCCCAGAGCTGGAGGAGATATCGGGGATTTCTGCTCCGTTCGGGACCTGCCGGGGTTCCAGAGCGAATGCAGATTTGGATTCCCCTGCTGGGAGCCCTGAGCTCAGCACTGAGCCCTTCCAGAGCAGGAATTGGCACGTCTGACCTCGGCAGGGGCAGCAGAACCATCCAGGGATTGTCCTGGCAGCCTCCAGAGCTGACAGAAAGTTGTGTTTGGAAGAGTTTCCCCAGAGAAACCCCTGTGCTTCTCACCTTCCAGCTCCAGGATGGATTTGTGCATCGCTGCTGTCCCAAACCCGTGTCCCTGAGCTGCTGCTGTGCTCTTTTCCTTGCAGAAATGTCTCCTCAGCGGCCTGTGGCTCCTGTCCCGCCGTTACCCCATCCCTGCCTTCCCCAGGAGCCTGGACAGGATCAGCCCTGCCCTGGGCACCCCCCAGGTTGGTCCCACCTCCATTTATTCCATTTCCACCCCAAAGTGTTTTCACTTTCATCCAGCAGAGTCCTGGATGTGGATGTGGCTCTGGGAAGAGCCAGTTCCAGGCTGGAAAATTCCACTTTTTTAAGTGGAACTCAAGGAATTTTGGGGTAGCTGAGGCTGGATGGGGCTTGGAGCACCCCGGGACGGTGGGAGGTGTCCCTGCCCGTGGCAGGGGATGGAGCTGGGTGGGATTTAAGGTCATTTCAACCCAATCCATCCTGGAATTCCGTGAAATCCCTTGCACATGTGGCTCTGTGCAGGATCAGCTGCTGCTTTTCCAAGCAGCTCCACGTTTCCCACACGTTCTAGAAGTGACCCAGTGCTTGCCTTGGGTCCATCCACCCCTGCCCTGGGCACTTTGGGTCCTGTTTGCTGCAATCCCTTGGGATTCTCCAACATGGAATGGTTTCCTCCAGTCCAGATGCTCCTCCTCGGGAGGAAGGAAGGGATTCATCTCAGGTTTTGTGGAGAACATCAAACAGGAATTAGCCAAAAACAAAGAGATGAAGGAAAGCATCAAAAAATTCCGAGACGAGGCGAAGAAGCTGGAGGAGTCGGACGCGCTGCGGGAAGCGAGGAGGAAATATGTGAGTGCTGGGAGTGTTCCCTGGTTTATTGGGCAGCCCCTGGGCTCTCCCTGCTCCCAGGGAAAATTGGAATTCACGGCTGAAGTGCTCGGGAGACGTTCTGCTTGGCTGGAGGCGCTCGCTGCTGAATGGCTGCCTCGCAGTGTTTATTTGCTGGAATGTTTTGGGGTTTTATTTTTCGGTGGAAAGTCTTTCCAGCAGACACTTGGCTGCATTTCTGAGCAGATCAAATAATGAGGCATTAAATTGAGCATCAGATGTTTCTTTTGCATTGTTCAGAGAGCTCTGAGCGTCGTTTGCAAAGCTGAGCTGCTGCTGCTGCTGCTGACTCAGGCCACGAGCCCCTGAAACGTTGCTTTTTCTGCCCTTAATTCCAGCTTTAATGGATTGTGCTCCATCCAAGCTGGGTTTGAGTAGTTCCTGCCTCTTGATTAATGTTCTTTTCCCCCAGAAAACCATTGAATCTGAAACAGTGAAGACCTCAGAAGTGATTAAAAAGAAACTTGAAGAAATAACAGGGACGGTTAAAGAGGTAAAAGGGCCTTTCCCCAGGGCAGCTCTGCTGAAGTTGGGCTTTTGGGGGGCTGGAATTGTCATTATTGGCAGGTGCTGCTGTTCCAGAGGTGATTCAGACCCTGGAGCATTAATAAAATAATGGGTTGAGTGTGTCAGAGCAGAGCCAGCCTGGAATTCCTCTGGGATCTGGGGATGGAGAGGAGAGAGACCCCAGCTGCAGACCTGCCTGAAATAAGGACGTGGAGCTGCTGGAGGGATCCAGGGAGAGCTGAGAGCCCCCTGAAGGGGCTCCAAGAGAGCTGGGGAGGGGCAGGGAGCAAGGCCTGGAGCTGGAATGGAATGAAAGGAATGACCTTTCCCTGTTTGCAGAGCTTGGACGAGGTCAGCAGGAGCGACCTGGGCAGGAAGATCAAGGAGGGCGTGGAGGAAGCGGCCAAAACGGCCAAACAGTCGGCAGAGTCGGTGACCAGGGGAGGGGAGAAGCTGGGCAGGACTGCAGCCTTCAAAGCCATCTCCCAGGTGCTGATCCCTGCGCTCCCAGGGCATCCAGAGCCTGGGGAATGGCTCTGGGGGGAATCCAGAGCCTGGGGAATGGCTCTGGGGGACATCCAGAGCCTGGGGAATGGCTCTGGGGGAATCCAGAGCCTGGGGAATGGCTCTGGGGGACATCCAGAGCCTGGGGAATGGCTCTGGGGGGAATCCAGAGCCTGGGGAATGGCTCTGGGGGACATCCAGAGCCTGGGGAATGGCTCTAGGGGACATCCAGAGCCTGGGGAATGGCTCTAGGGGACATCCAGAGCCTGGGGAATGAGCCCAGCAGGGCTGAGCTGCTGCCACACCCTGCCTGGAGCAGGTTGGGAAATGCCTCTCTCCAGTGGGGTTTTGCCTTCCTTAAATCCCTCTTTTTGCAGGGAATATCCAATGTTTTGTGTCCAAGCTGTGGCTGCCCCGTCCCTGGGAGCATCACAGGAGGGGCTTTCAGGCTCTGGGAGAAGAGGAAACCCACTGTGAGGGGGCTGTTTGCCTTGCAGGGAGTGGAAAGCGTTAAGAAGGAAATAGATGAGAGCGTTCTGGGACAGACGGGTCCCTACAGACGCCCGGAGCGGCTCCGGAAGCGGACGGAATATTCCGGAGAGAGGATTAAAGAGCAGCGGGTGTTTGAAGCCAATGAGTACGTGGGGGTCCTCTGGGGGGGGGATATTTCCGTGTGTAAATCCATGGGAAAGTTCAAAACAGGGATTAAAATGCAGGAGCTGTGGGGTGGGAGCAGCTGGCTTGGGGAGCACATTCCCAGCGGGAGTGGATGATCCAGAACCTTCCTGTGGTCAGACTGGAGACTGGGAATTCTGAGGTTCACATTTAATGTTGAGAGGTGAACTCCTGAGCTGAGATTTCAGTTTTCACTTCTCGTGCTGGGTGAGGCTGGGCAGGACTAAAGCTGAGCTCCCGTTGGCTTTTAGCAGGGTTTTATTTGTCTGGTGTTTTATTTATCTCCTGGAGTTTTGTTTATCTCATGTTTTATTTATCTGGGTTTTTATTTCTCTGGTGCTTCATTTATCTGGTGGATCATTTATGGGGCTATCATTTATGGGGCTGGAATTTATTTCATCATTTATGAGGCCATGATTTATCTTGTAATTGAGCTCATCATTTCTGTGCTGTCTCAGCCTCAGGGATGCCAGGGATATTCCTCAGGGTGTTGTCTGTATTTGTTACCAGTTAATTTTTCCCAAATATCCACGTTTTATCCCCGTTTTCTGCCCTCTCTAGGGAGGCCATGGGCATGGTGCTGCATAAAGACTCCAAGTGGTACCAGCAGTGGAAAGATTTCAAGGACAACAACGTGGTTTTCAACAGTGAGCAGCACATTCCCAGCCCTGCTCCCACCCGTGCCTCCAGCCCCGCCGCAAATCCCAAATTCCCACTTTTCCCTGTGGGCTGGGAGTGCTGTGAGGGGAGGGAGGAGGAGCTCCCCTGCTCCAGGGCACAAACCCTGCTCCGAGGAGCTCAGCTCCTGCCTTTCCTGTTCCTCCCTCCTCTGCTTTGTTCTGCCAGCAGCAGGAGGGGAGGCAGCTCCGCTCCTCCCGAGCTGGGGCTTAAAACAAGGAAAATCCTGGAAAATCCTGGAAAATCGAGGGAGGTTCACACAGCTTCCAAATTGGGGAAAGACTTTAAAGCCCCTGGGGGCTCTCTGTAGTGTAAAGCTGAGCTTTGGCATCATCTGAGGCTGTTTTAGTGAAAATTCCCTGAGCACAATCCCAGAATTTAGGTTGGAAAAGTTCTCCAGGGCCATCGAGTCCAACCTGTCCCTGGTCCCCACCTTGTCACCCCCAGGGCCACCTGCAGGGATGGAGACTCCACCAGCTGGAGCAACACTGCTCCAAATGAGCCTCATCCTGAATTTCCAGTGGATAAATGCCCTTCCCAGAGGTTAAATCTGAGTGTTAGCAGAGGGAGGGCTGCGGAGGGATCAGAACATGGCAGGAAAATGGGGACTGAAACGGGGAGAAAAGGCAGCTGGTGCCTGGTGCTGGGCAGAGGGACCGAGGAGAGGTTGGATCCTGCAGGGAAGCCTGGCTGGGCTGAGCTGGGGGCGCTCAGAGCTCTCTGTCCCACTGCAGGGTTCTTTGAGATGAAGATGAAATACGACGAGAGCGACAACGCCTTCATCCGAGCGTCGCGCGCCGTCACCGACCGCGTCACCGACCTGCTGGGTGAGTCCCAGAGCCCTGGGGATGGGATCCGTGGGATCCATGGGATTCATGGGATCCATGGGATCCATGGGATGGGATCCATGGGATCCATGGGATGGGATAATGGGATGGGATCCATGGGATCCATGGGATCCATGGGATGGGATGGGATTGGGGATGGGGATGGGAATGGGAATGGGAATGGGAATGGGAATGGGGCTGAGGATGGGATGGGATTGGGAATGGGGCTGGGGATTGGGAATGGGGCTGGGGCTGAGGATGAGGATGGGATGGGGATGGGGCTGGGGATTGGGAATGGGGCTGGGGATGGGGATGGGATGGGGATGGGATGGGGATGGGATGGGATGGGATGGGATGGGGATGGGATGGGATGGGGATGGGATGGGATGGGGATGGGATGGGGATGGGATGGGATGGGGATGGGATGGGATGGGATGGGATGGGGATGGGATGGGGATGGGATGGGGATGGGATGGGATGGCATGGGATGGCATGGGGATGGGATGGCATGGGGATGGGATGGGGATGGGATGGGGATGGTCCCTCCTGGGGCCGGTGCCAGCGCCCCATGGAGCTGCTTTTGCAGGGGGATTGTTCTCCAAGACGGAAATGTCCGAGGTGCTGACGGAGATCCTCAGGGTGGATCCCTCCTTTGACAAGGATCGCTTCCTGAAGCAGTGCGAGCGGGACATCATCCCCAACGTCTTGGAGGTGACGCTGCAGTTCCTGCCTTTGCCCCTCAGTTATCCCATGGAAGATGGTCCCTTTGCTTTCCCATTGCTAAAATCACAAGCTGGGATGGGATTTCCTTCTCCAGCTTTGCACAGAACCTTGGGAAAGGAGTTGGATCCCACATTTGGGTTCAAAGCTGGGATAATAAGGGGTTGTTCTGGTCTGGGAAACAGCAAATGATGGGAGGGGTCAGAGGGAAGTGGGTGAGAAATGGTGATAGCAGAGGGATAAGGAGGGAATCTGGGATGTGCTCCTGGCTGCTGATCTGGGATTTGGGAAGAGCAGCAGGCTCAGTGGTCATGGAAGTGTCTGGAACTGGAGGTTTTTGGGGACTCGATGTGTAAATGGATGTGGGTCCCTGTCACTGCAGCAGGAAGGACAGAGGGGATTTGGGATTTGAGACAGAGCAGGAATTGTTCTGGAGAGACTGGAAAAGTGGGGCTTGAGGAGCCAAACGTGGGATTCCTCTGTTCCTTCTGTGCCCTGAATTTCTCAGTGCGGAAAATTGCAGCTCTGCTCCTGTTTGATCCCAGGATTTCTGAGCACTGGGAGCTTGGCTGGCTCTGGCAGCTTGAGCAGGAAGATTTAAGGGGAAGGTTCAGCTGGAAGCTTTAGGAGAGTTGAATTATCCCAAGGTTTTATGTCCCTTGGCCTCAGCTCCTGTGTTTTTATGGAAATCCTTTTCTGCTGTTCCCCTCTGCAGCTCCAGAGTCCCACAAAATGTGGGATTTAAGGTGTTTTGCTGCTGGAGGGGATGACTGGTCCCACTTTGATGTGAAATGTTCTGTCTGATTTCCTCCTCAGGCTCTGATCTCCGGAGAGCTCGACATCCTCAAGGACTGGTGCTATGAGGCCGTGAGTGGAGCTCCCAGAAACTCCCCAAAGCTCGGGGTTCTCCCTTGAAAATGGGGTTATTCTGAGGGCTTGGAATTCAGGGAGCCCCTGACAGCAGAGCCTTTCCTGACAGTCTTGCTTTTATTTGGGTCTTCATTCCTCCAAATGATTGTGCTGCAAAATCCCAAATAATTCTGCCCTTCTGAGTTTTTCCAAGTGAATTCCCAGTGCTGCTCCCACCAGCAGAGGGCTGGGAGAGCCGAATCTTTCAATTTAATAAATCCTGCTGAGCGTTTTTTTGGAGCAATAATCAAGCCTGTAAGCAGAGGATCTTCCCTGCAACCTTGGATTGCTCTGGAGGGGAGCAGCAGCTTCCAAAGCCAAACATTCCCAAGGCAGCTGGAATTGGAAGTGAAGCTCCTGAGTCAGGAGTGATCAGTCAGATAAGCCAGGGGAGAAAATGGGAATCCTGTCCCTGAGAATCCAGGGATAAAACCTCTTAATGGATCCCAGGGGTGTTGAGATGGTGATTCTGAACTCCCTGATTTTCCCTGCTTTTTCATGCTTTTCCTGCTTTGCCTGCTTTTCCCTGATTTCCCTGATTTTCCCTGCTTTTCCTGCTTTTCCCTGCTTTTCCCTGCTTTCCCTGATTTCCCTGCTTTCCCTGATTTCCCTGCTTTTCCTGCTTTCCCTGCTTTCCCTGCTTTCCCTGATTTCCCTGCTTTTCCTGCTTTTCCCTGCTTTTCCCTGCTTTCCCTGATTTCCCTGATTCCCCTGCTTTCCCTGCTTTCCCTGATTTCCCTGCTTTTCCTGCTTTTCCCTGATTTTCCTGCTTTTCCCAGTCTCTGCTGTTCAGTCCAGTTGTGAGTCCCTCATCTCTCAGGTGCTCTCCTGTCCTCACATTCTGCCCAGGAAAAGTGGGAATTTCACTGGGAATTTGGTGAACCCCAAAGCATTTCCTGCAGTTCTTTGATCCTTCAGCCCATTTACAAAAAAACGTGACTTTTTTTTTTTTGTTGGCTCCCTCCAAGCGAAAATTCCCGGTTTTTTTTTTGGTGTTGAGCATCTCCAAACAATTCCCAACCCGGATTTGTTCCTCCCTCAGACCTACAGCCAGCTGGCCCATCCCATCCAGCAGGCCAAGGCCCTGGGGCTCCAGTTCCACTCCAGGATCCTGGACATCGACAACATCGACGTGAGTTCCCTGCCCAGCTCTCCCTCCGGGGGAGGAACTGAATTCCTGGGCTCAGCTGGGGCTTTTAGGATCGTGGAGATTGGAAAAATCCTCCAGGATCATCAGCTCCAACCCTCTCTGTTGGGTTTGAGCTCTGGGGATTGGCATTTCTGCTCCCAGAGGGAAAATCCCAGTGCTGGGAGGGAAATCCCAGTTCTAGGAGGGAATTCCCAGTTCTAGGAGAGAATTCCCAGTTCTAGGAGGGAATTCCCAGTTCTAGGAGAGAGTTCCCAGTTCTAAGATGGAATTCCCAGTTCTAGCAGGGAATTCCAGTGCTGGGAGGGCTTTAAGGTCCTTCCCACCCTGCCAGGAGCTCTGGGCTGACTTGGCCAGGTCTCTGCACATTCCAGGTGCTCTCCAGCCCCGAGGAATTGTCCCAGTGGGAAGGTTGGGAGGGATGCACTGGCCAGGAGCGCTCCTGGGTGCTGGGGGATTATTGATGGCAGCTTGGAAATGGGGCTGGGGTTGGAAAAGTGTTTTTTGTTTGTGTGGGTTGAGCTCCAGGGGTGGGATGGGGCGGTCAGAGGGAGCTGATCCCCGGGATCAGCACGGGAACGTTGCAGAGCTGCTGAGATTCCCTCAGGGAACAGGAAAATCTCCCTATAAATCAATTTATTCCTTTGTGCCACAGCCCAGCCTCGTGCCTGTCCTGCTGCTGCTGCTTCCTTTATTGGGGATAAAACAGAATGTTTGGGGACATTGCAAAAGGGGAAAATCCTGCTGTCCTCAGTCCTTGTGATTCCTTTTGGGGCAGCACAGGCAGGAATTCCAGAGCAGCAGAGCATTCCATGGCATCCTGCACTCCCACAAAAAAGGGGATGCAAGAGATCTCCCACAATGGGCACAAAGAGAATTCTGCGTTTTAAAAGAAAAAAAAAAAGCTGAATTTTCACTCCTCATGTGTTCCAGTGAATAAAACCTTTAAATATTTAATGGAATGGCCTGGGAACAGAGGGAAAAAATCCTGGCAAACTGAAGGTTCCCACCTTGAAGTCTTTGTGGTGCAGTTTTTGTCTGGTTCAGAACAACTTCCTGGCAAAAACGGATTTAAAAGCAGGAGAAAAGGCTCTGTTTGATCCTTGTGGGTCCCTTCCAGCTCAGGATGTTCTGATCCCAAGCATTTCCTTCAGAAAATTCCGTTTTTTTGGAGAGTCTTTGATTTTCCTTTCTAATTGGAAATAAGTGAGCAGAGCTTGTTCCCATTTCCCAGATTTACAGACTTGGGGAAATAACGAAAACCAATTCCCAGCGGTTCGGGGGAAGCTTTGAAGGTTCCCGAGGATATTTTTTTTCCTTGGGAGTTTTTTTGGGAAGCAGCTTTTCCATAATGGCTGGATCCTGGGATGATGGGGGGAGCTGTCCTGGCGAGGCCCTGCAGGATTGATTCCCGTGGAATTCCGTGTCCCTTCAGCTGGCCATGGGGAAGATGATGGAGCAGGGCCCGGTGCTGATCATCACCTTCCAGGCACAGGTGGTGATGGTGATCAAGAACCACAAAGGGGAGGTGGTGGAGGGAGACCCGGTGAGTGGGGCTGGGGGCTGGGACATGTCTGGGGTTTGGGGTTTGGGGTTTGGGGTAGGGCTGGGGGCTGGGATTTGGGGGCTGGGATCTGGGATTTGGGGGCTGGGGCAGGGCTGGGACACATCTGGGGTCTGGGATTTGGTGTTTGGGGTCTGGGATTTGGGGTCTGGGGTCTGGAGTCTGGGGCAGGTCTGGGACACATCTGGGGGCTGGGATTTGGGGGCTGGGGTCTGGGACATATTTGGGACCTGGGACATGTCTGGGGTTTGGGGTTTGGGATCTGGGACATGCTTGGGATCTGGAACACATTTGGGGTCTCAGATCTGAGATCTGTTTGAGGTCTGGGACATGTTTGGGATCTGGGACATGTCTGGGGTTTGGGGTTTGGGATCTGGGACATGCTTGGGATCTGGAACACGTTTGGGGTCTCAGATCTGGGATCTGTTTGAGGTCTGGGACATGTTTGGGGTCTCGGATCTGGGACATGTTTGGGGTCTGGGACATGTCTGGGGTTTGGGGTCTGGGACACGTTTGGGGTCTGGGACATGTTTGGGATCTGGGACACATTTGGGGTCTCCCACTGCAGCTCCAGCCCATCCCATTCCCCTGTCCCTGCTGCCTTTCCTCCCCTTCCCCTTTCCCGAAGGGCGCTGGCAGAGCGGAGCCCTCTGGCAAACAGGGTGGGAGCAGAGTTGAGTCACCGGATGAAAAAATGCCCAAATCCCCGCTTTTAGCTCCCCACACTTACACAAATCACGCCTTAATTCCATGAGAATCCCACAGGGAACGCCCACAGCCGCTCCTAGCTCAGGCTGTGTGTGGTTCTTGGGGAGCAGGGAATGATCTGTGGAGCAAATCCCTCCCGGGCTGTTCCCTCCCGGCTGATCCCGAGCGGAGCCTGGCCCACGGAATTCCCTGATCCCAGGGTTTGTGGCAGCGGCTGGAGCAGGTTCCTGGAGTCCCTTTATTCCCAGGTGTCTCTCCAGCCTGTCCTGTGCTTCGGTGGCTTTGTGGGGACAGGGCTGGAGCTGCCACTTCCCAGCACGTTTTCCTTGGAATTAATGCAGGCATTTAACAAATATCGGCTTTTGCAACCCTGGCCTTTGGTCCGGGCTGGAAAAATGGGAATTATTTGAATGATGGGGCCCATCTGGGCTGATTCACAAGCAGGGCAGGAATAGCTGATCCAGTGATTCCCTGCATTAAATTCCTGCGTTCCTGGGAGATAAATATTGATGGGATAATTATTGAACAGGATATCAAAGTCTGTTTGCTGTCGGATTCCTCCGGAGCTGCAATAAATCAGGGAGAGGCATTAAAATTCTCCAGTGGAGCCCAAACCTCAGCTTTAATCAAGTGCCTGGGGTGGGGTGGAGCCGCTGAGCCGCTCCTGGAATGTTGAGCAGGGGGAGCTTTGGGGACAGGGGAGCCTCAAATCCACAGAATTGCGGGTTTGGAAGGAGCTGGAAGGTGACGGGGCCCCGTGGCGGGGTTCTCCCACAGGACAAGGTGCTGCGGATGCTCTACGTGTGGGCCCTGTGCCGGGACCAGGACGAGCTGAACCCCTACATGGCCTGGAGGCTGCTGGACATCTCCTCCTCCAGCACGGAGCAGGTGCTCTGAGCACGGCCCTGGCCAGGCCTCTGCACGCGGCTCCAGCCCGGAATCGCCACGGGGAGCAGCCCAGGCCGGGATCCCGGGACAGCTCCTGCTTATCCCGGTCCCTGAGGAGTGCGGGAATGGCTGGGGTGAGCTGTGGCGGTGCTGTGTCCTCGGGAGGCTCCTGGGGTCACACAGGGCTCACTCCCTCCGGGGGCTGCCAGTCTCCCTGCCGTGTCTCGCACTTTCCCAAACCAAATACAACCAGGACTCTGCACGTGGAGGTGTTGGATGCTCGGGCTGCTGCTGGGATGGGGCTGCTGCTGGAATAGCCAGGGTGGGATTGGTTTCTCCACGGCTTGGCAGGGGGAACATCGTTGGTTCTGGCCGCAGCTGCATCCCTGGGGAGGGCAGAGGCTGTGGGGCAGGACAGGAGGAGCACAGGGGGTGTCTGAGCACTGGGGCTGCTTTGGGAACACTCAAGTTTTCTGTCCTCATTCCCGGGAGGAATGCTGTGCTCCTTGCTCAGCTCTCTGGGGCTGCCTGCTCCTCATCCCTGCACAGATCCCAGATCCAGGAGCAGGAACTTCCCCACTTCACTGCTCGTGGGGTGAAATTCTGCCCAGATCTAAAGAATGGACTTTGCAAATCCCAGATCATGAAAAGAATCCCCCAAATTCAGGTTCCAGTGGCAGCTCAGGACCCTCCTTCCTGAGCTTCCTCCTGGGAATGCCCGAGGGGGAGCAGGAGCTGCGGGGTCTGGGCTTCTCCTGCAGGAGCTGGGGAGCTGAGCCAGGCCTGACCCCTGTCCATGGAAAGGGAGGGTGGGAAAAGGTTTGGGAGAGGAAATCCGAGGATTGCTGTGGTGCTGAGGGTGAGGCAGGACAGCTCTGCCGTGATTAAAGAGAATAATTCCAGTTCCTCCTTCTCTTCCGAGTGTCCAGAGCTTTGAACATCCCTGGGATCTCCCCACAGCCCCACATTGCTGAGACATTTATTTCCCTTGGGATGGGACAGCCCCAGCAGCAGAGGCTGTGCTGAGCCCTTGGAGCATTCCCAGAGGGTGGGATGGGAATGGGATGGGATGGGAATGGAATGGGATGGGATGGGATGGGATGGGATGGGATGGGATGGGATGGGATGGGATGGGATGGGATGGGATGGGGATTGTGGGATGGGGATGGGATCCATGGGATGGGATGGGGATGGGATGGGATGGGATCCATGGGATGGGATCCATGGGATGGGATCCATGGGATGGGGATGGGGATGGTGGGATGGGGATGGGGATGGAGATGGGGCTGGTGGGATGGGGATGGGGATGGGGATGGTGACTCAGCTGCTCCCTGCCAGGCTCCGTGGGCTGTTCCCATCGCGGCGTGGGGAGCTCCAAGCCCCCACATCCCCCACACCTTCCCAGGCTGCTCCAAAGCTCCGGCCCGGCCCCGTTCCGCGGTTCTGTGGTGCCCCTGGGGGGTCTGGGCCATCCCTCCCCGCTCTCCCGAGCCTCTCCGGGCTTTCCCCGGCTCCTGCGGTTCGGACCAGCCCCGCCCTGGGGGTTTTGTGGAGGCATCTCCCGGTTCCAGGCTGGATTTGGGAGGGGTGTGAGGACCGGGACGGCTCCGAGCCCGTCCCCGCTGATCCCTCAGCGCTCTGTGCTCCTGTTCCTCCCTCCAAGGCGTTTTTTAGGGATGCAGCCCCTGCTGCCAGGTGGAATTGTCCTCCCAGGGCCTCTCTGGCACAGGGTCCCTTCTCTCCAGCCCTCAGCACACAGAACATCCCTGCCAAACGACAGCTCCGGGGGAAGAGCTGTGCCAAGCCCGGAGCACCAAGCTCGTTTAAGAACAATTCATTAGAGGGGGGAGGTTTTCTCAATGAGGTGTTTTTCATCTGGGAAAGGAGCTGGGACGGATCCATGGAGCAGCCGCCTCCTGTGCTGCCTCTCCAGAGCTCAGCTCCTCTGCCAAAGCCTCGGAGATGTTTTCATTTTTGTGCTGGAGGATTCCAAAACCATTCTTCCCCTGTCTCACATCAGCTCCAAGAGCTGCGAGTCCTCCCTGGAGCCGCTGGCAGGGGCGGGGGTGACTTCGGAGGGACCTGGGGATTCTTCTGCCTCTGACCATTGCTGCCAATTAAAATAAATAAATGAAACTTCATGAACGCTTAGAGAACGCTTCTCCCCAGGGGGAGCAAATCCCACTTGGGAAGGTTCTGCCCGTGGCTGCCCCATCCCTGGGGGTGTCCGGGGCTCGGAGGAACCCGGGGTGGGACTGGCCGGGCTTTGGGGTCCCTCCAAGCCAAGGCAGCCCCCGAGTCCCCGCTTGAGCCCCGGGAATTGTGGAGTCACCGCTGCAGGAGCCGGGAGCGCCGCGGGGACCTGGAGCAGCCGCAGGGAAATCGCCTCGCTCCAAAAGCCAGCAGGGCTGGGCTGGGCAGAGCCCAGCGGCCATTTGTTCTCCAGAGGGAAAAGAGTTCCCGAGCATCCCCCGGGAGCGTCTGGAGGCAGATTCCCAACAGGAGCAGGATCCTGACACAGCATCCCCGCTCCAGAGGCTCCGGCCGGGCACCAGCGGGGCTTCGGGGGAGCTGCCGGGGATGGAAACCCTCGGGAATCCCCAGGGAAATGGGATCCGACACCATCCCACACCTCCGTGCCTTCCCTCAGAGCCGCTTGGGAGCGGCTGGATCCCACAGCAGCCCCCGGGAATGCCCCGGCTCCAGGGTGCAGCCGCCCATTTTCCTCTGGCCTCGCCTTTCCCTGCCATGTTTTCAGCTGAGGTGCTCCTTAAAACGGCTTTAATTCATTTTCCCTGGGCTGCTGCAGTGCCGCTAATTGGGAACTGGGACTATCTGACAGGATTTACATAGATTTTGAAATGGGAAAGGAATAACTTCCAAAAATACCTCCCTCTTTAAACGCAAATGCAGCAGGAACTCCATGAAACCATTTTCTTAAAATACCCTGAAAATCCGCCGTGATTTTGATGGATCCTTCCTGCCAGCAAGGTTTGCTCTGGGAAAGGATGGATCCGAAATCCTGACAGGATTTCAGCGGGATCATCCTGATTCCAGCGGGGTCGGTGACCGCGGCCCAGACCTGCCCCACCCGCACGGGTTTCCCTGGGAACAGAGGCTCAGAATTCCCGGGAATACAGGCTGAGCTTTCCCGGGAACACAGGCTCGGATTTCCCGGGAATACAGGCTCAGAATTCCCGGGAATACAGGCTCGGATTTCCCGGGAATACAGGCTGAGCTTTCCCGGGAACACAGGCTCAGAATTCCCGGGAATACAGGCTCAGCTTTCCCGGGAATACAGGCTCAGAATTCCCGGGAATACAGGCTCAGAATTCCCGGGAATACAGGCTCAGATTTCCCGGGAATACAGGCTCGGATTTCCCGGGAATACAGGCTCAGAATTCCCGGGAATACAGGCTCAGAACTCCCGGGAATACAGGCTCGGATTTCCCGGGAATACAGGCTCAGATTTCCCGGGAATACAGGCTCAGAATTCCCGGGAATACAGGCTCAGAATTCCCGGGAATACAGGCTCGGATTTCCCGGGAATACAGGCTCAGAATTCCTTGGGAACAGGCTCAGCTTTCCCGGGAACGCGTGCCGGGCTCTGGAGCCCACCCGGCCGTGGGCTGAGCTCTCCCCTCCCGGCGTTTGTTTTGGTGCCGTGGGATGTGAGTGGGACCTGCCCTGGCGGGGATGAGCCCCGCGGTCTCCATTGGCACCGGCACGTCCGAGTTCCCCGGGAACGTCTGCCACGAGCTCCCGTAGCCATGGAGACACCGAAGCCGCGCACAGCAACACTTTTCCAGGCGTTTTTTCCCTTTTTTCCCCCGCCAGCCTCCTCGGCTCCGTGTGACTCTGTTGTGCCCACAGCAAGGGCTGGTAATTTTAAGGGAATAGTGGAATTTTCTGTGGAATGCCGGGTGAGAGCCCTGGCAGAGCTTCTCCTTGCTCCCAAGGTCTGTGCCACAGCAGCGGGCACCTCTTCCCATCCCCAGCAGGAACGATTCCATGTGGGATGGGGCATCTCTGCCCTGGAGCCGCGCTGGGAGCTCCGGGGGTGGAGAAGGGAAGGATCCAGGGCGAGCTCAGAGCCTGAAGGGGCTCGGGGAGAGCTGGGGAGGGACAAGGCTGGAGGGGGAACACGGTCACCCTGCGCTCTGCCCCGGGCGTGCGGGAAGGCAGCGCTCCAGAGGGATCCAGCAGGAATCCAGCAGGGATCCAGCAGGGATCCAGCAGGAATCCAGCAGGAATCCAGCAGGAATCCAGCAGGGATCCAGCAGGAATCCAGCAGGAATGGTGCAGCAGCAGGGCTGTGCTCGGCTGCAGGGATGCTCTGCTGGAGAGGAGCAGCAGCTCCATCACCACCGTCCTGTCCCTGCTGTCAGCCCGTCCCAGGGACCCTCGGCAGGACGGGATGAGCACAAGCAGCAGCAAGGTTGGAATTCCAAGCTGGCATTTGGAAAGGATCTTGGAAAATATCCCGTGGGGCCTGGATCCCTCCTGCCTGTCCCAGCACGGGGCTGCTCCAAGGCTGTGTCCCCTTCCCGACACCCCCACGGCCGCTCCTGTCCCCCACATCCCCAGGGCCACTCCCGTGGATGCCCCTGCAGCCACCTTGGCCCTCCAATCCCCTATTTTCACAGAATTCCCGTGGCTCTGCTCCTCCCTGCATCCCCAGGGTCCTCCTGCAGGACCACACCCACTGCAGCCCCCTGTCCCCGCTCCCAGGGTCCCTGTGCTGTCACCTCCCCGTGTGACCCCTCACAATCCTCGGCATCGTCCCCAGGACAGCGCAGCCCCCGCACCCCCAGGTCCGACATCCCTAAAATCCCCCAGGATCCCACATCCCTAAATCCCCCCCGGGTACCGCCTCGTCCCGCATCCCCCCGGCGCCACATCCCGCACCCCTTCCCGCATCCCCTCGTTATCCCATCCCCCCGCAGCCCCCGCACGCTTCCCACCCCCTCCCGCCTCCTCCGAGCCGCTGCATCCCCCCCACGCCGGGTACCACACCCCCGCATCCTCCATCTCCCGCATCCCCCGTCCCTCTCATCCCCCGCATCCCTCCACGCCCTCCGCATCCCCGCACCCCCAGCGCTCCCTCCACGCCCCCCGCCCTCCCCAGCCCGGATCCTCACTCCGCCCCCCCGCTCGCAGCTCCCCCCCCCTTCCGCAGCCCAATCAGGGCCGCTCGGAGGAATTCAAACCCCGGCCCCGCAAGCGCCGGCGGCGGCTCCGCTCCCCGGGCCGGGAGGGCTGCGCCGTGGAGCGGCCGGGAACGGCAGCGGGACCGGGAGCGGGGCCGGTCCGGATGGGCTCGGGGAGCGGCGGGGCGGGCGCGGCCCCCGCCCGCCGCCCGGAGCGCAGGTGAGCGGGGAGGAACCGGGGAGAACCGGGGGGAACCGGGGGGAACCGGGAAAGTTTGGTGGTGGAGCCCCGGGGCTGCACCGGGCACCGCCCGCCCGCGGCTCCGCAGGGGCGGTGCGGGATGCGGGGGGACTCCGATCCCGGGGCCGCTCCCGGGGCCGTTCCCGATCCCGGTGCTGATTCCGCTCCCGGTGCCGTTCCCGATCCCGGTGCCGATCCCGATCCCGGGGCCGATCCCGGTGCCGATCCCGGTGCCGTTCCCGATCCCGGTGCCGCTCCCGGGGCCGTTCCCGGTGCCGATCCCGATCCCGGTGCCGGCTGCCCCCGCCCCGGGTGGGTCCCTGCGGGGATGGGGGGCCCGGAGGGGTGCGGTATCCCCGGGGTCGGGGCGCGCCCGGGGGTCTGTGACAGCCGGGGGAGAGGGGGAGAGGGGGAAAAGGGGAATTCTGGAAGAAACATCGCTGTTAGATAAAATCTGGGATGGGCATTTTGGGGAAAACAAGGAATTGCTGCTGCTGCTGCAAAGCTGCTGTTTTGGGGTTCTGCTGTCGGGAGCAAAGGGGCGGCTGCCGAAACCCCCAAGGGCTGAGCGGCTTTGGGGGTGTCTGGGAGACGGGGGAGGGCGGCTGCGGGAAACTTTGGGATGAAACGGAGCTGCCTGGTCCCTGCTGGAGCCGGGGGGATCCCGCAGAGCCCCGGGACAAAGGGGCTGAGCCACGGAGCCGCCCCCCGGAGGAGCCGGGCGCGTTTCACTCTCAGCCCCCTCGGGAGGAGCTGGAGCTGCGGGAGCTCTCCGGGAGTGCCGGGGAGCCCTGCCCGTGGCACCGGGAACCCGGGGCTCGCTGGAGGCAGCGTTTGCTGCAGAGCCTCGTGGTGAACACGAGATGAAGCTCCAGCAGTGCCAGCTGTGGGACTGGCGGCGCTTTGGGGCTGCCCAGGACGCGCCGCCATCCCCTCCCCTGCCGTTCCCGGGGGTTCTGCCTCCCCCCGGCTGCTGCTGCTGGCCAGGAACGCGCCCCGAGCCGAGCAGGGCACCCTGGGCAGGGCCGTGCGTGGGACAGGAGCTGGGAATGCTTTTCCTGGCGGAGGGAGCAGGGTCTGTCCTCTTGTCCGCGGCAGCCCCAGCTGCCCCCGGCACTGCCCGGATCTCCGGGTGAGGCTCTGGTTTTCCCTGAGCAGCCCCGGGAATGTGCTCGGGGTCTCTCCCCACGGCTCCGGCGTCAGGAGGGGAAGGGAGAGAGGCGGGATCATCGCTGAGATCTGGGAGTGGCGGGGCTGAACCCCCGAGCTGCAAATCCCCCCGGGGAAGGATGGAAGGGACGCGAGGACAGGGCCTCAGGCTGTGCCGGCCGGGCTTTGGGATGGACATCGGGAGGATTTCTCCAGAGCAGAGCTGTTGAGGCTCTGCCACAGAGCCCTGGGGGTCCCCATCCCTGCAGGGATCTACAGCCGTGTCCTTGTGGCACTTGGGGACAGGGGACAGCGCTGGCAACGGGCTCCATGATGCTGGCGGCGCTTTTCCCATGTAAACAATTCCCTGATTCCACCATCTGGGACAGCTCCAGGGCCACCCAGCAGCGCCTGCTGTCCCCAAGGCGCCGTCCACCTGTTGCAGGTGGCCCCGGCCGGGCTCCCCCGGTGCCCCCGCGGCTCCCCCGGTGCCCCCGCGGCTCCCCCGGTGCCGGGGAAAGCTGCTCCCGTTCCCCGCGGGGCCGGGGCAGCGTTCCCGGGGCTCAGCGGGGCCGAGCGGGCCGTGCCCAGCCCCTGCCGGGCCGGGAGCAGCAGCAGGACCGTGGGCGGCCGCAGGAACAGCCGGAGCTTGGAGCGGCAGCCGGGGCTCGGCAGCTCCGCACCTCCCCCGGGTGACAGGAGCGGTGACAGGAGCGGTGACACAGGAGGGGTGACAGGAGCGGTGACACAGGAGGGGTGACAGGAGCGGTGACACAGGAGGGGTGACAGGAGGGGTGACACAGGAGGGGTGACACAGGAGGGGTGACAGGAGGGGTGACAGAGGAGGGGTGACAGAGGAGGGGTGACAGAGGAGGGGTGACAGAGGAGGGGTGACACAGGAGCGGTGACACAGGAGCGGTGACACAGGAGCGGTGACACATGAGGGGTGACACATGAGGGGTGACACAGAAGGGGTGACAGGAGCGGTGACACATGAGGGGTGACAGGGGGGGTGACAGAGGAGGGGTGACAGAGGAGGGGTGACAGGAGGGGTGACAGGAGGGGTGACAGATGCGGTGACAGGAGGGGTGACACAGGAGGGGTGACAGATGCGGTGACAGAGGAGGGGTGACAGAGGAGGGGTGACACAGGAGGGGTGACACATGAGGGGTTACAGGAGGGGTGACACAGGATGGGTGACACATGAGGGGTGACAGATGCGGTGACAGGAGGGGTGACAGATGCGGTGACAGGAGGGGTGACACAGGAGGGGTGACACAGGAGGGGTGACACAGGAGGGGTGACAGGAGGGGTGACACAGGAGGGGTGACACAGGAGGGGTGACACAGGAGGGGTGACACATGAGGGGTGACACAGGAGGGGTGACACAGGAGGGGTGACACAGAAGGGGTGACAGGAGCGGTGACAGATGCGGTGACAGGAGGGGTGACAGGAGGGGTGACAGATGCGGTGACAGGAGCAGGTGCCACCCTCGGGCTCGTGGCTCTGAACTCTCTGGAATTTCCAGGTTCCAGCGAACCCCGAGCTTTGGGAGCAGCCGCTCGTTCCGCGGGCCGGCAGGAGCCCGGGGCTGCTCTGGCTCCAAACATTCCCGGCAAAGTCCAGACGATGGATCCGAGCTCCCTGGAGGAATTTCAGGGCTTTGGGCTGCGGCTGCTGCCCGGGCCGGGCGCTAAACCCGGGATCAAAGGAATACCCGTGGATGGCGAGGGAAATGCGGGATCGCGCTGCTCCGGGGCCGGGGATGGAAAACGGGATTTAAAGAAGAGCTGGAGGCTGTTCCTGGAAGAAGGAGCTGGAACCTGCAGGGAGGAGCTGTGGGAATCCAAACAGGGACCTGGAGCGGGTCTGGAATTGTTGATCCCAGTGGTGCCTGGCTGGTGGGACAGATCCTGCCCATTTCCATTCCCATTCCAGCCTTGCCTGGTGCTGGATCTGCCTTCCCAAGGCCTGTCTGGAAAAGCACCGGGGATTCCCGAGGGAGGAACCCACCAGACCATTCCACACCAGGCCTGGCTGGAGGATCCAGGCTGTGGGAAGGGCAGGATGCTGCTGGGACGTGGCTGAGGTGCAGACCGGGGAGCTCCCAGGGTCTGGCAGCACAGGGGTATCCATGGATTTTCACATCCTCCCAAGCCCTCGTGTGGCCTTCCCTTCCTGTCCTGGCAGGGCTTGGTGCCCACCAGGTGTCCACATCCCAACCACCCAGGCAGAACCTCCTTCAGGGGGGATTTTTGGAATCCAAACCTTTCTTTGGAAGCACATTTGGCTTCTGCTGGGATTCCCCAGTTCATGGGAATGCTTTGGAGCAGAGATCCCTGAGCTCGGGGTCACAGAGAGGAACAAACCCCTGGGAGCTCCCAGAGAGGCAGGGAAGGGTTTGCTGGACGCTCTTCCAGCCTGGAATGGGCTCTGGAGGGGTTTGGAGCAGCCTGGGCTGACCCCGCGGTCCCTCCCAGCCCGTTCCATGACCCCACAATTCCCGCAGAGGTGGCTTTGCCATCCCAACCTCGCCATCCTTGGGCTCCCGGCCCGGGGGATCCTCGGGGGTGGGAGAGCTCTTGGAATTCAGCTGGAAAATCCTTGGATCGGCCCGGGGTGGGAAGGGCTCCTCAGCCCGGAGGCTCCGGCGCCTGAATTCCCGGGATCTCCCGCAGCCCCTCTGCATTGCAGGGCTGCGAGTTTGTCTTTAATTGCGCCGGGCTGAGCTAACGAAGGGATTAAGGCCTGGAAGGGTGAGCGGTGCCGGCCAAATTCCCTTCCCTGCTCCAAGGGCTCGTGTTTTGTAACCAGAACTCCTTTGGTTCCCTCATCCCTGCCTGGAGCATCCGCGCCGGGATCCGGAGCCGGGCCACAGCTGGGGATGGGCCCAGCGGCTGCTTGAGCCTTCCCGAGGATCGCGGGGTAGGGAACACCTGGACGGAGCCAGGAATTGGCAGCTTGGAGCGTTCCAGCGAGGATCGGGATGGGTGCAGGGGAACGGGAGAAGCGGGGGATGCTCTGTGCAAGGAGCGCTCCGGCAGCCGCGCTCTGCTGGGTCCATGGAGCTGCTCCATCCATGGCATCCTCTTCTTTCCAGCTCGGGAGCGCGTGGGATGCGCCCAAGGCTCCTCCGGGAAAGGAGGGGGCTGGAACTGGAGCTGCTCCAGGGGCAGGGGTTGGAATAAAGACGCGGATTCTCCGGAGCTGTGCGGGACAGGGGGATCGGGAACATTCCCTGAGAGCAGCAGCCAGGGAACCTTGTCCCCACGGGAACTCCTGTCCTGCCCTGGCGGCGCCGCGCTCGGGCCCGCTGTCCCCGGGCTGGGATTGCAGCCGGGGCAGAGGAGCCAAGGCCGGGAGCCGCCGCCCGGCTCGGCTGCCAAGGTGCTTCCAGGAATGCCTCTCTCCGCCGGGGCACGCCGGGGACACGGAGCAGGCGGCGATGGAGAGCGCCTGGCGCTGGGATGGCACAAAATGTCCTGGCACAGGGCGGGGACAGGCGGGATCCTGGCACGGACCCCGGGCAGGACAATCCTGTCCCCCTGCCCATCCCTGCCTGGCACGGCGGGAGCGGGCACGGGAAGGGCTCCAGCAGTGGAGTGAGAGGATCTGGGATCCGCTTCTGGGCAGGTTCTGTCCCGTGTGGGTCACAGCCAGCCACTGCTGGCCCTGGGGAAGCCACGGAGGAGCCTTTGGGGAGAGATGGGGATGGGCCAGAGGGACCTGCCGGGATTTGGGTCCTGCCGGGATTTGGGTCCTGCTGGGTCTGTGGCCATTCCTGGTTTCCCCAGTCCTGTCCACCCCCAGCCCATCCCTGGAGCAGAGTCTGGATTTGGGGAGCCTCAAGGAGCTCAGGGCAGCCTCTCATCCACCAGCAGCTCCCAGTTCCTTCCCGTGCCGCTTTCCTCCAGCTGCCCGAGGATCAGGTTTGGTCGGGACCTTCCCTGAGGGAAGCAGGAACGGGATCCCCCGGCTTCTGCAGCCCTGAGCCCGCCGGGGCCGGGTAAAATCACTGGGAGTTCGCAGCAGGGGAACGGCATCGATTCCCGGGAGCTGAGCCCTGGCCCTGCCATCGATCTGCATTTTTATCAGCTCATCTCAGCCAGGGAGAGGCTTTGGCACTGCGGGAGGAGGAGGAGGAGCGGGGAAAGGAGGAGCAGGAGCAGCTCGGCTCTGCTCTGGGGGTGCTGCTGGGGGTCCCTCAGCTCCCCTGTGGGGCCTGGGAATGCAGGGAAGGAGGGAATGAGGGAGCCAGGGATGCAGGGATGGAAGGAGGGATGGAAGGAAGGAGGGATCCAGGGATGGAAGGATGCAGGGATAGGAGGAATGAGGGATGCAGGGATGGAAGGAATGAGGGATGGAGGGAATGAGGGATGGAAGGAATGAGGGATCCAGGGACAGAAGGAATGAGGGATCCAGGGATAGAAGGAATGAGGGATGCAGGGATGGAGGGAACGAGGGATGCAGGGATGGAAGGAGGGATGTAGGGAATGAAGGATGGAGGGATCCAGGGATAGGAGGAATGAGGGATGCAGGGACGTTCTCCAGGCTAAAACGCTCCCCACGGAGCTGCCCTTCCCTTCCCTCCCCTCCCGCGCCCGGCAGGAGCCGCTGGGGCCGGGCTGGAGCCGCGGCTGTCCCGGTCGGGATGGATAGATGGGATCATTCCCTGCAGGAGGGAGCTCGGGGAGCGGGAGCAGGGCTGGGACCCTCGCCTGGAGAGCAGGAGCTCTGTGCATCCAGCGCCGCTCCCGAACTCGGGGACCTTTCCAGAGCCCAGGAACATTCGGGACTGTTCCCTTCCCAGCCCCGGCCGCATTCCCAGCCCGGGGGGCTCAAAGCCCCTTCCCACCCAGAGCATCCCGCGGTTCTGTGACCAAACCGGACAATCTGGGATTGCCGATCCCGCCCTTGTGCGTTCCCAGCCCCGATTATTTTGGGGGAATTCGGATCCGCACAAAGCCTCGGCTCTCGGTGCACGTGGAGAGCTCCAAACTCCGACCAGGAATGATCCAAAATCCCTCAATTGCAGCACCGGAGTTCTCCGGAGCGGAGTCTTTGCCCATTTGCTCAATAATTCATGGCAGAGCCCGGTAATTAAATGCTAAAGACCCGATTTGCCTGGCATTGTTTGCAGTTCCATTGCTGCTTGAATGCGAGAAATTACCGAGTCATTTAATTGGTAATTAAAAGTAATGATCGCTTCCCATGCTCCAGGAATTACTCAGCATTTCTGGGCTTGTTTGCACACAGCAGAAACGCCCTCCCTGTTTCCCAGGCTGTTTTTCTGTAAATTTATCTCTGGATTTGTGCTGGGGGGAGCCTGGTGCTGCCCCGCCCTCTTTTATTGGCTCATAAAACCCAGGGAAAATGAAAATTAACACAAAATGAGGCAGCAGAGGTGGGAAAAGCCGGGGTTTGATCCCTGTCCCCCTTCCCAGGCTGAGCCAGGCTTTGGATGGGGGGGTTTGGAATGTCCGGGTGCTTTTGGGGCTGGATTTGGGCGTTCGGACAAGGGAATGGGGCTGTGTTTATAAATATTGCACAATTCCTGACAGGAGGAAATCGGGAGCTGCTCCCAGGGAACAACAGGACAAGAGAGAACGACCCCGAGTTGTGCCGGGGGAGTTTAAAGTGGATATTTGGGAGAATTTCTTCTTGGATTGTCCAGCCCTGGGAGTGTCCAAGGCCAGGCTGGAGGGGTCTGGGGACAGTGGGAGGTGTCCGTGCCCACGGATGGGTTTTGAGGTCCTTCCAAGCCAAACCATTCCATGATTCTGGAAGCGATTTCCCCCAGCTCTGGTCCTGGGAGCGCCCAGGCCGCAGCCAGAGCCTTTAAATCGGTTTAAATCGGGCTGGTCCTGGAACAGATTCCCAGATAAACCCGGGAGGTGATGCCGTTGAAATGGAGAATGCGAATCGGGGATTCCAGCAGGGAAAAAACTCCCTCCGGTGCGGGAACCGCAGCGATCCCAGCCCGGTACCAGCCGGGACCGGAGCCGGGCTCGGGACCACCGGGAGCGGGGAGCCGGAGCCTTGTGGGGAACGGGGGGAGCGCGGGGACATCCCGGTGCCATGGAAACGGGAACCGGGAGCCACGGCTGGGAGAGCGAGGGAAGGGTCGGGAGCGGCACCGGGATGAGACGGGAGCGGCACCGGGATGAGACGGGAGAGGCACCGGGATGAGACGGGAGAGGCACCGGGATGAGACGGGAGCGGCACCGGGATGAGACGGGAGCGGCACCGGGATGAGACGGGAGCGGCGCTGGGATGAACTGGGAGCGGCGCTGGGATGAGCTGGGAATGGTGCTGGGATGAGATGGGAATGGTGCTGGGAAAGGGTCAGGATCTGGATCTGGGATGAACTGGGAGCGGCGCTGGGAAATGTCAGGATCTGGATCTGGGATGAACTGGGAGCGGCGCTGGGAAGGGTCAGGATCTGGATCTGGGATGAACTGGGAGCGGCGCCGGGCTGAGCCTTCCCCAGGTTTCGATCCCCAGGGATGGATCCTGGAGCCGGCAGCTCTCGGGAGCTGTCCCCACCTGGAGCTGACATTTCCCGGAGTCTCAGGGAGTGCTGCCCCAGCCTTGGAGCTGGGATTGCAATTCCAAGGGCTGAGGACAGGGAATAATTCCCACATTTGTGTGCAGAGCCCTGGGAGCTCCGAGCTGAGCGTGGCCATTCCATGAAGAACTCCAGGCACGGGTAACCTTTGCTTATTCCCAGCCTGGAGTTACCCTGAGCTGATTTTTCGCTGCCTAAGCCCTTCCAGCTGCCCTTTCCTGCTCTCATTCCCAAATCGCCGGCTCTGGAGGCATCTCGGAGCCAGAATGTGAATTAATAATGTGCTAAGAAAATAAAGACACTTCAACAGCCTTTAAATCAAGGGGAACAGCCCGTTAAAGGCTTTGGACAAATCCCATTACTTTGTGTGCAGTTTCAGGGCTGGCAGGGATAAATCTCGCAGCAATTTATGGACGGTGACAAATTCTTTCAGGAAGAGCCGTCCCGTGGGATGCTCCTCGTTACCCAGGGGTTCTCTGCAGGAGTTATGGAGCAGATGGATGCGTCCCACTGGAAGTGGAAACACGATTTGTGGCTCGGGGCCTCCGGGTCACCTGGGCCGGCATCAAAATCCATTTTGGGAGCCTGGGCTGCTCCTCCCTGGGCGCTGGAGCGGGGCTGGGGGTGGCAGGAGGAGGGGACAGGGATTGGGAAATTCCTGTTGTCCATCCATGGCAAGGAAAGCGGGATCAGGGGATGTTTGTGGCTCTGGAGCCTCCCGGTGTCCCCGTGTCCCCAGAGCTGTCCCTGCAGCCAGCAAGGACTGGCCCCGGCATTCCCCTGGTTCTGGTGTCGGGAAGGTCTGGTTTTGATGGAAAACCGGGAATTTGGTTGGGAAGTCGATTGTCTGCAGCTCCCGATTCCTGCCTGGGGAGACCTCAGGGCTCCCTGGAAATTCGGGATTCCTCCCGACCCTGGGAATTCCTGCTCCAGGACCTCTTTCCCTTTCCTCCTTGGAGCCCCCAGAGGATCAGGATTCCCCTCCTCCCCTCTCCTCAGCCCTGCAGGGAAGCTGCTGGGGCCGGGATTCTGCGCAGGGAGAGCTCCCAGCCCCTGCAGGCACCAGGGAAGAGCTCAGGTGTGAAACATCCCTCACCTGTCCAGGAGAGCTGAATTCTCTGCTTGAGCAGGGGAGCCTGGAAAGGACAGGACAGGGACAGGGACAGGGACAGGGACAAGGACAGGGACAGGGACAGGGACAGGGACAGGGACACTCCCCTCCCCTCTCTTCCCTCCCCTCGGTGTCTCCAGGCACGGGGAAATGTTGGGATGAGCCCCAGGGGAAGGGCAGGGTCTCCCCCTCGGGGCTCCCCGGGAAGGGCCGGGGGCTGTCCCTGCCCCACACCAGGGGGGTTCCGGGGGTGTCATCCAGAATAATCATGGAATTATTAGGGCTGGATAAAACCCCCAAGAACACGGAGCCCAGCCGTTCCCAGCACTGCCAAGGCCACCCCTGTCCCCAAGTGCCACATCCCCTGCAGGAGAGGGGATCCAGCCTGTCCCAAGGCCTGTCCACCTTCCCCACAGGAATTTCTCCTCCTGTAAGTCCAAGGTGATTTTCTTCCATTTCCACCAGCAGTTAAATCCAGCCTTCCCTGGCTGGAACCCGCAGGGATCACAAATGGTTTTCCCCCAGCCACGGGCAACGTTTTTCTCCTGGAACTGGAGCAGCCAAGTGTGGGATTGTCCTCCAAGCGGGAACAGTCACTCGGTGCCACAGGGCTGTACCCGGAGCAGCCGCTGCTGATAGTGCAGATCCCTTTGTCAGCACCGAAAAGGGCTCAGATCCTGCCGGGGATTTATGGCACTTCACAGGGAAGGGACTTCTGATTACAGGAACACTCGGATTTTCCTCTCCCCAAAGTGCAGGGCTCATTTCATTATCCAGGAGGAACCAGCTCCCTTCCTGTCTCCATCTGGAATCCCTTCAGCATCCCCCAAACCCCGGTTCCTGTGAGGCTGCAGCTCCAAATCCCTGCCCTGAGGCTGGGATTGATATTCCTGAGTGCTGGAGCTGTCCCTGTGCCTCAGGGTGTCCCGAGCTCCCCCAGGAGCAGCCGGCTTTTTGTGCTGGAAGAGGAAAAATCTGAGCACCAGGATCTCTTCCAGCCCTGAGAGCCGTCCAAGGGCAGAGCGGGAATCTCCACACAGCAAATCCCACAGGCAGCGGCTCCGACCCTGGGACCTCGGGACAGGCAGGGGGATTGTGAGACAAAAACCTCAAAATGAAACTTGAATTGTGGATGATGGATGATGGATGGATGGATGGATGGATGATGGATGGATGGATGGATGGATGGATGGATGGATGATGGATGGATGATGGATGGATGGATGATGGATGGATGATGGATGGATGATGGATGATGGATGATGGATGGATGATGGATGGATGGATGAGGAATCCATGGATGATGGATGATGGATGATGGATGGATGATGGATGGATGATGGATGATGGATGGATGGATGATGGATGGATGGATGATGGATGATGGATGATGGATGATGGATGATGGATGATGGATGGATGATGGATGGATGGATGGATGGATGGATGGATGATGGATGATGGATGGATGATGGATGGATGATGGATGGATGGATGATGGATGGATGGATGATGGATGATGGATGGATGATGGATGATGGATGGATGGATGGATGGATGGAATCCATGGATGATGGATGATGGATGTGTGGGGAGGCATTGAGGGACCCTGTGGCCACATTTGGGATTTGGGGACAGGGACAGAGGATGGATTTCTCCAGAGGAACTCTGGGAACTGCCAGGGCAGCCACCCCAGGCTCATTCCAGACCTTCAGGAATTGTTCATCCATTCCCTCCCAGGCCTGCCAGGGAGGATGAGCAAAGCAATTTTAATTTGCCCCTGCTGAGGCTGCCCTGTGCCCCGGGCACCGAGCGTTCCCGGCGCTGCTGGAGTGTGGAAAACTCCCCTGGGCACCTCCCAGAAACCCCAATTCCATCAGAACCGAGCTGCAAAACCCGTGGCTCTTCCCAAGTGTTTCCAAGGAATTTTCCCTGTGGGAAAGGGGCACTGGAGAATCCTGGGGTGGGAAGGGGCCCGGGTGCTGCCAGCTGTGACCCCCGTGTGTCCCTGGGGCCCGTCCTGGTCCCTGCCAGGGAATCCTGGAGCATCCCTGGACAGACACGGACAGTCCTGGATCCAGGGGTGCAGGAGCTGCCCGGGGATCGGGGGGGATTTGGGGATCCCGGGGTGCAGGAGCTGCCCGGGGATCAGGGGGGATTTGGGGGGCACAGGTGAAGCTGCCCAGGGATTTGGGGAGGTTTATGGGATGCAGATGCTTCCCGGAGGATGGGAGGGGTTTTTTTTGGGAGCACAGGGATGAGGAGCCGCGCCGGGGGGCGCAGCTCAGCCCCCCCAGCCCCGAGCACTCCCGGTTTTCCCAGGCAGGCGCCTCAGGAAACTTCTCCCGGCTCCAATTGCTGCGCTCCACCTTTTATTCTAATCGATTCCGCATCGCCATAGGAACCCGCTCCGGCGGCGGCGAGCGGCGGCCGCTCCCCGGGAGCTCCGGGATGGCCGGGGATGGAGCCGGGATCCCAGGGCAGCCAGGTACCGCATCCCGGGGCAGCAGAGCCGGGGCTGCCCTGCCAGCGACCCCCGGCCCGCTCGGCTGGGGGGGCTCGGGGCTGGAGCCGGGAAATGTTCCGGAGCTGTGTCCAGGCTGGCTGGAGAGGGCAGGAGGGGTTGGGGTGGGAATTGCCTCTCCTGGGGCTCCGATGGCTCCGGGAGAGCGTCCCCGGGAGCATCGGGGGCCTCGGAGCCTGGGATTTGGGGGAATCCACCCGGGCTGGGCTGGGCTGGGCTGAGCCTCCCCCCCTGGGCTGCTCCCGTCCCTCCCGAACGGGACAGCCCGGACAGGCGGGCCCGATCCGCTTGGATCTCCCTGGATCCATCTGCCCCAAAGCGCTGGATCCAGGCAGGATCCCAGCTTGGGAGAGGCCACCCACGGCATCCTCATGGCTCGGGAGCTGCTGGAGCCGCCAGCCCCGAGCTGGAGCGGGGTTTGGAACGCGAGGGGACATCCAGGGAATCCCGGCGAGGCTCGGGGCAGGATCGCTCCTGGATCCCGGATCCTGGATCCCTTTGCCCGTCCCACAGGGCTGGAGGGGGAGCTCAGCATCCCCCGGGCACGGACAGTGCGGGAAGAAGGGTCTGTCCATGGCAGGGATAGCAGGGAAGGGGATCCCAGAGGATCCCAGCGGATCCCAGCGGATCCCAGAGGATCCCAGCGGATCCCAGCGGATCCCCGAGGATCCCAGCAGATCCCAGCGGATCCCAGCGGATCCCCGAGGATCCCCGAGGATCCCAGCGGATCCCAGCGGATCCCAGAGGATCCCAGCAGACCCCAGCGGATCCCAGAGGATCCCAGAGGATCCCAGCGGATCCCAGCGGATCCCCGAGGATCCCAGAGGATCCCAGAGGATCCCAGAGGACCCCAGCGGATCCCCGAGGATCCCAGAGGATCCCAGAGGACCCCAGCGGACCCCAGCGGATCCCAGAGGATCCCAGAGGATCCCAGAGTATCCCCGAGGATCCCAGAGTATCCCCGAGGATCCCAGCGGATCCCAGCGGATCCCAGCGGATCCCAGAGGATCCCCGAGGATCCCAGAGGATCCCCGAGGATCCCAGAGGATCCCAGCGGATCCCAGAGGATCGCATTCCTGACATGGGGAGCACCTCGGTTCCTTCCTGGCTGTGCTGGGGCAGGACAGAGGAGGAGCCCTCGGGGCAGGGGCACAGGCAGGAGCAGATTTCCAGGGGTGCCAGCAAGGGGAGAGAGGGAAGCGGGGATTGTCCCAGCCCTGGTTTTGTTCCCATGGATCAGCGGGAGCAGCTCCGTGCCCTCCTGGAGCCCCCCACCCTGCTCTGACCGGGGCACAGCCCCCCTGCTCCGGGCTCTGATCCCGCTGGAAGTTCAGGATTCCCTGGCAGAGCCCCTGGATGTTTCCAGAGGCTGCCAGGGCCCGTCCCAGCAGCAGCATTTACTGAAAAAGGCAAAGCAGAGATTCCAGCGGCTCCGGGGGGGTTCAGAGGGGCTCGGAGCTGCCTCAGCCCCGCTGGACACGGCTCGGACACGGCTCGGACACCGGGACCCGCTGTGGAGGTGAAGGGAAGGAGGGAGGGACCCCCCGGGACCCCCCCAGGGAGGGACCCCCCAACCTTTCCCCACCTTTGAGGAGTTCGGGCACCAAAAATCATGGGGAAAAGCTCCAGGGAGATTTTCAATGCTTCACTTATGGGCGAGATGAGGGTGGGGTAATGGTCTCGAGGGAAAAGAGGGGGGATTTGGGGTGGAAATGAGGGAGATATTTTTTAGGATGAGGGAGGGGCTGGGATGGAATTCCCAGAGCAGCTGTGGCTGCCCCTGGATCCCGGGATGCGCCCGAGGCCGGGCTGGGACAGGGGGAGGTGTCGGGGTTGGCTCTGGATGAGGTTTCAGGTCCTTCCACCCCACGGCTGGATCCTGCTCTGGATCCCAGCGGAGCCTGCCTGGCTCCGAGCTGACTCCTTCCTTTGTTCTAAATAAGCATCTCATTAGATATTTGCTGTGCCCAAATTAACATTTAATTCGTGCCTCATTCCCAGAAAAACCTGGGCACAGCCTCCTGGAATTGTTGACAGTGATCCTGTTCCTTTGTGAGCTCTGTCCCTATTAAGCAATTTCCTCGCCTGTGTCTTTTGAGTTACTAAGGGAACAGGAATAAAATCTTAATAAAACTCCATCAACTGTTCCTGAAATAACAGCAGCCTCCTTCGAGGGGCCTGAGCACAGGGATGGGGCTCTGCACCAAATTCCCAGGAAATCCAGAGCAGCCATGGAATGGGTTGGGCTGGAAAGGCCTCAAAGCTCGTCTGATTCCATCCAATTCCATCTAATTCCATCCAATTCCATCCGATTCCATCCAATTCCATCCAATTCCATCCAATTCCATCCAATTCCATCCAATTCCTCCACCCCAGGCTGCTCCAGCCCAGCCTTGGACACCTCTGGGAACCTGTTCTGGTTCTTCCCACAGCGATGAAAAGGCAACAAATCCCAAAGGGGAATAAATCCTTTATGGTGAATACTCCAGGATAAACAATATTTAATATAATGTATAAACTATATCAATATCTAATTTATATTAATAATACAGATACACCAGGGTTCCAAATGAGCAGGAATTTTTCTCTTTTGTCCTGACTGTGCCTGTTCCTCCCCAGACCTGGGCCCTGAGCCAGCTGGGCATCTCCAGCTCCAGGATTTATTGCTGTCCTGAGCACCAGGAAGGGGAATTTTTAACCCAAGATGTCCACGAGGAGAGGCTGAGGATGGATATTGGAAGAATTCCTCCATGGAAAGGGCTGGCCCAGCTGCCTGGGCAGGCGTGGAACCCCCATTCCTGGAGGGATTGAAAATCTTATGGATGTGGCACTTGGGGACAGGGTCAGTGGTGACTTTGGGATTGCTCTGCCTTCCCCTTCCCCACGGATATTTGATATTGGATATTGGATTTTGGATATTGGGTATTGGATATTGGATTTTGGATATTGGACACTGGATTTTGGATATTGGATATTGGATTTTGGGTATTGGGTATTGGATATTGGATTTTGGATATTGGACACTGGATTTTGGATATTGGATATTGGATTTTGGGTATTGGGTATTGGATACTGGATATCACTGCCAGGGAGGGCAGGGGATGCTCCTGAGCTCTCCCAGGAAGATTTTGGGCTTTTTTTCCTGGAGCCTGAATTCAGGTTCCAGGATGCAGAAAGGGAATATTTGAGTGGATATTCCAGGGAGGATGGTGTGGATATTGCAGGGATGTTGGTGTGGATGTTCCAGGGATGATGGTGTGGATATTCCCGGGATATTGGTGTGGATATTCCCGGGATGTTGGTGTGGATGTTCCAGGGATATTGGTGTGGATGTTCCAGGGAGGATGGTGTGGATGTTCCAGGGATGTTGGTGTGGATATTCCAGGGAGGATGGTGTGGATGTTCTCCTGAGGGGGTGGTGTTGATGTTCTCCCAGGGAGGATGACGTGGATGTTTTCCCAGGGAGGTTGTCATGGATGTTCTCCCAGGAATGTTGGTGTGGATATTGCAGGGATGATGGTGTGGATATTGCAGGGATGTTGGTGTGGATATTCCCGGGATGTTGGTGTGGATATTGCAGGGATGTTGGTGTGGATATTGCAGGGATGTTGGTGTGGATATTCCAGGGATACTGGTGTGGATATTCCAGGGATATTGGTGTGGATATTGCAGGGAGGATGGTGTGGATATTCCCGGGATGTTGGTGTGGATATTCCAGGGATGTTGGTGTGGATATTGCAGGGATGTTGGTGTGGATATTGCAGGGATGTTGGTGTGGATATTCCAGGGATACTGGTGTGGATATTCCAGGGATATTGGTGTGGATATTGCAGGGAGGATGGTGTGGATATTCCCGGGATGTTGGTGTGGATATTGCAGGGATGATGGTGTGGATATTCCAGGGATACTGGTGTGGATATTCCAGGGATGTTGGTGTGGATATTCCCAGGATGTTGGTGTGGATATTCCCGGGATGATGGTGTGGATATTCCCAGGATGTTGGTGTGGATATTCCCGGGTCAGCTCCCCTCACTGCAGAGCCGCTGGGAATTGCAGAGCTGTCCCGGGAATTGCTCCCGGCAGTGCCCCCAGCCCCTCTAACCCTGTCCCTGTTCTCTCCCAAGCCCTGGACAGCCGGACCCCGGCGAGGCTCCCTCGGTGACGGGGCCGTGTGGGCACGGCCTGGCCCTGCTCCTGTCCCTGCTCCTGTCCCTGCTCCTGTCCCCTCGCAGCCACAGCCAGGTGGGTGCTCCCGTTCCGCTCCCTCTGCTCCGAATTCCCGGCAGGAATCACCCCCCTGTCCCCGTGTCCATCTCGGCACAGCCCCGGGCCAGGGGCCCTGAGCAGCCCCTCTGCCCCCACCGCTCCTTTTTGGTGGGAATTATCTGGGATTTGGGATTCCAAAGGGTCCCTCAGCACCGCCCTGGGCGTCTCCAGGAATTGCCGGGGATTTCTGGTCGGAGGAGCAGCCTCTGGCCCAGCCCCCGGAGCTGCCCACCCTTGTGGCTTCCTGAGCTTGCCAGAAGCTCCAGCATTGCCCGTGAACCTGCCGCCCTTCCCTGCTCCTCTTGCTGCGTCTCGTGGCCGGTTCCTCCTCCCCAGCCATCATCCCTTCCCCACATCCAGCTCCTTCTCCTTCACCATCTGTTTTTCCACGTCCAATTCCAGCTCCCTCACCGTCTCTGCCTCCCCCACACACGATTCCTCCTCCCTCGCCATCCCTGCTCTCCCCGTGGCCAATTCTCCCTCCCTCACCCTCTCTGCTTCTCCCTGCAGGAGCTCTGGGCCGGGCCAGGAGCCGATCCCGAGGGCTTGGCCATGGAATAGGCGCTTTTCCAGGTGCCCGGGCGCAGCGGGAGGCTGAGGTTGGCCGCCCCGAAGACGCCGTGCCCTGGAGCCCCCGGCCTCTGCCATGAATGATGCATCCACCATGGATTATGAACTGCTCTCGCCATCCCTGGTGGAGCACCCCGCGGGCTCCGCGGGCATGGATGCCGAGCAGAAAACTGTCTTCGCCTTCGTCATCTTCCTGCTGGTGTTCCTGGTGATGCTGATGGTGCGCTGCTTCCGCATCCTGCTGGACCCCTACAGCCGCATGCCCGCGTCCTCCTGGACGGACCACAAGGAGGGCTTGGAGCGGGGCCAGTTCGATTACGCCCTGGTCTGAAGGTGGCCACGGGGCGAGCCCGAGCCCCGCCCGCCCCCGGTGCGGCCCCGCGGGGATGCTCCGGGCCCGGGGGAGGTTTTCTAGGCGTTTCTCTCTTTTCTAAGCACTTCTCAGTTCTCTTGGCGGGGCGCTGGGGGACGGGGCCCGGCCAGGCTCGGGCTCCCCGCTGCCCCCCGTGCCCCCGGGCACCGCGAGGGGCGGGAGGGGCCGGGACGGGGCATGGCGGGACCTGCCCTGGGCCCGCGGGGCCCCTGGGCCGGGCTCTGCCCGGTGCCGGAGCCGAGCTTTGACCCCTCGGAGCCCTCCTGCCCCCCGCGCCCCCCGGGAGTGCTGCCCGTGCTGCAGTGCGTGTGTGTGTGTGTGTGTCTGTAGCTGAGCTCTGTCCGTCTGGGGTTCCTCACAGCCGAGTGCCGGCTTCGTTCCTCGTGTGTGCCCGTGCCGAGCCCCCCGAGCGGGAGCGGCGGCTGCAGCCCCCCGAGCGCTGCCCCTTCCCCCGGGCCCTGCCGGGCTGAGCCGGGGGCGCTCCTGGGGACCCCAGCGCGGATCTCGGGCCCCACAAAACACCCGGGAGAGGCTCCTCGGCAGCTCCCGCGGCCATCCCGGGCCCTGCCGGGGTGGCCTCGCAGTGTCCGGGGGTGTCCGGCCCTTCCCTGGCTCCCCTGGCTCCGGGGGGCTCCCCAAGCCCGCGGAGGGCAGCGGGAGGATTTGTAGGAAGGGATTTGAGCCCCGGGGGAGAACCTCGACCCCTCCATGGAAATAAAGCCGCACCGTGCCAACCCCAGCCGGCTCCTGCTCCGCTCTTTGTCGCGTCCCGGGACGGGAACCGGAGCCCCCCAAATGCTGGGGCCGCCCCTGCCAGGAGCTGGGGAGTGACCACGGGGACACAGCCCGGCCTCGTCCTGTCCCAGCACGGACACAAATCCCGCTGGCACATCGGAGCTGCTCCCGGGACATTTCCCAGCTCCGGCTTCCCCCTGCCCGGTGCTGTCCCCTCTCTCCCGGTGCTGTCCCCTCTCTCTCCCGGTGCTGTCCCCTCTCTCCCGGTGCTGTCCCCTCTCTCTCCCGGTGCTGTCCCCTCTCTCCCGGTGCTGTCCCCTCTCATTCCCCGTGCTGTCCCCTCTCTCCCGGTGCTGTCCCCTCTCTCTCCCGGTGCTGTCCCCTCTCTCTCCCGGTGCTGTCCCCTCTCTCTCCCGGTGCTGTCCCCTCTCTCCCGGTGCTGTCCCCTCTCCCTCCCGGTGCTGTCCCCTCTCTCCCGGTGCTGTCCCCTCTCCCTCCCGGTGCTGTCCCCTCTCCCTCCCGGTGCTGTCCCCTCTCTCTCCCGGTGTTGTCCCCTCTCTCCCGGTGTTGTCCCCTCTCTCCCGGTGCTGTCCCCTCTCTCTCCCGGTGCTGTCCCCGCTCCCGGTGCTGTCCCCTCTCATTCCCGGTGCTGTCCCCTCTCTCCCGGTGCTGTCCCCTCTCTCCCGGCCGCGGGTGCCGCAGTCCCGCCCGCCCTCTGCTGGCACCGGGCTCCGTCTGCGCTGGGAGCCGGGAGGAGCTTCCAAAAACCGGGAATATCGGCCTGGAAGGAGCATCCGTGCCGAACTGCACCGGCCCGACCCGGCCAAGCCCCTGCAGTGCCCCCCTGCCATGGCAGGGCCACCCCCGCTGTCCCAGCCCGGCCTGGGATCCACGGCTGCTCCGGGAATTCCATCCCAGCCCCTCCCAGCCAGGAATCCCCTCCCAATATCCCACCCAAATTCCCCTGTTCCAGTTTGGAGCCATTCCCTGTGTCCTGTCCCTCCATCCCTTGTCCCTCTCCAGCTCTCCTGGAGCCCGCCCAGGCCCTGGAGGGCTCTGAGCTCTCCCTGCAGCTTCTCCAGGCCGGACAATCCCAATTCTGTCTCCATGGAAGCTCCAGGCTGGAGCTGGGTGGGTCCTGCCCCCCCCGTCTGTCCCCACACAAAGACACAGCCCCACTTAACCCAAAATAATTTTATTGTTGCCGTTGCTTCTGATACAAAAAAGGAATTCCACAAAGAGCCACCTCTCTGTGCGGGACAAGGGGCACAGGTTTGGGGTTTCAACACTTCCCCCCAAATAAACCAACCAGCAAGAAATGGCAATATAAAAAAAAAAAAATAATAATAAAAAAAAAACCAAAACACCACACCAGAGAGGAGGAGAGGAAACCTTGAGCTTTGAGACTTTGGCTCAACACACACACACAGACCCAGCTCTGCTAATTTATTATTATTATTATTAATACTTTTTGGATTTTGGTTTTTTTTTTTTTTTAAAAAAAAGCACCTGTTGGAAAAAAAACAAACCAAAAATAATAATAAAAAAAAACCAAAAAAAAAAAACAATCCCAAACATCAGGCCACCCATCCTGTCACAAGCTCTGGGACTCTTGTAAAATCCAGAGTCTGGAGCTGCTTTGAAGAGTTTTCAAGTTTGCCTGGAGCCCCGATACAGTAAACACACACATCCCCCACCCCTGGGCGGCAGCGAACCAGGAGAAATTCCCACCCCGCCAGAAAAATGTAAAGCTACAGGAAAATGCACTCCTGACAACACCGAGCGAGCATTCCCTTGGTGGTTTTCCATAAATACGGGAGGGTGGATGGATACAGTGCAGAACGCAGGAACCAGCAGCAGCTCCCGGGAGCCGCGGGCACCTCGGGATGAGGCAGTTCCGTGGGAATGAGCACCTTTAACCCCGGGAATCGAGCACCTTTAATCCCGGGAATCGAGCACCTTTAATCCCGGGAATCGAGCACCTTTAATCCTGGGAATTGGCACCTCTGATCCCGGGAACTGAGCACCTCTGATCCTGGGAACTGAGCACCTCTGATCCCGGGAACTGAGCATTTTTAATCCTGGGAATTGACACCTCTGATCCTGGGAATTGAGCACCTTTAATCCGGGGAATTGAGCAGCTCTGATCCCGGGAATCGAGCAGCTCTGATCCCGGGAATCGAGCACCTTCAATCCCGGGAATCGAGCACCTTCAATCCCGGGAACTGGGATCAGTTGGGATGGCTCCTGCAGCACCATCCCGAGGATTAGCGGGAGCTGTTGGGAGATGCACGGACACCAACGGAGCCACAGCTCCCCCCAGGGCTGCCCCCAGCCCCCCTCACTTTTCCTGGGATGTGGCCTTGGAGAACAGGCGGCTCCCCAGCTCCGAGTGTCCTGGATAAGGGGGACGGGGGGAGCAGAGGGAAGGGAGAACCTCTGGAGCTTGGAACCTTTGGCTCTCGGGAGCTTTGTGCTTGTGGGCTTGGCTCAGGCACCCCCTGGAGCAGAGCAGCCCCAGAGGGTGCTGATCCCAAGGGACATTCCCGTGGCTGATCCCAAGGGACATTTCCCATGGCTGATCCCAAGGGACATTTCCCGTGGCTGATCCCAAGGGACATTTCCCATGGCTGATCCCAAGGGACATTTCCCGTGGCTGATCCCAAGGGACATTTCCCATGGCTGATTCCAGAGGGACATTTCCCATGGCTGATCCCAAGGGACATTTCCCATGGCTGATCCCAAGGGACATTTCCCGTGGCTGATCCCAAGGGACATTTCCCGTGGCTGATCCCAAGGGACATTTCCCATGGCTGATCCCAAGGGACATTTCCCATGGCTGATCCCAAGGGACATTTCCCGTGGCTGATCCCAAGGGACATTTGCCGTGGCTGTCCCGGCGGTGGCAGGAGCGGATCCCGTTGTTCCCGGGGTGGGTGGCGAGGGGCAGGGCTGCGCTGTCGGGTGGGACTGGGGGGTCTCTCGTGGCTTTAGTAGAGCTGGAGCTGCAGCTTCATCCTCAGTGCCTGGCCCAGCTCCCCTGCCAAGTAGTCGAGGTGGTTGTCGGCCTCGAGTTTGTGCAGTTCCCTCCGGCGGGGCAGCGCCACGCTCACGATCTCCAGCAGGTACGTGCCGGGCGGGATTTTCTTGCGGCCCAGGTGCAGGAAGCTGAGCCCCTCCCTGTGGTGGATGCGGAACAGCCCCTCCTCGTTGCCCTGAGCGATGGTGTAGCGCACGCGGTTCTCCAGCGGCTCCACGGCCGGCAGCAGCTCCAGGATGTGCTCCTTGCGCGCCAGCTCCGACAGGTTCAGCGTCATGGACAGCGGCGCCTCCACGTCCATGCTGGCCAAGTTCACGGCGTGCTCCTGCCGAGGGACATCCCGGGAATTCAGGGATTGCAGGGAAAGCTCAGGGATGGGGCAGCTGGGTTTGATTTGCCCCATCCCTGGGGGGGATCAATAGCTTCAGGACCATTCTCCTTCCAGGCCCTAAAACGACCTCTCCTGAAATTCCCGGGAGAGTTTTGGACAGAGCTCCCTCTGAGGAACAGCACCATGGAATGGCTTGGGTGGAAAGGGACCTTAAAGCTCATCCTGTCCCAGCCCCTTGGGACACCTCCCACTATCCCAGGTGGCTCCAAGCCCTGTCCAGCCGGGCCTTGGACATTTCCAGGGATGGGAAACGTGGGCTTTATTCCTTGGCTTCCCAAGAAGGGTTTGGAGGTGCCAAACCTGGGCAGATATGGATGAGGCACTGGCTGTGCCTGGGCTGAGGGAATGGGATCCACTGTTCCTGAAGGGATCCAGCTCCTGCAGGACGCCCTGGATCTCTCACCTGGTGTCTCTCTGTGCCGTTGACGCTGCGCCGCTGCCGGCCCCTCTTGGGGTACCCGTTGATCTTGCACTCGTAGCAGGTCTCGGGGGACAGCAGGTTGTCCTCATCCTCCTCCTGGGGCGCAGGCAGGTAGGGACCCTTCCCAAATCCCAGGCCAGAAATGCAGTGGCTGGTGGCAGAGGAGCAGAGAGAGCCAGCTCAGATCCAGGAATCCAAGGGAACGTCACCACGCCCGGGTTCTCCGTGCGGGAAACACCCGCAGGGTCACGCGTGGGGCTGGGAACCGGCACAGGACGCGCCTGACACCGCAGCAAGGTGGTCTCATTAATTAACCCATTAATTAATCCCCATCCCGCACTGGGTGTATCCACAGAGCATCTGCTGGCAGCCCTGGGAGCAGCAGGGTGTGGGGATGGGCGAGGAGAAGCCGGGAAGGCCCCGGTGGCCGCTCCTTACCCCTGTCCCGCTCGGAAGTAGCCCCCGGGACAGCCACACAGGTACCCCCCGTCCGTGTTGGAGCAGCCGTAGCTGCAGGGGCTGCCCCCGGCCGAGCACTCGTCCACGTCCTGGCAGCCCCCGAAGGCCTGGTCGAAGTCGAAGCCCGAGGGACAAACGCACTTGAAGCTGCCCAGGGTGTTGTAGCAGGAGGCAGAGCCACAGGCAGAGGGGCTGGAGCACTCGTTCTCGTCTGCTCGGAGTCATGGAATGACGGGATCACGGAGCCATGGGGTGACAGAGCCATGGGATGCACCCCAGGGGTACAGGATACACCCCATAGAATACACCCCATGGATACAGGATACACCCCATGGATACAGGATACACCCCACAGATACAGGATACACCCCAGGGGTACAGGATACACCCCAGGGGTACAGGATACACCCCATAGGATACACCCCATAGGATACAGGATACACCCCATGGATACAGGATACACCCCAGGGGTACAGGATACACCCCATAGAATACACCCCATGGATACAGGATACACCCCACAGATACAGGATACACCCCATGGATACAGGATACACCCCAGGGGTACAGGATACACCCCATAGGATACACCCCATAGGATACAGGATACACCCCAGGGGTACAGGATACACCCCATAGGATACACCCCATAGGATACAGGATACACCCCATGGATACAGGATACACCCCACGGATACAGGATACACCCCAGGGGTACAGGATACACCCCATAGAATACACCCCATGGATACAGGATACACCCCACAGATACAGGATACACCCCATAGGATACAGAATACACCCCACAGATACAGGATACACCCCAGGGGTACAGGATACACCCCAAGGATACAGGATACACCCCAGGGGTACAGGATACACCCCATAGGATACACCCCATGGGTACAGGACACACCCCATAGGATACACCCCATGGGTACAGGATACACCCCCTAGGATACACCCCGGGGTACCGGACACACCCCACAGGTACAGCATGCACCCTACAGGCAGGGACAGCTCCCCCAGGCAGGGACAGCTCCCCCAGGCACGTCCCCCCACTCACCCACGCACTGGTTCCACTGGTAGTGCTGCACGTAGCCCTGGGGGCAGCCGCAGCGGTAGCCCCCCAGCACGTTCTGGCAGCCGTGCTGGCACCGGTGGTTCCCGTCACACTCGTCCACATCTGCAGCCAAGGGACACGGGGAGCTCAGAGCCTGTCCCCTGTCCCTGCAGGGGCTCAGGGCCCCCTGGCACCCCCCAGGCTGCTCCTGTGGGCGGGGGGCTCCTGTGCCCACTCTGGCTCTTCCTGCAAAGCTGGAACTGAGTGACCCCCCCATTCCCAATATCTGCTGGGATGGGCCCTGACTCCAACCCCTGCTCTGCTGCTGAGATCTCTCCTGCTGGAATATGGGACCGTTCCCTTCCCTGAGGATCATCCAGTCCAATCCCAGACACCCCAACAATCCCACCCTGTCCCTGAGAGCGTCGGCCAAGCACTCCTGGAGCTTCCCATCCGGACTGAGGCTCTTCAGAGCCCGGGAATGCCCCGGGAATTCCTCCCCATGGAAGCACCAGAGCCCAGACCCACCTTCACAGTTGACCCCGGAGCTGTCCAGGGAAAATCCCTTCTGGCACTCGCAGTTGTAGCTGCCCGGGGTGTTCAGGCACTGCCCCTTGGCTCCGCACAGGGAGGGCTGAGCTGTGCACTCGTTGTTGTCTGCAAAACACCAGCAGGGCTTTGTGGCCACCTGGGCATGAATCCCTGCCCACCTGGAAATGCATCCCTGCCCGCCTGGGAATGCATCCCTGCCCACCTGGGCATGCATCCCTGCCCACCTGGGAATGCATCCTGCCCACCTGGGCATGCATCCTGACTGCCTGGCAGTCCATCCCTGGCCCTGGGCCCACCCCAGATGCTGTGGCTGAGCCCAGGCTGAGCAGCAGAGGGACAGTGCAGACAGTGCCAGGGTGGCTGGAGCAGGGCAGGGTTCCAGAGCCAGGGTCTGGAAGGTTCTCCTGAGCCGGGGCTGCTCCGTGGGACGGCGCAGGGCAGGAATTCTGCACTCACCAATGCAGGACGAGTGGTGCTGCGTGAAGCCAGGGGGACACTTGCAGTTGAAGCCCCCGATGACGTTGACACAGAGGAACTGGCAGTTGTGCTGCTTGGTGGAACACTCGTCCAGGTCTGCGGGGACAAGGACAAGGGCTCGGTCTGTCCCACCGAGGCTGTGACACCTCCGTGTCCCCGTGGATGCGCACAACCAGCCCCAGGAACAACCCCTCGAGTTCCCACAGGAGGAGAACAAACCCCTCCCCACCTCAGGCTAGCACAGACACATCTGGAAGATGTTTCCCTGCCTCTCCTGCAGCTCACAAAGCTCCTCAGGCCAGGCTCCTCACACGTGGTGCTCAGCTCTGGGGGAGGTGACACCAGCTCTGGCTGGTGACAATGCCAGGCACGGCCCACGTGCAGGGACAAACAACTCCAGGCTCCCTGGAGCTCCAGCATTTGCTGTGCAGTCTCCAGGAAGGGGCCAGGAGAATTTTTAACCTGAGGAGACACATCTGGCGTGGGGGAGGGTGAAACCCTCGAGCACCAGCCCAGCGTGGCACCTCTCCCCACATCCTCCTGCTGCCATCTGTCCACGTCTGGCTGCCCTGTCCCCTGTCCCCGCTCCTGCTCCTGGCTCCTCACCTTTGCAGATCTTGCCGTCCTCCTGCAGGACGTAGCCCCGGGGGCAGGAGCACTGGTAGCTGCCCTCAGTGTTCTTGCAGATGAAGTTGCAGGGCTTGGGGGACTGGTTACACTCGTCCAGATCTGCACTCCAGGGACAAAACACATCAGGTTGTGCTGCTGGGCAGGGTCCCCTCCACCCCTTGGACGGCCCAGCCCGCTCAGGGGCTCCTGAGCACAAGGAGATCCCGGGTTTTGTGGCTCAGGGGTGAGTGTCCCCTTGGATCCTGGCATTCCTGGGTGAACACCCCATTTTCACCCTCCAGGATGCAGGAGAGCAGAGCCAAGGGCTTTGGGGAGCAGCTCAGTTTGAGCCAGCACCACAAATCTGGGCCAGACGCTGCAGAGGCAGAGAGCTGTGATTCCAGAGGTGCCTTTTATGGCAACATCTGGATTGCCAGCACGGCGCTCGGGCTGGGTGGAACCAGCTGTGCTGCCCGAGGGGGGCTGGCAGCTCCCAGATTTCATCTCAGGATCCCGGTGCTCGCCACCTGCCACACCTGGGCTCAGGGAACACAAGGAACTCATCCTTCAGGAGCTCAACGAGGACTTGGAGGTGCAGAGGACCACGAAAGGAGGCGGGGGAGGCAGAGCCCCGCGGCTCCCCGGGGGCAGGGAGGGTTCAAAGCCGGGGAGGGGAGGCCGGGAGGGCAGGGAGGGGAGCGGCTCACCCTGGCAGGCGGTGCCCGTGATGTCCGGGGTGTAGCCCAGCCGGCAGTGGCAGCGGAAGGAGCCGATGCTGTTGATGCACTGCCCGTTCCTGCACAGGTTGGGCAGCACCTTGCACTCGTCGATGTCTGCCAAGGGAGGGAGGAGCTGTCAGTGCTCATCACCCCCAAAAAAATCTTATCTGGCAGCTAACTCAAACAGGACAAACGTCTCGGAGCTGTCTGGGCACCGTGGGCTGGCAGCTGGCAATAAACATCCCCCTGTTAAAGCTGAAGGATAAACTGGATTTCTCAGTAAACTGAATTCACAATAAACTGGATTTCTCAGTAAACTGAATTCACAATAAACTGGATTTCTCAGTAAACTGGAATTCACAATAAACTGGAATTCACAATAAACTGGATTTCTCAGTAAACTGGAATTCACAATAAACTGGATTTCTCAGTAAACTGGAATTCACAATAAACTGGAATTCTCAATAAACTGGATTTCTCAGTAAACTGGATTTCTCAATAAAATGGATTTCTCAATAAACTGGAATTCACAATAAACTGGAATTCTCAATAAACTGGATTTCTGGCTGAACTTTCACAAAGCAGAAATCTTCTGCACATTCCCTGGAAATGTGTGGGGCTTCTCCCCAGAGCAGGGATGGAGGCTGAGTGAGGGACTCTGTTAAATTTAAATAAGCATATAATAATAATTTATTAAAATTAAATTATCATCATTTCCATGTTAAGCTACATTCGGCTGCTGACCCATCCTATTCCTTTTGCCAGCTTTAACACCTCGATATCTGCAGAGTTTATCCTCTGCTGTAATCTTCCAGCAGTTCTCATTTTACACTGTGTGATAAATAATTCTGATTAAGACCTTTCATCTGTTCTCTCCTTTGTTAATAAATAACTCATTTTATAACAGACCTGGATCTGCCATCCTTAGACCTTGAATGCCAGAGGGACTCCTTAAAATTAACCCAAAAATCCAAGGCTAAGGCAGGGCTGGGCTGAAACTCTTCCCATGAAACCAGAGCGAGTGAATTCTGCCAGCTGCCAGGGAACACTGGAGCAGCTCCTGGTGAGCTGCAGGAGGATTCTCCCCGTGCCCAGCCCTGCCCTGCTCACCTCTGCCGTCCGTGGAGTAGCCAGGGCCGTGGGGACACATCTTCTTGTAGTGGGCAGTGCCGGGCAGGGGGCAGAGCTCGCACTGGGGGCCCCAGCTGCGCCCGCTGTTGCAGCAGCACTCGGACTTGGTGACCAGGTTGCGGTTGGTGGAGGACATCTGGCACATGGTCTGCAGCACCTCCGTGAAGCAGAAGCCCTGGCGGGTGTCTGGGCACGGAGAGGGGACACAAATCCAGGGGCTGGGGCGGTGCCAGCACCAGGGGGAACGGAGCAGTGCGGGGGTTTGGGGTGCTCCAAAAACTTTCCTGCTCAGGAGCAAAGGATTCCAGAATGGTTTGGGTTGGAGGGACCTTAAATCCCATCTTCCACTGTCCCAGGCTGCTCCAAGCCCTGGTCTTGGGCACTGCCAGGGATGCAGGGGCAGCCACAGCTGCTCTGGGCACCTGTGCCAGGGCCTCACCCCCTCCCAGGGAAGAATTCCTCCCCAATATCCCATCTGGCAGCAGGAAGCCATTCTCTGTGCCCTGTCCCTCCATCCCCTGTCCCTGTCCCACCCTCCCAGCCCCCCTGAAGAGCTCCCTGTGCAGCCCAGGGGGGCATTACCGATGCACTCGGTGCCCGAGGGGCTGACTTCGAAGCCCTCGTTGCAGTCGCAGCGATAACTCCCGGCCGTGTTCACGCAGCGCCCGTTGGGGCAGATCCCGGGCTTGGTGCGGCACTCGTTCTCATCTGCCAGGGGGACACCACACACGGCCCTGCTGAGGCCAGGGACAAACCCTCCCGGCTTCCCACTCCCCCTGGAGCACCCTCACCGACCCCCGAGGATCCCTTCCGTGCCTCTGGGCAGCTGGGAGGAACCTCTGCCTGCCCTGGGGAAAACACCCACCCCTCCCAGGCTTCTCCCACAGCAGGGGGGGCAGAATTCCCTGGCTTTCCCATGCTCCAGCTGCTGCTGGGATTGGATTGGACTGGATTGGACTGGATTGGATTGGATTGGATTGGACTGGATTGGACTGGATTGGATTGGATTGGATTGGACTGGATTGGACTGGATTGGATTGGATTGGATTGGGTTGGATTGGGTTGGATTGGGTTGGATTGGGTTGGATTGGGTTGGGTTGGATTGGACTGGATTGGACTGGATTGGACTGGATTGGATTGGATTGGATTGGATTGGATTGGATTGGATTGGACTGGATTGGATTGGACTGGATTGGATTGGGTTGGGTTGAATTGGATTGGATTGGATTGGATTGGATTGGATTGGATTGGACTGGATTGGGTTGGATTGGATTGGATTGGATTGGATTGGATTGGGTTGGATTGGACTGGATTGGATTGGATTGGACTGGATTGGAGCCATCTCTGTCCTGTGCATCTCTGGGTTGTTCATTCCCACCCATTCCAAAAGCAGCTCAGGAAGGCTCAGAAGGACACGTGGTGGCACAGGGCTGTGTCACCCCGGGGGGACAGGGACGCACAGAGGTTTGTGTGTCCTGTTGGGACACTGGGGAGGCTGTGACATGTGGGAAAGCCCAGGGAGGATCCCGAGGATGTAAAATACAGGATGTAAAATACAGGATGTGAAATACAGGATGTGAAATACAGGATGCAGAAGAAAGGAGGATGCAGAGCACAGCCCCGTGGATGGATGATCCCTCGGAGAGGACGCTCCCCGTGGCCCGGGGTGCCCCCAGCCTGCCCCGGTACCTGTGCACCCCTCTCCATCGGGCCGGCGCTGCATCCCCGGCGGGCAGATGCACATGAAGGTGCCGATCAGGTTCTTGCAGAGCATCCCCCGGGACTCGCAGTCGTGCAGCCCCTCCGCGCACTCGTCCAGATCTGCACCGAGACCGTCAGAGCCCTGCCAGCCCCAGCTCTGCCCTCCCTGCGCTGCTCTGCCCATCCCCGCAGCCCGGCTGGCACACAGCCTGAAAACACCACGGAACGAGCCTGGGACTGCTCCAGTGCCACCCCTGCCACGGCAGGGACACCACTGCAGGGACACCCCCATGACAGGGACACCTCCATGACAGGGACACCTCCATGGCAGGGACACCTCCACTGCAGGGACACCTCCCACGGCAGGGACACCTCCACTGCAGGGACACCTCCATGGCAGGGACACCTCCATGGCAGGGTCACCTCCACTGCAGGGACACCTCCATGGCAGGGACACCTCCCATGGCAGGGACACCTCCCATGGCAGGGACACCTCCACTGCAGGGACACCTCCACGGCAGGGACACCTCCCATGGCAGGGACACCTCCCATGGCAGGGACACCTCCATGGCAGGGACACCTCCATGGCAGGGACACCTCCATGGCAGGGACACCTCCACTGCAGGGACACCTCCATGACAGGGACACCCCCATGACAGGGACACCTCCATGGCAGGGACACCTCCACTGCAGGGACACCTCCACGGCAGGGCCATCTCCCATAACAGGGACACCTCTATGGCAGGTACACTTCCCACCGTCCCAGGCTGCTCCAAACCCCTCCCAGCCAAATCTCAGACAATTCCAGGGATCCAGGGGCAGCCGCAGCTGCTCTGGGAAACCTCGGCACCCTCCCAGGGAAGAATTCCTCCCTGGCAGGGACACCGAGGTGGGTGACGCTGAGGAAAGGCAGCGCAGGATTCCCATCCCCGCACACAGCTGGCCGAGCACGGGGGCTGGGCTGGGCTTGGGCCGTGCCCTGCTGGCTGCAGAAGGGGTTTTACCTCTGCACATCCTCCTGTCCTCCCGCAGCGCGTACCCAGAGGGGCAGGTGCACTCGTAGGAGCCGAAGGTGTTGATGCAGCGGAAGGCGCAGAGCAGCGGGTTCAGGGAGCACTCGTTGATGTCTGCAGGGAGGGCAGGACAGAGCTCACCTGGGTGCCCTCAGCAGGGACCTCCCCAGGGCACAGCCACCCTTCCTGGGCATCCTTCCCTCCACAGCTTTGATGGGAACGGGCTGCTGCTCCCTGGGGAGCTCCCGTGTTCATCCAGGGCTCCAGGCCTGCTCCTGCGCTCCAGAGGGGCTGACGGAGCCCAGCGAGGGGAGCAGCTTTTCCACACCATCCCTGGGGGGCTGGCCCGGGCGGGGCGGGGGTCCCACAGAGCCCAGCGGGGTGGGGATGAAGGGTCTGTGGCCCAGGGTTACCTTCACAGGTCATCATGGGCCCCGGCTCAAAGCCCTCGTCGCAGGCGCACTCGAAGCCTCCCACCACGTTGGTGCAGGTGCCGTTCCCACAGGGATTGCCAATGGAGCACTCGTCCGTGTCTGGGAACACGGCAGCGTGAGCAGGAGCAGGAGCAGGAGCAGGAGGAGGAGGAGGAGGAGGAGGAAGATGGGGCTGGGCTGGGCTCTTGCAGGCAGAGCCCCCAAAGTGTCCCAGCAGAACCGGGATGGAAGGGAAGGGGCAGGGCAGCAGCGTGTCCAGCACCTCTGGAGGGAGGGGGACAGAGCAGGGGGGAGCAGGGCACCCCCACAGACCCCACAGCCCCACAGACCCCACAGACCCCACAGACCCCACAGACCCCCACAGACCCCACAGACCCCGCAGCCCCCCAGACCCCCAGAGGCCCCCCGAGCCTCACCCACGCAGTTGACCCCGGTGTAGTCCAGGTTGTAGCCGAAGGGGCACTCGCAGCGGAAGGAGCCGTCGGTGTTGATGCAGGCGCCGTTGATGCAGACCCCCAGGTTCTCCGAGCACTCGTTCACATCTGGGAATGGAAAGTGAAGCTTCACACGGCCACAAACAGCCCTGTCCCCCGGGGACTGGCAGGGGATGCTCGGCTGATCCCGGCTGAGGGGTGAAGCCCTGGTGAGCAGCTGTGCTTTGGGGGTGCCCAGTCCCGTGTGCCCCCAGGATCCCACCCTGCTCAAAGCCAGGCACCCAGCCCCAGCCCGAAGCCATCCCCGCGCTCAGGCTCACCTTCCCGGGTGTCACCCGGGCCCGGGATGGCCCCGTGGCCATAGGGACACAGCTCCTGGAAAGCAACTGGAAAGAGAGCAGGAAAGTGGGATGTGCTGAAGGGATTCTGCTCCCAGCAGCTGAAGTGGGCTTTGGAGACTTCTGGAAGTCCCCTGGGGACACACCCACCACTGTCCCAAGAGGACACAGCCATCCCTCTCCTAGGGACACCCTACCCGTCCTAGGGACACCCCACCCCTCCTGGGGACACCCACCCCTCTCCCGGGACACCCCATCCCTCTCCCGGGACACCCACCCCTCTCCCGGGACACCCACCCCTCTCCTGGGGACACCCCACCCCTCTCCTGGGGACACCCCACCCCTCCTGGGGACACCCACCCCTCTCCTGGGGACACACCCACCCCTCTCCTGGGGACACCCCACCCCTCTCCTGGGGACACCCATCCCTCTCCGGGCACACCCCATCCCTCCTGGGGACACCCCACCCCTCTCCTGGGGACACCCCACCCCTCTCCTGGGGACACCCCATCCCTCCTGGGGACACCCCACCTCTCCTGGGGACACCCATCCCTCTCCGGGCACACCGCACCCCTCTCCTGGGGACACCCCACCCGTCCTGGGGACACCCACCCCTCTCCCGGGACACCCCACCCCTCCTGGGGACACCCCATCCCTCCTGGGGACACTCACCCCTCTCCTGGGGACACCCCACCCCTCTCCTGGGGACACCCACCCCTCTCCTGGGGACACCCACCCCTCTCCTGGGGACACCCCATCCCTCCTGGGGACACCCACCCCTCTCCCGGGACACCCCACCCCTCTCCTGGGGACACCCCACCCGTCCTGGGGACACCCCACCCCTCCTGGGGACACCCACCCCTCTCCTGGGGACACCCCACCCCTCTCCTGGGGACACCCCATCCCTCCTGGGGACACCCCACCTCTCCTGGGGACACCCATCCCTCTCCGGGCACACCGCACCCCTCTCCTGGGGACACCCCACCCGTCCTGGGGACACCCACCCCTCTCCCGGGACACCCCACCCCTCCTGGGGACACCCCATCCCTCCTGGGGACACTCACCCCTCTCCTGGGGACACCCCACCCCTCTCCTGGGGACACCCCACCCGTCCTGGGGACACTCACCCCTCTCCCGGGACACCCACCCCTCTCCTGGGGACACCGCACCCCTCTCCCGGGACACCCCACCCCTCTCCGGGCACACCCCCCCCCTCTCCCGTTCCTACCGTTCCCCTCCTGCGGGCACAGCTCGCAGGGGTCTCCCCAGCCCTCCCCCGGCATTTTGCTGCAGCAGCACCGAGCCTTGGTGGTGTTGAAGGCTTTGGGCACGGAGCACTTCCCGTTGTCGAAGCGAGTGAAGCAGAAGCTCTGGCGGGTGTCTGGGGGAGGACGGGGACGTGCCAAGGTCAGGGGGGATCCCGGGGGTCGCGTTCCCCCCGCCCGGGAGCGGCCGCACTGACCGAAGCAGCGGCGCCCGTTGTCGGACAGAACGAAGCCCGGCGGACACACGCACTGGAAGCTGCCGGGGGTGTTGGTGCACGTCCCGAACAGGCAGATGTTGGGCTCCTCCTCGCACTCGTTGATGTCTGGGAGCAGCAGGGACACAGCTCAGGGGGTGTTCGGGGGGCTGGGCACCGCCCCTGCCCCACTCCCGGCCGCGATGCGGGTGCCCCGGGCCCCCCGGGAAGGACGGGGCGGTGGCCCGAGGGCACGGAGCCCACCCTACCGATGCAGTTGTCGTTCTGCACCTCGTAGCCGGGGGGGCAGATGCAGCGGAAGGAGCCCTCCAGGTTCTGGCAGGTGCCAGGGGAGCAGGTCCCGGGCAGGCTGACGCACTCGTTGATGTCTGCAGAGGGGAAAACAGCCGGGGCTGGGGTCTGGCTGGGCCCTGCCTCACCCCACAGGGGACAGGGGACAGGGGACATGTTCCCAGGCTGCTTCCCAGGGCATCCCTGGTACGGCTTTAGGGCGAGGGCAGGACATTTCTCCCGCCTCCTGCAGGTCCCAGCACAGGCAGGACAGGCCTGGAGGGGCCGCTCCGGCCCCCAGGGGCATTTCAGTCACCAGGATTCGCTTCCTTGGGGCTGCTTCTGGAGAATCCCACTGCTGGGACCAGCGTGGGGACCACATGGACAGCAGCAGCCAGGCGAGGACCCCGGGAACTGCAGTGGGCACTGGAGTGGGCACTGGACACTGGAGTGGGCACTGGAGTGGGCACTGGACACTGGAGTGGGCACTGGACACTGGAGTGGGCACTGGAGTGGGCACTGGAGTGGGCACTGGAGTGGGCACTGGACACTGGAGTGGGCACTGGACACTGGAGTGGGCACTGGAGTGGACATTGGAGTGGACACTGGAGTGGACATTGGAGTGGGCACTGGAGTGGACACTGGAGTGGGCACTGGAGTGGGCACTGGAGTGGACACTGGAGTGGGCACTGGAGTGGGCACTGGAGTGGACACTGGAGTGGACACTGGAGTGGGCACTGGACACTGGAGTGGGCACTGGAGTGGGCACTGGAGTGGGCACTGGAGTGAACACTGGAGTGGGCACTGGAGTGGACACTGGAGTGGGCACTGGAGTGGACACTGGAGTGGACACTGGACACTGGAGTGGACACTGGAGTGGACACTGGACACTGGAGTGGACACTGGAGTGGACACTGGACACTGGAGTGGACACTGGAGTGGACACTCACCCACACAGTTCTTGCCGTCGGGGGTGCGGTCGTAGCCCTCCTGGCACAGGCACTGGAAGGAGCCGACGCTGTTGATGCACTGCCCGTTCCTGCACACCTGCCCCACCAGGGACGAGCACTCGTCCACGTCTGTGTCCAGAGGCAGAGCGAGAGTGTCACAGGCAGCCGTGGCACAGCCAGGGCCACCAGGGCTGGTGGCAGTGTCGCCAGGGCTCGGGACGCTCACCCATGCAGTCGTTGTTGTGCGTGAGCTCGAAGCCCGGGAAGCACAGGCAGTTGTAGGAGCCCACGGTGTTCTTGCAGGTGCCGTTGCCGCAGGGCTGCCGGTCACACTCGTCGATGTCTGCGGGGACGAGGGCACACCTGAGAGGCTGCAGGGCACGGGGACAGCCTGGGGGGACAGCGCTGTCCCTGGCTGCAGTGTCAGGGATCTGTGTCCCCCTGGGGTGGCACTGACCCATGCACATGGTCTGCTCCCCGGTGGCCTTGAAGCCGTTGTGGCAGATGCAGACGTAGCTGCCCTCGGTGTCCACGCAGTCGCCGTGGCTGCACACGTTGGGGATCTCCTGGCACTCGTTGCGACCTGAAACGGAGCCCAGGGGGTCCAGGTGAGGGGCAGGGAGGGGACAGGTGGGGAGAGCAGAGCCCCACGCACAGTTTGGAGAGGTGACTTCACAGACGATGAGATCTGTGTGCTGTCATCCCGGAAAAAACGGGGGGGCGTGAGCAGGAGTGTGCTCAGGTGTGTCCCAGGTGTGTCCCAGGTGTGTCCCAGGTGTTCCCCAGGTGTGTCCAGGTGTGTCCAGATGTGTCCAGGTGTGTCCCAGGTGTGTCCCAGGTGAGTCCAGGTGTGTCCAGGTGTGTCCAGGTGTGTCCAGGTGTTCCCCAGCTGTTCCCAGGTGTTCCCCAGGTGTTCCCCAGCTGTTCCCAGGTGTGTCTAGGTGTTCCCCAGGTGTGTCCAGGTGTTCCCCAGGTGTTCCCCAGCTGTTCCCAGGTGTATCCAGCTGTTCCCCAGGTGTTCCCCAGCTGTTCCCAGCTGTTCCCAGGTGTGTCCAGCTGTTCCCAGCTGTTCCCAGGTGTTCCCCAGCTGTTCCCAGGTGTGTCTAGGTGTTCCCCAGCTGTTCCCCAGCTGTTCCCAGGTGTATCCAGGTGTTCCCCAGGTGTTCCCCAGCTGTTCCCAGGTGTGTCCAGCTGTTCCCAGGTGTTCCCCAGTGTTCCCCAGCTGTTCCCAGGTGTATCCAGCTGTTCCCCAGGTGTGTCCAGCTGTTCCCCAGCTGTTCCCTTACCCACGCAGGCCCCCCCCGGGGACAGGCGGTATCCGGTGGCGCACTCGCAGCGGAAGCTGCCCGGGATGTTGACACACTCGGCGTGCCGCTGGCACAGCGTCTCCCCGCTGCTGCACTCGTCGATGTCTGCGGGGACAGAGGGCACGGGGACGCCGGGATGGCACCGGGGACGCCGGGATAAATCCAGCAGGATAAATCCAGCAGGATAAATCCAGCAGGATAAATCCAGGGGGGCTCTGAGGCAGCGCTGGGATGGCCGCACCCAGCGGGAACAGCCCGGCTCGGGAAGGACCGCGGGATCGGGGAGTGCAACCCCCGGTGCCGTGCAGGACATCCCAAAAATCGCCCCCGTGGAGCTGCTGGCAGCCCCGGGCAGTGTCCCGGCGCGGGAGGAGCCGGAATTCCCGCTGGGATGCGCTACCTTCGCAGATGAGCAGGATGTTGTTGTAGCTGAAGCCGATGGGGCACTCGCAGCGGAAGCTCCCGATCTGGTTGATGCAGACGCCGTTGGTGCAGATGGCCGGGATCTCGCTGCACTCATCGATATCTGCACCCAATCCAACATCAGCGTCCCGCCCCGGCATCCCGGGAATGCTCCAGAGCATCAGCATCCCTCCCCAGCATCCCGGGAATGCTCCAGAACAACAGCATCTCACCCCGGCATCCCGGGAATGCTCCAGAGCATCAGCATTCCTGCCCCGGCATCCCGGGAATGCTCCAGAGCATCAGCATCCCTCCCCAGCATCCCGGGAATGCTCCAGAGGAACAGCATCCCGGGAATGCTCCAGAGCAATAGCATCTCACCCCAGCATCCCGGGAATGCTCCAGAACAACAGCATCCCGCCCCGGCATCCCGGGAATGCTCCAGAGCATCAGCATTCCCGCCCCGGCATCCCGGGAATGCTCCAGAGAATCAACATCTCACCCCAGCATCCCGGGAATGCTCCAGAGCATCAGCATCCCGCCCTGATATCCCGGGAATGCTGGGAGATGCTGGGATAACGCTGCCCATTCCCGACAGAGGATTTTGGGAAGGCTCCACTCGGGTCATCCCCCTCTGAGTGTCCCGTGCAGATATCGGGATGGCTCTGGGGTCCCACCATCAATTCCCTGCTGCTCTTCCTTCCCAGGAAAAGATCAGCTCATCCCTTCAGTCCCTGGCACTGCCAAGCCTCTTTTCCTGGCCCTACAACCTTTAATTCCCTGCGGGATGACAGCAGGGGCTGGGAGCAGCCCCGGCCCTGCGGGGATGCAGGATTCACTCACCGATGGGCTTCCCTGTGTGGATGTCGATGATAAAGCCGGGGGCTTGGTTCCCACACAGGATCTGGTACTCGGCTGCAAAGGGAACAGCGAGGTCACGGCTGTGCCCAGGGAGGGACAGCGCGCTGGAATCGGGGTCTGGCAGGCAGCAGGGGCTCCCCACCGTGCTTGGAGCCACCTCCCGAGCGCTCTCCTTTCTCCCCACTCATTTCGTTGGTGTCCATGCCCCAAATCTCATGGGGAAAGAGGAAAATGGACGGGACAGGGATCACATGGGAAGGACTTACGGCTGGCAGGGGTGGGACAGGGCTCGCAGGGTTTGTTCCAGGCCTTGCCGATGTTGTAGGAGCAGCAGCACATCTTCTTGGTCATGTTGAAGGACAGCTCGTTCTCGCAGGTGTCGTTGTAGTTGCGGTAGCAAACGCTCTTCCTCATGTCTGCAACGGCAGTGCCAGGCTTGGGACAGCCCTGGGAACAGCACTGCCAGCCCTGGGAATGGCACTGCCACTCCTGGGAACGGCACTGCCAGCCCTGGGAATGGCACTGCCACTCCTGGGAATGGCACTGCCAGCGCTGGGAATGGCACTGGCAATCCTGGGAATGGCACTGGCACTCCTGGGAATGGCACTGCCAGCCCTGGGAATGGCACTGGCACTCCTGGGAATGGCACTGCCAGCCCTGGGAATGGCACTGGCACTCCTGGGAATGGCACTGGCACTCCTGGGAATGGCACTGCCAGCCCTGGGAATGGCACTGCCAGCCCTGGGAATGGCAGCAAAGACCCCCACACGAGCCCAGCCCACGCCTGATCTGTCACCCAGACCAGAGCACCGAGTGCCACATCCAGCTTTGAGTTCCATGCCCTGTTTCCAGCACTTCTGCTCCATCCCCTTGGCACAGCCCCCTCTGGGATGGCAGTGCCAGCCCCCTCCCCACAGATCCGGACCGTTCCCACGGATCCAGCCGGCTGGGAGCCGTACCCATGCAGTTGTTTCCCCCGTTGACCTGCATGTACTCGGGGGGGCACACGCAGGTGTAGTTGCCCAGGGTGTTGTAGCAGGTGCCCGGGCCACAGATCCCGATGTGGGCAGAGCACTCGTCGATATCTGCGGGAGAAAGGAGTCAGAGCACGGCTGGAGCAGGGCTGGGGACAGGCCTGGCACCAGGGATGGGTGGCTTTGGCACAGGGACCAGGCTGGGCTGGCATGGGGACAGGTTTGTGATGAGGAAATCTGGGAAGGAAAGGGGAAGGGATGCTCCCAACCATTCCTGGGGCAGCTGGGATGCACACACAGCTCTGGCACACACGGTATCCACCTTGTCACACATACAGGGTGCCACCCTGTCCCCAGCCCCTGGAGCAGGTGCCAGCCCCTGTCCCCAGCCCCTGGAGCAGGTGCCAGCCTGTCCCCAGCCCCTGGAGCAGGTGCCAGCCTGTCCCCAGCCCCTGGAGCAGGTGCCAGCCTGTCCCCAGCCCCTGGAGCAGGTGCCAGCCTGTCCCCAGCCCCGGTACCTTCACAGATCCGGGTGTCCTCGTTGAGGTAGTAGCCCAGGGGACACTCGCACTGGAAGCTGCCGAAGGTGTTGACGCAGTTCCCGCCCTGGCACAGCCCTGGCAGCTCCTGGCACTCGTCGATGTCTGAGGAGGGACAGCAGGGGTGTCCCCACAGGGCTGGGGTCCCCCAGCAGCCCATCCCTCAGAAGGGCCGTGGGAACGGGGAGAACTCACCCTCCAGGATGACGGTGATGGGGTTGGGGCGGAACCCTTCTCCCCCAGGGCACAAGGTCTTGTACTCGGCTGTGGAGAGAGGCAGGCAGAGCTGAGGGGGCTCCCCAGAGCCAGGAGGGAGAGCCAGGAGAATCCTGGAATGGGCCACGAGGATGTGGCCAGGGCTCATCACCTGCCAAGGCAGCTGAGCCATCCCACAGCCCACCCTCCCTCCAAGGGCAGCATTCCACATTCCCTCGCCCGGAATGAAGGATCCCAGCCTGGATCCCCCAGGCACCACAGCCTGGCCTCCCCCACCCCACTCCACCTCTGCCCTGCCCTGGGTGGAGCAGCAAATCCTGAACTCGGCACCTCCATTCTGAGCTGAGGATCCATCGGGAAGCGTCCCTGCCTCTCTCCCCTCCTCCCCAGCCGTGCCCACCCCAAGCTCTTCCCCACTCACTGGTGTTGGCTGGAGGACAGAGCTCGCAGGGGTTGCCCCAGGCACGGCCCAGGGAGCAGCAGCAGGAGGCCCGGGTGACCCCCACGCCGATCTCAGCGCTGCAGGAGATGCCCCCGTCCCCCCGGTCCTGCGTGTCCAGGAAGCAATTCCCGACCCGGGTATCTGCACAGAGACAGCGCTGCTGAGCAAAGCCTGGCCTGCAGAGCTCCTGGGTGCAGCAGGGATGGAATCACGGAATTGTGGAGTGCTTTGGGATGGAAGGGACCTTAAAGGTGATCCCGTCCCACACCCTGCCATGGGCAGCAAAGGAATTGGAAATCTTCCAGGGATAAGGAAGAAATGTGGATTGCTGGGGCTCTGTGCCGGGAGCTGTGTGGGATCCTGGAATCCCAAATGGTTTGAAGGGACCCGAAGGATCATCCTGGCCATGGGCACGGACATCTTCCACTGTCCCAGGCTGCTCCAAGCCCCGTCCACCCCGGCCTTGGACTCTCCCAGGGAACAAAACAGCTCCAGAGCTGCCCTGGAGCAACCAGAGGGGCACCCACAGTGGTGGCAGTGACACGAGGGGGGGACACATTCATCAGGACCTGGGCTCTGCTGCTGCTGCAGGGTTAAACCCATGGGGGACAGCCAGGGGGGGACAGCCAGGGGGGGACAGCCAGGGAGGGACAGCCAGGGGGGGACAGCCAGGTGGGGACAGCCACCCTTGTTGTGTCCAGTTCCAGCAAGACCAAGAAGGACCCCGAGGGTGTGGGTGGGAGTGCCACTCACCCACACAGCCCACCCCGGTGGGGTTCAGCTCGAAGTCCTGGGGGCAGTTGCACAGGTAGCTGCCGGGGGTGTTGACGCAGAGCCCGTTGATGCAGTTCACAGGGTCTGCACACTCGTTGATGTCTGAAAGGATGGACAGATGGACTGAAGATGGAGCTGAGCACTGCCAGGAAAGCCCAGCCCAGCCTGAGCTCTGTGCCCAGGTGTATCCCCACCCCACGGAGCCCCTCAGGTGTGGCAAAGCCGTGGATGGGCCCAGCCGAGCCCGGCAGACCCCAGAGCAGGCCCCAGGAGCCCTGACCTGTGCAGTTGCCCCCGCTCCTGTCCAGCTCGTATCCATCGTCGCAGGCACAGCGGAACATCCCGGGCAGGTTCTGGCAGGTGCCAAAGACACAGATGTTCTGGAAGGTGCATTCATCAATGTCTGCAAAACAGAGACAGCTGGGGACAGGCTGTGCCAGGGTGAGGGCCAGGACAGGCTGCTCCTGCTCCCTCCTCCTGCCCAGATGTGACCAACCCACCCCAGGACGGCCCTGCTGCCATTTGAGACAATCTCCTGGGGCAGCTGGGCCACTCTCCCACCCTCTCCCCTCACCCCTGCTCTCCTGGTTTTCCATTTTGCAGGAATCCGGGCTCAGCCCCGGGAAGCAGCCCAGGCACAGGCAGCACCTCGGGCACCAGCAGCTGCTGGGCTCTGGCTCTGCCTCGGGAGGTGCCAGCAGAGGCCAGAGGCCAGCAGGGAGTCAGGGCACTCACCCTGGCAGGCCTTGCTGTCCTCGGTGGGGTTGAAGCCCATCTCGCACTCGCAGCGGTACCCGCCGGGGGCGTTCAGGCACTGCCCGTTCTCACACAGGTTCACGTTGTCCGCGCACTCGTCCACGTCTGCAGGGAGGGACAGCGTCCACACAGGGCTGGGGGCTGCCCCAGCCAGCCCAGGGGACCCCAGGAGCCCAAGCCCACCCGCTGCTGGGAGGCTGCAATTCCTGCCACGGCCCTGAGCCCCCCCAGGCGCAGCGAGGAGGGGCTGGCTCCCTGCTGGAGGTGTCCCGGGCCCAGGCAGCACCACCAGGCTGGTGGCCCCGAGGGGCAGGTTCCTGTCCCAGCCCCGTTCCTGCTGCCAGCTCTCACCTGAGCAGGAGAAGCCGTCGCCGTTGAAGCCGTCGCGGCAGGCGCAGCGGTAGGAGCCGGGCGTGTTCACGCAGTTGGCGTTCAGGTTGCACTTGTGCTCCTCGGTCGCACACTCGTCCAGGTCTGGGCACAGAGAACACCCTGTCAGTGCCTGGCCTGGCTAATCTGGGCTCCTGGACCAGCTGGACTCGGGTGTCAGAGTGGGTTGGGTGGGAATCATGATCCAGTGATTCAGGATCATCCAGTTCCACCCCCAGGGACTCCTTCCACTGGCCCAGGTTGCTCCAAGCCCTGTCCAGCCCAGCCTTGGACACCTTTTCTTGCTCCAGGGGCACACAAATGGCCCAGGAGACTGTCTGGGCACCTGGGGGCTCCATCCCTGGAGACCTCTATGGCCATGAGCTGTAAGCCACTGGCCATGTCCCCAAGTGCCACATCTACGTGGCTTTAAATCCCTCCAGTGATGGTGGCTGGGCCAGGGCTGGACATTTCCATGAGGACATTTTCCCAGTGTCCACCCTGAGCCTCCCCTGGCCCTGCCTGGAGCTGTTCCCTCTTGTCCTGTTGTTCCCCGGGAGCAGACCCCGATCCCCCTGGCTGTCCCCTCCTGGCAGGGAGCTGTGCAGAGCCTCAAGGTCCCTCCTGAGCCTCCTTTTCTGCAGGCTGAGCCCCTCCATGCACCGGTGCTGCAGTGGGAGCTCAGCCCAGCTTCCCCAGGTGCCTGCAGAGCAGGGGAGGGATCCTGCTGTGCTGGTTCAGGACTCACCGTTGCACTTGAGCCCGTCCCCGAGCCAGCCCGAGCGGCACTTGCACTTGAAGCTGCCGGGGATGTTGATGCAGGACGCGTGCATGTCGCAGTTGTGCGCCCCGATCTCACACTCGTCGATGTCTGCAGAGGAAGGACAGCGGGGCTGGCACAGCTCGGCTCTCCCAGCCCTGCAGGGCTCAGCTCGGGGTGATCCTGACCTGGGTTTGGGCACTGACAGCTCCCTGAGCTCAGGGTGATCCCACTCTGGGTTTGGGCACCGATGGCTCCCTGAGCTCGGGGTGATCCTGACATGGGTTTGGGCACTGACAGCTCCCCGAGCTCGGGGTGATCCTGACCTGGGTTTGGGCACCGATGGCTCCCCGAGCTCGGGGTGATCCTGATCTGGGTTTGGGCACTGACAGCTCCCCGAGCTCGGGGTGATCCTGATCTGGGTTTGGGCACTGACAGCTCCCCGAGCTCAGGGTGATCCTGATCTGGGTTTGGGCACCGATGGCTCCCTGAGCTCCCAGGGCTTTGGGGGAGAGGCTGCCTGGGCTGGGAGCGTGGAGCTGAGGAGCTCAGCCCTGGTAAATGTGCAGGGAGGGAGGGCAGGCTCCTGGCCTGGCCATCACCTGGAACAGGGGGGTTCCTGTCCCCCTGTGCCTGCCCAGCCCACTGCCCATCCCGCAGCATCCCCGGCACGGGGCTCTCCAGGGCAGCTCTGCGAGGGTTTCCTGTTCTCCAGCACTGGCAGCCCTGGCTGCAGGTGTGCTGAGCTCTCACCTGTGCACCCCGTGGTTCCCTTCTTGACGAAGTAGCCCAGCTGGCAGTGGCAGATGAAGGAGCCCTTGGTGTTCTCACACTCGCCGTGCAGGCAGATGTTGGGGTTCAGGTCGCACTCGTTCACATCTGCAGCACAAAACCAACCATGGGACACCCCGAGGACCCCGCTGTGGCTCTGGGGACAGGGGACAGAGCTGGGACACGGCCAGGGCACGGCCAGGGCCTCACCAATGCAGGTCTTCATGTCCAGGGATGCCATGAAGCCGTCGAAGCAGAGGCAGCGGTACTCCCCGGGGATGTTGGTGCACTGCCCCCCGTCACAGATGTCGGGGTTATCCTCACACTCATCGATATCTGCACAGAGGAGAAGGTGAAGGTGAACACAGGAGCACCAGGGGGAGGGAGGGAATCCCCAGCCGTGAGAAGCTGGAGGTGGCAAAATCACCCATCCAGGAAAACCCTTCCTCGGGAAGGGACTGCAAAATGAGAGCCCTCATCCTGGAGCCACCTGCAGGAGCCCAGGGGGCCACTGACCTGCACAGGACCTCTTGTCTGGCATCAGGGCGTAGCCTTCGCTGCAGCTGCACTCATAGCTGCCCTCGGAGTTGGAGCAGTGGGTGTCACAGCCCCCGTTGGTGATGGTGCACTCGTCAATGTCTGGGGACAAACACACAGCGGCCTGAGCTGGGAGGGACCCACGGGGAGCCAGCCCAGCCCCTGGCCCTGCACAGACAAGAGCCCAGGCAGCAGTTTGGGTGGGAGGACACAAATCTCCCCCAGCCACAAGAGAACTCCTCATTCCTCCTCCCCAGCCCCTGGCAGTGCCCTCGCGGCCGCTCACCCTCCCTCGCCAGCAGCACGGATTTGGCTGGCGCTCACGCAGGACGTTCCCCCTTTGCTTCACCCTCTGAACACAGCACACACGAGCCCAGCAGGGCTCTGGGCTCATGCCAAGGCTCTGGAAGGACGGTTTGGAGGAGCACTCACCGACACAGCCCTGCCTGTCCGGCGTGGCCTGGAAGCCCGAGTCGCAGGAGCACTGGTAGGTGCCGATGACGTTGACGCAGCGCCCGTTGCGACAGAGGTTGTCACTGAGGGAGCACTCGTTGATGTCTGAGGGGACAAGAGCACTTGGAGCAGCCAGCCCTGCTCAGGCCATCATCTGGTGTCCAAACTGGGTTTGTCCCATTGGTCACAGGGAGCAGCAAAACGAACAACAAAACGCTGGGAATGAGCTTGGCCCCTCCTCTTGGATGAGCTGGACCCCCTTATCATGGAAGCACAGAAGGCTTTGGGTGGGAGGGACCTTAAGGATCATCCTTGGCCAGGATGGGACACCTTCCCCTAGCCCAGGCTGCTCCAAGCCCTGGGCCACTTGCAGGGATGGGATGTACGGGATGGGGAGGAGGCAGCCAGAGCCCTGCAGGATCTCTCCCTGTGACATTTCCCTGCAGGATCTCTCCCTGTGACATTTCCCTGCAGGATCTCTCCCTGTGACATTTCCCTGCAGGATCTCTCCCTGTGACATTTCCCTGCAGGATCTCTCCCTGTGAGGTTTCCCTGCAGAATCTCTCCCCATGGAGTTTCCCTGCAGGATCTCTCCCTGTGAGGTTTCCCTGCAGGATCTCTCCCTGTGAGGTTTCCCTGCAGGATCTCTCCCTGTGACATTTCCCTGCAGGATCTCTCCCTGTGACATTTCCCTTCAGGATCTCTCCCTGTGACATTTCCCTGCAGGATCTCTCCCTGTGACATTTCCCTGCAGGATCTCTCCCTGTGACATTTCCCTGCAGGATCTCTCCCCATGGAGTTTCCCTGCAGGATCTCTCCCCATGGAGTTTCCCAGCTGTGCCCCCTCACCAATGCAGGTGTTGCCCTCGGCTGTCAGCTCGTGCCCAGGGGGGCAGATGCACTCGAAGCTGCCGTCGGTGTTCATGCAGATCCCGCCCCGGCACAGCAGCGGGTCCCGCTCGCACTCGTTGATGTCTGCAGGGGAAAATGGGATTGGTCCCAGAAGATCCCAGAACGGGAACAGCGCTCAGGGAACAGGGCAGGGAAAGCTGGGCTTGGACCCAGCCGTCTCCTGGTTGGAGTCTGAATGTTGGGAATGTCGGGAAGCAGAACCCAAGAGCCCCTCAGTGGCAGCAGAGAAAGGGACTGAGGTCGGATATTTAAAAAAACCTCATTTTCCTCTCACGTTTATTTTCCTGACCCCAGCCTTGAAGCTAAGATTGGGATATTTCCCCTGACTTGGATAAAACACCGATGAGATTTTCAGGTGAAGAGGGCTGGGACACACCTGAAAATGGGGGTGACAGATCCCTACCAAACAGCCCCAGAGCAGTGGGAACCTGTTCCCTGTGAATCCCAGCCTGCATTTTCACTGCTGGGGTTGTCCCCTGCCCCAGGCTGGAAAGAATTCCTCCCTCAGGAGGCTGAAGACAAATTCTTTTGCCAAACACAGGTGGGAAGAAGTTAATCCTTGACCACAGACAATGACAAAACCTCACCACCCCCTTTGGGGTGAGATGACTCAGCTCCCTGTCACCCAGAAAAAAAAAAGGATAAAATGGAATTGGACAAGTAACAGTGAGCATTAAATTAAAAATAAAAAAGAACAATGAAATTTATATCCTTCTATAAAGATCAGAAATCTGATTACTGCAAGGAGGCAGCAGGTCATGGGTGAGGACTGTGACATTCCCAGTGTCCCAGAAATGGAGCAGAAGGAGGAGGATGATCAGTGGGAGCTGTGGAAACCCACGCTACAAATTGTACAGAAAAGACAAAGCCCCTGCCAGGGACAGTGATTTATTTTAAAGAGCACAGAGAGTAAAACATGAAAAATAAATAAATGGTGTTGAATCATGGCTTGAAGTGGTTTGAAAGTCCAAGCCAAGGCAGAATATTAAGAGCAGGTCAGTGAGACAAGCGAGTCTGGCTGGACAGAGGAGAGGAACATGGAATGCCAGGAATCAGAGGACAGCAAGAGTCTGGCTGAGCTCTTGGAGACAAACTGAGGTACTGAGGTCACTGATGGGATTTTTTAAGCTCCAAACAAGAATTATTCAATTGAAAACAGATGAGACTTGGACAGAATGAAAACAAGCGCTGGGCAGACAGGAGGATCTGTGAGGAATTGTGTGAGGATAAAGGGAGATTAAATGGGCAGGTGAAGGGAGCCCCTGGAGCTGAGAGGTGAGGGGGGCACAGGGAGCCCCAGAGCTCCTCATGACCCACGCGCTGTTTGGGCACTTCTGGTGCCCAGGGCGCTCAGCCTCACTCACCCATGCAGTTCTTCATCATCATGAAGCCGCTCTCGTAGCCCTCGAAGCACTCGCACTCGAAGCTGCCCGGGGTGTTGACGCAGGAGCCGTGGCCACACAGGTCGGGGGAGATGCGGCACTCGTCGATGTCTGGGGACAAGGACAGGGACTGGGGCAGGACAGGCCACCAGCAGGGCCAGAGCCCCTGCAGGGCTGTGGGCACTGCACGCCGGGGACCAGCAGGAAAACGAATTCCCCATCCTTGGAGAGGCTCCCTGGGGCTGAGCCTTCACCCCACAGGCAGAAGGAGCCTTGTGGAGTCACGGGATTCCAGGGTGGTTTGGCTTGGAGGGACCTTAAATCCCACCCAGTGCCATGGCAGGGACACCTCCCACTGTGCCAGGCTGCTCCAAACCCCGTCCAGCCCGGCCTTGATGCTCCTGCTCGTGGTCCTGCCCTTGGCTCCTGCCCAGGTAAGTGCCAGGACTCCTCTGGGCAGCCCCGGCCCTGTGGCTGAGCCCCCCAAAGGCAGCAGAGCAGCCCGGGGGTCCCTCACCTGTGCAGTTCCTCTCCTCGGCATCCAGAGCGAAGCCGTTGCCGCAGATGCACCTGAAGCTGCCGATGGTGTTCCTGCAGGTGCCGTGGGTGCACAGCCCGGAGAACACCTTGCACTCGTTCACATCTGGGGGGGATCCGAGGGATTCAGCCTCGGGGGTCTCCCCCAGCGCCCCCCGGCAGCGGGGCCAGCCCCGAGCGCCGCTCACCTTTGTAGAAGGGCCGTCCCGAGAGCACATCGCCCCGGTTGGCAAAGCCGGGCCCGCGGGGACACAGCGCCTTGTACTCCCCGGAGCCCGGCCGGGGACACTCCTCGCAGTCGGAGCCCCAGGCCGAGCCCACCGAGCAGCAGCACATGTCCATGCGGAACTTGCCGGGCAGCGGCTCCGTGCACTCGTCCTCGTCCCAGCGCATGTAGCACTGCTCCAGCCGCACGTCTGCGGACAGCAGCGGCTCAGCCCCGCACCGGCACCGGCACCGGCACCGGCACCGGCACCGGCACCGGCACCGGCACCGGCACCGACACCGACACCGACACCGGCACCGGCACCCGGCACCCGGCTCAGCCCCGAACCCCGAACCCCGAACCCCGGCACCGGCACCGGCACCGGCACCGGCACCGACACCGACACCGACACCGGCACCGGCACCGGCACCGGCACCCGGCTCAGCCCCGCACCCGGCACCCGGCACCCGGCATCCGGCACCCGGCACCGGCACCGGCACCGGCACCGACACCGACACCGACACCGACACCGGCACCGGCACCGGCGCCGGCACCGGCACCGGCACCGGCACCCGGCTCAGCCCCGCACCCGGCACCGGCACCGGCACCCGGCACCCGGCTCAGCCCCGCACCCGGCACCGGCACCGGCACCCGGCACCCGGCTCAGCCCCGAACCCCGAACCCCGGCACCCGGCACCGGCACCGGCACCCGGCTCAGCCCCGCACCCGGCACCGGCACCCGGCACCGGCACCGGCACCCGGCACCCGGCTCAGCCCCGCACCCGGCACCCGGCACAGGCACCCGGCACCGGCACCCGGCTCAGCCCCGCACCCGGCTCAGCCCCGCACCCGGCACCCGGCACCCGGCACCCGGCACCCGGCACCCGGCTCAGCCCCGAACCCCGAACCCCGGCACCCGGCACCGGCACCCGGCGGGGCTGCGGGGAGTTTTCCACACAACCGGGAGCAGGAAAGGGTTTTTTCGGGAGGGATTCCGGGCCATGGACTGCTGGCAGCAGGGCCAGAGGATGGACCCTCCCAGAATGCCGGGGTTTATGTTGGGGAAGGTGTTGGAGATGATGGAGCCCGGCAGCACCGAGGCCGCGTCCCGGCTGTCCCTAAACGCGGTGCTGCCGGTGCGGGGGACCCTGCACAGGGCAGGGTTTGGCACCGGCTGCCCAGGAGATGTTTTAGGGCTGCTGGACCCTCTCTTTAACCCCGAAGGTTGTGTGGTCACCCCTGAAACCCAGCCAGGAAGGACAATGGTGTTACTGGCTGGACTTGGGGACATGGAACTCCAGCTGCGAGGTTTTGGGGGTCTTTCAGGTCTGACACAATTCCCAAGAATTGCTGGCGGGGAGGGAGCAGCTGGGAGGGCAGGATCCGGGTGGAGGAGGTGTCCTTACCCACGCAGGTCCTGGCAGTGCCATCCAGGGTCAGCCCCTCGGGGCACTCGCAGCGGAAGGAGCCGGCCGAGTTCACGCAGCGCCCGTTGGGGCACACGCCCGGGAACACCTCGCACTCGTTCACATCTGGGGGCACAGGGGTGCGCAGGGTCGGGGGGACACCGGGACACGGCCGGCAGGGCCTGGAGCAGCCCAGAGCTGCCCACCAGGCTCTAAATGACCATTTATCCATGGAAACCGGGCACAAAGGGAGCCAGGATCGGGATCAGACACACAGACACACTCACAGACACACACAGACACTCACACGGACACACAGACACACAGACAGACACACAGACACACTCACAGACACACAGACACAGACACACACACACAGACACACGGACACACAGACACACAGACACACACAGACACACAGACACACTCACACGCAGGACCAGAGAGTGAAGATTCCACCCCCAAGACTCAGAGAGCAGCAAGGAAGATGATGGCCACATTCCCAAGAAAAGCAGATTTCCATCCCTGAGGACTTTACCTTCACAGGTGACCCCCTTCATGCGGGCGTACCCCCGGGGACAGGCGGTGTCTGCAAGGGACGGGGATGTCAGCAAGGAAACCCCTCCAGCTTTCCCACACAACCCTGGGATCTGCGGCGCTGGGATCATCCAGTCCAACCCCTGACCCTCCACAACACCCCACCAACCCCTGACCCTCCACAACACCCCACCAACCCCTGACCCTCCACAACACCCCACCAACCCCTCACCCTCCACAACACCCCACCAACCCCTCACCCTCCACAACACCCCACCAACCCCTCACCCTCCACAACACCCCACCAACCCCTGACCCTCCACAACACCCCACCAACCCCTGACCCTCCACAACACCCCACCAACCCCTCACCCTCCACAACACCCCACCAACCCCTGACCCTCCACAACACCCCACCAACCCCTCACCCTCCACAACACCCCACCAACCCCTCACCCTCCACAACACCCCACCAACCCCTCACCCTCCACAACACCCCACCAACCCCTCACCCTCCACAACACCCCACCAACCCCTGACCCTCCACAACACCCCACCAACCCCTCACCCTCCACAACACCCCACCAACCCCTCACCCTCCACAACACCCCACCAACCCCTCACCCTCCACAACACCCCACCAACCCCTCACCCTCCACAACACCCCACCAACCCCTCACCCTCCACAACACCCCACCAACCCCTCACCCTCCACAACACCCCACCAACCCCTCACCCTCCACAACACCCCACCAACCCACCCCGTCCCTGGGAGCGTCGTCAGTGCCCGAGCACCCTGTGGGGGTTTTTCCCCGTTCCCGATCTCCTCTCCAGCATTTCCTGGGAATGCCGGAGCCAGCAGAAGCTCACCGATCTCGCAGCGCTCGCAGGGGCTGCCCCAGGCTGCCCCCAGCGTGGCACAGCACTCGGATTTCAGCGTGGCCCCGTTGATGTTCACCTCGCAGCGCCCGTCCTGGATGTTGAGCCAGCAGGTGCCCTTCATGCTGTCTGCAGGGACACAGCGGCGGCTCAGAGCCCTGGATCCCTGCCCTGGCACTCACTGATCCCTCGGGATGGGCGGCCAAGGCCGCTCCCACAACCCGGGCTTGTCGTTCCGATTGGGAACGGCGATAAAGAGCGACACTGGACTCTCAAGGGAGTCTCAACACGAGAATTCTCAGTTTATTGCTTCAAGATTGTCTTATAGACAGATACGTGGAAAGTACAGAAAAGAAACTCTTATTGGTTAGCAAAGTGCTACATCACCATCATTGGTCAGGGGCACTCTACTCCCCTGACCCTCTCTTGCAAGGTAAACAAGAGGACAGATAAACAACACCTGGCAGTTGTTTTCTGTCTCTGAGGATTGTTTTGAAATCCTCCTTTGAATTCCCAGGCTAGCTTCTCAGGCAGGACTGAGAGGCCATGGGCCTGCAGTCTCTGCAGCTCTCTGCAGCCTGTTCCAAAGCTAGCATCCATACGGGCTGGTCCCCAGAACCCAGCCAGTGCCACCTCCCCTGACCCCAGGCTGCAGGGACAGCCACGGCTGCTCTGGGGAACCAAGAGCCAGGAATTCCTGCCCAGGATCCCGCCCGGCCTGGCAGGAATGGAGCTCACCCACACAGATGGTGCCGCTGGGGTCCAGTTTGCTGCCCGGGGAGCACTCGCAGGCGAAGGAGCCGGCGTTGTTCCGGCACAGCCCGTTCACACACGGGTTGGACGTGCACTCGTTGATGTCTGGGGGGAGCAGGGACAGAGGGGACACAGGTCACTGCGGGGAGCGACAGGGACACGGCCTTGGGGGACACAAACTGGAGGAGGTGAGAGCGCAGGGAGTGAAGAGTGGTGGGTTTAAATCGTTTTTTACATTGTTTTAAATATAATAATAAAATTTAAGATATGTTAAAATCTATTATATATAAATATATAAATATATAAATATATAAATATATAAATATATAAATATATAAATATATATAAATATATAAATATATACAAAAATATAAAATATAAAAATATATAAAAATATATAGATATTTATAAAATATATATAAATATATTTAAGTATGTAAATATATAAATATATAATAAATAAATAAATATATAAATATATCTATAAATATATCTATAAATATATATAAATACATCTATAAATATATATAAATATATAAACACATATAAATACATATAAATATATAAATATATTTATATATAAATATATAAATATATAAATCTATCTATAAATATATCTATAAATATATCTATAAATATATCTATAAATACATCTATAAATATATAAATAAATATATAAATACATATAAATACATATAAATATATAAATATATTTATATATAAATATATAAATATATAAATATATCTACAAATATGTCTATAAATATATAAATACATATAAATATATATATAAATATATAAATATATATAAAATACGTAATACAGAAATATCTTGTGATATAAGCATGTTATATAGAGAAGTCTAATAACAGTATTAAAAATGGAAGATTTAAAAACACTTGGATTGAGGGTGGTTGGGGCACTTGGGTGCAAAGCGCCAGCTCTCAAATATTTGAGGCCTCTGTGCACAGGAAACCATTTCTGCCCCTCCAAATCACAGCCTTTCAATCAAATTCCCCAAGCCTTGCAATTTTGGTCAGGCCTCAAGCGGCAGTTTTGTGGCCCTGGAGGAAATTGCTCTGGTTTGCAGGCTGAGATGTTTCGGGGTCAGGTGCCCAGTGCTTTGAAGCCGGTGTGAGCCATCCCTGGATCCACGGGGGAGCCGCCAGGTGCCCGGGGTGCGGCGGCGGGGAGGGAGCGGGGAGCTGCCCCAGGCAGGAGCTCTGCCAGCCCCGGTACCTTCGCAGGTGTCGGTCTCGGTGCGGAACACGAAGCCCTTGGGGCAGGTGCAGGTGTAGCTGCCGGGGGTGTTCCTGCACAGCCCGTTGTCACACAGCAGCCGATTGACGCTGCACTCGTCCACATCTGGGGACAGACGCGGCAGCCGTGAGCTGCTTCGGGCTGGGAAGGGTTAACTGCCCCCACAGCATCCCAGGAGGGACCCCCTGATCCAGCCCAGCCCCTGCACAGACCCCCAACAACCCCAGAGCGCTGTCCCGGCCGGGACCGTCCCTGCGGGAATCCCTCGGGGACAAAAGCGTTCCCTGAGCTCCATCCCAAACCCCGGCCCAGCTCCAGCCCTCCCCGGGCCCTGTCCCAGAGCAGAAAGCAGAGCTGCCCCTGCTCTTCCCTCTCCAGGAACTCCTCGAGTCCCCCCTGCCCTCCTGGAGGTGCTGAACACCCGCAGGGAGCAGGGAACGAGTTCTGGTTTTCCTTTCCCCACTGGAGTGCCCTGATCCCGAGCCAGGAGTGCTCCAGCTTCCTCCCTTCCCCTTCTCCCCCAGCTCGGCTGCTGGGCAGGGTTTGGACCGTGCTGGAGGGGATCAGGGGCTGCAGCAGCTCCTGGGGATGCAGCCCCTGCATCCCCTGCATTCCCTGCATCCCCTGCATTCCCTGCATCCCCTGCATCCCCTGCATCCCCTGCATTCCCTGAGCCCCTGCATCCCCTGCATCCCCTGCATCCCTGCATCCCCTGCATCCCCTGCATCCCCTGCATTCCCTGAGCCCCTGCATCCCCTGAGCCCCTGCAGCCCCTGCATCCCCTGAGCCCCTGCATCCCCTGCATTCCCTGCATCCCCTGCAGCCCCTGCATCCCCTGCACCCCTGCATCCCCTGCAGCCCCAGGTCCAGCCCCTGACTCACCCACGCAGTTCTTGCCCGTGGGGTCGGACTCGTAGCCCAGGTTGCAGATGCAGCGGTAGCTGCCCCGCAGGTTCTCACACATCCCGTTGGGGCAGATGTCGGGGTTCAGGGCGCACTCGTTGATGTCTGACAGGGAAAAGAGGCACGTGGGATGGAGCCCAGCAAATGCAAAGACCAGACCTTCCACCTCCTGGGTCCTCACTGCAGGAATCGTGGAGTCCGGAAGGGTTTGGGTGGGAATTTGGCCTTAGAGCCCATCTCATTCCATTCCACCATGCCAGGCTGCCCCAAGCCCTGTCCAGCCTGGCCTTGGACACGTCCAGGACTGGGGCAGCCACAGCTTCTCCCTGTCCTGACCCAGCCCGGGGCTGAGCTCAGGAGGAGAGAGCTGGATGAGGGGCTGGGATGAGCCCAGTTTCATGCCAAGGGCTCTCAGGTCCTTGTGTGACATCCCAGATTCTTTATGCCGAGCTCAGGCCCGTCAGTGACCCCTGGATTCAGCACTGAGTGACCCAGAGGTGGCAGCTGGGTGGGCACCGTCCCTCCCCTGCAGGAGCATCCCTGATTTCACCCTGGCAAGCCCCAGCCTCGCTGGCACCGCAGGCTCCCCGCAGAGCCAGGTGGCCACGGCTGCCCAGGCACTGCTGGCCTTCGTCCCCACGCTCCTGGAGCTCAGCTCCATCCAGGGAAACGCAGCCTGGAGAGCTCTGAGAGCAGCCCTGGCTCCAGGGATGGAATGACCAGAGCACGGCCTTGCTGGAGAGTCCCATCACTGCCATGGGACGGCTCCAGGACACGGAGCCCTGGATGGGAGCCCCAGGAGCCACCGGGGCTTCGCCTCTGGCTCCTTCCCATCCGGGAGGCTTGGCACGGCCGTGCCTGCCTGGCTGCTCCCTGCTCTCCCTGATCTCCAGGCGCTGCCCAGGGCTGCCACTGGCACCTCCCGGAGCTCAGAGCAGCCCGGTTTGTCACCTCCCTGTGCCCGGACACCCCACGGAGGAGCTGGAGAGCGGAGCAGGGAAAGAACCAGCAGGGTCCCGCTGCTCATTCCCATCACAGCAGGGAGCAGAGCCCAGCCTCTGCTGGCACAGCTCCCACACACCCATCCCTGCTCCAGGAAAAGCAGCTGAGGGTGCTGTGGGATGTGCCTGTGGAACCCTGCAGATCCCTGAGGAATTCTGAACATCCCTGAGGAATTCTGAACATCCCTGAGGAATTCTGAACATCCCTGAGGAATCCTGCAGATCTCTGAGGAACCCTGATCATCCCTGAGGAACCCTGAACATCCCTGAGGAATTCTGAACATCCCTGAGGAACCCTGCAGGTCCCTGAGAAATCCTGCAGATCTCTGAGGAATCCTGAACATCCCTGAGGAACCCTGAACATCCCTGAGGAACCCTGCAGGTCCCTGAGGAATCCTGAACATCCCTGAGGAATCCTGCAGATCTCTGAGGAATCCTGAACATCCCTGAGGAATCCTGCAGGTCCCTGAGGAACCCTGAACATCCCTGAGGAACCCTGCAGGTCCCTGAGGAACCCTGCACCCACCTCTGCCATCAGCCGTGATCCCGATGCCGCTGCTGCAGAGAGCCTGGAATTCCGCTGGGGACAGAGCACAGCAGAGCCGTGAGCGTGGCAGGAACTGCCCACAGTGAGATTCACTGAGCTTAGTTCCATTCTAAAAGTTAAACTGAGGGTTTAATTCTCTGTTTGGCAGCTCTGGGTCTGTTCATGCTCACACAACACAGTCACAGAACGAGCTGGGTTGGGAGGGACCCCCAGGACCACCCAGCCCTGCGCAGACACCCCAACAATCCCACCCTGTGCATTGTCCAAACTCTCCCGGAGCTCTCCCAGCCTTGCTGCTGTGACTTTGCTCACTTTAACGCTGATACTCCCACTTCCAACACCCCAGCACCAGATTTGAGCATCCGCTCCCCATTTTCCTGGTGCCCCTTTCCCCATTCCAGGTTCTCCAAGCTGCCCAACCCATCCCGGGACACCCCTGGGCACCTTCCCGGGCAGCCAGGGATGGACTCACCGGAGTTCTTGGCCGGGCAGGGCTGGCAGGGCTCCCCGAAGCCGTGGTCGGGGTTGGCACAGCAGCACTCGGATTTGGTGACGGCGCCGGGGAAGGGACGGGCGCAGGTGCCCTTTTTGATGCCCCCGTAGCAGGTGCTGCGCATGTGGGTGTCCACACACACCCGGCCGTCCACGCCGATCGCCAGCCCCCCCAGGCACTCGCAGCGGAACGAGCCCTCCGTGTTGATGCACCAGCCGTTCATGCAGATCCCGGGGGTCTCACACTCATCGATGTCTGCGCAGGGAACGGCAGTGGGGTGACCTCGGGGAGAGGGACACGCGGGGAGAGGGGTGGGACAGGCGGGGAGAGGGGTGGGACACAGGGAGAGGTCTGGAACACATGAACAGGGCGCAGAAAACATGGGCAGGGGCTCAGGACACACTGAGAGAGGCTCAGGACACACAGACAGAGACTCAGGACACACAGACAGGGTCTCAGGACACACAGACAGGGGGTCAGGACACACAGACAGGGGCTCAGGACACACAGACGGGCTCAGGACACACAGATGGGCTCAGGACACACAGACAGGGGCTCAGGACACAGGACAAGGCTCAGGACACACAGACAGGGGCTCAGGACACACAGACAGAGACTCAGGACACACAGACAGGGGCTCAGGACACACAGACAGGCTCAGGACACACAGACAGGGGCTCAGGACACACAGACAGGGGCTCAGGACACACAGACAGGGGCTCAGGACATGAGAACCTTTCCCCTTTTTCCCGTTCTCCCACAAAAGGACAACTTCTGGCGGCAGAGCAGGGGCTGCCAGGCTGCAGCCCTGGATTTCTCAGCTCCCCTTGCCCTCCAAAGGGAGCAGGAATGTGGGCAGGGATTGGGATTGGGATTGGGATTGGGATTGGGATTGGGATTGGGATTGGGATTGGGACGAGCCCGGTGGGATTCACTCACCCACGCAGTAGCGCCCGTTGGGAGCCAGGACAAAGCCGGGTTTGCAGATGCACTTGAAGCTCCCGTCCTCGTTGATGCACATCCCGTTGAGGCACATGTTGGTGGTGGCACACTCGTCGTGGTCTGGGGGCGCAGACAGGACCCCAGAGCTGCAGCGAGGTCCTCCCGTGCCCCAACCCCCCCGTGCCCCATCCCAAACTGTGCTGGTGGCAGCTGGGTCTCAAAGCAGGGGGGAGAGGGGTTGGGGTGGGAGCTCCCAGAGCATCAGCTCCAAGCCAGGGTCACCTTTCCTGGTCAGAGCTGTCCTGCAGCACCTCCAGCCCCAGCCCTGCCCATCCCCTGCACCCCAAACCCCACGGGAGCCCCCCGGACACACCGACCCAGTCCAGCCCTGTCCCTGGGGGATACCCCGGGTCAGTGGCCCGGGAGGAGGCGATCCCAGCCCAGCCCCGAGCTGCTGGAGCCTCACCCACGCAGTTCTTGCCGTCGGGGGTGATCTCGAAGCCGGCGTTGCAGATGCACTGGAAGCTGCCGTCGGTGTTGACGCAGCGCCCGTTCCTGCACATCACCCCGTTCATGATGCACTCGTCGATGTCTGCAGGGGAATCACCGGGGTGTGGGAGAGACAGGAGCACCCCACGTTAACATCCCCCCGTGAGAAACCCAGGAATTCATCCTCAAAAATCCCACTTGGAAAATCGGGATCTTCCCACGTTTCCAGGCTTTGGGAGACACTTTGTCAGGAAGGGAGAAAATAAAAATTTCCAAGCTTGGGCACTGCCATGGAAATGGAAAAAGCCTTTGCTTGTTCCCATGGTGGGACATTCCCTTCCCATCCCTCCTTTCCGGCAGTCCCTCACCTGCTGCAGCCTCTTGGCAGAGCAGCCTTGGGGGAAATCCTGCATCCACACCAGAATCCCCCTGCTCTCAAACCCAGCTCTCCCAACAGAGTTCTGCTCTTGGGGAGGACTCTGCAGGTCCCTTGATTGCCACCACAAAACTTGAAGGAAAGCCAAGGCAGAGGAAACTTCTCCTGGACGGATCCCATCCCACACCCGGGGACTCCTCACTGCATCTCACCCCCACAACACTTCTCTGGCTCCAGGGGCTCTGCTGACCCCTCTGCCACCCCCGCAGCCCCCCAAGAGCGGGGACAGCCCTTACCAATGCAGGCCTGCTTGGTGGGGGTGCTCTGGAAGCCCTCGTGGCACTTGCAGTGGTAGGAGCCCGGCGTGTTGACGCAGTCGCCGTGGACGCAGGGGCTGCTCGAGCACTCGTCCACATCTGCCAGGGGGGGAAAAGCCCCCCTGTGAGGGACCCTGAGGCACAGCAAAGGCCAGGAACGGGAAGAGCAGCCTGGGGAAGCTGTGGGAGCAGCCCCCACTCACCGATGCACTCGCCACGGACGTCCTGCTTGTAGCCCATGTTGCACTCGCAGCGGTAGCTGGACGGGGTGGGGATGCAGCGCCCGTTCAGGCACAGGTTGGTGAAGTGTTTGCAGATGTCGATGGTCTGGTTCAGCGTGGCCGTTCCTGGGGGCACAGGGAGGGTTGGGGAGCCCCTGGGGGGAGCCCAAGGTGGGGAGCAAACCCAGGAGGGGAGGATGATGATGATGGGAAAGCTCCTGCTTGGAGCGTTTGGGAATCAGGGAGCTGGATCTGTGCGCGGGCTCAGCTCCTGCCACATCCCAGCTCTGCCCCGAGCCAGCACATCCAGGGATGTGCCATTCCAGGCCTGGGGAACACGTCCTGCTCCCAGAGCCGTGGAACGGGACAAAGCCGGGAATTACCGATGCTGGAGCTGCCCGGGCCCATCCCGGGCAGCCCCGGGATCCCGCCCTGGCCGTTCGCCCCGTTCGGGCCGATGCCCCCGGGCCCGTTGAGTCCCGGCCCGACCCCGTTGGGCCCGAATCCAGGAATTCCCGGGAAGTTCCCGGGGAAGCCTGGCACCACCGGGAGTCCCTCGATGCACAGCCTGCGGTACTCGTCTGGAACAAAACAGGGATTTTCCAGCAGCGAGCGGAGGGACGGGCACGGAGCAAAGGCAGTGGGAATGGGAAATGGGAAATGGGAAATGGGAAATGATGGGAAATGATGGGAAATGGGAAATGATGGGAAATGGGAAATGGGAAATGATGGGAAATGATGGGAAATGGGAAATGATGGGGACGGGGCAGGGAGGGATTGAACACCCCCACCCCACAGCACACGGCGGGGCACAGGGGTCTGGAGAGGATTTTTGTGTCCCTGCAGGCAGGGAGGGACACGGGAGGTGCCGCAGCTCCGGGGACAGGCGATGCACAGGGCCTGGCTCCATCCCTCGGCTCCTCCTGCCGGGGCTCGCCCCAAGGTCCAGCTGTGCTGGGAGCCAGGGACAGGAGCAGGAGCAGGACAGGGACCAGTGCTGGCCTCAGGTGAGGCACAGGGAGGAGGAGCAGCTGGCCCAGGTGATGGGGCCGTGTTTTCCCCAGGTGACACAGAGGGACAAGAGGGAGCGGCCTCAAGCTGTGCCAGGGGAGGGTTAGGCTGGATACCAGGGAGAAAATTCCCCGTGGAAATGGTGGCTTTGGCAAAGGAGCCAAACCCCAAAGGGGTTTTAAAGCCATGGGGATGTGGCACTTGGGGACAGGGTTTGGTGCTCTTGGGGAGCTCTCCCAGCCTTGTTTGACAGCACCCACAGGTTTAGGATGCTGGCTTTGGGGGTCCCGGGGTGTCACTGACCTGAGCCCCTCACAGGGCACATCTCGGGGGTCTGGCCGATGGCCCAGCAGCGTCCTGAGTCACAGCAGCACTGCATCCTGCTGGCCTGGCCCGGCACGTCCCCGGCACAGCGACCACCCAGCAGAGCCGAGAAACACGTCCCCAGGCGCTGGTCTGGGGGGACAGGGACAGGGACAGGGTGGGGATGGGACAGGGACAGGGACAGGGAGAAGACACATGGTCACAGTGTGCCACCACCACCTCTCAGCCAGCTCCTGAGGGCCCATTCCCCATGGAATCTCTCCCGGCCATCCCCTGTCCCAGTCTGACCCCCCTGACCCCAACCCTGGCCCTGCTGGGGGGTTTGTGGCTCCTGGCCAAGGCCCAGGGGACTGAGGGTCTCTCACATCCAGCAGGCTCCAGCTGGCACCAATCCCTCCAGGAAAACCTGGAATCTTCCCCTCGGTCATCTCCCACCTTGTTTTTTCTCAAGTCAATTAATGAGGGGGAAAGTCTCCCGGGACGTGGCTGCCACTTCCCGGGAATGTAATTGGAATTAATTGCCTGGGAATGTTTGATCTGCGGGCTGTGGGTGCCCCTCTGCTCCCAGCACAGCTCGGGCACCCGCAGGGGATGCTGACCCCAGTTCAGACCAGCAGGTCCCTCCCCAGCACCCCCAGCCCTGCTCAGAGCTGCATTCCCAGGGAATTGCTCCTTTTGGGAAAGTTTAGCCACTGAAAACAGCAGCAGAGAGAAAGTCAGAGCTGCAGAAGGGGGGATTTGAAAGCAGGGATTGAATGCAAAAGTGGATCAGCTCCCAATCCTGAGGAAGGAGAGGAGAAGTGTGGGGTCCCAGTTTGCACAAAACCCCAGAAAAGCAGAAAATGCTGCAGGAGAGAGGGGAGGGGAAATTCCAGATGGGATTAGGGAGCTCAGAGGTGGGGACTGAGCTCTGGGGGGTGACAAGGTCAGGATGGCAGAGCAGGAGGGGGAGTGGGTCCTGCTCATCCTGAGGGGACAGGAGCCATCCCAGTAGGGACCTGGGGGTCTGGCAGGGCCTGCCCCCACCCCATGGGAATTGTCCTGATCCCAGGAGAAGCAGGAGAGATTATCCAGCACAGCTGATCCCACAGAACTGGGCTGGTGGGAGATGTCCTGGGCACCCCCTGAGACCCCTCCCGACCCTCTCCATGGTTCCAGGAGCCTCACGTTTCCTTTTTCCTCTTGCTGAGCCCAAAGTGGATCAAACCAGGGCCCCCCAGGCAGGCCAAGGCCTCGGTGAGACCCTCCCAGCCCTCCCTGAGCCCAGGGCTCAGCAGGACCCAGGACTGGGAGCTCTGACTCTGCCCGAGGAGAGGCACAACCCAAATCCCTCCGAGCTTTGCTGCGCTCTCAGGGTAAAATCTGGGAAAGGCCAGAGCAGGAGCGCTGAGTCTCAGGAGGGAGGGCAGGAACACCGTGTGCTCGTCTGGGAATGCACCAAAAAGCCATTTTTCTTCATTAGAAATGGTTCTTTTAAGCTGCTCTGGAAGAGGAGCCCTTTGTACCAAGGGAAGTGCAGGGAGCCCCCAGCACGAGGAGTGAAGGAGGCTGCGGTGGCCCAGGGTGGGACCGGGCTCTGGTGGCCAGCCCAGGTGCCTGAACGGCTCCAGAATGTTCCTCTGGGCTGGGATGGGGTTTTCTCCTGCTGGGGTTGTGCTGGGGCAGGTGCTGGGAGCAGCTCCTGGCCCTGGGGATGGGCTCCAGCTCGGGGTGCTGCTGCTCCAGGTGTAAAAACTACAGGAGATGGTTGTGGTAAAAAAGGTGTAGGGAGGGAGGGGAACGGCCAGCTGCCTTCTCCTGAGGCACTGAGGTCACCTCCAGGGTGACAATCTCCCCTCTCCTGCTGCTGGCCCTGCTTTGACAGTGCCCACATTATTTATCCATCCTCCGTTTTCCCTCGCTTCCTTCCATGGGATGGAAACCTGGAACCCCAAACTCCCCAAACGAGCCCCGAGGTCCCCTCGAGCAGAGCTGGGGAAATTCGGGTGCCAGGGCAGCCCCACCCCAGCAGGAGCTGTGGGTTTTGCCAAAACAAACCCTGCCTGTCCCAAAAAGGGAGCTCAGGGAAAGGCTGGAGCACCCCGAGCCAGTTCAGGTGGAGTCTGAGTCCACTGCAGCTAAATCAGCCCAGGACTATTTTTAAATCTGAGCTTTCTAATTTTATTTATTTTCATTTCTTGAAGTTCTTGGTTTCAAGGAAAGCGGGGAATGTCCACATGACTCATCCCAGAGCTGTCACACCCCTCTGGGCTCATGGCAGGGGCTGGGAAACAGCAGGAAAAAAATTCCATTCCCATTAAAATCTATCAGTTTCCCAAACAAGAGGACTCAGGCTTTACTTTTTACTCACACTTCACAACATTTTTTTCCTCCTGGAACTAAAACATTTAATCCTGCTCCAGGATCCGTGGCTAGAAAAGAATTTGGAGCTGAATTTTTCTTTTTTTTTTTTCTGTATTTGTTTCCACAGAAAGCTGCACCTGCCACTTTGCACTGCACCACCAATCTCTGCCTGTGCTGTAAGAACTCCTCTTCCCAAACCTCCCCATCCTCATCTTCCTGGAGGAAAACGGATTCTCAGAGCAAATTCACAGCCCAGATTCTGGAGAGGGAGGATGGATGGAGCAGAACAGAACATTTCTCCCAGTATCCACCCCCAGCCGCCTCTGTGGACGTTCCCAGCCCGGATCCCGGATCCCGTTTTTCCCTCACCGAGGCAGCGGGAGCCGTCGGGGCTGCTGGCGAAGCCGCGGGGGCAGGAGCACACGTAGCTGCCCACGGTGTTGGTGCAGTCGCCGCCGTCGCACACGCCGGGCATGGCCCCGCACTCGTCCACGTCTGCAGGGCACAGAACCGCGCTGGGAGGGTGCCAATGGTCCCCATCCCAACCAAACCTGGGCACACAGCGCTGGGAGGGTGCCAATGGTCCCCTTCCCCACCAAACCTGTGTCCAAATGTCCCCTTCCCCACCAAACCTGTGTCCAAAGGTCCCCTTCCCCACCAAACCTGGGCACACAGCGCTGGGAGGGTGCCAATGGTCCCCTTCCTCACCAAACCCATGTCCAAATGTCCCCTTCCCATCCAAACCTGGGCACACAGCACCAGCAGGGTGCCAATGGTCCCCATCCCAACCAAACCTGGGCACACAGCGCTGGGAGGGTGCCAAAGGTCCCCTTCCCCACCAAACCTGTGTCCAATGGTCCCCTTCCCATCCAAACCTGGGCACACAGCGCTGGGAGGGTGCCAATGGTCCCCTTCCCCACCAAACCTGGGCACACAGCACCAGCAGGGTGCCAAAGGTCCCCTTCCCCACCAAACCTGTGTCCAAATGTCCCCTTCCCCACCAAACCCGGGCACACAGCACCAGCTGAGCCCAAACATCCCCTTCCTCACCAAACCTGTGTCCAAATGTCCCCTTCCCCACCAAACCTGGGCACACAGCACCAGCCAGGTCCAAACATCCCCACCCAAACCCGGGCACACAGCGCTGGGAGGGTGCCAAAGGTCCCCTTCCCCATCAAACCCGTGTCCAAATGTCCCCATCCCACCCAAACCCGGGCACACAGCACCAGCAGGGTGCCAAATGTCCCCTTCCCCATCAAACCCGGGCACACAGCACCAGCTGAGCCCAAACATCCCCTTCCCCATCAAACCTGTGTCCAAATGTCCCCATCCCATCCAAACCTGGGCACACAGCACCAGCTGAGCCCAAACATCCCCTTCCCCACCAAACCTGGGCACACAGCGCTGGGAGGGTGCCAAATGTCCCCTTCCCCACCCAAACCCAGGCACACAGCACCAGCCAGGGCTGTGGGCAGTCAGGGGGTGCTGGAGGCCAGGAAAGGTCTCCCAAACTCTCCCAGAGGGGTTTGTGGGAGCTCTGCTTCTCTCCACGGCTGCTGCCAGCGGAGGTTTGGGCTGGACACCCAAGGAAAGTGCTGGAATGGAGTCCAGCACATCCCTGGGTGTGATTAAGGAAAGTCTGGATGTGGCACGCGGTGCCGTGGCCTAGCTGAGGTGTTTGGGCTGGGCTGGACTCGGTGGGCTGGGAGATCTCTTCCATTCTGTGAATTCTGTGAATCTGTGGAGAAATCCTTCCCAGAGAGAGGGGCTGGACACTGGAAAGGGAGGTTTGGAGGTGTCCAAGGAAAGCCCAGGTATGGCTCTCAGTGCCATGGGGGTGGCTCATGGGTCCCTGTGGGCCCCTCCCAGCCCAGGATATTCCACAATTCCATTCTGGGATTCTATTCCAGTCAAAGAGGGGAAGACAAATTCCTGCTTGGCTCTTTAGGACTGTGGGATTCTGCCCCCTGAGGTGTCCCCCGAGCCCCCGGTGCTGCTCTGGCTCTTTGATGCTCCGAGTCCCTCCGTCAGAAAAGCCCTGAGAGCTGCCAGGGCAGCAGAGCAGAACACAGAAAACACCAGAAAATGCCTCCCCCACCCGGGCCCCTGCAGCCAAAAAGAGATTTTATCAGCCAGGCTGCCCTGTCATTCCATCCCTGCCCTGCCCTGCAAGCCCCGGAGCTCTGGAAGGAAAAGAGCTTTAGGAAGGCAAAGTCTCTCCATTGGGGAAAAAAACCCAGAACCACCCAAAACTTGGTGTGGCTCTGGGGAGGACCCGAGCCCTGGGGGCAGATCTGTGCCTCTGACACCCCTCACTCAGCCCCAGGCAGCAGCAGGGGCAGCAGGGGATCCCATTCCCATGGAAAACCAGGGAATCCAAGAGCTCTTTTTCCCCCACTCTGTGAAAACCCCAGCTCAGGGGAGCAGGAGAAGAGCCCGTTCCTCCAGGACTCCACATCCTGTGCCTCAGGAACCTGAGCCCTGGGCTTTGTTGTCCTTTCAGTTCTTCCCCACCGCATTTTCCCTCTGTGTTTTCCCTCTGTGAGCGTCCCGTGGTGGTTTGGAGCCGCTCAGGCAGAGCTGACCCAGTGGGACGGGTTCATTCCCCTCTCATTAACACCAGCGCCGGGGAGGGAACCCTGCCAGCCCCAGCCTGGCTCCTTCCCGACTTTTCCAGCCTTCTGTTCAGAATGAAAGCAGGATCCTGTGCTCTGCTGCTCAGACAATGGCAGGATTCAAGGCAAACGTTGATTTTGGAGCCGGGCTGGGGCTGGAATTGGCCTCATCCTTAAGGCTGAAAAGGCTGGAAAAGCCAAAGGCAGCAGAGCCTCTGGAAGAGCCGGAGCTGCAGAGCTGTGGGAACCCCAAGTTCTCCAAGTGCTAAAAAACCTGGATTTGATGGAGGAAACACCCCCAGGGGCCGTGCCTTGGGGTCCCTCGGTGCAGCACCGGGGACTCGCTGCCCTCCCCTCCCAGAAAGGAACCACAGAGGGGGGAATGGAACCTCCAAACCACCCAAATCCAGGGAAATGAGCTCGGGACGGAGCCAAACAATCAGCTCCTCAGAGGGGTTTTGTGAGGAAATGGAAAGAAAGTGGTTGTGGGGTTCCATCCGCCCGTGGAAAACTCTGGGAAGCTCCCTCTGGTGCAGGAGCATCAGGAAATTCAGGATTTCGTGCCCTGGTGACAAAAGCCTGGCCTGTGGGGAGCTCCTCACATCTAAAGGGGTGAGGAAAAGAGGTGGGATTTGGAACCCCAGGATTTGTTCCCTCTGGCAGAATGTCCTGGAGAGGCCAAAAACGGGCAAATCCTGGCTGAGGCTGCTGCACACAGCTGGTCTGGAGCCTTCCACTCCCTTTCCTGGTGTCTCTCCATGGTTTTCTTATCTCTTATCACCCTGGATGGCTTTTGGAAGCAGGACACATTCCTTTGGGAAGCATCCTGGAGGAGGCACCGGCATTACCTCACTGATAGCAGAGCTTGGCCTTTGTCCTGCAGCTCAGGAAGGGCTGTTAAAAAGTGAAATTCTTGGCAGAGAAACCCTGGAATTACGGCAGGAAAAGCTTTGTCCAGCCAGTGATTCCCCCTTAACTCCACACCACGGAATTGTTCCCTTCGGTGTCATTTTTCCGGTGGCTTCCAGGAGAATTTTAAAATGCCACAGCCCTTCCCCTTGGCTGTGATTTATGGATCCAGGTCTCTGGAGCAGCAGGATGTGTCCGAGTGCAGCTTTGATGTTCCCTCTATCCACTTTGCACCAGGAATTTTCTTGTGTCCTCAACAATTTTCCTCCCGCGGCGTTCGGAGCTCGGCTGGATCCAAACCTTCCCTTCTCCCCAGGCTCTCATTCCCTTAAAACCTCAGCGGATCCTGCTTTGTTTCCTTTCTTCCGCCACAATCCAGGCGTGGGATCGCTTAATTCATCCCTAACCTGGCTGTTCCTGCCCTCTTTCTTCATCTTTTTGCACAATATAAATTAAATTTTCGGTGCTTCCCAAGCTGACTTCTCCAGAGGTTTTTTTGGAGCAGCCCGACCCCTCCCCTCCCGAAATCCAGCACATCCCTGATCCTATTCCTGCTCGGATCCCTCCCAGGGGAGCAGGAGGAATCCCCATCCTCCCTGGAGCTCTTTGGGATAAAATGGAATGACAGGAGAACCCTCTGGAAGCGTCCCATCCATCCGGGATGAGCCGGGAGGAGGCTCCAGCAAACCCAGGCTGGAGATTCCCGGAGGGGAAAAGGATTGGAGAATCCATCCCGGGAATATCCAGCGGCCTCCGGGATCAGCCGGGAATAACTGGAGATGGAAAAGCGCCTTCATCCTCCGGGGACGCAATTCCAGGTGTGGGGAGATAAGGATTGTGCCAGGAGATGATAAGGATTGTGCCAGGAGATGATAAGGATTGTGCCAGGAGATAAGGATTGTGCCAGGAGATGATAAGGATTGTGCCAGGAGATAAGGATTGTGCCAGGAGATGATAAGGATTGTGCCAGGAGATGATAAGGATTGTGCCCAGAGATGATAAGGATTGTGCCCAGAGATAAGGATTGTGCCAGGAGATGATAAGGATTGTGCCGGGAGATAAGGATTGTGCCAGGAGATGATAAGGATTGTGCCGGGAGATGATAAGGATTGTGCCGGGAGATGATAAGGATTGTGCCCAGAGATGATAAGGATTGTGCCCAGAGATAAGGATTGTGCCAGGAGATGATAAGGATTGTGCCGGGAGATGATAAGGATTGTGCTGGGAGATAAGGATTGTGCCAGGAGATGATAAGGATTGTGCCGGGAGATGATAAGGATTGTGCCAGGAGATGATAAGGATTGTGCCCAGAGATAAGGATTGTGCCAGGAGATGATAAGGATTGTGCCGGGAGATGATAAGGATTGTGCCGGGAGATAAGGACTGTGCCAGGAGATGATAAGGATTGTGCCGGGAGATAAGGATTGTGCCGGGAGATAAGGACTGTGCCAGGAGATGATAAGGATTGTGCCGGGAGATAAGGATTGTGCCGGGAGATGATAAGGATTGTGCCGGGAGATGATAAGGATTGTGCCAGGAGATGATAAGGATTGTGCCCGGAGATAAGGATTGTGCCGGGAGATGATAAGGATTGTGCCGGGAGATGATAAGGATTGTGCCAGGAGATGATAAGGATTGTGCCGGGAGATGATAAGGATTGTGCCCGGAGATAAGGAAGGCACCGCCGCTATCTCTGCTCGCACCAGGGGCCGGCATTAATGAGGGGCCGGCGTTAATGAGGGGACATCGCTAATGAGCTCTGACCTCCGGCTCCAGCGCGTTCCCACCGGGAACCCCCCAGCACAAAACGGGAGAACCTCCCAGACAGGTTCAAAGAGGTTTTGATATTCCCTGGATGCCGGGCTGGGATGGGGAATGCGAAAATGAGAGGGAAGCAGAGCATTCCCTCCTCGGCCCAGCTGGGAAATGATCCCAAAACTCAGCGGAGGAATCCTGGGATTCGGAGCCTGGAGCACTCCTGGATAACAAATCCATCCTCTGATCAAAGCCCTGGGCTCGGCGAGGACAGCGCTTGGGGCAAGGCAGAGATTTTGGCAGTTCCAGCAGGAATGTGAAGCTCAGGAATTTGATGCTCCATCTGCTGGACCAAATTCCTGATGGATCAAAGGCTGCAGGAAACTCGGAGGTTTTCAGGGAGCTCGGGGCCCAAATCTTCTCGTGTCCATGAAGCGGGAGAGGAACCCTCTCGATTCCCCCGTCCACAACATTTCAGGGAATCCCAAAGGTGATTCCACTTTCCTGGGATCCTCCTCAGCTCCTGGTGGCCCTGTGGGGACCTGCAGGTGGCACAGCTGGGGCAGGACCCTCAGAGCCCGTCCCTTTGGAGCATCCCCGCTGTTTGTGCCGCTCCCAGATCCAGAGGGATCATGCGCTGGAGGTGATCCCAGGGATGGAGCAGCTCCTGGGAATGCCGCAGTTGTCCCTCTTCGTGGGCAGGACAGGGAAGGGGAGCTGTTTGTGGCCAGGCACTGGGGGAAGTGGGAGGCCCCTCACATCTGGAGGACAGATCCAGACAATGGATTTGGTTTAATCCCGGGATGGAGGAGATTCCAGCCCAACTGGTTTCAGATGTGCTCTGCTCCCCAGCCGGCGTGGGAGAGGCAGGAGCAGCTTCCTGCTGCCCCTGCTCCCACCTTGGCCAGGAAAATTCCTGGAATGTCATTGGATTCGGGGAGCTGCTCCTTCACCTGACACAAAAAAGGGCTGGTTTGGATTCTCCTGCTTTCCTCGGGTGTCGGAGCTCTGCAGGAATTCTGTCAGGGTTTTAGGGAAAGTCTCCTGGCATGCTCAGACACATCAGGAAGATGCTCAGACACAGATGTTTCCTGGGGATGAAGGAATGTCCATCCCCCAGCAGGGATTGACCTCCTGGATCTCCTTGGGAAAGATTTCCTGAGGGGCTGAAGCCAGGGCACAGAATCCTGGAATGTTCTGGAAGGACCCTAAAGATCATCTCATCCCACCTCGCCCTGTCCCGATTCCAGAGGCTTCCAGAGGCAAGCAGAGCTCTCCCTGAGCTCCCACAGCCAGCCTGATTTCCCATTTCACGCTGATTAAATCTTCACAGCCCTAATGAAGAGCCTCAGAATTAAAAGTTGTTGAGATTTCAAGGCTTGATCGGGCTCAGAACCCATCAGAGCTTTGGAGGCAGCGCTGAGCTGAGCCTGGCTAAAGCCTTCCAGAGGCTCCTCCTGTGCCATCAGCCCGTCTTCCCATTAAAATATCCTTAACAAAACCCCTCTGGGAACAAACCAAACCATTTCCTCCTGCTCTGAGGGAAGACCAGGAGATCAGGCAAGGCCTATCCCTCATTTCCTGGCCTTGGGATGTGGATTAAAAACCCCTTTGGCAGGGCTGGCTGGGAAACGGGATCCAGTCTGGAATGGGAGCTCTGTCCCAACTCTGCCGTGGAAAAACCCAGCCTTGAAACACTCCTGGGACTCTGGGAAGTGGAGAATCCCATCAAACCCAGGCATGGAGCCTCCCTTACCTTCACACCTGTGGCTGGTCTCGCTCTGCTTGTGCCCAGCAGGGCACTTGCACTCGTAGGATCCCACGGTGTTGATGCAGTTCCCACCTTGGCAGAGGCCAGGGATGGCCTGGCACTCGTCCACATCTGCGGGAGGAGGAGCAGGGACGTGAGGGAACAGCAGCCACGGATCCAGGGATCCTCCTGTGCCCCGAGGAGCTGGGTCACGTCCCAGAGGGAATCTCCCCTCGGATTGCACCAGGGAAAAGGACAGGGGTGAACCCCTGGCTCAAGCAAGAGGGAGATAAAAGCATGGGAATGCTTCCCAAAGGATGTGTCCCGACACCTGGACACCCTGTGGGGTGGAGGAGCTCGCCCAGAGCCGAGTGTGGCCAGAATCTCTGGGGTAAAATGGTGTTGGGAGATCCCAGGGGACACCCCGGGTCCCTGGAGATGTTCTGTGACACACGGGGGGATTGGGCAGAGCTCCACAGAGAGTTCTGTGCTCTGGGGCTTTTCCTCTCTGTATTCCCTGGTTTAGTTAGATTAGATTAGAGCTCTAGATTGGAGCTCTGTTTCGGGGCTCTGCTCTCGGTGTCCTCTGCTTTGGGGCTGTTTTGGGCTCTGCTTTGGGGCTCTGCTCTCAGAATTCCCTACTTTGGGGCTGGTTTAGGCTTCTGTTCCAGGCTCTGCTCTCAGAATTCCTTATTTTGGGGCTCTGCTCTCACAATTCCCCCCCAGGGGCTGGTTTAGGTTCCTGTTCCATACTCTGCTGTCAGAATTCCTTATTTTGGGGCTGGTTTAGATTCCTGTTCCATACTCTGCTGTCAGACTTCCTTATTTTGGGGCTGGTTTAGGCTCCAGCTCTCTGTGCTATTTATTTTGGGGCTCTGCTCTCTGCACTCTCTATTTTGGGGCTCTGCTCTCACAATTCCCTACTCTGGGGTTGTTCCAGGCTCCCATTCCATGCTCTGCTCTCACAATTCCCTACTCTGGGGTTGTTTCAGGTTCCTGTTCCATGCTCTGCTCTCACAATTCCCTACTTTGGGGCTCTTTCAGGCTCCCATTCCATACTCTGCTGTCAGAATTCCCTACTTTGGGGCTGTTTTACGCTCCCATTCCATACTCTGCTCTCAGAATTCCCTACTTTGGGCTGTTTTACGCTCCTGTTCTATGCTCTGCTCTCACAATTCCCTACTCTGGGGCTGTTTCAGGCTCCCATTCCATGCTCTGCTCTCAGAATTCCCTCTCTGGGGCTGTTCCAGGTTCCTGTTCCATACTCTGCTCTCACAATTCCCTACTCTGGGGTTGTTTCAGGTTCCCATTCCATGCTCTGCTGTCAGAATTCCCTACTTTGGGACTGGTTTAGGTTCCTGTTCCATGCTCTGCTCTCAGAATTCCCTACTCTGGGGTTGTTTCAGGCTCCCATTCCATGCTCTGCTCTCACAATTCCCTACTTTGGGACTGGTTTAGGTTCCTGTTCCATGCTCTGCTCTCACAATTCCCTACTCTGGGGCTGTTCCAGGTTCCTGTTCCATGCTCTGCTCTCACAATTCCCTACTCTGGGGCTGTTCCAGGCTCCCATCCCATGCTCTGCTGTCAGAATCCCCCCGGGCTGTGGGTGCTGGTGCTGACCCTGGCAGGCTCCGCTGCGGATGTTGGGGATGAAGCCGCGGCGGCAGGGGTGCGGCTGGCCCGGGCACATCTCGCAGGGGTGGCCCCAGGCGCGGCCGATGGTGGCACAGCACATGGTCTTGGTGCACACGATGCCGCTCAGCTGGCCCTGGCACATCTGGTTGTTCACCTGGCTGAAGCAGGGCCCGGTGCGGTAATCTGGGGAGGAAAGGAATGAATCCCTGGGTTAGATCCTGCCTGGGAATCCCGGGATTTCTGCGCTCAGCTCCGGGGGGAACTGCCACGGAGGCGGTGCTGGCCCTGAAAGGAGCTGGAAATCAAAAGTCAGGCAAAGAGGCAATTCCAGGGCTGCAGCTGTGCCTGTTCTGGGAATTGCAGGGATGAGGAAAGCAATCAAATTCCACTTCAGTTACAAAGATCCTTCCCTGGAAGTGCCCAAGGCCGGGCTGGATGGAGCTCGAGCACCCTGGGATAGTGGAAGGTGCCCAAAGCAGGAGGTGGAATTCCATGGTTTTTATGTTCCCTTCCCATCCCAAACCAGTCTGGGATTCTGGGATTCTCTCTCATGATTCATTTCTTCACTTTAACTCCCAAACATCTCCTGGCAACTTCAACTTTAAACCCCAGACTGCAGGAACAACCAGCAGCTTTCCCATTCCCAATTAGGATCCTCCCATCCCTTAAACCCCAAGGATTTTAACCCAATTCTTGCGGGGTTTTGCCCCCAGGAATGTGGGTTTGCCGCTGCCTGGACCCTTGATGAGGGATTTTGGCACAGCAGGAATCCAGCAGGAAGCAAAATCCTTCCGTGGGATTTTTCCTTCAGCTGGGCAGAGGTGGTGGCACAGAAGTGTTTGATCTGTGGCTGGGAATAAAAAAAACCAAAGCCAAAGCTTGGAGCACGTCCTGGTCAGCCCAGAAAATTCCCCCTGAAGTGTGTGAGCAGTCAGGTGTTGGTCAGGCAGCCAGAGCCCGGCTGAGACGGCTCCAGGAATTTCCAGGATGGAATTAGGCAGTAATTAGGAACCGTGACCCCAATTCCCTGCGCCCGGATTAACCCCCAGCCATCCCTGCAGGGAAAGGTTTGGGTTTGATGTGTGGAGGGGGGTGAGAGCCCCAGGTAACCCTGTCCCAAAATCCGTGGAAAACACCCAGGAAATTCTCCTGTCTGGGAAGGAATCAATTAGCGAAGAATTCCTCGTTTCCAGCTTAGTGCTCCCTCTGATTTGTGCTCTGGAGCTGTTGGAACTCGAAAATGAAAGCTGGGACAGTTGGGCTGTGGATGTGGACGAGAGGAGAAGGATTTGAGAGGGAAAAAGGGAATGGTTTGGAAGTTATGTCGGTGTGAAGGTGATGGCACCTCCCAAAAAAAGCCTTTTTATTTTTGGGGATCTGACCAGAACCATGGGGAATTACCAAACAATGATCCTTCTCTTGCTACCCCAATTTTACAAATTTTACACTGGTCCCAGACCAGTGGCCGATGTCACTGCAGGGTGGACCCCAAAAAAACTCAGATTAATAAATGAAAAAACCCCAAACAGATGGCTCTGAGAGAGAAAAGTGGCTGAACCTGCACCTCCCACCTCATCTCCTACCTCATCTCCCCCAGGCCCCGCAGGAATTCCTGGAGAGGGATAATGAATGCGGGATTGTGAGGAGAACACCCCCTTTTAAGCCCATAATTGCTCAAAATAACTTTTCCTATGCAGATGACTCCTCTGGAGGGAAGGAAGCCAAGGAAATCGCAGTCTGGAGAGCCCTGGCTGCCTCCCAGCCCCAGCTGGTGCTAATTTTAATGGGCAAATGATTAAATTTTTAATGAGGCACCAATGAAATTTTATGAAGGAAATCAGGACGCTTAGGAGATGTCTGAAGCCTTTCCCAGTCCCTGCATGGGATCCGTGTTCCAGGAATCCTGCTGCAGGTAGCTGGCCTTCAGGAGCTGGGTTTTTCCTTGGAAAAGCCCAGGGAAAGCTGGGATTTGCTGTTCCCTCTCCCAGAGCCCAGAGTGGGACAGGGAGCAGCTCCGGGTGAAGTTCCCGTTGAGGGAGTGCAAGAAATCCTGAATATTGGGGGGATTTAGGGAACCCCCTGAGCTCTGAACCCCTGACAATTCCAATGACAATTCCCATCAAAGGACTGCAAGAAATCCTGGATCAGGGGGGATTCTGGGGAGAGGGTTTGATCAGGAAAATATTCCCAAGAAAAAAGGATTTGCTGCACATCCACGGAGCCAGGACGGTGTCCCTGAGTCAAATCCAGTGGGAATTCAGATCCCTGGAGATGGAAAAGTGGGATTATTCCAGGATTTTCTGTGTTGTCTCAAGGACAGCCAGATCCAGAGTGCAGCACGAGGGAAGGGGGAGGGAATGAGGAGCTTCTCTCTTCTCCCACCCTCTGGAATCCCCTCCCGGGACAGGGCTGAGTTCCTGCTCTGCAAAGCAAACAAACAGAGCCGAGGAAGAGGAGCTTTTTCCTCTGCCAAACTCCAATTCCCTCTCACAATAAACAATGGAGGCTTTTCCTTAAACCCTGCAGGACAAGAGTGGCCGGGGGATCATCCCCAGGGAGCTCCGGGATGGGACCACAAATCCTGGGATGGGGCAGGAGCCCACGGCTGGGACTGGGACCAGTGAGAGACTGGGACTGGAGAGACTGGGACTGGAGAGACTGGAACTGGAGAGAGACTGGGACTGGAGAGACTGGGACTGGAGAGACTGAGACTGGAGAGACTGGGACTGGAGAGAGACTGGGACTGGAGAGACTGGAACTGGAGAGAGACTGGGACTGGAGAGACTGGGACTGGAGAGACTGAGACTGGAGAGACTGGGACTGGAGAGACTGGGACTGGAGAGACTGGGACTGGAGAGACTGGGACTGGAGAGAGACTGGGACTGGAGAGACTGGGACCAGTGAGAGACTGGGACTGGAGAGACTGGGACTGGAGAGACTGGGACTGGAGAGACTGGGACTGGAGAGACTGGGACTGGAGAGACTGGGACTGGAGAGACTGGGACCAGTGAGAGACTGGGACTGGAGAGACTGGGACCAGTGAGAGACTGGGACTGGAGAGAGACTGGGACTGGAGAGACTGGGACCAGTGAGAGACTGGGACTGGAGAGAGACTGGGACTGGAGAGACTCTGTCCCTGTTGTTTCCCAGGTGTTCTTCAGGTGTTCTCCAGCCAGGACTGACTGTCCCTGTTGTTCCCCCGTTGTTCCCCCGTTGTTCCCCGGTTGTTCCCCCGTTGTTCCCCCGTTGTTCCCCCGTTGTTCCCCCGTTGTTCCCCCGTTGTTCCCCTGTTGTTCCCCCGTTGTTCCCCTGTTGTTCCCCCGTTGTTCCCCCATTGTTCCCCCATTGTTCCCCCATTGTTCCCCCATTGTTCCCCCATTGTTCCCCCATTGTTCCCCCATTGTTCCCCCGTTGTTCCCCTGTTGTTCCCCTGTTGTTCCCCCGTTGTTCCCCCGTTGTTCCCCCGTTGTTCCCCGGTTGTTCCCCGCTTGTTCCCCCGTTGTTCCCCGGTTGTTCCCCCGTTGTTCCCCGGTTGTTCCCCGGTTGTTCCCCCGTTGTTCCCCTGTTGTTCCCCTGTTGTTCCCCCATTGTTCCCCGGTTGTTCCCCCGTTGTTCCCCCGTTGTTCCCCCGTTGTTCCCCTGTTGTTCCCCCATTGTTCCCCGGTTGTTCCCCCGTTGTTCCCCCGTTGTTCCCCTGTTGTTCCCCGGTTGTTCCCCCATTGTTCCCTGCTGTTCTCCAGCCCCGGAGCTCCCCCAGCCCCTCGGGCTCGGGGCAGGGCAGGGGAGCAGCCCGAGGGTCTCCCTGAGGGGCTCCTTTCTCATGGAATACTTTCTCCAGCTCGTCATTTCCTTACTTCACCCAAACACAGCCACATTCCTCAAGTTTAACTGTTTGGATTTTTGCAGAAAAGAAAAAGCTGGCGGGGGCACTTTCTAAGGCCAGACATTCCAAGTGCTGGAAAAACACGTCCAGAGGAAATTGTAAAGGGAGAACTTTTTCTGAGTTTTCCTGTCCTATTTTTACAGTTTCCTGATGAAGTCTCAGCCTGATGAAACCCGAGAGAGTTTCAAGGAGCAGCTCCTGGGGCACAAAGAGCACAGGGAATGAGGCAGCTGGTGCTTCCAGAGTGGGAGGAATGGCTGGAAATGTCAGAGCTGGAAAGTCCTGGAAGAGCCCTCGGGGTCAGGACTGGTCAGGGGAGGGACTGGGGTGGCACTTCCAGAGCTCCAGACTCTTCCCAAGCACTCAGCTGGAAACCTGGCACTGCCCAGAGTCCCTTGGAAGAGAGCACAGCTCCTGGATCCCAGGGAAGAGCTCCTGGATCCCAGGGAAGAGCTCCTGGGTCACAGGGAAGAGCTCCTGGATCCCAGGGAAGAGCTCCTGGATCCCAGGGAGGAACTCCTGGATCCCAGGGAAGAGCTCCACAGGGACAGGCTCCATAGGGAAGATTTCATTTGGCTGGAAAAACAACCCCAAATGACAAACTCATCCCTGGAGCACAGGAGGATTCCAAACATCACCTGAGCCCAACCGAGCCGCTCGCCCCGAGTCACTTTTTCCTACTTGAGGGAGGCTGGAATCGGAGCCACGACACCAAAATCCCTCATTGTAAAACCCTGAGCAGCCCCTGGCCTCAGCTTTCCTGGGCTGCAGCTTCTCCTCCCACACTGATGTAATGGCAGCTCCGGTTCCACAAAATCCCCCCAGCCCCTCATCCCCGAAAACGGCAGGGAGAGGGAGGAAATGATGCTGGAATCCTGTGAGTGCCTGCTCCGAGGGTATTTCCCTCTGGAGGGGGGAGTTTCCTGCATGAGGTGTGAGGGGGGTTGTTCTGCTCCCAGTACAAAGCAGCCTCTTACTGGAGCTGCTCTCAGCACTCAGAAATTCACTTTCTTCCAATTTAAAATTGAAATTATTTCTTGTTACGGCGGTAGCAAAGTAAATTCAAGTGAAGCCCTGGAATAACTCTGGGATCAGATGGATCTGGGGTGGATGAGCTCTTTTTTCAGGGATGGGGTTCACAGAATCCCGGGATTCTGTGTTTGGGGATCCCCCAGCCCAAGCCAGGGTGGCCTGGAGGAGGTGACCCAGAACCAGGTGGGTTTGGGGTCTCCAGATGAGGAGAATCCCCAACTCCCTGGGAGCTGCTCCAGGGCTCTGCCACCTCCAGGGAAAGAGCTTTTCCCTCCTGCTGGGGTGGAGTTCCTGCTGTTGTGTTTGTGTTTATGCTCCTCACTCATCACTCAGCGCAGAGAACTCCACACCTGGCAGGGCCCAGCACATCCCCTGGCTCTGGGATGAGATTTGCCCTTTCTCCCTACGAGGAAAAGCCTTCAGGCTCTGCTCTGAGTTCCTCCTGCTCCAGGAAAATCCTTGGGAAAGAGGGCTGGAGCTGGCCTGAGAGCTACAGAAGGTGCTGCTGCTGCTGGGATCTCCTCCTGGAGACCCCCAAGGATCCCACGGACCCACCAAACACCCCCTGGAGCAGCAGGACACCAACCCTGGTGCTCAGGGACTCCTCTCACAGCCCTGGGGACGGAGCAGGAGCCCAGAGCTCCCTGGGGAGGCTGGAGCTGTTCCCTGGCTCCCAGATTTTCCCTGGGAGCTGAGTGCCAGGCACTCACCTGGCTGCAGAGCCCCCAGCATCCCCTCCCAGCCCAGGCTGTGTTTGTCTTGGCAGGGAGCAGCGCTGTGGACACAGCTGCAGGATTTGTTTTGTCTCTCCCACAAGCCTGGCTCAGCCAAATCTCTGCAGGCTTTGTGAAAATGCTCCTTTCTGACAAGAATTTTATACAAACGGCCCCAAAGTCTGCCCTGCTCAGCCCCTGCCTCTTCCCCTCTCCACACACACAGAGGACACTTGGATTTTCCAGCTTTCTCCAGAAGATTCTCTCAGGAATTTCCAGCTCTCTGCTCACACAACATCTGGATGGATTTGGGATCCCAGCACCTCAGGCCCCAGTGAGGGAGAAAAGGTGAGGAGCTCTGGGTTTGGGGCTTTGGGGGAGAAATCTCCCAGGGCGGAGCCCTCCAGAGAGAAATCCTAGGAATTTTTAATTCCTGGGTGTTGGAAAAAGGCAAGGAGAGGGTTTAAAGAATCTCTGACAGCTGCAGAACAGAACTGTCCAGAAAATTTGGGATGTCCCATCCCTGGAAGCATCCAAGGCCAGGCTGGAGCAGCCTGGGACAGTGGGAGCTGTTCCTGAGTGGTTTTCAGTTCTCTTCCAACCCAAACCACTCCACAATTCCACAATTCCACAATTCCACAATTCCACAATTCCACAATTCCACAATTCCACAATCCCCTGATTCTCCAGAGAAGGAGATGGGAGCAAGGTGAGGTTACTGCAGGGGACGTGTGGAGGCTTTGACAGAGCTTTCCCTTCTCTGCAGCCAAAAATGAGCGGCTCAGACTCCAGCAGAGGCCTTGGAGGGGCTCACCTGCAGCCCGAGCTCCGGGAGGTGCTTTGGGATTCCCGGGAATTCTGCACAGCCCGGTGGGATTGGGTGGATTGAAGGAGCCAGCAGAGCCCAGCTGCCGCTCCTGCCTCACCCCCTGAGCCACACGGAAAAATCCCAGGAAAGGCAGGGCCAGTCCAGTCCCTGGAATGGAGAACGAGCCCAGTCCTGGGAGATTGGAGCTGGAAAATCAGGACATTTCCAGCTGCTCTGAGCTCAGGTCTGGCAGCTCAAAATCGGCTCCGTGTTTCGGATCCGGGCCACTCCAAAAATCCCACGGGAGCTGGGAGTGTCCATCAGAGCCAGCGGGAAAAGGAGGAATTCCCTGGCTCAGCCAAAGCCCAGCGGTGCCCAGGGAGCCCAAATCTGCTCCTGCAGCAGCCCAGCAAAGCCACCCCGAGCCACATCCCGGGAATTCCCATCCCACACCTGCAGCCCCACGGAGCGCTCGGGACAGCGGCACAAACCCAAACCCACGGGCTGGAATCCAGCCTGGAATTCCAGCAGCTGCCCTGGAATGGCAGGGAATGTGGGAATGTGGGAATGTGGGGATGATGTGGGAATGATGTGGGAATATGGGGATGTGGGAATGTGGGAATGATGTGGGAATATGGGAATATGTGAATATGGGAATGTGGGAATGCTGGAATGTGGGGATGTGGGGATGTGGGAATATGGGAATATGGGAATGTGGGGATGTGGGAATGTGGGAATGTGGGGATGTGGGAATGATGTGGGAATATGGGAATGATGTGGGGATGTGGGAATGCTGGAATGTGGGAATATGGGAATATGGGAATGTGGGGATGTGGGAATATGGGAATGTGGGAATGTGGGGATGTGGGAATGATGTGGGAATGATGTGGGGATGTGGGAATGATGGGGGAATGTGGGAATGATGTGGGAATGTGGGAATGATGTGGGAATGTGGGAATGTGGGGATGTGGGAATGATGTGGGGATGTGGGAATGATGTGGGAATGATGGGGGATGTGGGAATGATGTGGGGATGTGGGAATGATGTGGGGATGTGGGAATGATGTGGGAATGATGTGGGGATGTGGGAACGCTCACCTCTCTCGCACTGGGGCCCGGTGAAGCCGTAGACACAAGCGCAGCGGTTGGGCCCGATGCACCTGCCCCCGTTCTGACAGCCGTTCTCACACACGGCTGCGAGGGAAAACAGAGAATTCCATCATTTCTGCTCCTGGACAACCCCTCAGTGCTGCTGCAGAGCTCGGGATGGCACCTCCATGGAGCCTGGAATATCACAGCTTGGAATATCAGCTCCGTGCTCTCCCACCCGCAGCCAACGCGGAGAAATCCGAGATTTGGATGTTTTTTCCTTGGAAAAATTGTTCCCTGATCCTGCCTGAGCCCCTTTCTGCAAAATCCATAAACTCCCATTGCACTGGGGAGGATTTCCTGCCCTCTGGAATCTCGGCTCCCTCAGCTCAGCCTCGGGATGAGCGGACACGGACGGGAAAATGCAGCAAGGGAAAGGAGTGAGGAATGGGGCAGCTGGGATGGGAGAAGGGGAGGCTGCTCAGGGATTTAATCCCACGTGCCCAGAGCGAGGAACTGAGGTCTGTGCAGCACTTGGGTGTTCCCTGACCTAAAATATTCCTGCCTTAAAATATTCCTGCCTTAAAATATTCCTGGCTTTAAATATTCCTGGCTTTAAGTATTTCTGATTTTAACGTGGCCCTGCTACCCTGGGGTGAAGCCCTGCACCCAGGGCTGGAGCCAAAGGAGTCTCCTGGTGGAATTCATGGATTGATGGAATGTCCAGAGGGGGAAGGGACCCCCAAGGGACCCCCAGCTCCCAGCTCTGCCCCGGGCCGGGGGTGCAGATTGCCGAGGCTGCCGGGATGTGCTGCCAGGGCTGGGAGCAGCACGTAGCCACGGCTGCACGTCCCAGGCTGCTGCTCCGGAGAATTTTCCCAAGCTTTTGCTGCTCAGGATGAAATTTTCCATCTGGAGCCTCCAGCTGAACTTTTGGGGAAGTTTCAGCAGAGAGGGATCGGGCAGAGCTGAGAGGGAGTTTGGGGAGAATGGGGGTTTTGTCTTTAGGAATCCTCAGTGGTTTGATTGGGAGTGATTCCCACGTGGATCCCAGGATCTGGAATTTGGGAAGTTCGAATTGCTGGCACTGATAGGAGATTCTTTCAAAGATATTGTTCTTATTTGCTTCTAAAGGCTTCTTCAAATGGTAGAATATATATAATATATAGACATCATTTATAATTGATATAATGATATAATAACTGTAATGTGTGAAATAGAATTATATCATGATAATATAATAAGAGAATATATAATTATTGAGAGGTATAATTGTATATATGATACATAGGTGCCTGTTATATTTAATATATTGTACATACATTATCTCATCTCTAATAATGTTATCTCATATATAACAATGCATGAGATATTATGAATATGTATATACACTATACATTACATTCTATGTTATGAATATATTTATATTAGAATATATAACTTATCTATACATCACATATAGAAAATACAATAAATACAATACTATTGGTATCTGTTATCTATATATCGTAATCGATTGAAAAATCTATATTATTATAATATATTATACAGTATATTGGGAAATAAATTAATCCATTAATTATATCTGATATCTGTATTTTAATCCATTAATTATATCTGATATCTGTATTTTGATACAGAGCTGTGTCTGTGTTGGCCATGAGAGAGGGAAGGAGAACACAGTGCTGATGTTGGGGTGTCCTGGATGCCCTTTCCTGTTCCCATTCCCATTCCCAACCCCATTCCTGTTCCCATTCCCGTTCCTGTTCCCATTCCCGTTCCAATTCCCATTCCCATTATTCCCATTATTCCCATTCCCATTCCCATTATTCCCATTCCCATTATTCCCATTCCCATTCCCATTATTCCCATTATTCCCATTATTCCCATTATTCCCACACTCACGCTGCCCGCAGTAGGTTCCTGTGAATCCCTTCTGGCACAGACAGGACCTGTTCCCATTCCCATTCCCATTCCCATTATTCCCATTCCCATTCCCATTATTCCCATTATTCCCATTATTCCCATTATTCCCACACTCACGCTGCCCGCAGTAGGTTCCTGTGAATCCCTTCTGGCACAGACAGGACCTGTTCCTGTTCCCATTCCCATTCCCATTATTCCCATTCCCATTCCCATTATTCCCATTATTCCCATTATTCCCATTATTCCCACACTCACGCTGCCCGCAGTAGGTTCCTGTGAATCCCTTCTGGCACAGACAGGACCTGTTCCCGTTCCCATTCCCAACCCCATTCCTGTTCCCATTCCCATTCCCATTCCCATTATTCCCATTATTCCCATTATTCCCATTATTCCCACACTCACGCTGCCCGCAGTAGGTTCCTGTGAATCCCTTCTGGCACAGACAGGACCTGTTCCCATTCCCATTATTCCCATTATTCCCATTATTCCCATCCAGCACTCACGCTGCCCGCAGTAGGTTCCTGTGAATCCCTTCTGGCACAGACAGGCCTCCTCGGAGCAGCTGCCGCCGTTCATGCACCGCACGCTGCAGCTCTGCACTGGGGACAGGCACAGGGACAGGGAATCACCCCGGGAATTCCCGTGGCAGGGAATGTCCTGGGCTGGGAGGGACTCCCCCGGATCCAGCTGCTGACTCCAGCAATCCCAGCCTGTCCCAGGGGCTGTCCTGGAGCTCTGGGAACGATCCCAATCCCTGGGGAGCCTGGCCAGTGCCAGCACCCTCGGGAAAACCTTTCCCTGAGACCCATCCCAACCCTCCTTCCACACAATCCCAAGGCATCCATCCCTTTATTCCGTTAGGGAACCCACCCCAATCGAGCCTTCCCAGCTTTGTCCTTCCTGCAGGATTCCCAGGGCACAATTCCCGATGTCTCCCTGTCTCTGACAACCCCGTCACAATCTTTCCTTTCAGGATTTTCTACTTTTCCAATATTTCCCCACTCTTTTTATCATTGTTTTCCATTATTGCTCCATTTTCAACCCTTTTCACACTCAAATCTTCCAAATTCCTCCCTATCAAAGCCCTCTGAGGAGTTTGGGGGATGGAATTTCCTTGGTGGAGGAAAACCACCAACTTTAAGACATTTCTCCTCCTTTTGCAAACACAACGTGGCCTCCTTGGCAAGATCCAGTTACTGGGAGAGGGTTTTTTTTTCATGGATTTGGAAAGAAAAGCACGAATCCTCCATTCTTCCATGTGAGAGCTCAGCTTTCCCACCGGATTATGACCCGCTGGATGTGACTGAGGCACCGCAGGAAAACAATAGCAATAAATAAATTGGGACGTTTCATCCTGCTGTGGACACCAAGTCCTCAGCCTTTAACTGTTTCCTCACTCCATCTTTAAGGAATTTGGGATTAAAGCAGCTCAGAGAAGGAGGTTTGGAGCTCAGAGGTGAGGAACCAACACAACTTTGCCTCTGGAGTGCCTGGAACAACACATTCCTCCTCTGGAAGGTGCGAGCACTCCAAGAGCAAACGGTGTGAGAAGTGGATTTCACACCAAAACCCCAGGGAGGGCTGGGCTGGGGCTGCTGGGGACAGGAGGAGCCGGGATCTGGCAGCTCCAGGGGCTGGATTTGGGATGGAGGCTCAACCGTGGCTCCTCCAACACCAACTCCAGGCAGGGAAGAGCTGGGGCCGTCCAGGAGTGTCCAAGTGGGAGAATTCCGGGGCTGATTTTGTGGATTCCCGTGGATCTGTGGGAATTCTGGGAGCAGGGAGGGCTGGGAAGTGTCAGTGCTCCAAGGGCTGGACATCGGATCCGGGGCTGCTCTGGATCCCTCCCGATGTCTCCTCGTCTTCCTCCCACCCCAAATTCAGGTGGGAGTTTAATCCTCCAGGAAACGGAGCTCCAGGCTTCAAAGCCTTGCCTGGCCCGTCAGACACGAGGCTGTTCCCACTGGGAAAAGGCTCCAATCCAGAAAACACTTCCCTACAGCCTCAGCTGGCCCAGGCATTCCTGGGAATGCAATTCCAGCACATCTGGGAGCCAGAGGGGGCTGGGGAGGGCCGGAGCCAGAGCTGTGCCCATGGCAGGGGAACATCCCGAGCTCGGGAGTTCGGGGGGTTCAGGGCACAGGAGGAGCCCTGATCCTCAGCCAGGAATTTCCATCCAAGTGGGAAACACCCCTCAGGTCCCGTTCCTGACTCCTGCCACGATCCCAAAACCCCTGAGGTGCCATCACCTTCTGATTTCTCTGGGAATCCCAGACAGGTTTGGGCTGGTGGGGACCTCAAAGCTCATCCCATTCCAGCCCTTCCTTCGGGGATCCCAGGCTGCTCCAAGCCCTGTCCAACCTGGGACTGCCCAAGCCTGGCTCTGCTGGAGCCCCCTGCGGATCTGGAATGCTGAAGAACATCTTCCAACCAGGAATTTCCAGGATTTGCCAGGGTAGCAGAGGCCAAAGTGGTAGGAAAAGGATGAAAGGAAAAGGAGGAACGACAAGAAAAGGAGGATGACAGGAAAAGGATGAAAGGAAAAGGAGGATGACAGGAAAAGGAGGGTGACAGGAAAAGGAGAAATGACAGGAAAAGGAGGATGACAGGAAAAGGAGGAATGACAGGAAAAGGAGGGTGACAGGAAAAGGAGGAATGACAGGAAAAGGAGGGTGACAGGAAAAGGAGAAATGACAGGAAAAGGAGGATGACAGGAAAAGGAGGGTGACAGCTCGTCCTCATTAACTTTTCCCAGGACTGGATTGGACTGGATTCGTCCCACAGATTATTGGAAGGGATCAGTGGCTCTGCCAGGGATCAGCTGTGGGGTTTTGGTCTCTACTCACTCACTACTCCACCTAACCAGCATCTTTACTCCCTGGAGTAGGAAACCGAGCAGGAAACGCCGCCCTTTGTTATTCCAGAGGAGGCACGGTGCCTTTTCTTGCCTCTGGAATGTGGGATTTGTCTGTTTTTCCACAGAAATCCAGCCCCCAACAGCGAATTCCAGAGGGGAGGAGCCCCCCCTGCCCAGGCAGCCCAGGCTCCCGGGAATGGCAGGATGGATGCACAGCTCTCGGCATTCCTGGAATTCCTGGAATTCCTCGCTGATTGCTCCCACATGGAGCTCCCGGGGGTCGCTGGCTCCAGAAGCTCCCCCTGGCCGAGGGGGGATCTGCCGGGAGATCCGGCTCTGGGGAAGCGGATCCCGGGAATTCCCTTCTCCCAGGCACCCCCTGACTGTGGATTTGAGGGGTCGCTTTACACAAAGGCTCCTCCGGGCACTGAGGGAAAACTGATTCTCGGGATTCTCTCTCCAGCCGGGACCTCATCACACTCCAAAATCCAAATTTCTGCAGGAAAAGCCCTCGGGGAAAGCACCCCAAAAGACGGGATTCGCTGGGAAAGCGGCGGTATTCAGTGGGCTGGGGGTGGGAGTGCAGGGGTTGGGTCCCGATGCCCTGGGAGAGCAGCCCGGGAGCAGCAGCAGAATTCCCTCACCTCCAGGCGAGCCGCAGCTCGGGGACAGCTGGCCATTGGAGCAGGTGCACATGTTGGGCCGGGAGCAGAATCCATCCCCGCAGGAATTCCTGCAGATTGCTGGGGGCACACAAGGACACTGGGATCACACCTCGGGAATTCAGACACGGCTCTGGATCCATCCCTTGGAGAGGAATCCCCCAGGGAGGGGCTGGCGCAGCTCTGCGGGAAGGACCCGAAATCCCATCCATGGGCACGGACCCTGTATCCCACAGGAATGCGGGACAGCAGCCCTGGAGAGCCCCGACAGGGAGGAAAACTCCCAATCCAGGTGAGATTTATCTCAGCCATCCTCCCTGGAGATGGAAATTCCCGCTGGGACACAGCGGCTTTGTGGTGTCCCCATCAATTCCATGGGAACGAGCAGGGAATCCCTTCCTCAGGAGCCTCCCGTCCCGACAGGAGCTGCCAAGGGACACGGTGGCACCTCAGGAGAGGTGAATTAAACTAAATTAAATTAAATTAAATTAAAGAATTCAGTAACCGGGACCGACTGGAACCGCCCGGCTTTCATCGGGATTAGCAGAGCTGGGGGTTCCCAGGAGCCCTGCCCCGAGCTGAGCTGGGAATTCCTTCCCAGCTCCCTGGGAGCAGGGAAATGGATCAGATGGATCCAGTGGATCCAGGGAAAAAGGGATACTCACGGACAATGCACTGGTTCCCTCCAGGCAGAGTTTTCCAGCCGGGACAGCAGTAGGAATGGAACCTGGAGCCGCAGACATTTGGGCTGAAAATCAAACACAGGTTGGGGTTTTTCCCTCTGTTCCCATGCCTTTGGATAAATCCAGGCTCTGCAGGAGAGCAGGGAAGAGCTCCCTGTGGGACATCCCCCTCCTGTTCAGAATTTTGGGAGGTTTTGGTCCAAATCCGTGGAGGAAGAATTGATCTCTGTCAGTGCCATGGACAGAAAGAGGAGGGAGCTCAGTGGAATGGATAAAGTGGAGCAGTTTCAATCAGCTCTTTCCAAAAGGGATCCATCCAAGGATTTCCTGCAGGGATCCTGGGAGATGGGAGCCAATTGTTCCTCCCAAAGTGAACCTTGCTGAGCATCTGCTAAAAATTAGCAGAGTTTCAAAATAAACCATGGGGAGAATCCACTCGGAGCGGGCTGGGATGAATGATGTCCCAGGAATGACCCAGAGGGAGAAGGGAATGAGATTCCAAAGCAATCACTCCAGAAGGACAACGCTGGTTTGTAAAAGGGGGAAAAAATATCAAATTCAGCAAATTTGGGATGAAATTGCTTTTAGAGTTCTCAGCAGTTTGCTCAGTGCTGGGAAACACGAGCTGGGATCCCTCATTTGCATCAGGAAGAAGGTCAGGGTAAAAGGGATGTCTTAAAATCATGGAATTACAGAGCGGTTTGGGATGGAAGGACTTTAAAACTCATGGAATTCCACCCCTGACGGGGACAGGGACCCCTTCCACTGTCCCAGGCTGCTCCAAGCCCCGTCCAACCTGGCCTTGGACCCTTCCAGGGATGAGGACATAATTAAAAAAAAAAAAAACAAAATTAAAAAATTGAAAATTAAACTTAAAAATCCAGAGGGTTTTTTCCCCCCTTCTCTCAGCTCGGGGTTTTTTTTTCCCAGAGCTGGCGCAGCCCTGGGGCGTTTTTCCATGGATGGATCGTCCCCTTCTCACCTTTTGTGCCGCTGAAAGGGCTCATTAGCTAATGAGAATTATGCAAATGAGGTGAGTGTGACCCACAGAGGGATGCTAAGGAGGGACAGAGGGGAAAAAGCGCCTCAAACCCTCCGGGATGGGCGACACGCAGGGATGGAGCCAGAGGGAATTTCAATGGATGCTGCCTCCAGCGGGAGCCGGGAAAAGAGGGAAAAACCCTGGAAAAGAGGGAAAAACACTGGGAAAGAGGGGAAAACCCTGGAACAGAGGGAAAAACACTGGGAAAGAGGGAAAAACCCTGGAAAAGAGGGAAAAACTCTGGAAAAGAGGGGAAAAAACACCCTGGAAAAGAGGGAAAAACCCTGGGAAAGAGGGGAAAGCCCTGGAAAAGAGGGAGAAATCCTGGAACAGAGGGAAAAACTCTGGAAAAGAGGGGAAAAACTCTGGGAAAGAAGGAAAAACCCTGGAAAAGAGGGGAAAACTCTGGAAAAGAGGGGGAAAAAAAACCCTGGAAAAGAGGGAGAAACCCTGGAACAGAGGGAAAAACTCTGAAAAAGAAGGAAAAACCCTGGGAAAGAGGGAAAAGCCCTGGAAAAGAAGGAAAAACCCTGGAACAGAGCCCTGGGATGGGACAAATCGGAAGGGAAAGCTCGGCAGGAGGAGCCGCCCCCCAAACCCCGCTCCAGGACGCGGCTGGAGCCGGGATGGGGCTGCGGGGAGCCGGGAAAGGCTCCGGGAGCACCGGGAGGAGGCCCCGGGAGGAGGAAGGAGCTGGGAAGGGCTCGGTCCCGGCTGCTCCCGGATCCTGGGAAAGGCTGGAGAGGGAGGAGAACTGGGGGAATCCGCGGGCTGGGATTCCAGGGGAGCCGCCGCTCCCTCTCCTGCTCGAGCAGCATCTCCTGACCCTGGGATCCGTTCAGCTTTCCCAATATTTTGGGAACATCCCAATATTTCCCAGCTATTTTTTTTTTTTTTTCCTTTTTTTCTCTGTGTTCTCTGTGTGACTCCAGCCATGAATTCTCTCTCCTGCTCTGCCCACTCCTCCAGGGCAGCAGAGTGGAATTCCCAGTTCCCACCTTCCCTGTCCCTTTCCTGACTGGAAAATTCTCCTCAAGTTTCTCATCCCAAGCAGAATTTGTGGGGAAAATCAAATCCTTCGGGAACAGAGGCAGCCAATTCCCAACTCGTTCACCTTTAAAATAATGTCCATTGACCATTTCCCAACCATCCAGGGACACTTTTTGCTTCATCAGTGCCAATTTCCCCAATTCCAGGTTAATGAGGATCTGCAGTGCCAGAAGAAGCCGGAAAATCTTCTTTAAGGAACAAACAGGGGAGTTTCTTTTGGGATTATTTGTGGCCCCCCTTTCCCTCATTGTGAAACTCGAAGAAAATGAATGTGGATTCTCAGCCTGTGGTTTTCCAGGGACAATGATCCCACCTCTCCATCCGAGCTGGAAATCTTTTCTCCAATTCAGGATTGGCTCTGCTTTTGCTCCGTGCCCGGATTTTTGCTGCTCCCTTGGGATCAGCTCTGACAATGGCTGGGGACAGCTCGGGAGCCCCCCGGCCTCGGGGGGCTCACAGGGGACCAGAGCTGCTGCCAAATGCCAGGGTGGGTTTGGGAAAGCGTTTTCCCCTCCCCAGAGGGGTTTGGGGTTGTGGGAACAGATCCCAGACAATGCTGGCTTTGGGATCCTCGGTGCCTCCGTGTCCTGCTGGAGCCAGCAGATCCCCCCAGCAAATGCCAAAGGGATTTATTGCCGAGAATTCTCCCTTGGAGGAGCCCTCTGCTCGCTCCCCCAGGCCTGGCCGTGTTGGATGAAGAATTTGCAATGGAAAAATTCCAGAAATCCCCCTGGAAAAGTCGGAGCTGCCCCTGTCCAGTGTGGGGACAATGACAAGGGGGCAAAGGGGGCTCTGAATTCCTCCCAGCTGGAACCGTCCCTGGCTCTGCAAAAAGCCCCTGAGGACTTCCAGGAATGGGATCAAGTCCCAACAATTCCAATTACTTTTGGTTCTTTTTGGTTTGGGGTTTAAAGGTGAGAGGTGCTGAATGTGCCACCAGGAAAAGCCACAGAGCTCAGAACTTCCAAGAGAAATTTGGATGTGTGACACTGCCAGCACAAAAAATACTCCAAGTTCAGCACGTAGAAACAGGGGATCATAAAATCCCAGACTGGTTTGGGCTGGAAGGATTAAATCCCATCCAAATCCACCCCTTCCACGGGCAGGGACAACCCCCACTGTCCCAGGCTGCTCCAACCTGGCCTTGGACACCTCCAGCCATGGAGGAGCCACAGCTGCTCTGGGAATTCTCCTCCAGGGCCTCACCTCTGGGAGCTGGAATTGATATTTTTAATTATTCTTGTTCAGTTCCATCAAAGGAATGAAGGAGAAGAGAAGGAAAGCCTTGAAAGGCTGTGCAGGGTTGGGTTCCAGCTGCTCTGGGTTCACGCTCAATATTCCCAATCATTTTCTATTTTATGTTTTTTCAGCAAGAGGGGGATCTATAAAATCTTGTTAAACACCTTTGCTTTGTCCTCAAGAACATTTCCCCCCTTTACTGAGTTTTTCCAACATCTCCTCTGAGTGATGGGAGGAAAATCTCCCTCCTTGGTGCAGATTTAATTCAACCCCTCCAGACCAACAAGGAACCTTTTCCTTTGAAAAAAGACTAAAAACCCAACAGATTTCCAGGAACTACTTCACGCTTTCATTTGGAAAGCAGCACTACCAACTCCTCCATTTTTTTTTATTTTTTATTTTTCCCCCTCCTTAAATTCTGAAATAAATCAAAACTTCAAATGCAACCCTTAAAACTTCCAGACAAAACCCACACAACCTCTGGCTCCTCCGCCAGATATTCCTTTGCCATTCCAATATTCCCCCTGCCAAAAACAAGAGAAGCCAGCCACGGCCAGGGGGCCAAGATCAACCATTTCACAACATAAATCAGGGCCTGAGGAAAATTGAGGAACAAAAGTCTCGAGTCAGAGGTTTCCAAGTGCTGCCTTCTCCTTGTTGCTGGTGTTGTTCGTAGTATTCCAGCCCTGGCGCTGGGAAGGAGGCTGAGACGTGGAGCTGGAAGCAGGAATGTGCTCCAGGGGTGGCTGGATCCCAGGGGCACAGCTCCAGTTCCACCTTTCCTGGAGGAAATCTGGGGCTCTTTTGCTAATTTGGTTTTTTGAAGTGTTTCAATCATAGTTAAAGCTCTTTTTTTCCCCCTCCATGAGGGGTTCTGGCTGCCTGAAATCCAGGATTGAGTTAAAAATCGGGAGATTTCAGCTTCTGGTGCCTCTTGGGAGCAGCTTGGTTCAGAGAATCAGGGAATTGCTGAGGCTGGGGAAGACTTTGAGATCCTCCAAGTGTCACCAGCAGGTCCCCAGGTCCCACCCCACGTGGGCTTGTGATCTCTTTCATTCCCAGGATTCTGGTGGAACTGCAGGCTCAGGGATGGAAATGCTGCTGGGGATCCCCTGTGCCCCTCTCTGAGGGCACCCAGAGGTGCTGCAGCTCCGTCCTCGACCTTTATCATCACCCCAGAGTCAGCTCCAGGCCCGCTTGTGGCTTTCCCTCTCCTCTGCATCCAAACCCAGGGAGACTCTGGAGAACCCCCCTGCATCCCCAGCTCCAGAATTTCCCTCTCCATTCCCCAGTGAGGAGGTGTCAGAACCTGAAGCTGCTCCCGTTCCCTTTTCCCCACAAGGAATTTTTAATTTTTAATTTTCCCCTCTGAGCGCTGCCTCCCCATCCTCTCCCCATCCATCTCCTCACTTGCATAATTAATTACCATTAATTATTTCTTGTTATTGACATAATGAGATGTGTTTAAAGCCTTTATCCCTCCTTGGACACCCAAAGTCTGGGGAAGTCCAACCATCCCTGCTCCTGGAAACTGCTCAAGGCTTCATTAAAGCAATAATCCCATCCCAACCCTGCCTCAGAACGGGATTTGTCTTCAGGAGAGGCTCATTTGGAATTGTCTCTCCTTTAATGAGTTTAAGGCTGGATTAAAGCCGGGACTGGGCTGGGATTTATTGCTCCCCATGCCTTTATTAATGGTTATTTGGGAAAGCAGGGCTGGATAAGAGCCTTGTTTATTTTGTATTTAATCCCTGCTTTGCATTTATTTCATATTTTCCCCTTTATCGAAGGAGGCTGGGGAGAATGGGCTCTAAATAAATGTAATTCCAGCAGAAACAGCCCCAATCTCCAGCCTGAGCTGCTGGAGCCTCTTCCCGAGGCGTCTCCAAGGGACAGCTGGTGTTGGGCACCTGGAGTGACTGGGAGCAGCTCCTCCCTCCCAGTGCCGAGGATTTTATGGATTCTGGAGGATCTCTGAGGTCCTTCCAAGCCAAACCACTCTGGGATTCTACAGAACCCACAGGAAATGCTTTGTGCCACTTGTGGGTGACGTTGAAGAGAAACTGAACCGATGTTTGGGTGTTTTCATCTCCCAGAGTTATAAAAAAACTCCCTAAAAAGTCACCTGAGCCCCATTTCTCTCTCTGAACTTCTGTTTTCTCGCCCCATTTGGGAAACAACGGAATTTGGAGATGGAGGGAGAAAAGGAGAAGCAGTCAAGGATAAATCCCAGGAGTCTTAGGGCTGGGAAACACCTCGGGATCATCCCAACCATTAACCCAAAATTCCCAAAGGGAAGGGGAAAATTCCCAAAGGGAAGGGGAAAATTCCCAAAGGGAAGGGGAAAATCCAAATCTTGTCAGGGTTGGTGGCTGTCCCTGAGTCCCTGGATGTGTCTGTCCCTCACCAGGTGGTTGGGGAAGGAAAACGCTTCTGCCATGGATAAAATGCTCCAGGAATGGCAGGAAAATGTTGTAAAAGATTTTGGGAGCTGGAATAGAAGGTGTGGGAAGGGCAAACTCCCATTAACTCGCCTTGGGAAATCAAATTCTTCCAGGGGACAAGCAGAGCTGCGGGCAGTCCAGGAGCCCTGGGAAGGTGAGTCAGGACCCTGCACTGCTCCACCCTCAAATCCAACTGCAAATCCTCCACATTTGTCCATTTTCCTCCATCCAGACCCAACATCCAAACCTTTGCAGCCTCTCTCAGCAGCCTCAGTGCCCAGGGAATCTCCAGTGCAGCCCAGCTGAGCTCAGCTGGATTTTAATTCCAGCTCTGCCCAAATCCCCCCTGCGAGCGCTGGGGCCGAGGGAAGGCTCAGCCCAGGAGAGAGCCCAGACTGGAGCTGGTTTATCTCCCTGAAAGGGAAAGCTGAGGGCTGTGAAGGCAAAGCCAAAGCAAATATTTGCAGCGGTGTCCTGAGCTGTTAAATGATAAATGGCATGAAATGTTCACTGGGTGGCTTTGGAGAGGAGATAATTCCTCAAAATGCAGTTGGCAAGGTCACCCACGTGCCCACATGGTGGAACAACCCTGGATTTAAAGGGCTGAGCCAACCTTCGTGGACTTTTCCCCCTTGGTTCATCCCCTCGGCCACTCTGAACCGAACCTGGAGCTGTGACCGATCCGCTTTCACCAAGGGGAAATTCCAGAGCAGCAAAGGATCCTGAGGCCTCAAAGCAGCAAAAGGAGAAGCTCAGGGAAGATCCCAGAACTCTTAAATTTGGGAACAACCTCTGAGAGCATCAAGTCCAACCTCCCAGCGCTGATCCGTGACTGAACTTCCCAGGATTGTTGCAGGGACAAAGGTCCAGCACCATTTTGGGGAATCCCTGGGATTTGGGGCTGCCTGGTGCCATCTGGGGCTGCTCCCCAAAGCCAACAGAGAATTGTTTAACACATCCCATTTCTCATCCTGGTTCCTCGGGACACAGGGCATTCAAAGAGGGCTGGGCAGGAGGGACAGGGACACAAGCCCAGGGATGCTCAGGGAGCCTGGGCAGCCCTGGGGCAGCAGCTCCAGCCCTGCCCACCAGGAATCCCTCCCTGGGAGCAGGGGAACAATGATTCCTCCAGTTCCAGCCGCACATTTCCCTGCCCTTCTCCCGGGGGTTCCTCTTCCTGCGGCAGCAGCTCCAGAGGGCAGGGAAAGGAGGGAGCGTTCCAGGAGGAGATGCCTCCATCCCCACGGCCCAAACCCGGCCCTTTTTGGGGGTCCTGTCCCCAATTCCAGCAGCTCTCCAGCATTCCCGAGCGTGGATCCCGCTCTGCTCCTGCCCACGGACACGGCAGCAAGCGGGATAAATGTCTCCAAATAACTCCAAATAACTCCAGATAACTCCAAAAAACTCCAAATAACTTCAAATAACTCCAAAGAACTCCAAATAACTCCAAATAACTCCAAAAAACTCCAAATAACTCCAAATAACTCCAAAAAACTCCAAATAACTCCAGATAACTCCAAATAACTCCAAATAACTCCAAATAACTCCAAATAACTTCAAATAACTCCAGATAACTCCAAAAAACTCCAAATAACTTCAAATAACTCCAGATAACTGCAGATAACTGCAGATGAGGCCGGAACCGTGTGGGAGCAGCAGAGCCGAGCTCAGCCCGGAGCTCCCCCCAGGTGAGGAATTTGGGGAGGAGCAGGAGCTGCCCCGAGGGACCGAGCAGAGCCCAGGGGTGAAACCCCCCCGGCAGCTGCGGGGACCAGAGGGACTCCAGGGCCAAACCCCGAGCTGGCAGCACCCCACAGGGCACGGGATGGCTCGGGCTGGAAGGGAGCTCAGAGCCCATCAGGGCCACCTTCCACCGCCCCCGGGATGCTCCAGGGATGGGAAACCCACAGCAAATCCACGGCTCGTCTGGGAATTCCGTGCCCACCCTCGCAGGGAACACAAAGAGGGTGTGGGGGCTCTGCAGGTGACCCCAAAGGGCGCTCGGTGCCCAGCGCTGCTCCCGTGGGATCCCCCCCGGCTGTCCCCGGTGCCAGGAGCTGCCCTCCTGCAGCTCCAGCTCCTTCCCGAGCTGGGGAATGGCCAATCCTGCCAACCCAGCTCCTTCTGCTCTGCTGCCAACCCCAAACCCGCTGCACCGGAGAGACGAGAACTGCAACTCACCCTCGCAGCGAGTCCTGGCCCCTTCTCCTCACCCTGCTCGGGGGTCTCTCCTCGAAGGCTGCCAGCCTGTCCGTCTGCAAGTCCCCCTCGTACTGTCCCCGTGCCGGTGCCAGGGCCAGCACGGCCGAGCAGCCCAGCAGGAGCCTGGCCAGCCACACTTGCCCCATGCTGGCCCCGCTTCCGAGCGCCCCCGGCAGCTCTGGCCGGCCGCAGGGTCCCGGCTGCCCGGGGAGGAGGAGGAGGATGGATTCTGGCAGCAGCCCCCGGGTGCCGAGGACCCGTCCTGGAGTTCACTTTCTGGAAGGAAAAGAGAGGGAAATAGATTTTTAAGGACTTTGCGGGTTTGGGAGTCCCTGGCAGCCCCTCCTGGAGCGGGTGCAGGGGCTCAGTGCCCCCTCTGCTCCCTGTGCCAGCCCCCAGCGCTGCCAAACCCCTCTTTCCCGAGAGCTGGAATAGCAGGAGGTGTCCAAGACTTGTGGTTCTGCCTCACTTTTATTCTCCTGATGGAGGAACAAAGAGCGCCCCAAGTCCTCCGGGCGAGAGGAGAAGGTGAGGAAAGAGCAGCTGGAGTTTCTGGAGCAGCCCGGCCGTGCAGGGGGGACACTCCTGTCCCGGCATGGGGACAGCCCCTGGCACCGCACCCACCCCCCCGGGACGGGCTGGGGGGAGGCAAGGCTGGGACCAGCGGGGGGATGAGAAATCCCGAGGGAAAGGCTCCAAAAAAGGATCCAACCCCATCCCCAGGGGAACATTCCCAAATCCCCCAGCTGTTCCTCCATCCTTCCTCCTTCCTCCTCCTCCTCCTCCTCCTCCTCCTCCTCCTCCTCCTCCTCCTGCCGGCCAGCAGCGGCTCGGGATGCAGCTCTCACCTCGACACCCCCAAAATTTGGTGTTCCAGGAGTGAGGAGCTGGAAGTGGCCCGGAGTGGGAACAATCCGTGCTGCGAGAGGCCCCGGGTGGGGAAGGAGAGGTCCCCGAGCCCCCCCTGACTGTCCCCCCTGCTCTCCCCCTGCAGCTCTCCCGGGCCAGCCCAGCCCCGAAAATCAGCCCAGACAGGACAGAAAATGTGTCTGAACCAAAAAAAAAACCAACAAAAAAAAATCCCCAAAAAATCCCAACAAAGAAACCCCACCAGAAAAAAAACCCAAAAAACCCAAAAAAAACAAAAAAAAAACCAAAAAAAGAAAAACCCAAACCCAAAAAATCCTTTTAAAATAATTAGAAATAATTAAAAGCTCAATTTCCCTCGCTGCTCGCAGCGTCCCAGCTGGGAATGTCTCAGCTCTTGAGGGCAGGAATTTTTCAGGCTCTAAGGTTTCAAACGCAGTGAGCGAGGAGAGTGGGAAGGGGAAAGGAGACAAAGAAAATTGCCCTCCCTGCAGCCCCCCGAGCTGCGCCGGGCTCCGCTTATCTCCAGACACACAAAAGGAGAAGTGTTCCCTGTCCCGCAGCTCCCCAGGAACGGGGCACAAGGACGGGGGGAAAAAGTGGCAAAAAGAACCATTCAAAGTGTGGCAGTGCGGAGATTTAAAGAGGAGGAATTCCAGCTGCATCCATTTCCCCGCGGGGGGATGAGGAGCCTGACAAATGATCGACACACGGGACATTCCCCGAGAGCTCGCACAGGCATGGAAAAGTCATTTACAGCCGCCAGAGAGTCGCAGCTTCAATGGAATAAAAGCCTCCAAAAGTTCTTTGCAGCGCTGAGAAATTCCAGCAAACCCCACTTTGAGAAAGGCACCGAGAAAGCAAAGAGAGAACCGAGCCCTAAAAATCAGATTTTTTTGGGGGAAAGAAGCAGGAAAACATTTCCAGTGCAAGCCTGCGAGTGTGAAATCGAATCAATTAAAATAAAATAAATAAAATAAAGTATTCAAGAAGCAATGAAACAGAGAAAGGAAGGGCTAAAGAGAAAGAAATCAGCTGTGCAGCTCCGGAGGGAGGAGGAAAGCGGTGAAATACCTTGGAGTGGTGGAGCTGGTGATGTGCCCAGAGCTCCTTTGTTTAGCGGAGCAGAAGGGACTGCGAGGCTGAGTCCTGGGGAGAGGAGAAAAGGTAGAGCCTGATGGGGCAGGGGGAGGGCCCGGCCGGTGGGAGTAGCTCAGCTCAACATTCTCCAGCCCAAAGTTCTCCGAGGAGGGGCTGGGGGAGAGCCGGGCTCACCTCGCTGCTCCTCCCGGGGCTGAGCCCCAGCTCCTGCTGCTGACTCCCGGGGGGATAACTGGGGTTCAGGCTTCACTTCGGGGAGATGGAGGTGTGGTATGGCAGGGGGAAATATCAAAAAGAGATTTTCTGGCTGATGGTTTTCCTGGTTTTAGTGTAACTCGAGTGAGACAATGGAGGAAAAATGGATTTTTGAAGGAATAGGTGGCCCAGCCCAGGATCTTCACACCCAAAAGTTGCCTTGGCCCCAGAGGAGAAAAATCTTGGGGGTTAAGAAGCATTTTGTGAAAAGAAATAGTTTTAAAAAGAAAAGCACATTGCAGATATTCGGCCTTCCTTCTGAGGAAGAACTCTGTGTCACTTGGGAGTTCAGTTCTGCTCTTTGGCTCCGTGGAAAAACAAAAAATAAAACCAAAAATCCCCGATTTTCCTGTGTGCTGTGGGCCTCACAGCCCGTGGCTTTTCTTCACAGAACACAGAACAAAACACACATAAATCCTCTCTCTGCTCCGTGCCACCGCACACCCACGGCTTTTCCCAGGGGTGCGTTCCGGAATCCTCCCGGGACAGCCCAAATCCAGCTGATTTCCAGGTCCGAGGGGTTCGGAGGAGCTCTGAAGCAAACGGGATCCTCGGGGAGGTGCCAGGATTGCCCACGGCTCCTCCACATCAGCTCCAGCCCCGTCCCCTCCTGACCCCAGCGCTGGAGGGTGAAAGCCATCGGCTCCATCCCAGCGGAGCAGCAACTCCAGGGGAGCCGGGGCCCTTCTCCCGCTGCTCCCTTTGAAACCCTGGGCGCTGCTTTGCTCCCAGCCCTGCCCTGCCACCTCTGCAGGGCTCGGGAGAGCCTCGGCCTAATTAACAGCGGCCTAATTAACAGCGAAAAGGGAACGGAGCTGGGCAGGGAACGCAGCTCTGGCAGGGGACAATTCCCATTCCCATCCCATCCCATCCCATTCCCATCCCATTCCCATTCCCATTCCCATTCCCATCCCATCCCATTATCCTATCCCATCCCATCCCATCCCATCCCATTCCCATTCCCATCCCATCCCATTCCCATCCCATCCCATCCCATCCCATCCCATCCCATCCCATCCCATCCCATTCCCATTCCCATCCCATCCCATCCCATCCCATCCCCATTCCATCCCATTCCCATTCCCATTCCCATTCCCATTCCCATCGATCCCATCCCATCCCATCCCATCCCATCCCATCCCATCCCATCCCATTCCCATTCCCATTTCCATTCCCATTCCCATTCCCATTCCCATCGATCCCATCCCATCCCATCCCATCCCATGGATCCCATCCCATCCCATCCCATTCCCATTCCCATTCCCATTCCCATCCCATTCCCATTCCCATTCCCATCCCATCCCATCCCATCCCATCCCATCCCATCCCATCCCATCCCATTCCCATTCCCATTCCCATTCCCATTCCCATTCCCATTCCAGCTGGAACCACCCTGGCCTTTGGCTGCCTGGGAAGGGCAGGACTGGGACATCCCATGGGAAGAAGCAGCCAGGAAAGACCCCAAAATGTCATTTTTCCCTCCTGGAGGGGTTTCACTTCACAGTGGAAAAACTGTAATTAATTATTATTGTTGTTAATTATGTGCTTGGAGCAGAACCTTCCGAGTAATTGAGTTTTTTGCTGCCCTGGGCAGAGTGAGAAATGAAGACAAAGGAGGAGTCACTTAGGGGTGATTTGATTTCAGGGTGATTTGATGAATGTTTTAGCTTGATCTGAACATAGAATTTGATTTTAAATAATACAAATATAATTTCAAAGGGCTTTCTAATTAATTTTCAATTATTTTATTTATTCAAGCTCCTAAAATGATGTACAGAAAAGGAAAAAGTACAGCCTAGAACTTTACCATTACTGAAATCAAATATTTGCAGATGATTCATTATCCGTCCAAACCCTTTAATGGGATTTATGAGTTTTCCCGGTCTGGATTCAGGAATTTTTGCCATGTCTCCTGTGCAAGCAGCTGGAACTTGGAGCAATAAATAATTCAAATGGGGGCAGAGAAAAAGATCCAACCTCTTCATTTTGGGGAGCTCCAGGCTGGAGGTGGGGAAATCCTGTGGGAAAATGGGATGAGATTCATTAATTGGAATCATGGAAATGCCCAGGGGAGGGGGCTTAAAGCCACTTAAAATTGTTAAATTCAACATTTTAATGCTCAGTGAGTTTGTGGTTCTTTCCCTGGGAGGAAAGGATACCAGGAATTGGGATATTGGGAATTGGGATATTGAGAATTGGGATATTGAGAATTGGGGTATCAGGACCTGGGATATTGGGAACTGGGATATTGGGAATTGGGATATTGGGAACTGGGATATTGGGAACTGGGGTATCAGGACCTGGGATATTGGGAATTGGGATATTGGGAATTGGGATATTGGGAATTGGATACCAGGAATTGGGATATTGGGAACTGGGGTATCAGGACCTGGGAAACCAGGAATTGGGATTGTCCAGCCTGGAGCAGTGAAGCTTGGGGTGGCTCCGTGGATTTTCAGAGCCTGAAGGAGCCACAACACAGAGAGGGACTTTGGAGAAGGGACAGGGAATGGTTTTACACGGACAGAGGGGGGGTTACGTGGATATTGGGAAGGAATTCCTCCCTGTGAGGGGGATGAGGCCCTGGAATGGAATTCCCAGAGCAGCTGTGGCTGCCCCTGGACCCCTGGCAGTGCCCAAGGCCAGGCTGGAGCCCCCAGGACAGTGGGAGGGGTCCCTGCCACAGCAGGCGTGGGATGAGATGAGATTGAAGTTCCCTTCCAACCCAAACCATTCCGGGATTCTTTGATCTCCCAGGTCTGAGGAGAGCTGGGAATTTGGGTGCCAGCCCTGATTCCTTGACCTCTTTCCTTCATTTCTGTATCAAAGCCGAGCTGGGTTTGTCAGGAGCCCCCAGCAAAGCTGCCTGTGAGCCCCTGGAGCTTTTCCACTCCTGCCTTTATTAAAAGCGTCACCTAAAATCTGCCTCGGCTAAAATTAGCCCGTGGTGACACAAGTGCTGTCAGGGCAGGAACAGCTCCGAGCCGTGATGTCAGCTCAGGAAAATCAGGGGGAAAAGCAAGGAGGGAACTCTGGCTCTGGTGCTGTGATCCCTGCAGAGAGCCGGGCTCCGGGAATGTGTGCTGGGCTGCTGCTCTGCCCAGGGAACAGAGGGAATTCCTCAATTCCTCGTGGGAATGGGGAGAGAGGGGCTGAGGGGGCACGGGGAGGGGGATGAGCTGGACCTGCACTGCCCACAACGTCCAGAAGCTTCCCGTGGGATCTCAGAAGGAGCTGGAGGTCAGAAGTGAGGGACACTCAGGAACCAGCCCAAAGCTTTCCTCGGGAAGTTGTTGGGCAGCATTAACTCCTTCCCTCCCTCCCTGCCCCACACACACCCCGCTGCCTCCTGCTCCTCCCTGGCCTTAAATCCATAATTAAAGCAATTAAATAAAGAATAGATTAAATAATCAGCCTGGAGCACCTTCTGCCTCACCTTTGGCTCAGTCCAGTGACCTCAGCTTGCCAAAAACCCTTTCAAAAGGTCCTGAGTGAACACGAGGGCTCCTGAGACCTTTCCAAGCGGGGGGATTCAGCGGATGAGCCCAGGAACAGGTGATCCCAAGGATGTGAATTATCCCAAATCCCAACAGCAGGGAATACAGGCAGCGTCTGTCACCTCCTGGGATGATCCACGCAAATCTGCTCCTGCACCTTGTCCACATGCCCTGAAAACGTTCCCCCAAAAATCCCCAAAGGCAAAAAACATCCCAAGGGATCCCTGTGGCAGCCACAGCCGCTCTGGGAATCTGCTCCAGCACCAGGAGGGATTCCTGGCTGCGCTCACTGTGGATGCTCTGGGATGAGAGCCTGTGCCCATCTCAAAACTTTGGGTTTAGACAGGACCAGGTGAGACCTCAGGGAGCTCAGGGCTGGGACAAGGAGCCAACAGCATTCCCGAAATCCTCACTGCCTCCTGCAATTCCCAGGGCTGGAGAATGTCCCGAATTCTCCACACAGGTGGGAGGACCTGCAGTGCAGGGATGTGGGGCTGATCCCTGCTCCCGGCCCTGGGTAACATTTCCAGCCTCCGAGCTTGTGACCACGCTTGCAACATTCCTTTTGTTTTCTAGGAATTCGACTCCACCAAGGAGGGAAACCACAGGGAAATTGTTTCAGTGTGTGCTCTGGATTTGGGAGAGGAGGGATGGGGCCGAGGGATGATGTATCACACACGGCTCCACAGCCAAGAGCTTTTAAAAAAACACCCTTTGCTTTAAAGCCGGGGAAAGGGACTTTTTCCCTCTTTGGCTTGGCAGGGGCTGAGCCCAGGCAAGGGGAGATCAAAGCCAGGCGAGGCTGCTGCGAAAAATCAAGCCCTGGACATTTATTAAGATTTTATTCATAAAAAAAGCCCTGCTCTGAGTGCAGTGGGATTTCGCTGTGGAACTTTTGACACGGGAGCTGCCTGATTTAGAAGGAAAATTGCCTCTTTCTCCTGCCAGCAGTAAGGCGATCCCTCCATTTCCTGTGAAATTCCAAGCAGGGATACAAACACCTTTCTTGTGGCCCTCAGGTGGGCTGGAGGCACATCCAGCCCTTGTCCCCGAGCTCTGGAGTGTCACCCCCAGGCAGATGTGACCCTCCCCACCACATCTGGCTGCTCCAGCCCCACCTCACTCCCTCTGCCCTCGCTTGAATTCCGAGTTTTCCCTTTTCCAAGCCTTTTTCGCGGCTCTCTTCTCCCCTTTGTGCGATCTGCAGCACACAAGTTTAACTTGGCAGCGGGGCTGGAGCAGATGGAGAGCCCTGGCCCGGCTCCCCAGATCCCAGGAACTCCTGCTCGGTGCCGTGGGCAGCATTTCCAGCCACTCTCCGCCTGGATCTGCCAAGGCAGAGCCTAAAAAAAATCCACTCTCAGATAGAGGAGCTGGAATTTTCTTTAGGACATGAGCACCCTGCCCCTGTGGGAGGGGGGAATTCCACGTGAGCGGATTTCAAGGGAAAACAAGAGGGTAATTCCAGGGAATATCGAGATCCCTTCCTACAGCTCAGTTTGGAGAAGCCCAGGATCCACACTGGATTCTCCTGAAGGTGAGGATGGGGCAGAGCTCTGCATTTGCCTTCCAAGCACACCCAAGCCTGAGCAGACACAGGTTGGAGCCGTTCCTCATGGAAATGATCCTTCTTTTGTCTCCCAGCGGCAGCAGAGGAGGAGAAACCACATCCATGCCCAGGAATGTGGTGCCCAATGCCAGCCCAGAGCACGGGCTGGCACGAGGAGGAGCAAAGGAACGAATCCACAGGGCTTGGAGAGGTCCAGGAGCAGAGCAGAGGGCAGGGATGGCACTCCAGGGCTCTCTCTGCTGAGCAGGGCTCTGGGGTGGAATAAAAATGGGAAAAGAAAGGAAAAACTACAGGAGCAAAGCTTGTGTGGTGTGTGGAGAGCCCTTCCTTTGAAAAGTTCACAGCCCAGGAATTGGAGCATGGAAACAGAGAGACAAGAGGTGCTGGATCCTCCATGGGAAAAGCTGCCGGGATTTCAGCAGGAGGGAGAACAGCTGCGGCCAGAGGAGCTGCTGCTGATTAAATGAAAATCTGTGTCCTGTCAGTGCTCCTGAGGGCTGCATCAGCCCCATCCCCTCAGCTTTTCCTCGTGGCTCAGAGGCTCCATCCCTGTAGATCGTGGTCACACCGAGGTGGAGGTGTCCCACCAGCTTTAGGGTCCCCTGGAACCCAAAGCACGCTGCAATTGCAGTTGAAGGGGGTATTGAAGTGAGGGCTGGGCTCGATGGTCCCTGTGGGTCCCTTCCAACCCGGAATATTCTGCGATTCCGAGGTTCCGGATGCTCCAGTGCCGGATGGTGGGTGGATCCTCTTTAACTCTTCTCCAAGCGTGGATTTGATCCTGCTCCAAGGACATCCAGGGGGTTTGATTTGCTCCTCGTGCAGGATCAGCTGGTGAATGCAAACCCTCTCAGCTCTCCTCGTGCCTGGGCATCCCTCCCTTCCCTCCCTGTCCCGGGGTTCTCCCCTCGGAAGGAGCGTCTGGAGCTCCAGAGCTGCCAGACCACCCAGGCAAGGCTGGAGCTGCCCCAGCTCAGCCTGTGTGGAGCAGCCTGGCCATGGCTGCAGCTCAGGGCTACAAAAACACCAGATTTTGCTCCCCAGCAGCAAATTCAGCCCCGTGGCCTCCCTGGGATGCCCCAAATGCTGGAGCAGAGCCCCACTCTGCCACCCAAAGGAAAAGGGGAACGAAGTTCATCCAAATCAAGGCAAGGACAGCTGTCCTGCCCTGCAAACATCACCCCAGGGAGGGTATCCAGATCCCAAACTCCCCACGGCCTCATCCCCAGCAGGCCAGGCAGGACTGGAGGAATCTCGCTCCGAACCTGGCTTCCAGAGGATTCTATCAGTTCATCCCAAACCCTGAGGGTCCGGATGGGTACTGCTCTGCTGGCCTAGGAACAGCCCAAAACCTTCAGGATACATTTGAAAAGAATTTCTGGAAAGCACAGCAAGACCCAAAAGGGATGGGAAGAGGTTTGTGCGCAGCAGTGCCTGCGCTCCCCTGGATGGAGGGGCTGGGTCTGATCCTGACGGTCCCTTCCAACCCAAATCCCTCTGGGAGTCTGGGATTCCACGATTCCTGTCATTCCATGAGGTCAGCGCAGCCTCCTCGCAGGAAGCTCACACAGCACAGCCTTTGTGTCTGAGCTGCTTGGCCAAGACCCTTCCACGTCCCCGGGGAGTTGCATCATTATTTTGTTGCCTTACAGGCATTATTAATATTCCAAGGTCTGGGGAAGGAGATTTTTCCTTTGGAATCGTTCGGCTCTGCCTGTCAGGGTCGTGTGCGAGCTGGAGCCAGCCCTCAGTGATGTCACCCTTGGCCAGGACACCCCAGTGTCCCCTTCTCCAGCAGGGACCCTTTTCCAGCTCAGGGTACCGAGGGAACAAACCCAGAGCCAGCAGAGAATCTTTTCCTATTTCCAGACTGCAGGGAACAGTTCAGCTCTGCCTTCCCTGGGAGGTGCAAACCCCTTTTCTCCTGCTCCCCCTGCCCGCTGCCAGCCGGGATTCAGCAGCAGGAGCCGACTGCCCTCGGTGCCAGCCCCTCCAGGAGCCATTCCCTGGAAAAGGCCGCTCCCAGCTGGCGGCTGGCACCGAGCAGGAGCTGGATTTGGCCTGGCAGGGCCGTGGTGGGAGCAGGAATTCTGCCAGGAAAGGTGCTGGTGGTTGTTGGCTCCGCTCCCACCAATCCTTATTTTTGGGACGTGTTCAAGATTCCACCAAGAGGAGGAATTACAAGGCTGAGGGAACGGCCACCATCGGATCCCACACGCTGAATATCCACGTTCAGCTGCGTGGTCTGTGCTGCTCTAAACTGTCCTGGATGTGCAGGACACGGAATGGCTTCACATGGACAGAGGGCAGCATTAGATGGGATTTGGGAAGGAATCTTTCCCTGGGAGGGAGGGGATGAATGAAATTCCCAGAGAAGCTGTGGCTGCCCCATCCCTGGAAGTGTCCACAACCCTGGACAGGGCTTGGAGCAAAAAATGTCCAGGTGCTGCTGGGAACATCGGCAGAGCCCAAAGTGGATGGGTTTTCCACAGGGACAAGGACAGGACCAGCAAAGGGAAAGAGCTGAGGCCCAGAAGCTGTAAAACAGCTCCAAAAGGGATCAAAGGCCTGGAGAAAGTCCCTGGTCCCAGGGCTGGCAAAGCTGAGGGAGCCACTTTATCAAAACTAAAGGGAGTTTAGGGATAATTTGATTGCCAGGCATGGATATCGCTGGAGAAGGAGAATGTGGGATAGAAAAAAAAACCCCATCATCAGCTGGATGCCAAATCCAAGGATTCCAAAGGAGGAATAAGGAGGGAAGTTTTAACAGCATGGGTGGAGGGTGTCCCTGCCCATGGAATGGGAGCAGCTTTGAGGGCACTTCCAGCCTAAAGCAGCCTGGGATTTGATGCCAGGAGATCACGGATCGCCAGCCCCCGCCGTCCTGGGCACGCCTGGATGTCCTGCAGGAGGAGAGGCAGCGGCCAGAGGGAGGGAATGGGCTCAGGACCAGGAAAAATGGGTGAAATTCCGTAATCTCTGGGATCTGTGAGGTCACTCTCCATGATGTAATGTCCCTTCTCTGAAGCTCTGTCACCATGCAGGTGTCACCACACCTGCTCGCCGTCCGGGGGATGATTCCCAGTCCTTCCCAGTCCTCCCTGGGGCTGCTCACCCACATGGAAACAACAACCACAGCACCGCCAGCCCCAGCTAAAAATATCCCATTACCCATTTCCCCCGAGACTCCTCCTCTGAGCCTTCCTCCCGGGGCATTCCTGCCCAAATCTGAATTCAAACGTCACCACCCAGCTCCCCACGGACGCCGTGGCCACTCCTTGTGCCCAAATGTCTCCAGCCAGGCCGAGGGCTCCTGGAAAATCCCAGACCTGGCCCTTCTCCTTTCCTGGGAAGTTTCCAGGGAGCTCCACACTCATCATCTTCCTCATCCTCAAGGAATGCCTGCTGGGTGCTGGAGACCCCAGAAGGGGAGGGGGAGCTGTTTAAGCCACACATGGCCCGGGGCCCCTCTGAGCCTCCCAGGGTGGGGCAGGATCGCTCCAGACCCTCAGGAATATCCAGGGAATATCCTCAATCCACACTTTCTACAACGAGCCACACGTGGGACAACCCTCTCCTCTTTTTCCACTCTGGAATTTTCCTTCCTCCCGCGTTTCCACGGCCGCTCCCGCAGGGTTTGTGCCTCTCCCGGTGTGTGCAGGTTTCCTGGTGCTGCTCACAGGAGACATGAGTTCATCCAGGCTCCCTCCTCCTAATCATTCCCAGGCATGGAAAAAACCCCCTCACACCCCCGAGGAGAACATAAACATGGACGGGATGTGCACAGCTTATGGAGACGGGACTATGGGAAACACATGGTTCCAGTTTAATAAAACTCTTACATTTCCAGGGCTTTTTTTTTAAAATTTTTTTTTTTGTCTTTTTTTTCCCCCCATTTTATGGCTTGTTACAGAGCTGGGAATAGCAGGGCTTGTTTTGTTGTTCTTGTTGTGTTTTATGAGGACAATGCCTTGTCCAGAGCTCCAGACATCAGGTTTTTTTTGGGGGGGAAGATAAAGCTTCCGGCAAAAGCTGCTGGCTCCTGCCCAGGACTCCCTTAACTCCTTCTGGGAATGCTCAGGCTCTGACAGCCGGGGATGGGCCACAGTGGGGTGGTCAAGAAGCCCCAGATGCTCGGAAACATTTGATCTAATCTTGCTCCTTAACCGGTCTCAGCCCCTCAGCCGGATTCTTCCATGCTCTCCGTGTTTTTCCGGAGGGATCTGGGGCGCAGGGAAGGAGTTTTCCTGGCTGCAGCAGAGGAAGGGGATGTGGGGCATAAAGGCACGTTTGGATCATAAATCACAGGATCCCAGGATGGTTTGGGGGAGGAAGGACCTTGAGGATTATCCATTCCCACCCTAGAGATTCCTGAGCATCCCTCTCCCCGTTCCTCCTTCACCGGCTCCTGCCGGGTGCTTGAAGTGAATGAACGAAGGAAGAAGGAAAATAATCCAAGGAAGATCCAACCCCGGGGCTTTGGGACTGCCAGGGCTTTGGAGGGGATCACAAGTTCCTCCCTCACAGCAAAGGCTGGATCCACTTTTCCAACCGCTCATTTTTGTGTGTGCATTCCCCAGGGAAAGGAATCAAATCAGGCACAAAGTCAGCACAACCCCGGGCTCTGAATCCTTCCCAGAGGGAGGAGATGGAACCTGCGCTAACAGAGGGAGAATATCCAAGCACCTGGAAAATCCTTGGAGATTTCTGCTCGCTGTCACTCCATGGAGGCAACTTCTGCAAGACCTTTGGCCCCCACCAAAGGCTGTTTTTTCTGCTCCTGTGTTATTCCTGTTGCAGGGAGTGGGGAAGTGACTCTGCTCATGTTTTCCCCATCACCACAAAGAAAAGCCCTGGAACAAACCCCAAACACTCAGCACTGCCTGGGAAAAGGGAGAGAAATCCCACAAGGAGCAATCCTAAGGCTGCAGGAGCTGGAAAAGGACTCAGATCCCATCCTAGCTCTGCTGATTCCCTCAGGATTTCCCTGCCCTGCAGCACCTCCAGCTCTCTGGGATGTCTGTGCTCCTTGTCCATCCCATCCCCTGGCTCTCCCCCTTCCCTCTCCCCTCCTGTGCTGGACACTGCTGTGTTTATTTTGGTATTAATTACAAAGTCCCATTTTCTGTCAGCTGCAGGGAAAAGGTTCGGTGGGAAGAGAGGGAAGGGGAAAAAGGGAGGGAAGTGCTTGGGGAAAACGGGGGGGGCCCAAGCCCCAGACAGCACTGGGGGCTGCTGTGCCACAGCAGCATCCTGAGAGACCAAACTGCAGGGAAATGGGGCTGTTCCCGCTCTCACCAAACCAGGAGGCTCCTGCCCACTTCCAGGAACATTCCTGGAACTGAGGAGTGCAGAGGTGCCGCTCTCCAAAGCCGTCACGTTCCATGTGCGGAGCTGCCCCGGCGCTGAGCTCAGGGCTCTGCTCCCAGCCCAGCCCAGGATGGATTCCAAGGCCTTGGCTGCTTCCCCACCTCTGGATGTGCCGGAGTGGGGCTCAGCTCTGCTCCCTCCGTGCTTGGGGCTGAGCACAGGAATCCTGCTGGACTTTCAACAGGCGAGGCAGAGGGACAGGGGACGGAGGGACAGGACACAGGGAATGGCTCCCACTGCCAGAAGGCAGGGATGGATGGGATATTGGGAAGGGATTCCTGGTTGGGAGGGTGGGGAGGGGTTGGGATGGAATTCCCAGAGCAGCTGGGGCTGCCCCTGGATCCCTGGCAGTGCTTCAGGCCGGGCTGGAGCCACCTGGGACAGTGGGAGGTGTCCCTGCCATGGCAGGGGTGGCACTGGATGATCCCTCAGGATCCTTCCAACCCAACCCATTCCACGATAAATTGGGAATGTGAAAAATACGACAAATACAAACCACACAAAGACACAAAGAGATTGTGAAAAGGTCACTGGGATGCCAGGAGAGGGAGCTGGGACAACCAAAGTGCTGCAGGGATCTGAGCAGCTCCAGAATTTCAGGTTCACAGGCGATAGAGCAATCCAAATCCAGTTGGGTTCAGCAACTGGCTTGGAAACCTCCCAGGAATCTCTGGTTTCAGGCAAGTTGGAAATAAAACAAACTATTCTGATGGTATTCAGCCTCCGTGTTCAGACAAAACTCAGCAGCCAGGGAGCCTGAACTTGCTGTTTTTGTAGCAGTTTTTCCACAGCCCAAGGACGCTGTGTTTGTGGTCAAAGCTGATCCCAGTTTTTGGACTCTTTATTCTGATGCAAATTATCCATCACAGCTACCGTGCTGAGGCTCGGTCATGCCCGAGGAGAGGCTGGGATCGGGGTCCAGGCACGGACTGAGGACACAAACACCCAGACCCCTCTGAGGACAGCGGGGAAAGGGGGGAGTCGGAGCCCAGGAGCACTGGGAAAATCCTGCCAGGACATCCATGGGGGTGAACCATTCCCTGAGATCCATCCCAGCCTCCTGCAGCCGCTCCCTGGCTCCGGTCCCTGCTCCCAGAGGGAAGAGGTCGGTGCCTTCCTCAGGAGGAAGGCGATGTTGTTAAACATCTCCTTGTCTAAGGTCCCAGCCACCCCTTCAGCTGCTGCCCTGTCCCTCTGTGTCCCCAGACAGGACTCTGGGAATGCTCCCAACCCACAGCACCGCCCTCAGTTGCTTTAATAAACCAGTGCTGTGTTTAATTCAGGAACAGCTCAGCACCTGCCCCATCCAAGCTCTGAGCCCCAGCTCCTCCTCCTCACATTCCATGGGTCACTTCCCCCCCGAGACACCCGTCCCCCTCCAGGGACAGGGATGGTGACGTGTCCAGCCAGTCCAGCCAGGCGTGGAAATGGTGCTCCCAAGAGGCTGGGAGGAGACACGCCTTGAGAATGTGTCTGAGCAAGGCTGGGGCTGGGATAAATCAGGATAAATCGGGGTAGATTGTGCACCTTAGCAAAAGGCTGATGAAGGCAATTCCTGGCTCACACCTCAGCAGGTTTTTCCACAGTTTGTCACTGGCACCATCAGCACGTGGAGGGTGGAAAATGTGTCCAATATCTAAAACAAATCTGCATTGTTGTTACATGGTTCTGCTGTGGAGGAACCCTTAAATCACCCCCAGTGAGAGAGGCTTTAATTCAGCTTCTCTATCCAGCTTCCCTCATCCATGGAGAACTCTTCCAAGTGGGGTCCAGATCCGTCAGGAGAGAGAATTCACACTGGAGGAAGTTGTTTGGAAAAAAACATGAGAGCTATAACAGTCCTGGAAATTCTGAAATGCAACCACCACCCACACATGCACAGATGGACACACACTGAGAACCTCCAATGCAGAGGGAAATCGAGATATTTCAGAAATAGCACTGACATTTAGCATCCCAGAATGGTTTGGGTTGGAAAGACCTTAAAGATTATCCCATTCTACCCCCAGCCATGGGCAGGGACAACTTCCACTGTCCCAGGTTGTTCCAAGCCCTGTCCAGCCTTGGACACTTCCACTGCTCTGGGCAACTTCCCTCAGTGCCTTCAGCAAAGCCAGGATTTTGTTTGAACCTGGTAAAAAAGAGGAAAAGAAATAAAAAGGAGAGATCTGAAAACCCAAGAGATACAGGTGGACAAAACTGATGAGACTGAAATCCAGTGAGCTCCTCCCACTGATGGGGAACAGACGGCACAGAAAGTGCAGAGGGGTGGAAAAGGATGAGTGCCTCATTCCCTGCAGCTCCAGAAAGAGTTAAATCCATCCATGGACTCTTGGAATGGGTTCCACTATTCCCTCACAAAATGAGAACCAGCCTCATCCCACGTCCCAGTCATGCTTTCACCTCTAAACTGACTGAAAGGTGCCATCAAAAACCATTCCAAAGTTATTTTCCAAGCTCTCAGCTCAGGGATGTTGAGTTTCTCTTCACTAACGATGGAAAGAAACTCCACAGAAATTCCTCACTGGCACCACTCCAAATTCAGCCAGATCCGAGCTCGGACATCGAAGGTTGCAATCCCCCCCAGAAATCCCATCTCCAGGAGACTCTAAATTAAACAAATTTCGGGATGCCTCCTGCCTGTCCCTGCTGCAAGAGGAACATCTGTTTCCTATGGAGCGGGGAGATATCCTCTGATTTAATCAGGTTGGGGAGATTGGAAGGATAATGGGAGACATTTGAAAATTCTTACTTTCCTAAAACTTCTCATTTTCATTTCAGGAAGCCTGAAGGGAAAGGGTTGAGTGTGTGCTGCAGTAAAAGTGGGCTGAACAAAGCTCATTAGGGATCACAGGAAAGCAGGGATAATTTACATATCTCTTATCAGCTGGAAAACACTGCAAAATCCAGGCCTTGCTGACACCATCCCGAGCTTTGATCCGGAGCTCCTGCACGAGGAGAGGTGAGCTCAGGCGTCACTCCAAGCCTTGGGTGAGCTCCTCAGACACAGAGGGGAGAACCAAAGGTGGGAGACTTGTCCCAGATTTGTGCAGCTTCCAGCAGGAAACAGACACAGCTCCCAGCAGGAATTCAGTCTCCATTTGGAATGACCTGCCCAGACTGGAGCTGGGTGTTGTTAACTCTTTCTCTCCCTTTTCAGAGACCTTTCCACAGGTGAAGTGGCTCCTGAAGAGTTGTCAGCGCTGCTCATTCCCTGGGGGAACCTTCTGTGTCCTTCCCATCCATCTTCCCTATTTTTCCTATTTTCCCCAAGTAATTCAGGTAATTCTGCAGGAGAAGGAGAAGCCTGGGTGGAAACCTCTGGGATGTGGCGTCATTCCTGCTGCTGCTGGACACTGGTGGGATCCCCTGGAGCTGTCCAGGCGGTGGGGAAGACACTGGATGTGTGTTCTAATTCATCCTGAATATCCAAACCAGGTTAACCCAGAACTCAGGGCTCCACAAACCTCACTTGGAGAGGGCTGGGGAGTTCTGGTGCCTCAAGCGAGGGGCTCCAGACAGGACAAGCTTCCCAAAACACACAAAAATGAACCAAATCCCAAAACATCCATCCCCATCCAGGCTGGGGCAAAGTCCCCTGATGGACCAAAGTTCTGGCTTCGATTCCAAAAGGAAAATATGGCTCTAAAGCCACCCAGCCCTTCTGCTCCTTTTGGGCCTGACCCAAATCTGCACCTCCCCTCCCCCTGCATTTCCCCCCGACACACCTTTCCTTCCACTGGAACATAACCCCAAATAAGATGTTGGCCTGACATGAAAGGAAAATGTATAAATATTTTTAAAAAGAGAAGAATTCCTGCCTCTCCACCAGTTTGCTCCAACTAATAGGTTTCAGATGTCTCACATACTTCATTCATTCAGCCCCATTCAGTCTCCTAGGAGCCCCCGCTGTATTTATTAAACACAGCAATTGTGGAATGTTCAGCACTTACAGAATCAAACACACCATTTTTTTCTCTTTTTTCCCCCCAAAAAAAGTGTAATTAGAAAGCTTTGTGAGTGACCTAAAACCATCATCGTGGTTCCAATCCCAGTGCCCACTCCAGCATCCTGCAGCTGTCCCAAAGCTGGTGCCATGCTTTAACCCTTCCTGCCTGCCCAAGAACACTTCTTTTGGTGGGGTTTTATCCTCAGCAGGATGATTTCCCTGCCGTGCTGGAGCACCTCCTGCTCGCTGTGCTGTTCCTGAACGTGTTCTTTTGGACACTTGGCTCTCACATCCAACTTGTCTCCGCAGTCTCGGCAGCTCTTCCCACTCCTGGAGGCGCGAGTCGAGGCTGGAATCCTGCAGGATGCCAGTGCTAATTTCAGCAGCACGGAGCTGGAGAACACGAGCGCTTTCCTAGAGGGATTCGAATGGAAGCAGACAGAAGAGCAGAGCCATTTCTCATTCCAGAGCTGGCAGGGAGAGCCAAGGAGGATGTCTGGGCTGCAGAGGCAGGACACGGGGCTGCTTCCAGCTCCGGTGACCTGCCAGAGCTGGGGGACTGCTCCGAAGGCTTCGCTGGAGTCTGGCACCGGCCCAGGCCTTTTTTTGGGGAGAGACACATGAAAAGCAGAGCTGAGAGGGGACGTGAGGCCCTGGGCCTGGGCTGGGACCATCTGGCAGGAGCCAGTGGCGGAGGAATGGCCTTTGCTTGAGGCCACAACCAGTTCACGCAGCTGCGGAGTTCTGTCGGTCTGGAGTGCTCCAACAAGAGGTCATGGCCCCCAACCAGCCTCCCCTGGGCCAGCAGCTCCATCCCCTGGGCCAGCAGCTCCATCCCCCGGGCCAGCAGCTCCATCCCCTGGGCCAGCAGCTCCATCCCCCGGGCCAGCAGCTCCATCCCCCGGGCCAGCAGCTCCATCCCCTGGGCCAGCAGCTCCATCCCCTGGGCCAGCAGCTCCATCCCCCGGGCCAGTAGCTCAATCCCCCGGGCCAGCAGCTCCATCCCAGGAAGGGAGCAGAGCCCAGCCCTGCAGACCCATCCTGGGCACACCGAGCTCTTCCCAAAGGTGTGGTGGTTCATTTTTGCCCCTGCTCCCACGGGAGACCCCTGGTTCATGGGAACGGTGCTGCTGTCAGTGTTTCCACGTTGCTGCCCACTTCAAAGAGCCCTCAGCGAGTCTTGTCCCAGACATTCCCAGGGGAGCTGTTGGTTTCCAGGCAGGATCCCTGGTTATTGGTCCCACTGCAGGAGGTTTACGGGAAGGGATGAATCCCCGTGCTGTAAAACACCAAATGTGCCGAGAGCCATTCCAGAGCCTCCCAAAGCCTCATTCCAGCACTGGGTAATTAAAGTCCAGCTGTTGCTGGGCACAAGGGCAGCTCCTTGCTCTGACCATTTCCAGGGGCTCCCAGTTTTCCTATGCTTTCTCCATCTCGTTGCACAAAGGAAAATACCTCTGGAAACCCTGGTTCCTGGAATTTGCAACTGCTCTGGCCAGGCAATGGTCACATTCCCAAGGCTGCCAGGGCTCCAGGAGCATTTGGACAATGCTTCAGGCACAGGCTGGGATTGTTGGGGTGTCTGTGCAGGGCCAGGAGCTGGACTGTGATGGTTGTGGATCCATCCCAGCTCAGGACATTCCATGGTTCTACAATTCTGTGATTAATTAGCAATCCAGGCTAATTGTCTGGTGGGGTCAGACCCTTCTAGAAGGACCACTTCTTCTCGTACAGTGTCTCCACACCCCCATGAGCATGGCTGGGACCGGGATATCCCAGGCAGTGCCAGGTATCCCGCTCTTCCTTCAGCATCCTCATCCCCATCAGATCCCATCTCCTCTCTTCAGGGTTTTGCAGGGAACTCCCAGGTGAAACCCAAAGCAACTCCTGCAGCTCTGTGTGAGCGCAGCCACCTCACACCCAACTCATTCCAAGCTTCAGGAAACCTCAGGCTACCTCGAGGATCTGACAGTCTGGATTCCAGGATCTGGGGCAGGAACCCAAGGAGCAGCCCAACCCTTCAGCTCCTCATTTCAGAGTCGCCCCATCTCCGACTGTTCCCGGATATTCCCGTGTCGCTCCGCTGTGTGCTCATGGCACAGTTCCAGATTTCTGCAGAGATGCCCAGGCCGTGAGCACAAACCACTGCCCCAGTCCCGGCATCTGACCATGTATTGGAAAAACCCCTACGGATGATTCCTGCCCATTCCAGAAACTCGGTGCCTCTGGGACAGCAATTCCTCCCCACTCACCCTGGGTTTCCAGCCTTTTCTGTGAGGTTGGCTGAGCATCTGCTGGTGATTAAGGGTTTTGTCATCTGGAAAGAGCTGACAATTACCTCCAATTATTCCAACTAGGTCAGGTTCTTCAGCACAAGTTTATGTGATGACTCTTGGCTGGAATTTAGGATTTCAAACCCCACTGGAGAACAGAATCCACCTCTCCTCTCTCACATTCAGGAAAAAATTCCTTCCATAAATAACAGCTTCTTGTCCCACAGGACCTGACCTGTGTGTCCCTGACCTCAGGACAACACCCCAGGAACTGCACAACAGGCCTGGTTCTCCAGAACTGGAAAAGGGAGTGAAGGGAATTCCAGGATGCTCCAGGAATTTTGAGAGGGGTTTTCTCATCAAACTTTCCATGTCAAAATTCCCTACTTGTTTGGAAACGTCTTTTGGTGCCTCAGGTGCCAGGTGAGAGAGTGGGGACTGAGGTTTAAACTCTGTGTGGGCAAAGGATGCCTCATTCCTGGGACCCACTGTCCTGGACAGGCTCTAATTTCCCACTGGGAGCTTCTCATGGTGTGAGCAGCAAACATTTAACAGGGGCTGCACTGATTCCTGCCAATCCAAACTCTTCCAGGGCTCTTTGAACAGTTGTACCTCTCCAGCCCCACAGCAGATTTGGGCTGTCCCTCTTCTCCAGGGAAGGGGTTTTTCCAGGTGTCCCTCAAAAGCTCAGAGCTTCTCCATACTCCATTTCCCATTCAAGACTCAACGTGCCTGAGAATCCTCCTCAGGAATCTCCTGCAGAGCAGGAAAGGTGGAGTGAACTGAGAACCCAAAGCGCCATTTGGTTCTGTCCTTGTCACGCTGGCCAGCACAGGTACCTCGTGTTTTCCAGCAGGTTCCTGGCAGTGCTTCCCACAGAGATTCCCTTGGGGACAGGAGCGTGTCCCACAAACCCCAGCTCGGAGCACACCCCCAGGAGTGAGGTGCTCCAAATGGGACAAACACAACTGGAAAATGGGCTGCACTGCACAGCCAGGAGATTCCAACTCCTTCTCCCTAATTACATGTGATTGCTTCTTGGCAAGAGCTCAACCTGCCAGAGCAGTGAGGTTTTACAAACATTCACACAGGCATTAGATCATTGTTTGAAGGAGTTATTGGCAGCCCGAATCTGAAGTAAAAACAGAGTTTAAAGCAGACCATATTGACCAGGGTGAAGCTGGCTGCTTTCATGTCTCCTGCTTGTCTCAGGACCCCATTTGTTTCCTGTCACTCCATCACCATGGCATTCCTGGGGCTGGATGTCACCGTTTTGGGGGGTTCTGACTTTGGGGGGTTCTGTCCTTGGTGGGAACACAGGCTATGAAATCAAGAATCTCAGGATGGTTTGGGTTGGAGGGACCTTAAATCCCACCCAGTGCCATCGCTGCCATGGCAGGGACATCAGGGACATCTCCCACTGTCCCAGGAGCTCCCAGCTCCATCCAGCCTGGCCTTGGGCACTGCCAGGGATTCAGGAGCAGCCCCAGCTGCTCTGGGCACCCTGTGCCAGGGCCTCACCCCCTCCCAGTCAGGAATTCCTTCCCAAGAGCTCTGCCATCCTCTCCCAAACCCTTTGGGAAAGCAGGTGGGAGCTCAAGCCCATAGCAAAGGACAAATGGGAATTCCCATGGAATCCTGCTGCCAGTCCCTGGGAGAACAAACTCCCGCTGCAGAGGTGAGTCTGTCCTGCACCACGCTCAGGTGGGGCTGGGAGCCTCTGGCAGCTTGGAGATGGATAAAAATACTCCAGGCTCTGGCAGCTAACCAGGCTGGAGCTCCTCACGGAGCAGCTCCCACCCCGGGGCCCTGCAGGACACCCTGGCCTTCCTTGTGCTCCTAAATTAGATCTCCTGAGACCAGGACTGGCTTTTAAAAGGGAGTTGAGCTTGTTAGTGCCCAGCAGTATCCCTTCGATGGGAATCAGCAGTTTTGCTGCACTTGGAGGGGCTGTGAAGGGGAAGGAGGGAAGGGGCAGTGTCAGGGACACTGTCCAAAGCAGAGCCCCTTTGCCTGGCACGGGGGGCACTCAGAGCTCTGTAATTGGGACATTCCCCAGTGCTGAGGCAGAACAGCCCCAGACTAAACCCAGGAGCTTTGGGAACGTGCAATAAGATCCAGAGAAGGTTTATAGGGGCAGTTCTCCAGCAGGCCCCTTCTCCTGAGGCCAAAACCCCCGGTTGGAAAGGGTCTAAGTGAGGATTGCCAAGCTCTCCACCCATGAAAGTCAGGGTGTGCAGGCTCCTTTCTTCCCCAAACCATGGCTTGAGTTACACACCCCTGTGCTGCTGGCATAGGAAACCTAGGGAACTCACATTAGGGGAGTAAAAAAGCTTCTGTGCTGTCAGAGATTCCCTTCCCAGCCTGCCCAGGGATTGGTAAGGACATAAATTAATCAAAAGCGGTGTCTTTTGATTACATAGACACCTCCAGAATCTGAACATAAACGCTGAAGAAACATCTGTGAGATCTGAGAGCTGCCAGGCACCAACGAAACCTGTCCTGCCAAGGCCATTTTTGAATCAGAACCCAAAATCAAAATGACAAAACAAACACAAATGACACAGGAACCATCCTGGAAAAGCCCTCAGGAATCTGCCATCATGTTTTAGAAAGAATGCAGCATTTCTGCTGCTTTAAACTGATTTTACAGTGCAAACCTGTTGGTGCAGCAGCGGCTTTAGGAAAATCTGAACCAACAAAAAGCTTAAAGACCTTTTTGATATATTAACCAGCCCCACTCTCTGGGATGGATTAGTGATTATTGTCACCCTAAAATATAGGAATTTTGCAGGAGAGCTGACGTCCTTCCTAAGGTCAGACGTGATGAAATGGAGCCAGGAAGAAAAAATAATTGGTCCTGGTTTTAAGTGTTAAGCAATTCTGCCTCCCTGAAATAAGCAGTATAATTTATTGTTTTTTCTTGCTTACACAGCAAAATCCACAAACTGCCGAGACAACCAGGAGGGGGAATTTGTCCCCTTATGAAAATCTGTTTTTGCCTTGTAAAGCCGCATTCCCGAGCCAGCAGCTGCTCCAAAGGGCCGATTGCAGACCCCAGATTTCACTCCAGGCACCCCCGAGGCTGTTTGGGTTACAGGATCACCCCAGGACAGCCCAGGTGTGCTGGCCGGCCGCTTTGGGATCATGGAATGGACACACCAGAGCCGACTGTCAGCGTGTGGCCGAAGGCAGCCGCCACTTTCCCAGGGATTTTCCCTTTGCTGTGTGTTTGGAAGGTTACACAGCTGTAAGGCAGACACAGGAGGAGCTGGAAGCCTGCAGGGATCACTGCCTCCATCCCACATGTCCCATGGAAGGAAGCTCTCCCGTGGACTGACATCCCATTAACTCCTGCTGGTGGGAGTGTATTCCTGGGGCTGGAAATCCTTTGGAGCCTCCAACCGCTGGCTGCTCATCCCGCAGATAACTGCGGTCCCATCCCTGACCTGGTGACTCCTATTTATTTTCTCATTTTATAAGAACCAGGTTCTTCCCTGCTCTCGTTCCTGGTGGGAACGAACACTGGTCGGGTGTGAGGCTGCTCTGTCTCGGATACCCGAGATGGAAATCTGGGATCTTGTCCAACTTGTCTGTCTTCCTGGAAAAATCCTCAGCTCCACAGGCTCCCAATCGTGCCCTCAGCTGGAGCGAGGTGGAACTTCACAGGATGGGATGAGGCAGCCCTTTTTCTAAAACGATCTGTGAGGACACAAAGTGTTTCCAGAGGCCAGGAGAGCTCAGGGAAGAAAATCGAGAGGGGACAAATCCCGGCAAAGCTTGGTAAAGGGCTCGGTGCTATCCGGAAAGTGGCGGATCTCTGCCCAGGTCTCCATCAAATCCCAGAGACGGGATATTGGGAAGGAATTCCTACGTGTTAGGGTGGGCAGGCCCTGGCACAGAGTGGCTAGAGAAGCTGTGGCTGCCCCTGGATGCCTGCAAGTGTCCAAGGCCAGGATGGACGGGGCTTGGAGCAGCCTGGGACAGTGGGAGGTGTCCCTGCCATGGCAGGGGTGGCCCAAGACAATCTTTAAGTATTTTTTCCCCCTCCACATCTGCCCCCGTTTCCCGCCATCGCCCCAGCCCTCAGGGTCTGCGCCCCAGGTTCTCCCGGCCCCGCGCGCAGGGGCTGCGAGCGGCGGGAAGCGCTGGGACCAGCCGGGGGCGCCACCGCCTCGGGCCCCACTGCGCATGTGCGCAGCGCCCCCTGCCAGAGCGCGGGAAAGCAGCGACGGGCTTGACCACCAGAGGGCACCGGGGGGGTGTCTGTAACGGCCCCGGGGCTCCGGTGTGAGGCCTGGAACCCCCCTCGGGGCTCCGGTGTGAGGCCTGGAACCCCCCTCGGGGCTCCGGTGTGAGGCCTGGAACTCCCCAGGCTCCGACGTGAGGCCTGTGACAACCTTGGGGCTCCGGTGTGAGGCCTGGAGCCCCCCCCCCGGGGCTCCGGTGTGAGGCCTGGAGCCCCCCTCGGGGCTCCGGTGTGAGGCCTGGAACTCTCCAGGCTCCGACGTGAGGCCTGTGACAACCTTGGGGCTCCGGTGTGAGGCCTGGAGCCCCCCTCGGGGCTCCACAGCCCACTGTGCCCACCGCAGCCCCGCCAGAGAGAAGCCTCCACTTTCGTGTGATTATAAATAACTTTATTGCTGCTGTGCTGGGGGTGGACTAGGTGCCTGGACAAGCAAAGGGACGCACAGGGTGCTGTGACAGACCTGTCCCCCCACTTCCCCTGCCACCCGTGCTGGCAGGGGCTCATCTGCCCTGCTCCTGCAGCCGCTGCATCCTCAGGATCTGGCACAAGAGTCTCTGCACGTCTTCGTCCATGTGGCCCTGGGGTGGAGGAGACATTGGTGGGCACATGGAGTGGGGACAGCTCCATGCGTGTCCCAGGGCTGGCACCTGTCCCAGCCTCCACGCCAGTGTCCCCAGCCCTGTCCCCAGCTCACCTGTACAGCATAGAGCAGGTGGCTCCGGTACAGCGTCACCACCTTGCTGTGCCTCGTCTCTGTCTCCTGCAGCACAGGGAGGGGGTTTGGCCACAGGGCTGGGTGCTCGGGGGAGCCCCGAACCCAGCAGGTGACCCACCTCCAGCTTCTCCTCCAGCGCCCGGATCTGGGCCTGGAGCGCGGCCGTGTTGGGTGGGGATTCTGGAGGCCCCCCTGACTCAGGGAGGGCGTTCAGGGCTTCCTTCAGCCTGAAAACCTCCTTGGAGAGCTCCGTGATCTGCACAGGGCATAAGGGTTACAGGTTACCCAGAGCAGCTGTGGCTGCTCCCAGATCCCTGGAAGTGTCCAAGGCCAGGCTGGACGGGGCTTGGAGCAGCCTGGGACAGTGGAAGGTGTCCCTGCCATGGCAGGGGGTGGAATGGGATAAGCTTTAAGGTCCCTTCCAGCCCAAATTCAGTGACTCCACATGTGTGGCCGAGCGGCCCCTCACGGTTCCCTGTCCCCTACCTTCCTGTCCCTGTCCCTGACCAGCCGTGCCGCATCTTCAGCGTGGCCATGCAGCTCCCGCAGCCGCCGCGCCTCGTCCTGGGCCTGCTCCAGCTGCTTCTGCACGGCGCCCAGCCTGTCCTCCGCCGCCTGCCGCTCGCTCTTCATGAACAGCGCCTGCCGCTGCACGCGGAACACCTCCTCGCACGTCTTCTCGTGCCGCCGCTCCAGCTCCTGCAGCCGTTTCGCCAGTGCCGCCGCCTCCGCCCTCAGCCCGGCCTCGGCCGCCTCGTGCTGGGCCCGCGGCACAGCCGCTGCCAGCTCTGCCTTCAGCTTTGAGGCCTCGCGGGCCTTGGCGTTGGCCGTGGCCTCCAGCTGCGCCAGGCGCTCCCGCAGGGCCCGTGCCTGCTCCTGCAGCGTGGCCGTGGCGCGGGCGTGCTCGTCCCGGGACACCCAGCCCTCGGCCTGTGCCCGCTGCAGCCACGCCGGGGCCTCCTTCTCGTGCTCCCGCAGCCGCTCCCGCAGCGCGCCCAGCTCGGCCTCCCTGCGCGCCAGCGTGGCCCGGAGCTCCGCCAGCCGTGCCTCGGCCTCCGCCGCTCCCGGCGCATCCCGCGGCCTCGCCGCCAGCTCCCGCCGCAGAGCCTCGGCCTCGGCCTCGGCGCGCCCGCAGCGCTCCAGCAGTGCTTCCTTCTCCCGCGACGCCTCCTCCACGGAGGCTCCCGGCGAGGCCATGGCCTCCAGCCGGGCCTGCAGCTCCTTCAGCCGCCGCTCCCGCTCCTCCAGCTCGGTCTGTGCCCGCTTCAGGGCCGCCCGTGCCTCTGCCAGCTCCGCTCCCGGCTCCCGCTCACCGGAGGGTGAGGAGGAGGAGGATGTCTGCACCCCCAGCTCTCTCAGGGCTGCCTTGCACTCTCCCCAGGCCCAGGCTGGCTCCTCGGCAGGGTGTGGCCCTGTGGTTCCCTCCAGGATGGGCTCCGAGGCCCCGCGCTGCCCGACCCCTCCGGCTCGCGCCGTGGCCTCCCTGCCCTGCGCCCGCAGCCGCTCCAGCTCCCGCTGCAGGGCCTGGTACAGACTGGCGGGCACCACGTCCCCCGGGGCAGCGGGGCTGCTCTCGTCCCGCTCGTAGTTCTCCAGCACCTGCCGACAGACCGTGAGGCCGCTGTGGGCCAGGGGACAAGGAACAGAGGGACAGACGGAGGGACAGAGGGGGACGTGCCTGGATTTTCTCCCTCAGCTCCTTGTTCTGCACGGTCAGGGACTGCACCTGCCCCTGTAGTGTGGCCAGCAGCTCCTCGGCCGAGGGGCTCAGTGTCTTCTTGGAGAGCAGCATCTCCGCTCCTGCAGGGCACAGGGACCTGGGGCTGTGCCCACTGTGCCCCCACTGCCCAGTGTCACCTCCCCAAGGTGTCCTTGGGAGGCTGGCAAGATCTACCTGGGAACTCGAGTGGGACCCCCTCCTCGTCTTGCAGCGTCTCGATGTCATAGCTCGTGTTCTCCTTCTCATTCTGGGGGTGCAGGGTGGAGGTGACACCGCTGTCCCCAGCCCTGGGCACTGCCAGCTGTGTCCTGCCCACACCCACCTCCATCGAGGATAGGCGGCTCCGCAGAGCCTCCACCTCCTTGCCCAGCTTGTTCTTCTCCCCATCCCGTGCCACCAGCTGCTCCTCCAGCTCCCGGATCTGCAGGGCAGGACACAGAAATAGGGTCCCCTTAGCTCCTGGCAGAGTCCTGGTGGCATTCCCAGCACCAGGACCCCTCGGAGAGCTGAGGTCACCTCCAAGCTCTTCCCTGGCCTCACCTGCTTCTCCATGGAGCGCAGGGAGCTCTCATCCAGCTCCGCCCGCTGGCAGGACCCAGGGAGAAAACAGGGAGGGATGAGTGCTGTCCCCATCTGCCCGTCCCCTCTGCTCCCTGGGGACACGGGAGCATCTCCCCAGGACCCTGCAGCCGGTACCTCCCGTCTCTGCTTCTCCTGCTGCTCCAAGCCCCGGATCTTCTGCAGGAACTGGGCCCTCTCCTGCCGCAGCCGCACGATCTCCTCGTAGGCATCCCGGTCCTCCTGCAGGGAACCACGGAAAGCACTGAGTCCAACTCCTGGCACAAGAACCCCCAGAAATCCCACGGCGTGCCTGAGGGGGCTTTTTGGCACAGACCCCCCAATGAGGGACCTCTCACTGAGGAGTGGTTTGGGCTACTCTGCACCTGCCAGGCCAGGTGAGGACCTGGGGATCCATTTCTCACCTGGCTGGAGGTGCCCAGGGGAGGCAGAGGGGCCTTCCTCTTCCTCGGGGTGCTGTTCTTCTCCCTGACGGACGACTGGCTGGGCGAAGACGCCTGTGGGCACCCCAGAGCAGAGGAGAGGTGACACTCACAGTGCCCTCCCTCCTTCCTGAGCCAGGGGACCCTCAGGGATGGACACCAGCCCCTCACCTGCGATGTCTGCTCGGTCGACTCCTCTTCTGTGGGACAGAGCGGCAGGGAAGAGAAATGGAGGAGATTTAGAAGCTCGGGTGAGTGCAGGGGCACTTGGGCTGGGGACAGCACAGGCAAAGGCGGCTCCAAACATCCAGGAAAAGGGGACACGTGCCCCCGGCCCCTGCCAGCCCTTCCCTGCCGGCGACAACCCCCAGTGACGGTGTCAGGGAGCGCGGGGTGCCCCGGCAGCCTCACCGCTGGCCCAGGAGCGGCGCTGGGCCGCCTCCTGCAGGAGGTGCTGGATGAGAGCGTTGCCCGTGGCCAGCCCGTAGTGAGCGGCGTCGTGGCCGGTGGCATCCACCACGGCCACGCGGGCGCCGGCGCTGACCAGCACCTCCACGGTGTCCACGCTGCCGCTCTCGCAGGCCAGCATCAGGGCTGTCCTGGGCACGGGGAGAGCGCGGGTGAGGGACAATCCCCGCGGCCGCTCCCGGCCCCCAGCGCTGCAGCCCCACCTGCCCTGCAGGTCCCGGCAGTTGACGGCGGCCCCGCGGTGCAGGAGGTACCGGCACAGCTCCGAGTGGCTCATCTTGGCAGCCAGGATCAGCGGCGTGGAGCCGTCCTGGGCACGGCACGGGGGAGGATGAGCGGGGAGGCTCAGATCCCCCCACGGGCACCCTGACATGACTCCCGGTATCACCCCGATTTCCACAGCACGCCCCAAGCTGTGCTGCGTTTCGGGATGGCCGCAGCCTGGCACAGCAGGACCGGGAGCAGAGGGACCTCACCTTGTCCTTGCTGTTCAAGGGAGCCTTGAAGTCACAGAGGATCTCGGAGCAGGAGATGCAGCCGCTGGCAGCTGCGGACAAGGACAGAGGCTGAGCGCTGCCCCCGCGGGGACATGAGCGGGACAGGGCTGGCACTGTCCCTACTCACCCGCCAGGTGCAGCGCGGTCCTGCCGCTGCCATCGGCCACATCCACGGGGCAGGAGGCCTGGGGGGAGAGCCTGGGTCACCGGAGGAGGGGGACAGAGGGATAGACTGCTCGAGTGGCTCTGGCACAGTGAAGGGCAGGGGACTGACAGACTCCGTGGTGTGGTGAAGGAGGGGGACAGACAGACAAACCCCCTCTGGCTCCACGCTGTGGTGAAGGACAAGGGACAGAGCCCGTGTGGCTCCCCGGTGCCGGGCAGCAGCGCACGGAGCTGGGAAGCAGCATGCCGAGGGTGAGGGAAGGGGGTTGAAGGACAGGGAGGACACCGCGCTGGCACAACACCTCCCTCCATCCCTCTGTCCCTCCTCCCTCTCCCTGTACCTGCAGCAGTTTGCTGACACACTGAGGGTGGCCGTGCTTGGAGGCCAAGTGCAGGGCAGTGTAACCTGGGAAGGGACAAACAGGTCAGAGCACGGCCAGCAGGGCTGTGCCAGAGGGGACAGCTTGGGGACAGACAGAGAGACGGGCACAGCAGGATCTGCTGGAATGGGGCTGAGCAGGAAGGGGACAACCCCAGCAGCTCATCAGGCACTGCTTGAGCTCCTTTAGGAAACTGGGACAACTTACAGCCCCCCAGGTGTGGCCACCACCTCTGTTCCCTCAGCCTCAACACCTGGGGACAACCAGTGGCCCCGTGTGGCCCATGGCATTAGGCAGGGGCACGTGGTGGCCGTGCCCTCACCCGAGCTGTCCTTGGTCATGGCATCCACGCCGTGGGCCAGCATTGCTTCCAGGCAGTCCACGTTGCCCCGCGTGGCAGCCAAGTGGAACCTGCAGTGAGACCAGGGGCTGTGGGACTCGTGTCCCCTGTCCCCAGCCGTGTCCCCAGGGCGGGGCTGGCACTCACGCCGATTTGCCCTCCGAGTCCAGCTTGGTGGGCACCAGGCCCTTGCGGAGCAGGAGCGACGTGACCCGCCCGGCATCGTTGTAGTCCACGGCCTGCAGCAGCTTCTCGTCGTTCTTGGTCCAGTCCTGGCTCTGCAACGGAGCCCAGAGGAGGCTGTGACAGTGTCAGCTGTGACAGTGCTGTCCCCAGGGCGGGCAGGGCTGGGCTGGGCTGCCTGTCCTTGTCCCCATCCCTGCTGTGCTCCATCCAGCCCTGTCCCTGGGGGTGGCCGTGTCTGTGCCCCTCTCCTGGGAGCTCACCCCCAGCTACAGAGTTCAGCTGGGATTGGGATGAAAATCCCCTGCAGCCCCCCCCAGTTTGCAGCTCACAGAGCAGATTTAGACACAGCCCAGTTTAGCTGTGCCAGGCTGGGATTTGGCAGTGAGTCCAACTGCCCCGGGGTTTGCCCCAGCCACCCCAAAATCCCAGTACTAAACCCAGCCAGCACCCTTGGGAGCCCCAGCCCTGCCCGTTCTCCCCGCTGATCCCATTCCCAGCCCTGCTTTGCTCCCGGAGGAGGAAGGGATCAGACCGGGGCGAGCACAGCCGGCAGCCAGAGCAGATCCCCAGGGATGCTCCAGCCTCCCGGGACAACGGGGCACAGCTCTGTCCCCCACAAAACCCCAGATGGGGATTTGCTCTCCCGGTGCCCCCGCAATCCGTGTCCCGAAGGAGCGACCCGGAGCAGGACAGGACCAGGACAAGGACTGCAAGTCCTGGCTTCACCCCGCAGCCGGTGACGACAAAGCGGCGCTGGCTGCGGTCGCGGCGGCAGGAAATGGATGTCACCTTTCGGGAGCCGCTGGCACCTGTCCCAAACCCGCCTGTGCCCGCCGGGTGCCCCCCGAGCCCCTCCAGCCCAGCCGGACCAGGGACAGGGAACAAACCAGTCTCCCAGAGCTCCTGGGCAAACTGGGAGGGTGGTGCCCGCTCCCCCCACCCCCTTGTCAGGCAAGGACAAAGCAGGATGGGGGGGACACGGGGGAGCCCCGCGATGGGGACGGGGATGGCGGCTGCAGGTGGGGCGGGGGGGACGCGGCCGCAGGGGAGCCGGGAGGGGAGCCGGGACGTACCGCGAAGGAGGCGGCGGCACAAAGGCAGATCTGCTTCATGGTGCTGAGCAGGAGGCGGCGGGAGGACGCCATGCGCCCCCCGCCCCCCGCCCCGGCCGGCACGGGCACCCCCGAGCCCGAAGCGCTCCGGCATCGCCGCCCGGGCGGGGGCCGGGGCTGCGGCAGTGGGAGCCGGACCCGCCTCCTCCACCCCCGGCCCTCCCTCCTTCCCTCCCTCTCTCCTCAGCATCCCCCGCTCCGCGCATCCCTGCATCCCGGCACGGAGCGGGGAGCAGCTCCCAGGCAGGGACCGGCACCCAGACTGGGCCCAGTAAAAGTGGGAGAGGTTGCGGGAGGGCAGCTGTGCCACCTCGTGCTCAAAAGCACCCCCAAAAGAGGGCTGAGCATCCTTCTGGCCCCCGAGGAGGGGGCCCTGGCGCCCCCCGGCCTGCCCTGGGGCCAAGGGAGGGATAGATCCCCCCGCCTGCACCTCACGGGCCCCCCCAAACAGCCCTAGGGAGGAACCCCAAAACGCAGAGGGTCCCCAGGTGCTGTCCGGGCAGTCCCGCTGGCAGCAGGACATCGGGAGCCCCTCAGGGACGTGTCCGGGGCAGTGTGGGGACACCGAGGCACAGAGCACCCCGTGCAGGATGGTCCCCCAGACTCCAGGTGAGGAGCTTCAAGCTGTGTCCCCGTGTCCCCAGCTGTGTCCCTCGCAGTGCACTGGGGACAGCGCTGTGCCCCTCTGCCCTCTGCGGCCCCGTGCCAGGCTGCCGCTGAATAATTGAGGAGCATCGACAGGCTGCTTCCACGGGCGGTGGCAGCTGGCAAAGCGGCACTTGTCCCCAGGAAGGGGACAGGGAGGGGACCTGGGACACGCTTCCTTCCCCTTTGCTGTGCCCCGCTCCCAGCGATGGCTCTGGGAGCACTGGGGGAGCACTGGGGGCTCCATCCCATCGTTCAGGGTGGCAGTGCCAACCTCTGTGGGGCTGCTGTCCCCGTTGTGAGTGACCACCATGTGTCCCAGGGCAAGTCCCCGTGTCGCTGTGACTCTGGGGGCATCCTGGGGGAAATCCCCAGGTCCTCATGTCCCAGTGAACGCCCTAGGGCAGGTCCCCGTGTCCCCATGGACATCCTAGAGCAGGTCCCCGTGTCCCCATGTCCCCAGGGATGGCACTCACATCTGCCTTCTTGAACCTGGCCTTCAGGCTCTTCATGGTGGCCCAGCCTCAGCCCTGCGGCACCTGCTCGGGGGGGATGGCCACGCTCTGGGTCTGTCCCTGCCTGGGGACAGCTCAGCGCCCCCGATCCCGCGGCTCCCAGCCCGTCCTGGCGCTCCCGGAGCCGCGCCCGGAGCCGGGAACCGGAGCCGGGGATTGTGTTACGGCCGCGGCTGCGGTTTCAGCCCCGGGCAGCCGGGGGGGCCGGGCCGGGCCGTGTTTGGGGAGGGATCTGCGGGCACCTGCCATGCCCGGGGACAGGGGACACGGCCCGGGGGTGCTGGCGGTGCCTGGGGAAGGTTGGCACCTCTCGCCCATCCAAAACACTCCTCGCCCTCGGTGGCGCCTCCTCTCCTGACCTGACACCCCCGCTCTGGCAGCCCCTGGTTTTGCCAGCACCTCCTGTTCTTGTCAGCGTGCCCTGCCCCTCCCTGGCACCCCTGTCCTTCCCTGCCCCTCCCTGGCACCCCTGTCCTTCCCTGTCCCTCCCTGGCACCCCTGTCCTTCCCTGTCCTTCCCTGGATTTGCCAGCACCCCGTGCCCATCTCTGGCACACCCTGCCCATCCCCGTGTCCCCCCGGGACGGGGGTTCAGTGCAAGTGCGGCAGTGTCGGGATAATGTCGGGATAGTGTCGGGGCAGTGTCGGGATAGTGTTCGGGCAGTGTTAGGGGAACACTCAGGGCAGTGTCCGTGCACACTCAGGGCAGTGTCCGTGCCCTGTCCGGGCACACTCGCAGCACGCTCAGGGCAGGGCCGTTCCCGGCCGGTGCCGGGGCGGTGCCGGGACGAGCTGAGGGCAGCCCCGCCTTGCCCGGCTCCAAGATGGCGGCGGCGGCCCCGGGGCGTGTCCCGCGGCCCCGGCCCCGCCCGGCTCTTCCGGCCGCGCCGCGGCCGCGCCGATGGCGGTGAATTACGCGGCCGGGCTGTCCCCGTACTCGGACAAGGGCAAGTGCGGCCTCCCCGAGGTGAGCGCGGCACCGCCGGGGGAACCCCCGCCCGCCCCGGGGAGCCTCGGCCCGCCCGGGCCTCCCGCGGGCCCTGCCGCGGCCCGGCGCGTTCCCATGGCAACCGCGGCCTGCGCCCCGCACCGGGGAGGGACCGAGCCCTTTGTGTGTCCCCAGCACAGCCCGCGGCTCCCTCCTTGTCCCCCTTCCCCGGGTGTCTGTCCCCAGACACCCCATGGCTCCCTCGTCCCCCTCGTGTCGTCCCCAGCCCACCCCCAGCTCCCTCCCTGTGCCCCCTCCATGGCCCTTTCCATGACCCCAGCTCTCTCCTTCTCCCCCCTTGGCTCCGTCCGTGCCCCCCTGAGCCCCAGCAGTTCCCGGGAAGTTTAAAACGGGCTTTGGGGGCAGCGACAGGGACACTCAGGAGCCTGGCCTGAGCCAAGGGGATGCTGAGGGGACACACAGGGTCCTGTCCTTGTCCCTGTCCCCAGGAGAATGGGCTGGAGAAGCATCTCAGGAATTAAATCTCGTGCCCAAACCAGCGGCTCGTGTCCCCACCTCCACGGTTCCCACGTCCCTCGCTGTCCCTCGGCCCTGCCCTGTCCCCAGAGCTGGTGGCACTGCTGGTGACAGCTGGAGCTGAGCACACGTGGGGTGGCCCTGGGTCGCTCCTGGAGCCCAGCCTGGGCCAGCTGCCTGTCAGAGCAACAAATTCCCTGTTGGTGTTGGCTGTTCCCAGCCCTGTCCCTGCGTGGAGACGCTCCAGACAACGCAGAGTCTCTCCCATTAAATGTTTTGGTCATTAAAGAATGCAAAATCCTTCATGAAAAAGGAAGAATTGTGGCCTACTGGGGCTCTAGAATCATGGAATGCCAGAATGGTTTGGGTTGAAGGGACCTGAGGGATCCTCCAGTCTCACCCCTGCCATGGCAGGGACACCTTCCACTGTCCCAGGCTGCTCCAAGCTCTGTCCAGCCTGGCCTTGGGCATTCCAGGGATCCAGGGGCAGCCCCAGCTGCTCTGGGAATTCCAGGGCCTCCCCACCCTCACAGGGAAGGATTAATTCCCTATATAATCCATGCCCACACTGGTTTTTGTCTTTTCCCAGATTTTCGACCCTCCGGAGGAGCTGGAGCGGAAGGTGCAGGAGCTGGCAGACCTGATCCGGAGCTCCTCCAATGTGGTGTTTCACACGGGAGCAGGGATCAGCACGGCCTCGGGGATCCCTGACTTCAGGTGAGTCCCAGGCTGGCAGGGTGGCACCTCCTCCGTGTCCATCTTCCTTTGTGGAAAGCTCTGATTTAACCCAGACCTGCCCCATCCCTGCTGTCCATCCCGGATCCTCGGCTGTTCCCACAGAATCCCCACGTGTGCTGTGTTTGCCCCAGAACCCTGCTGATCCATGAGCTCTGCTCCCATGGATGGGGCACCTGGAGCCTGAGCCCTCCCTTCCTGCTCTTTCCAGAGGTCCCAATGGTGTCTGGACTATGGAAGAGAAAGGGCTCTCCCCAAAATTCGACACCACCTTTGAGAACGCCAGGCCCTCCAAGACTCACATGGCGCTGCTGGGGCTGCAGAGAGTGGGAATCCTGAAATTCCTGGTCAGCCAGAACGTGGACGGCCTGCACGTGCGGTCAGGATTCCCACGGTACTTTCCCAGCCCCACACAGAGGGTTTGATTCCCAAGGAATCTCTGCCCTGGCTGATACAGGGAGTAGAAGCTGGGAGGGGATAAACCAGCTGGAATTTTAGAGGAGGGAGGTTCTGGTTCTGATCCAGAGGGTCATGGAATGAAATCAGCCTTGGCTGTTGCTCTCTGGAAATTTTTCCAGGTGCTGTTTGTGCAAAAATGGATTATGGACTGATGGAATCCCAGAATGTTTTGGGTTGGGAGGGACCTTAAAGCCCATCTCGTTCCCCCTGCCGAGGATAGGCTTGAAAGATGCCCAGTGTGACACTGCTACCTCTGGTGTTTTATGCTGAGGGAAAGGAGGCCCTGGCATAGGTTTCCCAGAGAAAAATGGGATGGCCCATCCCTGGAAACAAGGATGGAGACAGGGACAGGCCTTGGACACTCTCAGGCACCAGGTGGGATTGTTGTGGTGTCCTGTGCAGGGCCAGGGGTGGAATGGGGCTTGGAGCAGCCTGGGACATGGGAGGTGTCCCTGCCCATGGCAGGGGGCTGATCTTTTAAGGCCTTTTCCAACCCCATCCATTCTGTGATTCCATGAGTCAGGATGTGGCTGAGGAGCACCAGGAGAAGGTGCCTGTCACAAACACCTTCAGCCAGAGCTGCCTCCAGGCATTTCCTGTCATTACAAACCCCAGGTCCTGGGTCCTGCTCCTTGTCTGTTTAACCTAAACAACCATGGGAAGAGCAGTAGGGAATGATGACAGAATTCCATGGTGCTTCCACAGCCTGGAGCCTCTGGCTCCTGTTCCAGCTCAGCCCAGCTCTGCATCCCAAGCAAAGCCTGTGCTTGAGCAAGCTGAACTGGGGCCAAACTGGGGGAAATCAAGTCAGTCCTGTCTCACACAGCCTGGAGGAAGTTCCCAGTCGGCGTGGGGCTCTGAGGAAAATAGGGAGAGCATGGCTGTGTTTTCCTCTGGCTTCTGCTCTGAGCCTGAGGGGAATTTTAGGAAAAAGAGGTGTCAGAGGGCTGGGACAGCACAGGGACAGACAGGAATGTTGGGTGCTGGAAAAGCAAAGATCTGGATGCTCCCAGAAGAGATTTGAGTGGATCAGGAGCTGCAATCAGTGCTGCAGATGGAAACACTGAAATTGAAAGGCCAGGACCTGCTGTCCCTCCCTCAGTACCTGTTGGGGGATGAACCCATCACCTGGCAGAGCTGGAACGCAGGGAAGCCCTTGAGGTTCCTGGGGAGGAGGTAGGGTTCTCCCAGGGCTCCCCACCCTTCCCAGCTCACCTCTGCCTTTCTCCCACAGGGACAAGTTGGCCGAGCTCCACGGGAACATGTTTGTGGAAGAGTGCGTGAAATGCGGGAAGTACGTGAGCCCTGGGGAGGGGCTGGGCTGGGATTTCCATCCCAGGGGAAGCTGGGCTGGGATTTCCATCCCAGGCTGCGGTGGGGGGCACTCCAGCCCCTCCCTGAGCCCAGCCCTGAGCAGCTCCGTGTCTCTGCAGGCAGTACGTGCGCGATGCCGTCGTGGGCAGCATGGGGCTCAAGCCCACGGGCCGCCTCTGCAGCGTCACCAAGGCCCGGGGGCTGCGGGCCTGCAGGTAGGGATCCCTCCTGCCATGTGGGACAGGGGGATGAGCCAACAGCCCCTCGGGTTTGGGAGAAGCAGCCCAGGCTGCAGGAAGATCTGTCTGGGTGCTCTCGGTCCCTTCACAGTGCAGGGACAAGAAGGGTGGGACAGGCTCTGGTCGTTGTCCCCTCTGCCGAGGCAGCTCCTGCCTTTTCCAGGAAAACCATGGTCCTGTGTGTGTTTTCCAGAGGGAAGTTACGAGACACTATTCTGGATTGGGAAGATTCCCTGCCCGACCGTGACCTGACACTGGCAGATGAGGCCTGCAGGTACTGACACCCTCCTGACACAGGAGGGGAACAGTCCCTTCCCACCCATCCATGCCCTCATTCTGGATTTCTCCTCCTCCCTGCAGGAAAGCCGATCTCTCTGTCACCCTGGGGACCTCTCTGCAGATCAAACCCAGCGGGAACCTCCCATTGATCACCAAGAAGAGAGGAGGGAAGTTGGTCATTGTCAACCTCCAAGCAACCAAACACGTGAGTGAGCGTCCTGCAGCTCCACACTGCTCCTTTCCCCTCCTGTCCCCTGTTCCAGGCCCATCCCGAGTTTGTCCCTGCACGTTGTCCCCTCCCAGGTGGCCTCTCTTAGCAGGCAAACAGGCTGGGAGTCCTGGGTTGGAGGGTTTAAACCTGCAACTCCTGCTGAACACGCAGAGATTGCAGGTAAATATTAGAATAGTGGAAAGGGCTGGGTTGGAAGGGACCTTAAAGCTCATCCCGTTCCCTCTCCCATGGGCAGGGACACCTTCCACTATCCCAGGCTGCTCCAAGCCCTGTCCAACCTTATCCAAGCAAGTCTTAGGAGCAGAGTAAAAGCTCAGCCTGGAGCTTGCTGTGTCCTCAGGGTTTACAGCCCGATGGAATGACCACACACACGGAGTCTGTGTAGGGCATGCTCGGTTCCTGTTCAGTTCCTGCTCGGTTCCTGCTCAGATGTTGGTGCCCAAGTGTCCAAAGTCTTTAATACCCAGAGCTGGGGGTCCCTGGGGTGTCACCAGAGCTCCCTCGTGCGTGTCACGCTCTGTCCCTGGCTCTGTGCCTGTGTCCCTATCCCCAGGCTCCAGCCCATGCCCCAGCAGAGCCCCGGGGTCACCTCATGTCCCACTGGCAGTGGCCCACCGGGGACATCCTGCTGTCCCTGGGAGGGGCCGTCTGTCCCCTGAGCCATGTCCCCGCTGTCCAGGACCGCCAGGCCGACCTGCGCATCCACGGCTACGTGGACGAGGTGATGACCAAGCTGATGAAGCACCTGGGGCTGGAGGTGCCCGAGTGGACGGGGCCGGTGGTGGTGGAGAGCGCCGAGCTGGCCAAGGCCGAGCAGCTGCAGGGGCGGCTGAAGGAGGAGCCGCTGTCCCAGCACAACGGCACGGGAGCGCCGTGTCCCGGGAACGCGCCGCTGGAGCGCCGCGACGGGCTCAAGCTGGAGTGTCCCAGCCCGGACACGGGGCCGACGCCGGTGAAGAAGATGAAGGTGGAGCCTCTCCTCACCTGACCTGGACTGTCCCTGTCTCACCTGGGCTGCTTTTCCTACCAACTTTTTTTTATACCCTTAAATATTGTCCCTTTTTTTATGTCAGTATTAAACACACTTGAATTGTGGCTCGCGGAGCAGCTGCACCCATGGGCCTGGAGAGGGCCTTGCACAGGGAAATTGCTGCCTGTGAGGGTGGTGAGGCCCTGGAATGGAATTCCCAGAGCAGCTGTGGCTGCCTCTGGATCCCTGGAATGTCCAAGGCCTTGGAGCAGCCTGGGACAGTGGAAGGTGACTCTAATTCCACGTCACTTGGTCATGGAAGGGCACTGGATCCCAGCTGGACTCAGGGATGGGAGCTGTGGGAGGCTGCCCTGACTCCCCACAAGCTCCAGGTTGGGCATGGCCGTGTGTCCCCGCTCTCCTGGGCCCCTCCTGGCAGCTTGAGGTCCCCCTGCCCCAGGGCTCCTTGAAACCTCATGGATCATCCCCTCTTAAACTACCGCCAGTGGATTTTTTCCAAAATATCTTATATTTAGAGATGAAAATAAAATTACAAAAACAAAGACCAAAACAAAACCAAGAACAAAACCAACCAGTTGCACCATCAGCAGCCAGCCAGACCAGGGCCCCTCCTGCTTCTTCAGCTCCATCCTGACTGACCCCATGTCCCTTCCACAACTCCCACTGTGCTGGAGGGCAGGAGCAGTCCCTTCCCTCCCAGTAAGGCCAGTGGGAACAGGTCTCTTCTTCCCAGTTCGCAGAATCCAAGCAAAGCCAAGCAGGGCCAGCATCCGGAGGCAGATCCTGGAGGGGTCCCCCGAGGGCTTGTCCTGTAGGGGATGAGGTGCTGGCACCCCACAGCACCCCCGTGCTCCCTGCTCTGCCTAAAGCTCCTCTGCCGGCTCCAGCACCGCGGGCCGGCTGTGCCTGGGCTTGGACCACGCCAGGGATGGCAGCCCCGGCTGTGGCACGGTGCCATCCCCTGGCACAGCTTCCCCGTGGTCCTCACGGCTCAGCCCCTCGGGGGCCGATGCCCGCGTGTCATTCCGGAGGGAGCCTTTGTCGGGCGGTGTCGGGAATGTGCCCTGGAACGCCTCGGGCAGGGTCTCGGGCGTCTCCTCCGACCACAGCGGCTCCGGGAGCTTCTCATCCCCGGCCTGGGGCTGGGTGTGAACCACGCGGGAGGCGGCGGCGTTGTGCAGGGACCTGGAGAAAACTGAGCCCCCAGAGGGTCAGGGCCTGGTCCCTGAGGGTCTGTCCAGCCCTGGCTCAGCTCAGAACAGCCCAGCACAGCCCTGGCACAGCCCAGCCCAGCCCTCACCTCGCACAGGTCTGAAGTCACCGTTTGCCTCAGTCTTGCTGGGGGCGAAGGGGCTGATGGAGGGGAAGACAATGAGGGTGAAGGAGAGCAGCAGGACCTGGGGACAGAGGGGACATCACTGAGCACAGCAGGGGAGAGAGACTCCATCCATCCATCCATCCATCCATCCATCCATCCATCCATCCATCATCCATCAATCATCCATCATCCATCCATCCATCCATCCATCCATCCATCCATCCATCCATCCATCCATCATCCATCCATCATCCATCCATCCATCCATCATCCATCCATCCATCCATCCATCCATCATCCATCCATCCATCATCCCTCCCTCCCAGCCCATTTCCAGGGCTCCCAGGTGTGGAGGCCCCACTCACCGCCAGGCAGGTTCCTGTCTGTGCTGCCTTGTTGCTCGACTGAACCACCATGGCCTGGAGCTTCTTCAGCTGCTCCAGGAGGGATCTGGGAGCAGGGAGAGCCCATGAGCCCCCATCCCAACACTTCCCACCTCACCTTGTCCCCATCCCACCCTGGGAACACCTACGAGTTCTGCTTCTCCAGGTGCAGGACTTTCCTCTGCAGCTCCTGGTTCTGGGCCGTGCACGCCGACATCCTGGGGCAGGGAGAGCGGGATGGGAGGGCTGGCAAGGAGAAGTGCCCAGGGTGCCACCCCGGGGTCGGTGTGTCACCGTGCCCAGGGGAGGGGCTGGGCTCTGTACCTGCTCTCCAGCCCATCAATGTATTCCTTCTTCTTCTTGCGGCTCTCCTGAGCCGACTGCTTGTTCCGGATCTTCCTCCGGATCTTCTTCAGCACCCGCTCCTCGTACTGGGGGAGACACGGTGGGGTCAGGGCCAGCAGGCCTGGGACCCCCACTCCACACCCTTCCCAGGTGTCCTGCACCCACCTTGGTGAGGGGCAGCTGCGTGGGCAGGGTCACCCCTTCCTTCACCAGCAGCTTCTTCTCGTCCTCCGTCAGCACCAGCTCCTGGAAGGGGCCCTGGCTGGGCTGGAGCAGGGAGCCAGGAGCCTGTGGCTGCTGTGGGAACATGGAGTGGTGACACCTCTGGGACCATGGTGAAGGTGCCTTGGGCCAGGAAGGGACAGGGGTCATAGACAAGGAGCAGGAAGGGAAAGGGAAAAAGTGTGGGGATGGGGAGGGATAGGATTGGGAATGGGGATGATGAGGGTCCAGGAAGGGACAAGGCATTGGGGACACAGGGACAGGGACTCACGTTGTCAGAGCTGCCGGAGAGCAGCAGGTCCTTGACGGTGAGGGCACAGGATGCAGGAGGGGGGACCACGGGCACGTCCTGGCTCTCTTCCAGGAAGAACCCGGGGTGCCACATGTCTGGGTGAGGGCAGAGTGGGGCTGTCAGCAGTGCTGTGTCCCCAATGTCCCCAGTGTCTCCACTTCAGGACCCTCCCCCTGTCATGGCCCCAGAACCAGGGTGACTTGCTGCCCCTGACTCTGTCCCCCCAAGCCCCCAAACTGTCCCTTTGGTCCTGCCCTAGGCCCCCAACACCAGTCTGCCCAGCTCACCCCAGTTCCCAAGCTCTCCACACTCTCCCTATCTCCTCCCCAGCCCACCAGACCTCCCAGTTCTTTCCAGTTTCCCCCAGCTCCCTTCATTTCCTCACAACCCCCCACCTCCTCCACCGCTCTCAGCTCCCCAGTGTCCCCAGCCTGGTCCCTTGCCAGTGTGGCTCACCCAGGTCGATGGAGACCTCGGGGTGCAGGACCCCAGAGCCCGCCGGAGGGGGCTGGGCCTGGCAGGGGTCGGTGTAGGGGTACAGGACCTCTCGGGGACCCCTGTCACAGCTCCGGGGGGGGCTGTCGTGCTGGTCAGAGGGGGGGTCCTCGGACACCCCGCTGTCACTGGTGGCCGGGGACCAGCTGGGCGAGTCTGACACCGAGTCCCCGGAGCCCAGGACGGAGCTCAGGAGGTCCTTGCTGTCCGGAGCACGCTGTGGGGACACGGCACCGTCACCGGGAGCACCCATTCCCCAGCGTGTGGCATCCCCGGGCTGGGACCCAGCAGGGCCGGGCCGGGCCGGGCTCGGGGCTCACCCTGTCCTGGGGCCAGGCTCCCGGCGGCGTCCCCAGCTCCACCCCACGCAGGATCCAGTCCTGGCAGTCGAAGAGGAGATCCAGCAGGTCCAGGTTCTCGAGGCTGCCCACACTGGAGGCCATGGCTGCGGGGTGGCAGGGTCATTGTCCAGCCCAGGCCCCACTGTGCCCCCCACAGCCACCCCCTGGAAAAGCCCTACAGGTGTGGGGGCTCCAGGTATGGCAGTGTCCCCTCTCCTTCCAGCAGCTGAAATTCCCAAATCCTCCTGTTTTCCACCCAGAGCAGCCCAGCCAGGGGTTCCCTCCTGGAGGTGACTGTGCTGGAAGAGCTGGTTAATCATTTTGGGTGGCAAGTGGAGGGAAAGGGACTGCGGCCACCGGCTACCCCAGGGAAGGGACTCAGTCCCTCACTGCTACCCTGGGCACTGATTGAGACTCTGGACTCAGAGACAGCCACTGGGCCAGCTGACCAGTAGCCCAAGTGGCCAATCAGCCAACTGGCATCCCAACTACCTGGCCAGCTGACCCACTGACCAACTGTCAGTCAATGAACTGATCAAGAGACACACCAAATGGTCAGCCTGCTGGCCAAGTGACCAATGGATGGACTGACCCAACAACCAGCCCACTGACCAACAGACTGAGCGGTCATCTCTGACTGACTGACCAACCAACCCACCACCCAACCAACCCACTCAAATGTCCTCCCAGCCAGCTGGGGACAGCTGTCAGTACTTGACATTTGTCTGGCCAAGGTGGACACGGGGCTTTATTGCACCCTGTGCTTCACCCTCATCCTCTCAGTGAATCCTGATGTCCCCATGGGATCTCGCTGAGCGGTGGCAGTCAGGACATACCTGAGTGAGATGCCATGGATTGTCCTCTCAACCCTCTCTGAGCACACACGGGAGCGCAGGGGACAAGCCCGGCCTTCACCCTCCTCCTCTTCCTCCTCCTGACTCAAGTGGCAAAGTTTAAACTCCAACTGCACAGAAATAATATCCCAGATTGCAAAATGTCCCAGCCCTGATTGGGGCTGTCGGGGTGTGATGGCAGGGCCGCCCCGGGGCTGGACCCATAACTCATTAGCCAAATGTTTTTGTGCTCCTCTGCCAAGAGGGGCAGGAGGGGCCGGGGCTGCCGGGCGAAGTCCAGGTGCTATAATTGTCCATGAACCTTCACCCACTTTTGGGGACAGTTTCCCTTTTTTCAGGTATCTCGGCATTAATCACATTCGATGTGCGCTGAGGGCGATATCCGGGAACGTTGGCTTGGACTCTACCACTGATGGCTCATCCAAAAAAGCCTTGGTGGCCTGTGGCTCTCCCTGGAGAGAGACCATTGATGAGGGATGCACGGACAGGACACAGGGAATGGCTTCGCACTGCCAGAGAGCAGGGATGGATGGAGGGAAGGAATTGTTCCCTGTGAGGGAGGTGAGGCCCTGGCACAGGTGCCCAGAGCAGCTGTGGCTGCCCCTGGGTCCCTGGCAGTGCCCAAGGCCGGGCTGGACAGGGTTCAGAGCACCTTGGCACAGAGGAAGGTGTGTTTAAGATCCATCCCATGGAATGGGATGTGTTTAAGATCCATCCCAACCCACACCATCCTGGGGTTATTCCACGAGTCCCTCACGGCTGTCTGGGGCCGCACACGGGTGTGGCTGTGCCAAAGCCTCATCCCCTGCAGTGAGGGGTGGCAGCACAACACCAGCACCCCTCAGTGAATCCCAGCGCAGCAGGTGCCGGGACTCCCGGGTCCTCGGCATCCCGGGCACAGGGAGGGGACACCGCTGACTAAGGCTCCGTGTGCCCCAGGCGTGGCGCGGGGACAAGGCCACGGCCCCTTATCGGCCGCCCCACGGCCTCTGCCCGAGCAGACGGCGGCTGCTCCCTGCTTTATGGCCCCGCCGGGACCGGGCAAAGGGCGCCCGCCCGGTGCCGCCACCCGGGGCCGCTCGGGGCCCCTCATGATGAGCCTCGGGGGTCTCGGGCATGGGATCAGGCACGGAACGGGATGAACAGAGCAGACTGCGGCTGGAGGACTGCTGCCCGTTTCTGCATCACTAATTAGTGATAATTTAATTAACGCTTCATCCACACAGCCCGTGCCCCTCGGGGGGCACCTCCGCCACAGGCCCACCGCCTTCTCCCCCTCAGCGAGATCTCGCGAGACTCCGCCCCGCCACTCGCTCTTCCCGGGCCCCCTCCTTGTGAATGTATGAGACCCCGCCCCCCGGGCGTTCTGCTCCCGCCCCTCGAAGCTCCCGGTCCCGCCCCACGGAGCCTCCGGTCCCGCCTCATGGAGCTCCCGGTCCCGCCTCCATAGTCCTGACCGTGGCCCCGCCCTTGGACCCCGCCCCGGTTCCGGCCCCCTCCCCGGTACCGGCCCCGGCCCCGCCCCCAGGCCCGGCCCCGCCCCGATTGGCCCGCGCTGGCCCCGCCCCGGCCCCGCCCCCGCGCGCCCCCGCGCCCGGCCGCGCCCCCCCGGCCCCGCAGGCGCGGCCCGGCCCGGCCATGCCGGCCAAGAGGAAGCCGGTGCTGCCCGCCCTCAACATCGCCCCCAGCGCCGCCGAGGGGCCCAGCCCCGACGGCTCCGCAGAGTGAGTCAGGCCCGGCCGGGACCGCCCCGGCAGCGGGGCTGGGCCTGGGGGGGACGCGGGGCCCGGGGGGACACCGGGCCTCGGGGGGACACCGGGCCTGGGCAGACCGGGGAGGCCGGGACAGAGCGGGCACCGGGCCTGGGGGAGCCGGGGCACGGCGGGCACGGGGCTTGAGGAGGGCCAGGGAAGGCCTGGAGGAGCCGGGACAGGTTTGGGGAGGCCTAGGAAGGGCTGAGGGGGGGACCTGGGGGAATCGGGACAGGTCCGGGGGATCCGGACAGGCCTGGGGGGCTGGATGGGCCCGGCCCGGGTGTGTGGGGCAGGAAAGGGGTCAGGGAGGCAGAGGCGGGCAGGAGGGTGAGGTTGGGATGGGGATGGGATGGGCAGGGGGAGGCTGCTCTGGCCCCCCGGGTTGCAGGGGCTGCTGAGGCCGGGGGGCGCAGGAGGGAGGGAACCGGGCCTGGAGAGCCGGGCTGGAGCTGGGATGGGAACCCGGGGTCTGGGGGGGCCCTGGGGCAGCAGAGGGGGCTTGGCAGGTGGTGGTGGGGTGGGAGGTGGTGGTGGAGGGGGGTACATGGCGGTGCCGGGTGGAAGGGATGGGGTGAGACCCTCCCTCACCTCCCCCTGGGTGTGGGTGAGGGGGGACAAGGGGGTGGCAGCAACTGGGACGGAGCAGCTGGGGCTGGCACAGGCGGTGGGGACTCGGCAGCAGGTGCTGGGGGAGCACAGACCCCCTTTGTGCTCAGGATTTGGGGTGGGGGGTGTAACGGAGCTGCTGGACCCCATGGAAAGCCCTTCTCACGTTACACAGCCGAAGCCAAGCTCGGCTCCCCGGGACAGGGAGCGGCGTCTGGTGCTGCCTCTCTAAGGGCCAAAGGATTTTTCCTGTTCCTTGGCTCTCCCAAAACACCTGACTGCTCCAAAGCTCCTCTCCAGAGGGGCTGTGTGTGCTGGGCAGCTGATCCCGTGGTCAGGGCCTCGGGACATGGCAGGGGATGCTTTTCCATCATTTCCCTCCACTTTCCTAAAAACAAACCCCTCCTTTCCCTGGTGCTGAGCATCTCCCGCCTCCTCCTCCCCTGTCCAGGGCTAACCTGGTGGACCTGCAGAAGAAGCTGGAGGAGCTGGAGCTGGATGAGCAGCAGAAGAAGCGCCTGGAAGCCTTCCTGACTCAGAAAGCCAAAGTGGGGGAGCTGAAGGACGATGACTTCGAGAGGATCTCGGAGCTGGGCGCTGGCAATGGTGGGGTGGTCACCAAAGTGCAGCACAAACCCTCAGGGCTCATTATGGCACGGAAGGTAACGAGGGACTGGGAATGCTGGGGAGCATCTGGGGCTCTCCCTGGCTCCGGGAGGGCTGGATTTGGTTGGATTCTCTGCATTTGCACCTTCACCACCTCACCTGGGTCAGGAGCGGAGTCCTGGCTGCTCCCAGATGGGTTCTACATGGAGCTGGCTCCTTTGGGAGAGGCTGCACTCCCAGTGACAGATCCCTGGGCTCTGGAAAACAGGAATTTATTTTTTTCCCAGTTCTGATGGACGACAGGACTGGAATTGGATCTCCTGAGGATTGCAGGTTGTGGCTGAGGAGGGCTGGAAGTGGCAGTGGGAAGGATGGCTTTGGCACACACATCCCTCAGTCCCATTTAACACAGCCCAAGGTCATTCCAAGCAGGGACAGAGGTTCCTCTCAGGCTCCATTGGGAACATCCACTGTGGTGCCACAGAGTAGAAAATCAGGAGCTGCTTCATCTGCCTGCTGGGAGAGGCTGTGCTTGGCAGGAGCAGCACAACCACTCCTCGGCCTCCCCAGAGTCTCTCCTCCCTCCTGCTCTTGGGATTCATGGAATGGTGGAATGGTTTGGCTTGGAAGGGGCCTTACAGCTCATGCAGTTCCATGGCAGGGCCAGCTTTCACCAGCGCAGGGTGTTCCCCTCCCCACTCTGCTCTGACCCCACGTGGAGCCCCAGAAGCCGCTGCTCGTTCTTGTGCAGAGCCCTCACAGGGGCTTTTCCTCTTCTGTGGTTTCCTTGATCTCGGAGCACCTTCTTACACCACCTCCAGAGCTTGTGAAAATGTTCCTGGCTGCTGACTCAGAGGGGCTGAGATCAAACTTCTGACTCGTCTTTCCGCCCGTGTCCGGTGCAATCCCGGCGCCTTCCGTGGCTGAGGCAGCACAGAGCTCTGCCCTCAGCATGGAATGGATGGGGTTGGAGAAGCCTCAAATCCCACCCAGTGCCGCCCCTGCCATGGCAGGGACACCTTCCCCTGTCCCAGGCTGCTCCAAACCCCGTCCAGCCTGGCCTTGGGCACTGCCAGGGATCCAGGGGCGGCCACAGCTGCTCTGGGCACCCTGTGCCAGGGCCTCATCCCCTCCCAGGGTTTATTCCCAATATCCCAGCTAACCCTGCCCTTTGCCAGTGGGAAGCCATTCCCTGTGTCCTGGCACTTTATATTAGTGTGCAAATGGCAAAGATTCCTCTGCAGGGCTGTGCCTCTCCTGAGGATCTCCTTTCTACCCAGAGATCCCCAGACGATGTTCCTTCCCCAAGATCCCCAGACGATGTTCCTTCCCCAAGATCCCCAGATGATGTTCCTTCCCAGAGATCCCCAGATGATGTTCCTTCCCAAAGATCCCCAGATGATGTTCCTTCCCCAAGATCCCCAGATGATGTTCCTTCCCCAAGATCCCCAGATGATGTTCCTTCCCAGAGATCCCCAGATGATGTTCCTTCCCCAAGATCCCCAGACGATGTTCCTTCCCAGAGATCCCCAGACGATGTTCCTTCCCAAAGATCCCCAGACAATGTTCCTTCCCCAAGATCCCCAGACAATGTTCCTTCCCCAAGATCCCCAGATGATGTTCCTTCCCCAAGATCCCCAGATGATGTTCCTTCCCCCTCAGCTCTCTCTCGCTGCAGGACTCACACCTTGCCCGTGCTCTCTCTTGGCAGCTGATCCATCTGGAAATCAAACCAGCCATCAGGAACCAGATCATCCGGGAGCTGCAGGTGCTGCACGAGTGCAACTCCCCCTACATCGTGGGCTTTTACGGAGCCTTCTACAGCGATGGGGAGATCTCCATCTGCATGGAGCACATGGTGAGGGCCCTCCCTGCAGCCTCCCAAGTCCCCTCTCCCTGCCAGCTCCCTGCTCTGGCCGCTCAGCTCCTGGTGGGAGCCACACATTCCCGCTCAGGCCTCGGAATGAGGGAGACAGCGACTTTTGGGAAGCGGAAGCAGAGGTTTGGGGTTTGGCCAAACGGAAATGTTGCCAAGCCACTGCTCTGCAGAGCCTGCTGAGAGGCTCAGTGAACATCTTCTGTTGTTTCTGGTGGAGAACGATGTTATTTCTCCTCCAAATCATCTTGGCATTTCCACTGATGGGAGGAAACAACAGCAAGAAGCAGAGCTGTTAAAAAAACAGTTTTCAGTGATAAACTTGAGCTCAGATCACCAGATCTCCGTTGTTTTGGCTGGAAAAGGAGTGTGCCCAACGCTGCTCACCCACCACCTGCTCCCCTGTACATCCAGCTGCTTTGGTTTCCTGCTGGGAATTGCTGTGTTGGTCATTCCCATTTATTTCAGGATGGAGGCTCTTTGGATCAAGTGTTGAAAGAAGCCAAAAGAATTCCTGAGGAAATCCTGGGCAAAGTCAGTATAGCGGTGAGTGATGGGGCTGCTCAGGCTTCCAGCGGGGGTTTGGGATGGGGAATAAAGCCTGGGCTGCCCTGGGAAGCTTTTTGTGTTTCCCAATCCTGCACTTTCCTGGGCCGAGAGGCCAGTGCAGAGGGGAAATATTCCCAACCCTTTTCCCCACCTCCAGCCCCTCTGGATAATGTTGGCTTCACCTCCAGGAGGTTTGGGAGAAGCTTTATTGGGTGGTTCACCCAAAATCTGTGATGGAATTTGGGACAAATTGCAAACCCTGTGGGATGTGGACAGCACAGGGCAGCTCCCCTTGAGCTGAGGGCAAAGCTCTTCGCTCAGCTCTGCTCTCAGCCAGCCTTTGGATTCCTCCCAGGTTCTGCGGGGCCTGGCCTACCTGCGGGAGAAGCACCAAATCATGCACAGAGGTGAGAGCAGGGCCCTGGAAACCCCAGTCTGGAGTGCCAGGTGTCACCCAGAGCCACCTTCACACTCCTCTCTCTCACCATTCCCAGATGTGAAACCCTCCAACATCCTGGTGAATTCCCGAGGGGAGATCAAGCTCTGTGATTTCGGGGTCAGCGGGCAGCTCATTGACTCCATGGCCAACTCCTTTGTGGGAACTCGGTCCTACATGTCTGTAAGTTCCTTCCAGGCAGGGTTTTTGGGTGATTTGGGTTTGTCTCAGCTGTCTCCATCCCCCTCTGCTTCTCAGGGACACCTCCCACTGTCCCAGGCTGCTCCAAGCCCTGGTGTCCAACCTGGCCTTGGACACTCCAGGGGCTGCTTCTCTGGGAACCTGTGCCAGGGCTTTCCCCACCCTCCCAGGGAAGGTCTGAGCTGCTCCTGTATTTTGGGAATGGTTATTCCAGTGCAGTTATAGTTAGACAGGGGCTATTTAAAATTCCTGTCCCCTCTGCTCCCAGCCCTGGCTCCAAGCTCCCTCAAAGCTGCCAGTGGGGATGACTTGCATGGATTGATTTATTTCTAATTTTTTCTCTTAATGGCCGTAACCTCGAGTGGATTTTCTGCTCCTCTGGTTCCTCTTGAGTGTTAACAGCAGTGAGCAGGAAAAAACATTTTTATGGATAAGCTGAGTTCCTTAGATTTCAACACACAGGGAAATAGATATTCCTGCTGGATGTTCCAGATCCCAAACACAAGTGCCTGGGAGTGCCGTTATCCCCATTCCCAGTCCCGTTATCCCGTTCCCAGTGCCCTTATCCCATTCCTAGAGCTGTTATCCCATTCCTAGAGCTGTTATCCCGTTCCCAGTGCCCTTATCCCCATTCCCAGTGCCCTTATCCCGTTCCCAGTGCCCTTATCCCATTCCTAGAGCTGTTATCCCATTCCCAGTGCCCTTATCCCCATTCCCAGTGCCCTTATCCCCATTCCCAGTGCCCTTATCCCCATTCCCAGTGCCCTTATCCCATTCCCAATGCCATGTCCCCATTCTCAGTGCCGTTATCCCATTCCCAGTGCCCTTATCCCGTTCCCAGTGCCCTTATCCCATTCCTAGAGCTGTTATCCTGTTCCCAGTGCCCTTATCCCCGTTCCCAGTGCCCTTATCCCGTTCCCAGTGCCCTTATCCCGTTCCCATTATCCCGTTCCCATTATCCCGTTCCCAGTGCTGTTATCCCATTCCCATTATCCCATTCCCAGTGCTGTTATCCCGTTCCCATTATCCCATTCCCAGTGCCGTTACCCCGTTCCCATTATCCCGTTCCCAGTGCCTCCGTGTGCTCTCCCCGCAGCCCGAGCGCCTGCAGGGCACGCACTACTCGGTGCAGTCGGACATCTGGAGCATGGGGCTGTCCCTAGTGGAGCTGTCGATCGGAAGGTACCCAATCCCCCCGCCAGACTCCAAGGAACTGGAAGCAATTTTTGGCCGTCCTGTGGTGGACGGGGCGGAGGGAGAGTCCCCCAGCATCTCGCCGCGGGCCAGGCCCCCAGGACGCCCCGTCAGTGGTAGGGGCTGTGGTGTGCATCGGCAGCAACGCTTCCATGGGGGATGAGCGGGGTTGGGGTGGGAGAGCCGCTCCCCACGAGCCTGTGCTGGGAATGTTTGCAGGGAAATCCGCCACAGGTTTGTGGGGCTCCGCTGGGAGCGCGGGGAGGGCGCCCTCCGCGTGGATTTGGGATCTGCTGGAGAGTCCCAGGGCTCCTTCGAGCCTCCCGTGTCCCCCCGAGGGGCTGAGCCCCCCGTGCTGCGGGCACGGCTGGAACAGGGCTCCCGTGGGCAGGGCGCTTTGAGGGACACTGTCACAGCTCCTCAGGCTTTGCCAGCACCTTCCTGTCGGGCTCTTTCTGGGAAGAGCTTTGCTGGGAGCTCTCAAGGAAGCACCAACCAGCACCAGGATTCCAGGGAGCCTCTGCTGGAGCCGTTTCCTTGGGAGCAGAAGGCTCTGGAAGCGCTGCCAGCCAGCCAGAGTAGATGGTCTGGTGCTGTCCAAACATTCCAAGCTGGGAAATAAATCTGGACTGGAGGTCTGGCGAAGGAAATCCAATTTGGGAATGAACTCGATTTCTCTTGAACCATGACTCAATTCCCCTGGGAGTTGCCTCAGCCTCTCCCAGCAGAACTGTCCCCAAAGTCGTGTTTTTCACCCCAAACTGAGCCCCGAGCAGCCTCTCAGCCCCGTTTGTGTGGTTTGTGTCACCCCCCAGGCCACGGGATGGACACCAGGCCTGCCATGGCCATCTTTGAGCTGCTGGATTACATCGTTAACGAGGTGGGTGTTGGTTTTCCCGGGGCTCTGCCGGGATTCCCGGAGGTTCCGCAGGGATGTGCCTGCTCTGCCCAGTCAGGGTGGGATCGGGAATGTTTGCTCAGTCAGGGAATCCCAGGATGGTTTGGGCTGGAAGGATCTTAAAGCTCATCCAGTGCCACCCCTGTCATGGGCAGGGACCTGTCCCCAGGGGCTCCAGCCTGGCCTTGGGCACTTCCAGGGATCCAGGGGCAGCCACAGCTCCTCTGGGAATTCCATTCCAGGGCCTCCCCAGACTCACAGGGAGGAATTTCTTCCCAAAATCCCATCTAAACCTTCCCTCCTCCAGCTTAAGGCCATCTCCCTTGTCCCACCCAAGCAAGTGGAAAGGGCAGCTCCCCTTTCCAGGGTGATGGAAAATTCTCTTTTTGGGATTGTTTCACCAGCCACAGGCACGGCCAGAGCTGGGATTTCTGAGGTTGGGTTTAGGATTGGGATGCTTGGTGATTTCCCACCTTTGCCTGGGGCTCAGTGTGGGGTCTCCCAGGTGCAGAGTGAGCTGGAGCAGCAGGGGAAGGAATGGCAGGGAAGGATTTTCCTGGCTGGAAAAGCAGCGAGGATGAGGAGGATGAGAGTGGCTGTAGAGCACAGCTCCCTGACACTGCAGCTGGCGCTGGTTTCTGGCACAGTAACACAGCAGAGGTGCAGGAACCCCTTTTCCTCTCTCCACAGCCGCCTCCCAAGCTGCCAAGTGGAGTCTTCACGCAAGATTTCCAGGAGTTTGTAAATAAATGGTAAGGATTTCATCTCGGGGCTGAAGGTGGAGGCCTGGACGTGCTCCCTGACAGCTCTGCAGCTGCCTGATCTCTCTCTCTCCCTGCCTGATCCCACCTGGTGCTGGGACTGCTTGGGATAAAAGCAGTTTATCTGTGGGGCTGCAGAGCAGGATCCCAGCTCCTCCTGAATCTGAGCCTGGCGAGGGGGGACAGTGGAGCAGATCCCGGGGCTGAGTCACCCCGTGGGCACAGGGACACCTGAAGGTGCTGCCAGAGCTCCCAGTAAAGCAGAGATTGGATATTACAGAAATGCCCGGTTCCTGCCAAGCCTCGGTGCCTTCTCTCCATCTGCAGGGCACAGTTTGTCCCCGCAGTCTGCAGGAGATGGATCCTGCAGCTCTCCCTGGGAGCTGAGCTGGCAGCGCTGGGGCCTCTCCCGGGATCCTGGGGGGCTTTGGGTGAAGCTGCAGCTTCTCCAGCCTGATCCCCACGTTCCCACAAGGAATCTCACGTTGGCTTCGCTCTCTTCTTCTCGTTTCAGCTTAATTAAAAACCCAGCAGAACGAGCAGATCTGAAGATGCTGATGGTGAGTGGGGAGGGGATTTTGCTCCTGCACTGGGGTGGCACCAGCTGCCACCCCATCCCTCCAAAGGCTGGGAATTCCCAGGGTGAGGCAGATGGGGGCAGAGGGGAGGGATGGACCCCATCACTGGATCTCGGCTGGAGCCAGTCCAGGCTCTGCTGGGACAGGCCTGGCTCCTCAGCTGGGGGCTGGATCCGAGCTGTGCTCTCATCCCAGAGATCAGCTGAGCCCTGGGCAGCAGGGAAAGGAGGGGATCCTGCCCTGTCCAGGTGAGGCCCCACCTGCAGAGCTGCTCCAGCTCTGCTCCAACATCAGGAGGAGCTGGAGCTGCTGGAGCCAGTCCAGAGGAGGCCCCGGAGCTGCTCCAGGGCTGGAGCCCCTCTGGAGCCGGGCTGGGAGAGCTGGGGGGGCTCACCTGGAGAGGAGAAGGATCCAGGGAGAGCTCAGAGCCCCTTCAGGGCCTGAGGAGCTCCAGGAGAGCTGGAGAGGGACAAGGGATGGAGGGACAGGAGCCAGGGAATGGCTCCAGTGCCACAGGGCAGGGCTGGATGGGTTAGTGGGAAGGAATTCCTGTGATGGTGGGAGGGCTGCAAGGAGCAAATGTTTTGCCCAAATCCTCTCTCCCTGCGCCAGGATCTTCCCTCCTCTCCAGGGCATATCCCAGAGCGCAGGGCTGGCTTTTTGGGAGGTGGGATGCTCCTGGGGGCTGCTGCTGACCGTGTTTTCCCTGTGCTTGCAGAGCCACACGTTCATCAAGCGCTCCGAGGTGGAGGAGGTGGATTTTGCGGGCTGGCTGTGCCGGACGCTGCGGCTGAACCAGCCCAGCACTCCCACCCGAGCTGCCGTGTGAGCCCGGCTGGCACTGCTGCCTCTGCCACCGCTCCCCGTCCTCCCTCCTCGCAGAACTGCCCCTCCCTCCTCCTCCTCCCAGCCCCAGCGCCAAAGCCCCGGCCCCAAAGCTCCGGGCCCTGGCAGCGTCTCCATCCTCGGGAATGCCCGGTGGGGTCGGTCCCTTCGGATATGGGGATGTTCCAGGCCTCTGCTCCAGCTCTGGAGCTCCTGACATTTGGGAATTGTGGTGCTGCTTATGTTGATTTTTCTTTATTTTGGGTTTAGTTGGGTTTTTTTCGGTTTGTTGTTTGTTTTTTGGGTTTTTTTGGGATGTGTTCACTCGGGTTAAACAAGAAGGTAACGGGGGGTGCGAGGTGCGGGGGATGAGGGATGGGCAGCTGATGCTTCACCTGCTGCCGGATTTTCTCTCTGGGATGGAGAATCAGGGGGATCAGGAGTGGAGAAGCCCTGCCCGGGGACACAGAGCAGCTTTGCCTGGGCTGCTTTTTAAACGGATCTTTTAAAGCCTGGCCTTGTCCCACGCTGGATGTTCAGGGCCGGGATTGGGATGGGGATTGGGATGGGGATTGGGATGGGGATTGGGATGGGATGGGATGGGATTGGGATGGGAATGGCGAGGGGAGGTGGAGAGTGATTTTCCAGGTGAGGGGAGAGTGGATTTTCCTTCCCTGGAGAGGCGGGGGCAGAGCCCGGCAGTTCCTGGCGGGATCAGGATCCCTCTCCTGATCCATCGGGGCGCAGGGAACCCTCCAGGCTGCCGATTTCCCCCTCTGGCTGCCTCCAGCCCATCCCAGGGGTGGCCTCAGCCATTGTGGACGTGGCAGAGCTCCAGGATTCCCTGCTGGAGCCCCCTGGCCGGGGTGAGCCCCCCCTGAGCCGCCTCCTCCCGAGCCCACACTGTCCCTGGATTGTCCCATCCCGGACCCTGCAGCCCCCCAGGCTGGGACCCCTCCCTTCCCACCACGGGGATTTTGGGGTGAATCATTCCCCTCCTCCCCCTGCCTGGGCTTGGCAAGCCCTGAGCCCCCCTGAGCGAGGATTTGGGAAGTTTGGTGGGAATTTCTTGGTGTTTTCCTCTTTTTTTTTGGCTGTTTTTCCCGCAGTCAGGCTGGCAGCTGCCATCCCCCTGCCTGCCCTGGCTCCCACCACGGCGACCCCCAGAATTAACTGCCAGGGCTGGCTGACCCCAAATCCCTCATCCCTTTTCCTTTCCTGTTTTCCAGCACAGGACAAAGGCACTGCCCTGCCTGGGGCCAAGCCACAGGGCAAACACGTCCCCCAAGGGGGGGACACCCCAGTTTTTTTGGGGGGAACACCCCCGTTTTGGGGGGAACACCCCAGGTTTGAGGGGTCTGTGCTTGCTGGCTCAGCTCACGCCCGGCCAAGCCACCCTGGAGCCGTGGGGTGCTCATTGGGATGGATTTTGCCTCTTATTTTATGTGGGAAGCAGGGAAGGTTCCTCAAGTTTCGGGCTATTTTCCATAGATTTTGGTGCTGGGTTTTGGAGGAGGAAGAGGAGGAAAAGGAGAGGAGGAGGAGGAAGGAGGAGAGCGTGGATGGAGCAGTTTGGTGGTGCAATTAATTTTTTTATTTTAAACTCGATATTTTCATCATGGGTGGGGGGGGGGGAGAAAAAAAAAAAAAATAAATAAACGGCACTTTACATTTCCAGGCGGTTTCTCTCCTCGGTTGTGCCCCTTTAATCCCTTTGGAGCCGGAATTCCGGCCGGGAGCGCTGCCTCCTGCTCTGGGATGTGCCCGTGGCTCTCCCAGGGATGTGCTGGCCACGCTGTCCAGCAGCTGCCTCCAGTGGAAGCGGGAGACACCGGAATTATCCCGGCACGAGGCAGCCCCGGAACGGGATGGATGTGGAATCCAAGGACCTAAATCCAGTCGGAAAATATTTGGGGGGGTGAAAAATATTTAGGGGTGTTCAATATTTGGGGTGAGCAGGATACGGGCGAAGCTGGAAAAATCCAAATTGGGCTCAAAATCGGGAAATATTTTGCAGTTTTTGTGCTGTGAACGATGCAGGGGCTCGGGGGGTGACGCCAGCTCGGTGCCATCCCGAATTCCAGGTTCCTGCAGTGGCACTTTTGGAGGTTCCGTGGTGCCATCCCGAATTCCAGGTTCCTCCTGGGACATTTTGGGGGGTCCCATTCCGTGGTCCCCGACTCCAGGCTCCCGTGGTGCTGCTTTGGGGGGTCCCGGTTCGTTTTTTCCTGGTGTTTTTGGGGTGCCCTGCAGAGCCCGGGATGGGCTCCCTGCTCCCCTGGCAGCTGTGCCAGCTTTTGGTGCTGCCAGCTGGGAATTGGGGGGGTCCCGGGGGTCCCCAGGGTGGGGGTGACCACGGCCCTTGTGCCACAGCAGGATTTTGGGGGTGCAGGGAGGAACGGGGGGTGCCCAGCCGGGCTGGAGAAGGGGATCCCCCAAGCCCTGTTCACTTTGTAGGGCACAACAGGGGGGTTTGGGGTCCTCCCCCCACCCAGCCTCACCGGGGGGGTTTCTCCAGCTGATTTTGGGGGGGGGTCTCAGTGTTGGGGGGGGACTCTGCGGGTGAATATTTTGGGGGGCGCGCCCCGGGCCCGCCGGGGGAAAGCGAAAGCAGTCAGGAGCTGGGGCTGCTGGGGCACGGCAGGGACGGCCCGGGGGTGCAGCCCCCCCGCCCTAAACCCCACCCCAAAACCTCCTGAACCTCCCCCCCGTGCCTCTGTTTGGGGGCTCTGGGACCCCCCACTCCCCCGTGCCTCAGTTTCCCCACTTGCTCAATGGGGTTAATGACCCAAAACCCCCCTAAAACCTCCCCAAACCCCCCCACGGGGGGCGGGGGGAGGGTGAGGGGTGGGCGAGGAGCTGAGCCGAGGTTATTTAAGGGAAAAAAAAAAGAGTTGGGAAAGGAGAAATCCCAGGGAGCCGAGCGTGGAACGAGACCCCCCGAGCCCGGGGCGGGCGGGGGGGGGGGGTGTTGATCAAAGCTTTGCTTTTCTCGCTTTCTCTTCCTTTAATTAATTCAAAACCCCCAACGATCATTAATTCAAAATCCACCCGAAAATCTCGCCGGGCCCCCCCCGGCAGGGGCTTTTCCCCGCGGATCCGGCTGGAAGGGAGCTGCTCCCAGGGGAGCGGGGTGCTGGGGGGTGGCACAGCCCCCCCCGGGGTGGGGACAGCCGCCCTGCTGTCCCCGTGTCCCCCTCGGCAGGCCCGGAGCCCGGGCTTGTCCTGTGCTCGCCAGGCTGGCTGCCAGCCCACCGTGACCTTGGGCTCCGTGTCCCCTTCCCAGCGTCGGGGGGCAGGGACTGGGGGGGATCCCGAGGGACACGGGGAGGGGGAGGCACGCAAGGGCCGGGGGGACATTGGGGACACGGAGGGTGACACGTGGTGCTGCGGGGAGGTGACTTGGGAGGGGGAGGAGGCAGCTCGTGGGGTGACACGAGTGGGTCTGGGGGCGTGGGGAGGTGCCCCGGGGGGTGGCACCGAGGTGGGGTGACCCGGAGGGGCTCGGGGAGGCGGCCGTGGGGGGAGCCGGGGGGGTTTGGGGGGACAGGGAGGTGTCCTGTGGGGACACACGTGGGTCTGGGGGCACGGGAAGGGGGTGGCACGTGGGGAGGTGACCCGGGGCAGCCCCGAGGGGTGACCCGTGGGGTGACGCGGGTGGGTTTGGGGAGCGCTGAGGTGGGTAAGGTGACCCAAAGGGGCTCAGAGAGGCGCCCGGTGAGGACACGAGTGGGTTTGGGGGTAGCAGGGTGAGCCGTGGGGTGAGCCGGGGGTTGGGTGACACAGAAGGGACCTGGGGGCTGCCCCGTGGGGACGCGAGTGGGTCTGGGGTCGTGCGAGGTGCGGCGGGGGCGCCCCGTGATGTGACACGCGTGGGGCTGGGGTCCGTGTGACACTCCCGGGGGGGCGGGAGGTGACACCGAGTGACACCCCGGGGGGCTGGGGTCCGTGCTGGGGGGGGGGGGGGGAGGTGACACCGAGTGACGCTCCCGGGGCCGGGGTCCGTGTGACACTCCCGGGGAGCGGGGAGGCGACAGCGAGTGACACGCGTGGCTCCGGCTCGTGCCGTCCCGCGGGGGGGTCCGCGGGGTCTCCTGGCGGGGCTCCCCCGGCCGCGCCCCCCCGAGCCCCCCTGGGCCCCCCCCGCGGCCGCTCCGCGCTGCGCCCCCCCCCGGCCGGAGGCGGCTGCGCCCCGCGGGGGGGGCGGCGGGCGGGGGGGCGGCGCGCGGCCCCTTTAAGAGCGGGGCGGCCCCGGCCGGAGCAGGAAGGAGCCGCATACGGGCCTCGGCGAGCAGCTCCCGCGGGGCGGCCAGAGCCTGCTCCGCCCGCCCGCACGGCCCGGCCCGCCCGCCTCGGCACGGCGCGGCCCGCTCCGCTCGCCCGGACCGCTCGGCCCCCGCCCGGTACGGAACTGAGGGGTGGGCGCGGAACGGGGGAGGGGGGGGGGGGTCGCGCATGGGGGGGGTGGTTCAGGCCTGACCCTTCCCCCCCCCCCTCCCCGGGGGTGGTGGGGGGGTGGGGAGGGGTCGGTTGGGTCCGTTGCGGGGGGGGGTGGGGGCTGCCCCCCCCTCCGCCCCCCCCTCCGTATACGTTGTACTTGGCCGGGCCGTGCTGGGGGGGTCGCGGGGGGGGGGGGGGAAGGGTTCGGAGCGGGGAGGAGTTGGGGGGGAGCGCGGCGCGGGGGTTGCTGGGAGCTGTAGTCCCTCGGCGGCGCCGCGCCGCAGGTGCCGGTGGGCGCGCGGACTGCGCTTCCCGGCGCCGCCCGCGCGCGCGGCGAGCGGGAGGCGTGTTGATGGGCAGCGGGCGGGGCCAATCGGGGCGCGCCCTCCGCCCCGTGCGCCCGCCCCGCCCGCCGCCGCCCGGCCCAATGGCGGGCGCCGCGCGGGGTGGCCGGGGACGGGCGCGGCGGGGCCTGCGCGGCTCCCCCGCCCGGGCCCGCGACCCCCGCCCGCGCCCGGCACCGCCGCGACCCCCGCCCCGCCCCGCCGCCCCCGCGGGGCCGCCACCGACACCTCCCCCCCCACTCCTCCCCCCGGCGCCCCCCGCCCCCGCCTCCCCCCGGCCTCCATTGCGGCGCCCGCCCGCCCGGGGGAAGGGGTGGGGTCGTGGCGCCCGGCCAAGGCTCCCTGTGGGCCCCGCGGGGGGGGCGGCCCGGGCCGGCGGGGGGGCGAGGCCGGTCATGGGTGGGGTCCCCCGGGGCCGCCCCGTGCGGGGGTGTCGGGCCGGGCCGTCCCCGCGCACCCCAAGGTCGTTGCCGGCCGGGGGGCCCCGGCCCGGGCCTGCCCGCCCCGCTCCGGCCCTGCGCGGCCGGGCTTGTTTTTACCCCCCTTGGCCGTCCCTTATCTCCCCCCGGCCGGCTGCGGGCAGGGGGGGCCGCGGTGATAATCCCCCCGCGGGGCCGGGGCGCTGCTGCCCGGAGGAGCCCGGCGGGATAAGCCTCTCCCCCCGCGGGACTGCGCGGCAGCGAGCCCGGCCGGAGCTCGGCGTGAGGGGCAGCATCCATCCCTTGGTCCTGCCAAAACATTCCCTGCGTGCCCCGGCACCCGGAACTGCCTCCTCTTCCTCGCCATCCCCCACCGCGGGGCTCGGCTCAGGTGCCCGAAAGTGCCGAAGCTCCCTGCCCTCCTCCCCCTGGAGCGGAGCTTGGTGAGGCTGGAGACGGGACAAAGGCACGGACACATCGCTGGGACCGTGGGCTGGGAGCTGGGCACTGCCAGGGAAAGGTTCCTTGGCTGTGCTGTTCCAGGAGTGTGGGAGAAGTTGGTTTATGAGGCTGTGTCAGGAGACGTTGAGGTTGGATATCAGGAAAAGGTTCTGTTCCCAGAGCATGGTGGGGCACTGGACAGATTCCCAGGGAATGGTTCAGGAGCGTCCGGCCAGCGCTCGCAGGGATGCGCAGGGTGGGATTATTGGGGTGTCTGTGCAGGGCCAGGAGCTGGCCTGGGTGATCCCTGTGGGTCCCTTCCAGCTGAGGTTATTCCATGGAAAGCCCTGGGACTCCGGCAGCAGCAGCAGAACGTGTAAATCCCGGCGTGTCGAAAGCAACAGTTCCTGTTGTACAGCCCCGGCCGACGTGACTGCCCAGCCCCTGCCTGGCTCTCGGTGTTCCTGCAGACCCTCGGCTGCGGGGCCCGACCAGTTTGGGCAGCCAAAGTTTCTTTGGGCTCAAGGACTCGGAGCAAGAATTTGCTGCCGGTCCCAGTTCAGGAGCAGCCGTGTTCCCGGGGCTGGTAATTGTCCTGGCTATCGAAACCATAACTTATATAATAACTATTTTATGGATGTGGGGAGAGAAAGGTTCTGCCTGGAAGAATTTACAACCTAATGAGGGTTGAAGTTGTGCTCGGCGTAGCAACGGAGCTAAAAGGTCATCCCGGTGCTTTCCAAAAGTGTTTGGGGTGGTTGGTGGGGGTATTTTTCAAGGAATTGTGTGATTTCTCAAGGATTCTGCCCGTCCTGGTTGGAAATTGCAGCGTGTGGGCTCTTCTGGAGGCTGAGCAGGAAGAGCTGGGCTGGCTTTAATTCTGATGGTTTTGCTGGAGTTGTTGGATTTCAACTACTTGAAAAAAAAAATAAAAAAGAAAAAATAAAAGAGACCGAGAGAAACCGAGGAGTTTATTAGAGAGGAGCCTTTCTTGTTTAATATTCATTCTGGCCCCTGTTTAGGCTTGTTCTGGTGAAAGAGGGAGTGAAGAGGCACAACCCAAACATGGGTGAGATGGTGGGATTTTTCCACCAAGCCTTAATTGCTTCAGTAACTCCAGGGAGGGTTTTGCAAGGCAAGAGCTCTTAATAAATGTGGTGAATGAAAGTAGTTCTTCACTTTGCTGCTCTGCAACTCGTCCTCTGCCTTTTTTTTTAAATTATTAATACGTTTTTCACTCGTATTTCATCTCGTGGCTGTGGGTCTGGTGAAGATCTTTAGCTGTGGCTTCATGAGGAGCTCTGCTGGGTGGAATTAATTTGGCACGGTGAGGGCGCCGGGTTCCCTTCGTGTTTGGTGACTTTTGGAAGCAGAATTAAAAATTCCAGTTGTTCTCCCAGCGTGGGAATTTGGATGTGGGCACGGGACGCAAATGAGGGGTGAAATTTATGCTGCCATCGAGGCTGTGTGGTGGTTTGGGCGCTCCTGTCTCCCTTCAAGACGTTTTTTGGGATCGAGTGCTGGGGTTTAACTGCAGGATCGCGTCCCACACAGGTGTCCCACCTAAAAACTCTGAAACCCCAGGTCTGCCTTTGACACTGAGTCAAAACGCCCGAGAACTGTGGTTTAATCTTGATTAAAACTGACACTTGAGGGTTTTCTCCCGTCTGGGGATGCTGAGTTTTTTGGAAGATGAGCTTGTGTGGCGAACAATTAGAACCCGACTCGTTATCTCTCCTAGTCCAGGCAATAAACAGTTGCTTTAACTACGCTCTCAACCAGCCTTAACCTCAAATTTGAGCAGAGCGGTCCCAGTGTGTAATTAAAAGCCTTTTGAGGAGCAGAACTCAGGGAAAGGGAGGCAGAACAGGCTGGGATAAGGGGAGCGTTTGGTCCGGGGGAGCTCCGGGAGGACGGCACCGGAGTTAATCGAGGTCAGGCGAGCTGCGGGCTCCTGTGCGAGTATCCAGGGCCGATTGTTCCCCGCCCAGCCCCCTGCCCGGATCGCCTTCCCTGCGCTCAGTTTCAGTTTCCCACCCGGCGGGCGGCTCCGCTGGCAGAGCCGGGGCGCGGCTCCATCGCTCCCGGTGGGGCTCGTTCCCCCGGAGCCCCGGTGTACAGCGCCCTGCGTGCGGCCCCGGGCTCTGCCTGCGGCCCCGGGCTCTGCCTGCCGGCCCCGGGCTCTGCCTGCCGGCCCCGGGCTCTGCCTGCCGGCCCCGGGCTCTGCCTGCGGCCCCGGGCTCTGCCTGCCGGCCCCGGGCTCTGCCTGCCGGCCCCGGGCTCTGCCTGCGGCCCCGGGCTCTGCCTGCCGGCCCCGGGCTCTGCCTGCCGGCCCCGGGCTCTGCCTGCCGGCCCCGGGCTCTGCCTGCCGGCCCCGGGCTCTGCCTGCCGGCCCCGGGCTCTGCCTGCCGGCCCCGGGCTCTGCCTGCCGGCCCCGGGCTCTGCGTGCGGCCCCGGGCTCTGCGTGCGGCCCCGGGCTCTGCCTGCCGGCCCCGGGCTCTGCGTGCGGCCCCGGGCTCTGCCTGCCGGCCCCGGGCTCTGCCTGCCGGCCCCGGGCTCTGCCTGCCGGCCCCGGGCTCTGCGTGCGGCCCCGGGCTCTGCCTGCCGGCCCCGGGCTCTGCCTGCCGGCCCCGGGCTCTGCCTGCCGGCCCCGGGCTGCAGGTGGAAAGGGACTTTAGGGCTCAGCTTAATGCGACAAGGTGCGAGAAACTGGAAACTGGCGGGCGCTGCCCCCGGGCCGCAGGTGGGAGCCAAGGGCACGGCGGAGGGATGAGCCGCAGATCCCCTGGCGATCAGCCCGACCCCGCCATCCCTGGCAAAACGCTGCTCCCGATCCTGCTGGCCACAAACTCCGGCACCCTCGGGATCCTTCCCAGCCCTGTGCCCGCCCGAGCCCGGTCACCCTCTCCCGGTCCTGGGTCCTGTCCCTGTGCCTGGCGTTATTCCGCAGCGGAGGATGCTCCCAGTGCTGGCTTTAACCCTCTCCTCCCCACCTTTCATCCCGTTCCTGCCCCCACTTCCCTCCCGTTTTGCCCCCAGCACACCGGGAACCAGCGGGTAAATGTCTTTTTTCCCCGCTGTTTGCTGCAGGTGGGCTTGTAGCTACAGGTTGCTGCCGTGCGGTTCCTCGGAGGCTCCTGCCCCGACAGGCAGAGCACAGGGATCAGCGTTCGCTCCCTGCCCGCATCCCTGCGCTCCCAGCAGGCCAGGAGGAAGGAGCTCCGTGGCAGGAGAGCGTTGCCAGGGATGGAGCCCCGCTCGTTCCCGGGATTCGCTTTTGCTCGTCATCACCCGGAGTCGGGAATGGCGAGAGGAGCTGTCTGTTAATCCACAAACTGGGAATTACATAAGGGACTGCCCTGCCCTGCTCTCTCACCCAACTCCAGTCTTATTCTTTTATTTATTTTCCCTTTTTTCTTTTCTTTTTTTTTTCCCCCCCTTTCCCGGTGTGGAAAAGAACAAGAGGTCTGTGAGGTGTCATTTGAGGCAATCAGATTAATGCCGGAGCCGAGGGCAGGGAATGTCAGGAGTGGCGGGGGGGACACGGGGCTGCAGAGGGAATCCTGTGACAGGACAGAGGGACGGGGGGATTTGGGGCTGTGGGAAGGGGGAATTGGGGATTTGAGCAGTTTTTATGGTTCTCTCAGTTCAGGGAGCCACGAGAGCTGTGACAGGAGAGGGGGAATGTGAGGTGAAGGGGCACCATGGGCTTGGTTTTCCTCAGGGAAACACTGGAATGACTTTGGGGGGATTTGGGCTGGGGTGGGGACAGGGGTTGGAAGGGGAGGGGATGTCCAAGCATGACCTGCTCCAATTGTTCTCCGACCTGGAGCGGCTGGGCCGTGCCGGGGGTTAGAGCTTCGAGTCCTCAATTGCTCCCTCGCCAAAGGGGCCTCACGTCGCCTTTTTGGAACAGCAGCTGCTTATTCCTGCCTGGATCCCGGTGCCTCCAGGCTCCCAGGGCTCCCAGGTTGGAAAAGAACCCTCCTGGGAGAGAGCTGCTCCTGCAGCCAGCTCTGCAGCACACACTGCCTCGTGGTTTGTGCAGCGTCCCCCCGTTTTCCATGGAACTCCTGAGACTTTTTAAAGTGTTTTGGGGAACTGTGGCTGGCTCAGCCATGGCCTGGGGTTGTCCAGGAGCTTTCCCAGAGGAGCCACGTGGGAGAGAACCTGTTGGAGGGCTGGGACTGCAGCACACTCGGGCTGGGTGAAAAGGGTTTGTTTGAGCAGGAAAACAGGGAATTCCCATGGGTGCCGGGGTACCCGACCTCCCCGGGCCCTGGGCTGAGCTCAGATAGACCCAGCCTAGCCTGGGCAGTCAGGGAGGCCTGGGGGGTGCTGGAACAGAGGTGGCTTTGGAGCAGCTCTTTGAGCAGCTCTCAGCAGTTTGAGGTTTTGTTTCAGCGCAGGGAAATTCCTGTGACCTGTTGGTGCTGTCGGGGATAATCCCAGGACACGGAGTTTGTGCCTTGGACTTGTGCTGGGGCAGAGTGACAGTGCTGGGGGCGGAGGGGCTGCTCACCCCAAATAACCCCTCACAGGCAGCAGGCTGGGAGACTCCCCGGCCTCAAACCGAGGCACATTCCTGCCGGATTAAATCCGGCCTCTGATGACAAAGGAGAAAATTGGCGAGGAGGGCTGGGTGGAGGAACCAGTTCAGGCTCACCTTGCAACACGAGAGGAGTTTGGTGCTGTCAGGGCTGAGGGTGGCAGCTGGGGAAGGCTCCGTGCCTCGGCTGGGGTTTGGGATCCTCCGGAACGGCGCCGGTGTTTGGCCACGTGTCCATCGGGGTCCGCGTCCTGCCTTTGGGCAGCAGCTGGAAACTGGAGTTTCCCAGGAGCTGGGCCGTGCCCTGCAGGGAAATCCCATCCCAGTTACATCCCAGGGAGCTGTGGAATGTGCCATTGGGTCATCCCTGTGTGCCCCAGCTGTGGAAGCGAGTCCTTGGGGAGGGAGCCGTGTCTCTGGGAACACCATCAGGAGATGCACAGTCGTTCCCAGGCCTTGGGCATCAGTCGCAGTGAGCCTGTTCCTTGGTGACACTTGTCCTCCCACTGGAACAATTCCACAGCTGGCTTCTCCAGGCTCGTCTGGGCCACCACGTGAACACCACTGGGATTGAGGCGGTTTGGGAAAGCCAAGAGGAGCAAGCCCCTTTCTTGCTGGTGGCTCCATGGCAGCAATTCCCAACAATTCCCTGTCGGTGATGAGGATTCCCAGACCTCCAGCCCGGCCTGGCTGGTTCCTGCTCTGCTGTGGTCCCTCCACAGTTCCTGCTTTAATGGGTTTTTATTCCATGAAGGCTCCTGGGATGCTGGTGGAGGGATGTTCAGATCCAGGGCCCTGTCCAGACTTCAGTGGGAGCAATTGCTCTTCCTGCCAGAATTCCCTTGGCAGCAGCTGCAGGATGTGGGATTCTCCTTTCCTGGCTGTCAGATCCTGGTGTGTCCTGGCTCTTCCCTGGCCAGAAATGGCTCATGGGGAGCTTTGGCTCTTCCCTTCACAGGGGCCTGGAGTGCCAAGGGAAGGGGAATGGCTTCAAAATGAGGGATAGATGGGATATTGGGAAGGAATTCCTCCCTGGGGGGTGGGGAGACCCTGAGATGGAATTCCCAGAGAAGCTGTGGCTGCCCCTGGATCCCTGGGAGTGTCCAAGGCTGGGTTGGAGCAGCCCTGCCCATGGGATGGAACAGGACGAGCTTCAAGGTCCCTCCCAAGCCACACCAGCCTGGGATTCTGGGATTTTGGGATTTCAGGGATGTGTCCATCCGTGCCCCAGGACCTGCAGGCTTTGGGGCACATTTCCTGGGTGTGGAAGGGGGGTGGCTGAGCTGGAGCTCCCCGTGCTGCCCAGGCACCTCTTCCCAGAGCAGGGAGAGGAAAACCTCCCTGGCAGGTTGGGCCTGGCGAGGACAGCCCGGCTGTTTTGGTTCCATGGTCACACCATGAGTCCCCAGGAGCTGTCGGAACATCTCGGATGTTCTTCCACTTCACCTTGAATTTGAGACTTTGGGACACCTCCTCTGTTCAAGGCTGCTCCAAGCCCTGTCCAGCCTGGCCTGGGACATTTCCAGGGATGGAGCAGCCACAGCTTCTCTGAGAATTCCACTCCAGTCCCTCCCTGCCCTCACAGGGAATAATTCCTTCCCAATATCCCACCTAAACCAACCCTCAGTTGGAATCCATCCCCCTTGTCCTGTCGCTCCCTGTGCTTGTCCAAGTCCCTCCTCATCTCTGTTGGAGCCCCTTTGGGCACTGGAAGGTCTCCAGAGCCCTTGCAGCAGCATTCCAGCATCCAGAGGACCTACCAGGAGTGGGATGCTGTGATCTTTGGAAGGACCAGAGCGATCCAAGCGCTCTGAGGAGCCCCTGGAGCAGGGTTTGGTCAGGGCTGTGATCTGGAGCCTCTTTGGGAGCCAACTGAGCCCTCCTTGTGTGGTTCAGTCTCATTCCCATGATTCCACATCCCAAATCCAGAGCTGTGGTCGCTTTTCCCTGTTGAGAGCTGGGCTGGAGGGGATGGATGCTCGTGCTTGGAAGACAGAGCCGGATTGTCCAAAGCAGCCCACGGATGTTTGCAGGGCACTGCTGCTGCTCCCATCTCTTCCCTTCAAGAGCTGCATGATCTTGGTCATGTTACCCCAGATGGGATGTCTGGTCAGGACAGAAGAAAGCTGGAATTCACTCTGAATTCCCACTGAAGGCTTCATTGCCTTCTCAAGACCAAGGATTTCTTCCAGTGCATCACTGAAAATGTAGTTTTATTTAAAATAAAAGCGTGCTGAGGGGGTTTTTAATCTCGATTTTTCCCACGGTGCAGTTCCCTCTGTTGATGTGCAGGGTCTTTCTGTCAGGAACATCCAGCTGTTTTCCAGGTCCAAATAATTGGGATAGTTTGGCCCTAAAGCACTGACAGCACATTCCTCGTTGGGAGCAGTTGAGTTTCCGTGGCTCTGCGGGGTGGTTGGAATTGTGACTTCTCCCAAGCAGGCAAAACACCTCCTTCCCTTGCTGCTGCCTCCCGTGCTGGTCCCGAGGCCTCGGCAGAGTTTGGGGTGGATCCTGGCCAGGGGAGACCTGCTGGGGCCTGTCCTGGGCTGCCTGGCAGCGCCTCCGCCCCGGGGTGTCCGTGCTGCTGCCACCGGGGATGGCACGGTCACAGGGAGGTGAGGATTTGTGGGGAAAATGGGATTCTCCAGCTGCTGCTGAGGGATTGCTGGGATCACGTTGGGCAGCAGCCACTGGGGTGGTTTTTTTTTGTATAAAGCACCATTATTTTAATATTTTATTTATAATATAATAATTAGAATATATTAATATTTTATTTTAATTCTTCCCTGGCTGCCCTGCCTTGGTCACGTGCCTTTGCTCCAAGAAATCCCAGGGCAGCTTGGGATCCTTGGGCACCTTGAGTGAGAGGCTGAGTGTCCCAAATTCCGGATTGGTTTGGGTTGGACGGGCCTTGAATATTCCTGCCATGGGCAGGGACATCCTCCAGTATCCCAGGCTGCTCCATCCTGGCCTTGGGCACTTCCAGGGATCCTCTGGGAATTCCATCCCAGGGCTTCCCCACCCTCCCAGGGAGGAATTCCTTCCCGATTTCCCATCTGATCCTGCCCTGCCATGTCCAAAGTCCCTCTCCATCCTACAGACTCAACATCCATCTCCCAGAGCTCAGCTATTCCCGGGAAATGTCGCTTTGTGGATGGCAGAATTCCCCAAAGCTGTTTTTCCCTCGTGCTCCGTGGAAAGGGCGATGCTGATTCTCCCTTCCTGCCCCGAGCAGGTGCCAGGTGTTGCTCAAGTTCTCACCTGTGCTGCTGCAGTGGGCGGCACCTCTGCCTTTGGGAAGAGTTTTGGGATCTTTTCCGGATTGGAGCACGTAGAAAACATCGGCTGTTCCCGGTTCTCCAGCTGTGACCCAGCTCTTCCACCTGAGCCCTCCCAAACTGCTCAGGTTCCTCTGAATTTTAAGGCAAAGAAGCAAAGGGAAAAGGAAAAAAAAAAAACAAAACAAAAACCCACTGAGGTGCTGTGGAAAACTGGTAATTAAAGAGGTGTTTTGTCAGCACTTTTGGTTGTGATCCCATCTTGATGTGGTCGTCTCATTTGAATGTAAATGTCAAATTCCAGAGCTCCTGGAGGAGGAGAGGGATTGGGTGACATCCTGCTGAGGGAGGCAGGAGCTCAGGGCTCTCCTGAGCTCTGGGTGCTGCTCTGGGGCTGGGGGGAGACAGGTGAGGAATGGAGTTTGGAGGAAGAAAAGAGGGAGGGAGTGGAGCTGCTGGGAAATTCAGGTCAGTCCCCCTTGGTGGCCCAATCAGACCTTTCCTTGCCAGGGAGGGGACGAGCTGTGGCTGTGCCAGCGGCTTTTGTCACTTGTCACCTGGCTTCAGGACATTCCCAAGAGGATTCTGCCCATTTTCCTTCGTGGGAACGTTGCCATGAGCAAGGAGTGGGTTTGGGGTGTTTGGAACTTGTTTTGAGTCGCCCATCTCATGAAGGTTCAAGAAGTTCCCAAACCCCAAATCCAGAGTTCGGAACGCTCCGTTTCCCGTTGGCAATTCCAGCCCTTTGGAAAGGGAATGGGGGAGATGTTTTAAGGACTCCATCTCTGGATGTGGCTGGAGCATCCCGGCCCTGAATCCATTCCTGGGGGTTCAGGGCGGCCCCTTTGCCCCCCGCCGTCCTCGGGCAGCGCGGGACACAAAGGCCGTGTTGTGTGCGGGGTGGCCGAGTTGGAGCAGGCTCCGGGCGGTCTCATGACCCTGCAGCCATTCCCACACTTGGGGACGATTCTCCAGCCCCCGGGGTGGGGGTGACCTCCCCTGGCTGCTCTGGATCTCCCCGGATCCCTCGGGATCCCTGCCCGGAGCTCCCAGCGCTGCGTGCGGCTCCAGTTCAGCGCCGGCGGCAGAAAAAGCTTTGTGAAGCATCTCTGTGGAGAGGAAGGAGAGGGGGAAGCTCCAGGGCCGCGTTTGGGGTGGGCAGGGATGTGGGATGTGCTGTCCTGTGTGCTGCAGCCCCCGTCAGGAGGTTCTGGGCGGCTCGGGAGCTGCCCCGCTGGGAATGGGACGGGCAGGAAAGCTTCCCTGGAATCGCAGCTGGGATCCCCTGGGGGTGCTGGGATAGGGTGACCTTGCCCAAGGTCACACCTGAAGTTGGCACCGAATCCAGAGCCTTTTCCTCCCTGATGTAAAAAATCCCTGAAATTGGGGTTTAAAGGTCAGACCTGGAGCTCGGGAGGTGCCTCTGGAGCTGACCCCGGCTGTCTCAGGCTTTGGTGTTTGGTGTTGGTGGCAGAGCTGGTGCCTGCACATCCCCTGGATCCTCCCTCCACCTCCTCACCCCCATCCCGTTCCTGCTGGGAGCTGAGCGCTGCTGTTCCTCACCCGGGGCTTTGCTCCAGATCAGTTTTCCACAGCCTCAGACCTGCCTTCTCCTGCCTTTTCTCTGTAAAAAGCAGGAAGGTGCCAAAGTTAAACTTATTCTCTGGGCTTAACAAAACTTCTCAAAAATAAGTAAATATGGAAAACTACTGAGGAGGCCGGGGGTGGGTGGGGGAAGCTGGAGTTGTGCAACCTGGGCTCCTGCTCCGTGCCGGGACCCGGGGCTGGGAGTTGCTTCCTGGATAATTATTCCTGTTCTGGATCCATCCTGACTCATCCATCCCCCCCGTGGCGTGGGACAGGCCACGTCCCGCCGTGCCTCAGTTTCCCCACCTGGGAACCAGGGTCTCGGATACTCCAGCCTTGTGCTGGGGTGGTTTGTGCGTGGATTTCTTGGCTCCTGCTGATCCCAGTGCTTGGGATGGGAGGGAATTACAATTCAATTACATTGATTTTCCAGCAAAGGCATCGCTGCTTCAAGGAGCCTGTGGAATTGCTGCTTGAGATGGACAGGAGGGAAATGGTGTTCCTAATTTTTGGGATCAGGAGAATGAGATTGTGGGAGAATTTAGGGGCTGCTCAGGCTCGCAGTTGGGCCCCAGTGCCCCTTTCTCAGCAGAGGGGATCCCTCTGGGTTTTTCCAACCTTTGGAGTCAAGTGGATCTGTCAGGAGTTGCCTTTATTTATTTATCTTGTCCCAAACAAACCCTTGGCATTGGGAAGAGCTGCTGCTCCTGCTGGAACCTGTCCAAGATCCGGGTCTGGTGCTGGCACTCGGTGATCCCGGTGTCCTTTGCTGTCCCCTGCTCTGGGGAAGGAGCAGGAGCTGCCTCGGGTTGCAGGGGTCAGCTCTGCCCTGTCAAACCCCTGCAGCAGCAGCTCGGGGTGCCTGGGGCTCCCCTCTCCTGTTCCCAAAGGACATTCCCGGCCTGCACCTCTCCAGGTGTTCTGGGATGAGTGATGGGAATGGTGTTCCCGGGATGACATCACCGTGTTGGCTGCTGTCAGGGAGCCGGGGACATTCCCAGTAGGAATGGGAACGGGAAATGCTCCCTGAGCTGGACTGGGCTGTGCTGGGGAGGCTCCGGCTGCCGTAGCCCCGCGCTGGGCACGGCTGTGCCCGCTCCAGGTGATCCCAGCTCCTGCCAAGGCTTGCTGCTCCGGCCCAGATCTGCATTCATTCGGCTGCTCTCACTTGAGAGCACCTGGGCTCTGTTCCTCCTCCTCCCCAGGTGAGCAGAGCACGGGCAGGACGATGGGAGAGGCGCGGGGGACGCGCGCGGTGCCGCCTCAGGGATTTGGGGGGTTCTCCCCACGTCTCCAGGCTGTGACTCACGGTGTCCCCCTCCTTCCCCACAGCCTTTAGCGTGGAAGATGGCGGGTGGCGTGGACGGCCCCATAGGGATCCCGTTCCCGGATCACAGCAGCGACATCCTCAGCAGCCTGAATGAGCAGAGGAACAACGGGCTGCTGTGCGACGTGGTCATCCTGGTGGAAGGCCAGGAGTTCCCCACCCACCGCTCCGTCCTGGCAGCGTGCAGCCAGTACTTCAAGAAGCTCTTCACCTCAGGGTTAGTGGTGGACCAGCAGAACGTGTATGAGATAGACTTTGTGAGTGCGGACGCCCTGTCGGCGCTGCTGGAGTTCGCCTACACCGCGACCCTCACCGTCAGCACTTCCAACGTCAACGACATCCTCAACGCCGCCACGCTGCTGGAGATCCCGGCCGTCAGGGATGTCTGCACGGATCTCCTGGAGAGGAAGATTCTGGCCAAAAATGACCAGATGGATACAGTAGATCAAATTGATCAGAGGAACCATCTCAGAGCAAAAGAGTACCTGGAGTTCTTCCAGAGCAACCCCGTGAACGGCCACCAAGGCAGCTTTCCGTGGACCAACCCAGAGTTGAGAGACCTTCAGAGACTGAACTTCCGAGGCCAAGAGGAGGAGGAGGAGTCAAACTGCAATGGCCTGGACTTCTACTCGCAAGCCACCCCAACCGAAAGACCAAAGGCAAGTGACTGTGACCCTGACAGCAACCCGGCCATGTGGCTGGACCGCGAGGACGAGGAGCCGGTCAGCGGCGGGATGTTCTCCCCTTCCCAGAACGGACATTACAGCAGCCGTGGCTTGGCCACCCCGGGGGAAGAGGAGGGGGGCACCCCCAGGGGCCCTCTGGACCCGCAGGAACCCGGGGACTCGCCCAGCTTCATCCCCACCGGCACGGAGACGGAGGACGACGCCAGGGAGGTGGATGACCTGGCCACCAGCGCCCTGCTCCAGCAGATGATCAACTCGGTGGGGCGGCAGCAGCTCGGCGACGACGACCGCAAGGACGAGGACGGGGTCATGGATTATTACTTGAAATATTTCGGCAGTTCCAGCGAGGGCGACGTGTACCCGTCCTGGTCCCAGAAGGTGGAGAAGAAGATCAGGGCGAAAGCATTCCAGAAGTGCCCCATCTGCGAGAAGGTGATCCAGGGCGCCGGGAAGCTGCCGCGCCACATCCGCACCCACACCGGGGAGAAGCCCTACGAGTGCAACATCTGCAACGTCCGATTCACCAGGTACGGGCTGGGCAGGGGGGCTGCACTGAGACCCAGGGAATGCACCCAAAACAGGGGGCTGCACACAAACCAGGGGCCTGCACAGACACCTGGGGGCTGCACTGAGAGCTGGGGAATGCACCCAGACCTGGGGGCTGCACCCAGCCCCAGCCCTCCCCTCACCCCAGAATCCAGCACAGGGCTGGTCCTGGGTGATTTTATCTCTCTGCTCAACTCATTTCCATCCTAACAGGCAAGTTGGGGCTGGAGGCCAAAGTTTTCCAGGGAGATGAGCAATTTGTGGGTGTGACACTTGAGCACTTGTGACAAGGGGCCTGGCTCGATGGCCAGTGCCACCTTCTCGCTGTCCTGACTTGATGAGCTCTGCTGGAAACCCCACCTGGGGGTGAAACAGAGCTGCAGCTCTCAGTCTGTCCGTGGTGGCGGAGGCAGGAGCAGGGGAATGGCTCGGGAATGGTTTGGTGGCGTGGCGGAGGTGGTGGAGGCTGGGTTGGAAGGAGGCCGGAGCCCACTCGTGTCCTTGGCAGCCCCGGTGCAGCTCCCGGGGGCGTTTGCCCCGGCCCTGTTGCTAATGGGGGTTCCCCTGCTCCTGGCCCGGGCCACGGGAGCACGGAAGAAAGGGAATATTGTTTGGATCGCTCCGGTTCACTCCGCTCCGCAGCCGGGCGCCGCCTCCTCTCCCCGGGCTGTGCCGGGCCGGGGGTCCCAGCCAGGAGCAGCCCTGGCCCTGCCGAGGGCAGCCTGGGCCTGGGGGCAGCCTGGCTCCTTTCCCTTTCCCTGCTCCCTTCCCTTTCCCTGCTCCTTTTTCCTTTCCCTTTCCCTTTCCCTGCTCCTTTCCCATTCCCTTTCCCTGCCTGCCCACACGTTCCCACTGTGCCGGTTCCCCCAGGCCGGCCCTTCCAGGAGCTTTGGGGGCTCCATCCCATGGGGCTCGGTGTGGGATCCGTGTGGGATCTGTGTGGGATCCGTGGGGCAGCCCGAGGGGCAGGACACGGCTCCTGCCCCTTCCCCTGCTGCGGCCGCGCCCACGCCGGGGAGCTGAGGAATGCAGATAATGGCAGGGGCAGGGTGCCAGCCCTCCCTGCGCTCCCCCGGCCCTGCCACGCGGCACCTCCCTGCTCAGGGCCGATCCTGAGCGATCATGAGTGATCCTGGGTGATCCTGAGTGATCCTGGGTGATCCTGGGTGATCCTGCAGCGATCCTGAGCGATCCTGAGTGATCCTGAGTGATCCTGGGTGATCCTGAGTGATCCTGGGTGATCCTGGGTGATCCTGCAGCGATCCCGAGCCATCCTGGGTGATCCTGCAGCGATCCCGAGCCATCCTGGGTGATCCTGCAGCGATCCCGAGCCATCCCACCCCTCTGTGCCCCATCCAGGGCTCCCCTGGCACTGCCAGGTGAGGGGAGGCACAGGGAGTTTGGGGAGGGGGAGTTGGTGGGGCAGTGCCACCTCAGCCTTTTCCATCCTGTTCCCATTCCCTGGGATGAGAACCTGTTCCCATTCCCTGGGATGAGAACCTGTTCCCATTCCCTGGGATGAGAACCTGTTCCCATTCCCTGGGATGAGAACCTGTTCCCATTCCCTGGGATGAGAACCTGTTCCCTCTCCCAGGAGAGCCTGGCACCTAAAAAAGTAAACAGTAAAAAAGCTGCTTTTCTAAAACCCCAGATTCCATCCCAACACAGCTTCCCGCTGGTTCCCACAGCAGGATTTGGGCCCGGAGAAGCCTGGGCAGGGTCAGGAGCCATCCTTGGCGTGGCCGGTCCCTGCCGTGCCCTGAGCTCCGTTTCCCCCCGGTTTTATTCCTTCCCATCCACATCCCATGGCTGGAAAACAAATCCCTTCCCCATGCCGAGGGGCTCTGGGAGGGCTGGAGCCGGGATCCCGGCTCGGGGAGCGGGTTTGGGGTGTGGAGCCGGGTGGGGACCGAGCCCGGCCCTTCCCAGGGATTTTTGCTCCCTGGCTCTTCCTGGTTCCTCTGCGGCCGCAGGAGGAGCAGCGGCAGCTCCGGTACCGCAGGAGAGAGTGGGGGGTTATAAAATGACAAAGTTTAATTTCACAAGCCCGTTTTTGTGTCCTTGGGGCTTTAGGAATTCCCTGGAGCTTTAGGAATTTGGGGATCCCGTGAGCAAAGGGGGAGCATTCAGGGCTGGGATCTGAGCGTTGCATCCAGGAACGGGGTGGATCCGCTCGGGAAGGGTCGGGCAGGTGCAGGGGAGGTCAGGAGGGGCTCCCAGTGCCCGGCCACGTGCTTGGGGCTGGGATTTTCCTCCAGGAAACGGCGATGGCTGCGGCTCACGTGGCTCTGCTGGCCCCCGGCCCGGCCTCTGCACCGGCCCTGCCCCACCTGGGGCAGCTGCAGCCCCAAATGCGCCGTGTGGGACCCCAGAGCTGGGCTGGGCAGGGTGAGACCCCATAACCCAGCTCAGACCCCATATGGGGCTCACTGGCACCCCATAACCCAGCTCAGACCCCATATGGGGCTCACTGGGACCCCATAACCCAGCTCAGACCCCATATGGGGCTCACTGGGACCCCATAACCCAGCTCAGACCCCATATGGGGCTCACTGGGACCCCATAACCCAGCTCAGACCCCATATGGGGATCACTGGGACCCCATAACCCAGCTCAGACCCCAAATGGGGCTCACTGGGACCCCATAGCCCAGCTCAGACCCCATATGGGGCTGACTGGGACCCCATAACCCAGCTCAGACAGTGTGTGACCCCACACCCTGCGCAGGGCAGTGCCCAGCCCCATTCCAGTTCCCAGCCCCACAGCAGGCACTGCCCAGCCCCATTCCAGCTGGCTCAGCCCTGTTCTGATGCCCAGCCCCGCTGTCCCCCGTTGCCCCCCATCCCCGTGGCCGCCCCCAGGCTGACGTGCCGTGCTCTCCGCAGGCAGGACAAGCTCAAGGTGCACATGCGGAAGCACACGGGGGAGAAGCCCTACCTGTGCCAGCAGTGCGGGGCCGCCTTCGCCCACAACTACGACTTGAAGAACCACATGCGGGTGCACACGGGGCTGCGGCCGTACCAGTGCGACAGCTGCTGCAAGACTTTCGTCCGCTCCGACCACCTGCACAGGCACCTTAAAAAAGATGGATGCAACGGGATCCCGTCGCGGAGGGGCCGCAAGCCGCGGGTCAGGGAGGCCGGGGCCATGCCCCCAACGCCCACGGGCAGCGCCGAGGACGGGGGGAGCTTCCCAGCCGAGAGCCAGGAGCCCGAGGACACCGCGCAGGGCGCCGAGCACGAGCGGCAGCAGCAGCAGCAGCAGCAGCACTTTGAGGAGAATTCCAATAACGAAGCGCCGGGATTGAATGTAGCAGGAGGGTCGGATGAGGGTAACGCGCAAGGACTCTCCTAAACCAAAAAAAAAAAAAAAAAAAAAATTATATTGACAAAATGAGAATAAGAAATGACAAAAAAAAAAAAAAAAAAAATCAACCCCAACCGACAAAACAACCACCTGAGAAAAAACAGAAAGTCACAAAATCTAGTTAGTACTTTTCCTCCGATTTTTCTCTTTAAAAGATGTTTCTCTCCCTTTTTTTAAGGAAAAAAAAAAAAGCAACAAAAAAAAAATACAAAAAAAAAAAAAAAGAGAGATATTATATTAACGTTTTCCAATCTTCCCATCGTAAGCGGGGCTCTCCCCCGAGGATCCCTCATAGCCAAGGACCTTTTCTTGGAAAGGCAAGGACGTTAGGGAAGCACGAGGTGGGGATGGAAAGTGGCTCTGTCGCATGGAAAAGAGCTTCCATGTAAATCCAAAGCTTTATTTTGTGTCCAAACACGTGTTTAAAAAAAAAAAAAAAAAGAGAAGAAAAAAAACTTATTTCAGAGAGAGATCTATTTAAGAAAAAAAAAGGAAAAAATAGAAAAAAAAAGGAGTGGTAGGAGTTGGAAGGGCTGTGGCAGGGCGGGGTTTGGGATTTGGGGGGCCGGGGGCTCCTTCCCAGGAGATCGGGGTCAGGATTTGGGGTCCGTCCCCCCCAGCCCCGTGCGAGGCTCAGTCGGGCAGCGAGGGCTCCGGGTGGGGAGCGGCCAGAAAAAATTGCTGGAAATTGCTGGAAAATTGCCTAAAAAAAAATCATGTGTGAGAGAGAGAGAGAGAGAGAGACTGAGAGAGAGAGAGAGAGAGAGAGAGAGGGCAGCAGGTTCGGCAGGGTTTGTGTCGGGCACCCGGGGCTGGGGACAGCGGAGATGGGGACAGGAGGGATGGGACAGCAGGGATGGGACAGGGACAGCAGCCAGGGATGGGACAGCAGGGATGGCTCAGCCATGCCCTGGATTCAGGGCTGCTGTGTCCATCCTTGTCCATCCCTGTGTCCATCCCTGTCCATCCCTGTGTCCATCCCTCTCCATCCCTGTCCATCCCTCTGTCCATCCTTGTCCATCCCTCTGTCCATCCCTGTCCATCCCTGTCCATCCCTGTGTCCATCCCTGTCCATCCCTGTGTCCATCCCTCTGTCCATCCCTGTGTCCATCCCTGTCCATCCCTGTCCATCCCTGTGTCCATCCCTCTCCATCCTCATGTCCATCCCTCTGTCCATCCTTGTCCATCCCTCTGTCCATCCCTGTCCATCCCTGTCCATCCCTGTCCATCCCTGTCCATCCCTGTGTCCATCCCTGTCCATCCCTGTGTCCATCCCTCTGTCCATCCCTGTGTCCATCCCTGTCCATCCCTGTGTCCATCCCTGTGTCCATCCCCGTGTCCATCCCTCTGTCCATCCCTGTCCATCCCTGTGTCCATCCCTGTGTCCATCCCCGTGTCCATCCCTCTGTCCATCCCTCTGTCCCCCCCAGTCCCTCCCAGTCCCCCCATCCGTCCCCACCCCGCAGTGCCCGGGAAGTGCCTGAGTCAGCCCAGCCCCCGCTGCCGGCAGAATTTGGGGCTGGGGGGTCCCAAATCTCTCCCCCAGGGAATCTTTTTTTTTTTCCCCCCACCAGGGGAATTTTTTTCTCTCCCCTCCCCGTCCCAGCGTGGCCCCAAAAACGCCTCCGAATTCCTTTGGAATAAAAAAGGTTCAGTGGGGTCTCCCTAAAGGAGCAGGAGGCCTTTGGGAAGGGGGGAGCAGCCTGGCCCCCCCAGCCCCGTTCCCAAAAATTAAATATATATATAAATATATATCTAGAGATGTTCTATGGCTGGAGAGGCGGGTCCCGACCCTCGGGGGGAAAAGGCACCTTTGAGTTGGTCACCTGTTTTCTAAATGCACATTTTTAAATGCTAAAAAAAAGAAAGAAAAAAAAAACAAAAAAAAAGAGTAAAAAAAAAAAAACCCAGAGAGATTTTAAGCCCTTTTATTTTCAAAGCACTTTTTAGATTCTCTTCCTTTTATTTTAATTTTTTTTGTTGTTGTTGGATTTTTTTTTGGTTTTTTTTTTCTTTTTTTTTTGGTGTTTTTACTTTTAAAAAGATAAAAAAGCAAAGAGCAGGTTTTGGCCGAATGTATTTTGGAGAGGGAGTGAGAGGGGAGTGTGTGCTGGGGGTGGGGTGAGTGGTGGGGCTGGGGGAAAGAGATGGATGTTTATTTAATGCAGAAAAACAAAAAAAAGCAATAAAAAATTCCAAAAAAAAAAAGCTTAAAAAATAATAATAAAAAAAAAAAGAAAACAAAGAAGTCTTAGCACTTTGCGATGGAACGGGTACTTTGAGCTCACTTTATCTTAATTTAAAAAAAAAAAAAGCAAAATTCAAGATGTTTACAAGTCAAAAAAAAAAAACTTTAAAAAAAAAAAAGACTTCTACAGAGAAAAAAAAAATATTATTAAAAAAAAAAAAAGCCTAAATTTATTTTTGTAAGAAAAAAATAATGTGTATATATATATATATATTTAACAAAAAAAAACCTAGAAAAAAAAAATACAAATATAGGCAGAATCCAAGTGAGATTGGAGGATGGGAGGAAGATGCTAATTAGGTTCTGTGACGTGCCCTGACCCTCGGGAATTTTAAATAGAAAAAAAGAAATCCGTGGAAGCTTGAATTTCCAGCAGGAATCCTGGGGGTCGTGCCTCGCTCCCCGCTCCCCACAGCCTTGAGGAGGTTCTTTGGTTTTGGTTCTTTTTTTTTTTTTGTAGGAATAATTTCATTTTTTGGATGGTTTTTAGCCAGAGGTGTCAGGATCCCTGTGGGTTTGGATCCCCTGGATTTGGATCCCATGGATTTGGATCCCATGGATTTGGATCCCCATGGATTTGGATCCCCATGGATTTGGATCCCCATGGATTTGGATCCCTGTGGGTTTGGATCCCCTGGATTTGGATCCCTGTGGATTTGGATCCCATGGATTTGGATCCCTGTGGGTTTGGATCCCCTGGATTTGGATCCCCATGGATTTGGATCCCATGGATTTGGATCCCATGGATTTGGATCCCCATGGATTTGGATCCCTCCTGTTCCCAGCTGGGGCAGAGAGTTGGGATCTGGGCAGGGAATCCCCCCAGGAAGGGGCTGGAGGGATCCGGCTTGGAATGGAGGGGGCTGGGATTGTTCCCTAAGGATGTGCAGCTCTCCTGGGCTGGGAATGGGATCAGGGGCTGGGAATGGGATCAGGGGCTGGGAATGGGATCTGGGACTGGGAATGGGATCAGGGACTGGGAATGGGATCAGGGGCTGGGAATGGGATCTGGGACTGGGAATGGGATCTGGGGACTGGGAATGGGATCTGGGACTGGGAATGGGATCAGGGACTGGGAATGGGATCTGGGGACTGGGAATGGGATCTGGGGCTGGGAATGGGATCAGGGGCTGGGAATGGGATCTGGGACTGGGAATGGGATCTGGGACTGGGAATGGGATCAGGGGACTGGGAATGGGATCTGGGACTGGGAATGGGATCTGGGGACTGGGAATGGGATCAGGGGCTGGGAATGGGATCAGGGGACTGGGAATGGGATCTGGGGCTGGGAATGGGATCAGGGGCTGGGAACGGGATTTGTGTCCCTCCAACTCTGCCCTGGGCAGGGAAATCGGGATCTGGGCTGGGAATTGGGATCTGGGCTGGGAATTGGGATCTGGGCTGGGCCAACCTCTGGCAGCACTGGCTGGGATTTTTTGGGAATATGGAAAGAAAATTCCGTGTGGATTTGGAATTTGGGGACTGGAGGAGGATCCCGGTTGTGCTCGGGGTTCTCTCATCCCAGATTTTCCCACCCTCGCTGCTGCTTTTCCTTCTTCCCCCTTCCCAATCCCGAGGGAATTTTGGGATGTTTGGGGGCTCTGGGGAAGCAGCACCGGGAGGGGGTGAGAGAAAGGGGAAAAAAGGGGGAAAAAGGGGAAAAAAAGGGAGGAAAAAGGGGAAAAAAAGGGGGGAAAGATTAAAAAAAATAGAAGGAAAAAAGGGGTAAAGGGAAACTGGAGGGGAGAAATAAAAGAGGGAAAATAAGGGAAAGAAAGGGGGGGAAGGAGAAATGAGAAATGAAAGGAGGAAAAAAAGAGGGGGAAAAATGAGAAAAGATGGAATAAACCGGGGGGAGGGGCAGGGAGAGAAAAATCAGGGAAGAAAGAAGGAAAAAAAGGAAAAATCCAAAGGTAAAAGAGCACAAAGGAGGAAGAGGAGGGAGGAGCAGACTCAGGATTCCCCAGCCATGTCCCCGTGTCCCCTCCCTGTCCCCTTCAGCACAAGGTGAAGTTTGCACTAAAAACAAATCAAGAGAAAGCAAAAAAAAAATAAAATAAAAATTTAAAAAATAAAGCCCCAAATCCCCCAGGGTTGTCCCGGTCCCGTCGCCTTAAAACCCACCCCAAAATCCCCAAAATTCCCCAAATCCCCCCCGGAGCTCAGCAGCCAGAATTTTGTCTTTATTCAAAATTTTCATTTCATTCCAGTTGGGTTTTTTGTTTTTGTTTTTGTTTTGTTTTTCCTTTTCTGAATCCGGGTTGGGATGAAAGCGTTGCCAAAGAAAGTGCTGAGTTACGGCGGGGAGAGAGAGAGGAATAATAATAGAAGTTATTAATAATAATAATAATAATAAATAATAATAATAAATGATTAAATAATGACATTTGGATCAAAGCCAAGCAGGGGCAAGGGGAGATAGAGAGGGGAAAAAAGGATTTTTGTTTTAATTTGAAAGAGGAAAAAATTGGTGTCTCCCCCCTTTTCCTCCCACCAGAGCCCCGAGGAGGCTCAGCCCAGTTTGGGGGGGATTAATCTGAATTTAGGGGGGCTCAGCCCAGTTTTGGGGGATTAATCCGACTTTAGGGGGGCTCAGCCCAGTTTTGGGGGGATTAATCCAGGTTTCAGGTGCAGAGCCCAGGTTTGGGGGGCTCAGCCCAATTTTGGGGGATTAATCCGACTTTAGGGGGGATTAATCCTGGCTTTGGGGTCTGGGGGTGCCAGGGGAGGGGCGTCACCCCCCCAATTTTGGGTTTTTCCCCCCAAATCGGCTCTGGGGGGGTCCTGCCCCCCAAATTGAGCAGGAGAGGTTTCATTTCTCAGTTTTCCACAGGAAAGGGCTGATTCCCCCCTCCCCACCCCAAAATTCTCCTTCATCCCCCCCCCTTTAGAGCCCCCCAGCCCCAGTTTCCCACCCCAAATTTAACAATTTAATAATAAACCAAGACAAAACCCCCTGAATTTCTCTCTCTCTAAATTTTCTAAATTTTTTTTTTTTTCGATTCACGGCAAGAAAAAAAAAAAAAATAAAAAAAAACCAAATTAAAATTTCATTTCAATCAAGAGAAACAAATAAAAAAAGAGCAAAACGGGACGGAAATTTTGGGGTGGGGAGGGGGCAAAAATGCTGCGTTAAATTGTGTTTTATATAATAAAATTATCTATCTACATATATATATATATATATATATATACACAGCAAGAGCTGAAATGTCCCCAGGGACGGGGGGGACACCGAGCTCGGCCCGGGGACCCCAAAGGACGCTCGAGGTGGGGCCACTTTATTATAAATATTAATTTTATTTTCATTTTTTTTTCCCTTTTTTTTTTTGGTTTTGTTGTTTTGGTTTTTTTTTGTTGTTGTTTTTTTTTTTCTGCGTCTTTCTATATAATCTATTAAAGAGATTCTTTATCTTCAAGCACTCGCAAAGGTTGCAGCGGTTTTTATGTGTTTTTTTTTCAATTTTTGGTTTTTATTTTGGTGAGGATTTTCACGGGGGTGGGTGGGGAGGAAAAGGAGCGAGGAAAGGAAGAGAGAGAGGGAGAGAAAAAAAATAAATATAAAGAAATATATTAAAAAAATAAAATAAATAAAGCACAGAAAAGACATTCCATAGATTGTAACTTTGATAGTTCTTTATAAAGTGGGGGGAGATGAGGAAAAAAAAAAATAAATAAAAACGATGACAAAAAACGACAAAAAAAAAATTAAAATAATAAAAATTGCACTTTGGGGGGGGGGGCTTTAAAATAAAAGAAAAAAAAAAAAAAAAAAAAAGAGAGAAATAAACTATATATTAAAAATACACCCGGAGCCCGCTGGATTTCTTGGGGGAGGAGAGGAAGGAGAGCACCGGCTCTTCTTGGGGGCCCCCTAATTTTTTGGGGGGGGAATTGGTGGGGTTTTAATGATTTTGGGGTGGGGGTTCCTGGGATTTGGGGGCTCCAGGGCCGCGGGGAGGGGATTTTGGGGAGATTTCCTCTATTTTGGGGACATCCAGGACTGCACAGGGAGACTTTTAGGGGGGTTCCCCCTGTTTTTGGGGTCTCCAGAACCGCACGAAGGGATTTTTGGGGGTGTTCCCCCCATTTTGGGGTGCCCAGGGCTGCTGCGGGGGGGCTCTGTCACAACCTGTGGCCGTGCCTCAGTTTCCCCAGATGGACCAAACCCCCTCCCCCCTTACAGAATAAGGGAAAAGGGGGGGGGGGGGTCCCACCCCCCTGCTGTGCCCCCCAGTGCTCCCAGTGCCCCCCCAGTGCCCCCCCAGTGCTCCCAGTGCCCCCCCAGTGCTCCCAGTGCCCCCCCAGTGCCCCCAGTGCTCCCAGTGCCCCCCCAGTGCCCCCGGCCCCATTAAGCCGCATGGGGGGAGCTGGGGGGGGCTCGGGGTCCCTAATCGCGTTTGGGGACAGATGGCCGCGGTTTAAGGATCCTCCGGGGACAGATTTGGGGTGTCCCCCCCTCCCCACACCCCCCCAGCCGGGACAGGGCACCTCAAACCCGGCCGGGCCGAGGCGCAGGGACCCCAAAACCCCAAACCCCCCCTCAAATACCCCAAAGGGCGATGTCCCCCGGGCCCCCCCGACCCCCGAACCCCCCCAGAGGGCGCGGGCGGAGCGGGGGGATTAATTTGTGTCATAATCTGCCTTGTTCGGGCCGCGCTCGGGGCTTTGGGGGTTTATCCCGGGATTTAGTGGCCGAGTCGTCTTTCTTAGCGAGACGCCCTAATGCCACTTAACACCTGGGAGCCGCGATTTTCATTAGGGGCGTCAGGGACAATTAGTAAGGGAATAATTAGGGCAGAGGCAGCCGCTGCAGGGTTTAAGCCCCATATGTGCCTGAGCGTGCGGGTGGGGAGGGGGGGATTGGGGGATCCCCCCGGTTTGGGGAGGGGATCGGTCCCGACTGGGGCCTTGCCTCAGTTTCCCCCAATGGGAAACCGCTGTTCGGTAGCGAAGGCAAAGCGTGGGGGTCCCCAGTGTGCCCGGTGTCCCCTCCCGGTGTCCCCTTGTCCCCTCCCGGTGCTGCCCATGGGGGGACACCGGGTGCCATCCTGGGGGGCTCCTGTCGTGGGGGGCACCCGGGATGGGGGCGTGGGGACCCCAGGAATGAGCCCCGTGCTGGAGCGGGGGTGACAGGGGACAGCCGGAGCAGGGGACACGTCCCGGGGGGGTCACAGGAAGGGGGCCCGGGGCAGGAGGGGAGCGGAGCCCCGCGGCAGCGGGAGCCGCCCCCAGCCCCAGCGCGGGGCCAGGGGGCTCTGGGGGACCCTGGGCAGGGCCAGGGGGGTCCCGGGGGGGCCCGGGGGGCAGCAGGGGCAGCAGCAGCCGAGGCCGTACAGGGCGTAGGGGTGGAAGTAGCCGACATTCACCCTGCGAGGGGAAACAGAGCACGGGGTCAGCGCTGAGACCCGAACCCCCTCCTTGGGGACCCCCCCGAGCCCCCCGGAGCCCCCGGAGCCCCCCGGAGCCCCCCGACCTGCGGACGCGGCGCCGGGCCCGCCGCCGGTGGTAATCGCCCTTGGCAAAGTCCTCCAGGTTGGCGGGGTGGATGGCCCAGAAATGGCCTTTGCCGTTGTCGCTGCGCCCGGCCTTGACGAAGCACTCGTTAAGGGACAGGTTGTGGCGGACGCTGTTCCGCCAACTCTTCTCCTGCGCCCAGAAAGGTCAGTCAGGCCTGAGGGGTCACTCAGGGCCTGAGGGGTCAGTCAGGGCCTGAGGGGTCACTCGGGCCTGAGGGGTCAGTCGGGCCTGAGGGGTCACTCAGGGCCTGAGGGGTCAGGGTCAGTCGGGCCTGAGTGGTCAGTCAGGCCCAGAAGGCTCAGTCAGGCCCAGAGGGGTCACTCAGGCCCAGAGGGGTCCGGGTCACTCAGCCCGGAGGGGTCACTCAGGTCCTGAGGGCTCAGCCAGGCCGAGCCCCCGGCCCCGCCGCTCCCTCCCCGGTCCCTGCAGGACGCGGCCCCGGGGTCGGGCCAGCGCTGCGGGCGATTCCCGGTGGGTCGGGCTCAGCACCGGCGGCTGCAAAGCGAGCCCGGAGACCCCGGCCCTGCCGAGCTCCGGACACCGCGGAGGATTTCCCGACGAGCCGGGTGAGTTCCCCAGCCCGGTCCCCACCCCACAGCAGCACCGCTCACCCCAAACCCTGGGAACCGGGGGAAATTCCCAGGGCACGCCCGCGGCCCCGCAGCCCCTCCCTCACCTTGTTCTTGAAGTAGGGGTAGTGGTCCATGATCCACTGGTAGATGTCGGAGAGCAGCAGCTTCTTCTCGGGGGACGAGAGGATGGCGGTGGAGATGAGGGCGATGTAGGACTGGGCCGGTTTGTCCCCGGGCTCGGGCGGGGGCCGGGGGGCGGCCGGGGGGCTCCGGCCGGGGGGCTCCGGGCTGGGGGCGGCCCCGTCCCCCCGCCCCGACAGGAGGGACTCGATGGTGAAGGAGGCTCCGGGTGGGCGCCGGGGCGCGGCTCCCGTGTCCCCACTCGCGGCCGTGTCCCCCGTGTCCCCCATGGTGCAGGTGCTGCCGGCAAGTGCCGGCGCTCATGGCCCGGTAATTAGTGCAGATTACAGCGTTTGCTAATTGTGTTTTCACAAACGCGCTGCCCCCAAAGCGGGCTGTTTATCTGGCAAAGCCCCGGCTTTAACGGGATTTGGGCCCTTAAGCCTCATAAATAAAATGATTAATCCGCTGGAGGTGGAGGAATTCAAAGTGGCACCGAGGAGGTGCCGGTGGGGACGGGCCCGGGGTGCTCGGGGGGTCCGGCTGCCCCCCAAACCCCGGGGGAGAGCCTGGAGGGGGTCGGGGTTGCCCCAGAACCCTCCAGGCTCTGTTTGGAGCGATCCTGGGATGTCCAGGGAGATGCAGGGATTGCCCCAGGACCCTCCTGCCTGATGAAAATCCCCCGGTCTCATTTCGGGCTGAGCTGGGAGCGACCCTGGGAGCCGCCGGAGATCTCAGGAGCCTGGGGCAGATCCTGAGGAACCCCAGCAAGTTCCTGGGGATCCCAGGGAGACCTTGAGGAGCTCGGGGGATCCTGGGGAAGCTCCTGGTGACCCCAGGAAGGTTGGGGAGGAAGATTTTCCCAGGTAAGATCCTGGGGATGCTGAGCGAGATCCTTGGAACCCCCTGGGAGACCCTGGGGTCAGAAATCCCAACAAGCTGACACAATTAAATGTAAATCTTTCATTTTATTTAACAAACACTATAATTTGAAGAATGTGTACTGAGGGAAAGAAAAATAATTTTCTTTTTTTTTGTTTGTTTTGTTTTTTTTTCTCTCTTCTCTTTAAAAAACAAAGAAAAAAACCAAACAGGATATAAGAAAAAAAAAATTAAAACCAACATATGTACAGGAAGAGCTGGCCAACTCCAACAGAAAGCACTAAAACAAGCATGGTGTTTCCAAACAGTTGCTTGGCCTGGAAAATTTAAAAGCAATTAAATTAGAATAAAAATATTAGGAAAACAACTGGACTCTAAAGCTACTGTGCAGCCAGGGCCGCGAGCACAGAACTTTGTACAGTAAAATTAATTTGGGAGCTCTACCCGGGTTTTCTTCAGTTGTTTTCATCCCCCTTTTCCCACCCCCACCCCCATTTCAACCTGAAAACATATTGCTTACAGCCAGGAAAGAGAAGGAAAAGCAAAGCCAACGAGTGCAGGTGTCCCTGTGGGAGCGGGAGCTGCTCCGGGTCCCCCCTGCCAGACCTGGGGAGGGTTTGATCCCCACTCCCTGCACGTTCCAGGTCTGGAGACAAAACCCAGCCAGGCAGGAAGGGGAGGGAGAATCCCCCTCCCACAGGGGCTCGGGGACCCCCACCCCATTTGGGAGATGGGGGGAGAGGAGCCCCCAAGCTGGCAGGGGACCCCTCCTCAATGCGGAGAGGGGTCTCTGCTTTTGGGCAAGTGGCCAACGAGGATTTAGGGCAGCTCTGGCTGGACCTCGGGGGCTTTTCCCTCCAGGTGGGATTGGCCACATGTGGAATTTTCTGGAGTGAGGGGGAAGTGCTGGGAAAGGCACCAACACCTCCCTCTCTGTTCCCCCCTGCTGCTGGGGTGAGGGATGGGGGAGGATGGAGGGTTTGGGGTACTCAGAGGGGAGGATGGAGGGTTTGGGGTACTCAGAGGGGAAGATGGAGGGTTTGGGGTACTCGGAGGGGAGGATGGAGGGTTTGGGGTCTGGCAGTGCCCAGCAACACCAAGACCCTCAGGGGTCTCAGCCCAGCACGGGGCACAGGGACACCCCCCCTGCTCCTCACCCACCCCAGGGGCAGGGCCAGCTCCCTCCCGGGGTTATCCTGAGCTCCAGGGGGAAAAGCCAGCGAGGTCCAGAGCAAACCAGAGCCGGGAGGAGCCAGTGGGAACAGCAGAGCTGACGCAAAGGCCGGGACAGAAACTCTCCAAGACAAAGTCAAAAAGGTGACGCTTCGCAAACTCAAAAGCAACAACGTTTTGCCACCAAAGAGCACAGGAGGAGCTTTGGCTCTGGGGCCAAAGGCTGGGACAGAGAAGTGGAGGGGCCGGGGCGGCGGCAGCGCCCGGGCCCTGCCCTCGCACCCGCCCGGGACGGGCTCGGGACTCAAAGAAACCTGAATTGGAGTTACCGAGGTAGTTGGCTAAAAACTGAGATTCCCCCACCCGGCATCTTCTGGAAGGACCCCCCTGCCCTGCTCCTGCTCATGTGCCAGGTGTGCCCAGGTGTGGGGGTGGCCTGCAGGCCACTGCCACTGTCCCCAGGCCTGGGGGTGGCCCGAAGGCCACTGTCCCCAGCCCCAGGCCTGGGGGTGGCCCTCAGGCCACGGCCGCCGCCTCCAGAACCAACCTCAACGAAAAGGGAATGCGCAGCCCTTGTCAGTCTTCAAAAACACCAAAGTTATTGCACTTCAAAAATACAACAGATCTGTGGTTCAAGCCCCTCCCTCCCACCCCCCGCCCCCCCCATGGCTTCTGCTCAACTAAAACGAGTCACTACTGCACAAATCTCTACACTTCCCTTGGGATTAGGTTAAAATTCCAAACGTGTCTCTTTACATGAGGTGCAGAGCTGCTGGAGCTCCGAGCTAGAACAGTGCGCTTCCAACCGGACATCTCACCCCTGGCACCCCATGCCCCCAGCCCCACCCTACAAACCCCCCCAAATCCTGGGTTATACAACCCCCCCCGAGCCCTCCCCGCTCCCCCCTCCCGCCCCGCCCCGGACTCACACGTCCAGCAAAACCTTTCGATTAATTAAGGAATGGTTAATTAACAAGAGGATCAAACTGCACACGGCTTTGGAGATGCAGGGGTGGGTGTCCTGGAGGTGTGCAGGGGAGCTCCCCCGATCCCGGGATCCAGGTGAGGGAGGATCCTGCCTGGCTTAAGACACTTTCTTTACTTCAGGCTCCAGTTCAGGGTCAGGCTCTGAGTGGGGTCGTTTTCCAACCAAGAAGCAGCTCAATGGTTTTCGTTTTGTTTGTGTCGTTTTTTTGTTTTTTGTTTTTTTTTTCTCTTTTTTCTCTCTCGTTTTAATGAGTAATTGGAATAGGAAAGTCACAGGAGATGAGGGTGGGAGGGAGATGAGGCGGGAGAGGATGTTCTCCCCCTCCTCCAGTTTAATAAGCACCAGAGTATTCAAGTCTGTCCGTTGGGAATTGCGAGCCGTGGCTGCAGTCAGCAGGCAGAGACTAAACCTTTCTCGTAAGAGCAGCGTCGTTTGGGCTGGGGTCCCTCATCGTCATCATCCTCCTCCTCATCCTCCTCCTCGTCCTCCTCCGAGGATGAGCTGTCCAGTGTTAAATCCACAACATCTGCCGGGGCTTTGCCGTTCTCGCCCGTCCCGTTGGCCGTGGCCAGGAGCCCGTTCACGTCCGAGGAACCTGGCAGGGGGCAGGAGGAGCTGAAACCACTCGTGCCCAGCTCAGGGGAGGATCCAACACTCCTGGCTGGTCAGCCTGGACAAGGGAAGGCTCCGGGGACACCTCAGAGCCACTTCCAGAGCCTAAAGGGGCTCCAGGAGAGCTGGAGAGGGACTCGGATAAGGGGTGGAGGGACAGGACACAGGGAATGGTTTCCCACTGCCAGAGGGAATACTGGGGAGCACTTCTTCCTTGTGAGGGTGGGCAGGCCCTGGCACAGGGTGCCCAGAGCAGCTGTGGATCCCTGCAAGTGTCCAAGGCCAGACAGGACAGGTCTTGGAGCAACCTGGGAGAGTTAGAAAAGTGTCCCTCTTCATGGCAGGGGGTGGGACTGGATGATCCTGCAGGTCCCTTCCAACCCAAGCCATTCTGGAATTCTGATTTCCCCCAGGGACACCCACCTAGAACCAGGATTGGGCACTGAGGGCTGCAGCTCCGCTCCTTCTCGGCTCGGATGGGGCACCAGGAGCCATCCACCAGGTACTCGATCTCATCTGCATCTTCACATTCTGTCAGGATCTTGGACAGGAGCCTGCAGAGGGGACAGGAGGAGCTGTCACACCCCTGCAGTAACCCTGCATTTAGAAGGAATCTGCTGCTGGCTCCTGAGCTGAGAGCCCTTGGAGTCACAAACTTTATTCCTCATAAAACCAGTGCAGGTTCTGACAGTGCAAACCCATCCCAGCCCTTCCTGTCCATGCAACCAAAGCATCAACTACCAGCTTAATTAGCAACAATTAAGGACAGTTTTGCCTCTTCACCCGGTTTCCCAGGCACTGCTGCCAGGCAGGCTGCTGCCCCATCCCACGGGACATTGCCAGGGACATTCCCAGCGAGGCTTTAGCAAAAGGTGAGGTATCCTCTGGCATTGGGAATTCAGCAATCCAACAAGCAGCACTTCCCCTCCTTCCTATTTCCCAAATCTCCACAGTAGCCACCAGAACAACATTCCTGCAACAGGAACACAATGAAACCATGAAAATACACCTGGAATGAGGCCCTGATTCCAGAGAAAGCAGGGACTTGCTTTATTCCCTGTGTCCCACCGTTTGCCTGGGATGTTTATTTGGAAATGCTGCTCTGCCAGGCCTCACTCCTTCCTGGACCTGAGCATTTTCCTTCAGGAGGAAGGAGAACTCCTAGTGGAAAGACTTCCAAGATCAGGAAACCTTTGTGGCATCCCAGTGGGAGAGTTTCAGCTTTGCCCAGCTCCTGTAGGAATTGTTCCCACAGCCAATCCCATCACCAGCACAGCAACCACCAAGCTGCAGCTCCCAAAAAGCTGACGAGGCCCTGAGCATCCCAGACCTGACCAACCACCTCCCTCCCTGCTCAGGAGCCTCCGGCTCTTTCTCGACTCCCAGAGCCCAGCTGAGTGCCAGCTTCCCTCTCTCACTTCCAGGGAATCTGGGAAGGACTTCACCCAACAGAACTGGCACCAAAGACAGCCCTAAGCAGGGACAAAAGTCTGCTAAGCCTTCTCCAAGGACGTCCGGCTCCTCCTCATGCAGGACACGGGCATGGCTGACCCATGGGGGTTCCACAATCCAACCCCTCGCAGCTTCCCCTTCATCTCTCCCCTGACAGAGATCTCCAAGGAACTGGATTTTCCTGTCAGGGCTGGCCAGGGGACAAAGCAAACAGGTTATCTGTGCTGAGGCTGCTCCAGGCTGCCTGGAAAGCCACAGCTCCTGCATCTGCCCACGGCCCACAAAGGCAGCAACGCTCCAGAAACCCCCGGTGAGGCTGGGAACAGACTGGTCTGCTCACTTCCCTGTGCCAGGGGAGCTGGAGGCACCCCAAACATCGCTCCAAACTCTCCCTGCTCTTGAAGGAACCTGCAGTGGAGGCCAGCCAGGCAGCCAGGAGGGTGGAGATCATTTCCCAGCAGGCAGGAGCCACGTGTGTTGTTCCACCAGTCCCTGGCCAGCACCACGAGGATGTCGGTGCCCAGTCCACAGAGGACTCCCAGCATTTGGGAGCAACAAAAGCTGTTTCCAAACCCGCCCCAAAAGTGCTGCACCACAAGCCTGCTCCCTCCCCACTTGCTCTAACACACCAAGACGCTGAAACCACAATATTATGCACCAGCAGAATAAACTTTCAAAGAGTTTCAAAGTGAACTTCAACCAAGAGCTGGATGCTGCACCCAGTGGGGAAGGGGAAAAGGCAGAGAGGTGCAAAACTCACCCATCAATGATGAGCTGGTCGTAGGGGGCAGGTTTGTCACACACAGGGCACATCCATGTGGGCTTTTTCTCATTCATCTGTAGGTAGAAGACGGCATCAAAGCACTGCAGGTGTGCGCAGGTCTCGGCCCGGCACGGCACCGACAGGCGCATCTTCACCAGCTGTGGGACCAGAGAGCAGAGCATCAGCCAGGACACCTGGCAAGGAACCCCCAGATCCCCTCAGGAGGAAAAACATCTGTGAGCTTGGAAAGCTGGTCTGGGAGTTCTTGACAAAACCAGACTGAAACAGAGCTCCTTGGCTCTGCAGCAAACTGGGAGAGCTGGGGTTCCAGTGCCTACAGGGGCTCCAGGACAGCTGGAGAGGGACTTGGGACAAGGGATGGACAGGACACAGAGAATGGCTTCCCACTGCCAGAGGGAATATTGGGAAGGAATTCCTGCCTGTGAGGGTAGGGAGGATCTAGCACAGGGTGTCCAGAGCAGCTGTGGCTGCCCCTGGATCCCTGGAAGTGCCTGGGACAGTGGAAGGTGTCCCTGCCCATGGCAGGGGTGGCACTGGGTGGGTTTGGGTTCCTTTCCAAGCCAAACTCCGATTCCATGCCAAGCCTGCAGGGACTCACCGGACAGATGAGGGACACTCGGACCCCGGTGGTGGCGATTTCACTGTCTGGGTCCAGGCGTAGCTTCTCTTTCACTGCAGGGAGAGCAGAGAACACAACATTTAACAACCCCCAGCCTTGGCAGCACAGGGGGAACAGCTCACCCCAGCCCTGGGGTGTGTATGGATCGTTTTCCCTGCCGGGGAGGGAGTGAGCACATGGATTCAGCCTGGGCACGGTGGGGTTTGCTCTCTCCTGAGCTCTGTGGCAGCAGGACAGGGGAAATGTCCCCCCACAAAGCGAGCAAACAATCCAGCTGGGAGGGAAAACACATCCCATCCTTTTTCCATCAGGTTATCAAGCCTCCTCTCAGCACTCCTTGGCCACCTCTTTTATTCCAGAACATTCCACAGGAACCACAAACAGGCCCAGAGGTACCCAGGCAGACAGCTCAGAGCAAGGCAGCTGGGAAGAATCAGATGTGAGGAAAGGAGGAATCCTGCCCCTGCTGCTGCAGCCTGAAAGGAAAACCCAGAGGAGCAGCAGGGAAATCAAAGAAAGCAGCAGATGGGCAGGTCCCACGTGTGCAGGTCCCACACCAAGGTGCAAGAATCAACAAAACCAGCTTTGAAGTGCTCCCCAAGTCCTGAGGAGGAGCTGCTGCTCCCACTGTTGCCTGCAACTGCCTCTGACACTTCCATCACCGTTTTTCTTTGGAGCAAGTCAACCATTTCTTTTGACCTTTTCAGATCATAACAAGATGTCTCCAGACAATGAGGCTACATGCAGCTCTGCAACACCCAGCTTTAATTAGAGAGTGACTTCTGAGATGTGAAATTCCCAGGAGATTACAAGATTTGGGCTTGTTTTCCTCACATTAGGAGCCTTTTCATCCGAGCTTAATTTTTTATGAAGCTCTTTGCAAGAGGCTTCTCTGTGCATCAATTACTGGGAGACATGGGAAGGAGAATTTCCTAGGATCTCCTGATCAGGATTTTGGATCCAAAGCCAGAACCTGTTCTCAGTGTTCTTGTATTATACAGAATTTCATGCAAAGGAAGATGATTCAGCAGTGAGATGTGAAGCCAAAGGGCAGCTTCAGTGACAGGGAATTCTTTGCAGAGCAGACCAGGGCTAGAAAAGCAAAGTTTAGGAGCTCCTCAGTTCTGGATATCCAAACAACTTCCAAGCATGAAAACACAAAGAAGCTGAAATAAAGCATTGCTCTTATTTGGTTTTATTTAAAGTCACCAAATACAACTGATCCCTGCCTGAAATCCAGGTGTCTGCAGACTGGATACACCTGGAGTCATCACCTTCCCTGTGAACTACAATCCACTTCCAAGACTGACAGGCTGAAGAAGTTCAGCCTGGAGAAGAGAAGGTTGAGTGGAGACCTCCCAGCAGCATTCCAGTCCCTGAAGGGGCTCCAGGGATGCTGGAAAGGGGCTCTTCTCCAGGAATTGTAGTAACAGGGTAAGGGGGAATGGCTTGAAGAGGGGAAATTGAGGTTAAGATGTGCAGGAGAAATTCCTCCCTGTGAGGGTGGGCAGGCCCTGGCACAGGGTGCCCAGAGCAGCTGTGGCTGCCCCTGGATCCCTGGCAGTGCCCAAGGCCAGGCTGGATGGAGCTGGGAGCCCTGGGACAGTGGGAGGTGTCTCTGCCATGGCAACGGTGGCACTGGGTGGGATTTAAGGTCTTTCCAACCCAAACCATCCTGGGATCCTTGGGAAGAGCTTTCCAGGATCTGGACAGTTTTAAAGACTGTCAGGATCACGGGATAAGTTCTCCCACGCAGAATTAAACAGTGAGGTTTTGTTCAGCAACGTGAAAAACTGGGAATCTTCCACGCTCATGAGCTCCAGGTCAGATTCCACCATGGAAAGGTAATTTCCCCTCATTTCCAGTAATGTTTTACATGTGCCTCATACCAGGAGGATTTACCTGAGTGGTTTGGGATAAGCATCTCTGGGGACCATCTCTTCTCTGAAGCTCTCAAGGCATATCAAAGTGCTGCTGGTGACATCCCACTGCCACCCCAAGGACTCCCAGGGACTGGGGCAGCAGGACATTGTCACCAGGATCCCCCGCTCCAGGAATCTCCTTTGGAAATCCCGAGGGTCAATGCTGCTCACACTGACTCAGGTGAAGGCATGAAGCCCTTCCAGCCACAACGACACCGGCACGACAAATCCTAAATCCAACTACAGAGCTTGCTGCAGAGCCACCAGAACCACGGGTCTGGGGTGACCTCCCACGACTCACCCACAGCTCAGCGAGTCTGTTCAGATAAAAAGTGGGGTTTACACAGCTGGAGGGAAGCAGAGGTGTGAATGGTGGTGGTTATTCCCCAGCAGGCTGCAGACAGGCCCTTCCTGAGCCACTCACCCAGTGCTTTGCAGAGCTCCGGGTGCTTGATGCCGATGGTTTTCAACCTCTGCAGCAGCTCTGCTGAGGTCATCTGCCGCACCAGGTACAGCCCCACCGAGTAGCTCTGGGGAGAGAGGCAGGAGAGGATGAGGAGGCTGCTCTGCAGGGCTGCCTGGGGAGCTCTGGGCGCTCCCTGGGCTCTCACCTTGCCGTAGTTGCCCCAGGTGACCGTGATGCGGTTGGTGGCCGCGGACAGGTACATGAGGTGGGTGAGGTTGATGGGCCTGCAGGGCCTCTTGGGTTCCACCCCGGGTTTGTTTGAGGGGTAGTAGCCCTAGAGCAGAAAGATTAAATACAGATATTCATTTTTTACTCAGGGTACATCTATTGATCAGCTCCATTAAATTCCACTCAGCCCCAGGGATGAGCTGAGTACAGCTGGAGCACAAAGTAAACAGGATGGAGCCTTTATACAGAACAGTTCATTACAACATGGCTAATCCATAAAAAAAATCAGCTTTAAAGCAGGCAGTGCACTTCTAGAGTCTGGCATTCATCAGGAAAGCAATTTCCTTCCAAATTCCACAAATATTCCCCCCCAGATTCCCCCAGTTTTCCTCCCTAATTGCCCAGTCCTTACCGGCACGGAGCAGTAGCTGTGGTTCACCTTGACGGCGATGTTGGGAGGGTACTGATCCTCCTGAGGGGAACTGGTGTCTGTGTAGCAGATTCTGGGCAGAAACAACACATCCCATAAAATCCCAACACTCTGCACAGCCCCAGCTCCCACAGGCCCATCCCACTCCCCATCCCAACCCACGCTCCCTCAGCACAGCCCATCCAGGTGGGACTCTGCTGCTTCTGCTCCACGTTCAAAAGTGGAGTTTGAGATGCTCCTGTGAGGCCCAGGGACGAAAACTTCACAGGAAATTCTCTCTGGAGCCATGAAATCCATGTTGGAACTTGCTGGGTTTTGCTGGAACATTCCCTCCTCCCCTGCTCTGCCCCAGATGTTCAATGAACCCAGCCCAGACCTACCTGAGCACCACCTGAACCGATTTCACACCGGGTTGCAACTCCCTGGTAAATGAAGGAACAGAAACTTCAAATTAATTATGTAAATAAAAAATCCCTACCCCCAACAAAATCACCCAAACCAGCTGACAGACTCAAGAACTTTAGTAATCGTTCTTAATTTTTTTAAATAGACCTTTAAAAAATTACCTCACAGAACTTTATTTAAATTGGACAATTCCCCCTGCAAATATCAGTCGTCCTGTAATTATTATTTTTTTTTTCTCCTGATGCACCAACCTACAGCTTTTCTTTGGGTTTTTAAAACTGTTCAGGTGCCTTCTGGTGATTTGTGAGAATTTATAAAATCTGGGTTTTAAGGTCAGGTTTACCTGACAGTGTTCAAGACTCTCTGTGTTTAATTATTCAGCTGAAGCTGCTCATGCAAACCAAGGGACTGAATATTAAGGCCCCACTGTGAATACTGCAACCTCCATCAGGGCTACTCCTGGCAGGATTTTAACTGGAATCAGGAAAGGAATGGAAGACACAACAAGGGTATTTTAACCAGGAGGCAAAATAACCAAGATATTCTTTCTCTTTATTTGATGATAAAGAGAAATATTTAAAGGTTTTATGTTGAGTTTTTGGAGGAATTGTTGTGCATGAAGAGAGCAGGTCAGCCAAGAGGAAACCTCCCTGCCTGCAGTGCCACCTCTGAGGAGAGGCTTTGTTTGACTCAAAAGTTGCATCTGACAGAGGTCAGGGTAAATCCTAATCTGAGATGTTTCCTCAGGCAGTTCCTGCAGCCTCCTCCCCACCAAGGAAGTTTCCTTTCAGATGCAAACAGCCTCACACTCTGCCTTTTGAACCTGGCATGCAAAAGAAAGGCTGCAGACACTCACACCACCACTCCAGCACAGAATTTAGGTCATCGATGATTTCATCCCACTTTTCCTGCCCAAATGCACCATTCCAGAGGGAGATTAGAGCAGCACAAGTGAAACTTAAGGACCTGGATGGGTGAATTTGCAGCTCCCACTTCCCCCAAAGCTCTTTGCTTTACATGAGGAGCAGCCTGATGTCCTCACACAAATCCTTGCAGAGAACAAAAGCTTCCACAGGCAGGGAACACGGAGGAATTATGGAATTATGCAGCTGCATTTTCTTGAACTGTTAATACCCAGTGAGGAGTACCTGGAATTTCTGATCAGCTCCACTTGTCTTGGTGTTAATGCAAAAATGCACGGACTTTCCTGAAGCTTCTCATTATTCTGTGGAACTGAGGAGGGAAGGAAAGAGCGTCCATCAAACTGAGAACAGCAGCTCTGAGCACGAGGTGATTGTTATGCTCTGTTTATCTCCAAGTCTTGTTTTCCCCTACACTCCAGAATTGCAGTTTTCACCTGTTTTGGTAATTCTGCTTTGATTAGAGCTTTGCTCATTATTGCTCACTGTTGAGTACAATCAGCACAGGCTTTGGATTGGATTTTCCTCTTTTTATTTTATTACTTTTCCTCCCCTCAAATAATTGAAGAGCCATCAGTTCACCACATCAGTGGTGTCACAGTGTGACCACATCCTCAAGAAGCCCAAGAGGAGACCTGAGCCTGACACAAAAGCCCAAAACCAACCAGACTGAGCAGGCGGGTTCTGGAAAAGAAAGAAAACAACCCCAGCAACAAAAAAGATTAGCTCAGATAATAAAAAAGTGACACAAAAAGCAGCTGGAAGAGACAAAACACGACTTCCAACCCCCTGACCTTGAGGGTGGGACAGCAGCTCACCCTCAGAGAGGTTTAACAAGAGCCCAGCATTAACTGTGGCCTTTTGCACATGGATAATTTTAAGATCAAGTGCATTTAATGTGGGGAAAATGAAGCTTGAGACGTGGGAAACTTTTGTTGCAACCTTTACTTCAATCCAAACCTGGTTTATTTCTGTTTTGTGTCTCTAAGCAAAGTTCAGACCCTGGGCTGCTGTAAGTCACGGGAGGAACACAAAGAGGAAGTGCTAAAATGGCTTTTTAAAAATTATTTAGTGAGAATTGTGTGTTTTGCTTTGCCTTGCTTCCACTGCATGGTTATTCAAAGCCAAGAGGATTTCAGGAGTAGGAAAGTGGACTTCTGTATGGAAAAGAGGAGATGAAGGAAGGATAAAACCTTGGAAGACCTGGTGACAACCTGAGTCACTCCAAAGGTGCTTCCCTTTGCTCCCTTTTCTGCTTTAAAAATGCAAATGGAGCTCGCAAAAGTAAATTTTAAAGGTAAGATTCAAGATATCTTTATGGAACTTTTGTTTAATTCCAGTTTCTGTCCAAATATCTCCTGACAAAAACAAGCAGCAGAAAATAAAGCATTTCACAAGGTATTTTTAGCAAGTGATGATTGACAGGGACAATAACAGAAAGTAATTTTAATATTTCTGATTAAGAAACTGCCCATAAACCGAGTCCTGCTGATTGTTCAGCCTCACAAAGACAAAGCAAACCTGATTAGGAAAAGCGAGAAGCTGCTCACGGTTTATTTTGCATTTATATCACCCCACTCTTCCTTGATATAAAAATTAAATTGCTGCTAGAAAAGAAGGTGAAAATGTGAGAGGTGCAGGGCACCTGCTCAGGTTTGAGACTCCTCCTGGCTCCACAGAAACCTCTCCCACCGGCAGGGAAAACCAGGCTGGCCCAGGGGAGGTGTCACCTGCACTTAACGAGGCCTCGGTTCCGAGCTGGTGCAGGGGAGATTTAATGGCAACTCAAAACAAAATCTGGTAATCCCAGTGAGTGTATCCAGGCTCTTCTGTCTCTGGATGCTTCCACCTCCTGGGAATTTGTTTTCCTTCAAAATCCCATATTGGAATTGCTGACTAACACACATTTAACACTGAACAAACCATTCCTCACACAATTATAATGTTTGAGCTTGACTCTGTCACCACTCAGCTGTTTTGTCACAGCATTAATGCCTTCAAATGAAAAAGAAATTATATGAAATCTGACTAATTAGTCCTTTTTCTTTTTGTTTCTGCACAATCAAATCTTCATTTATGTTTTTTTTCTCCAAGCCACAACAAATATCTTTTCAGCAAAACCAGACCAGCTCAAGTTGTAGAATCATTTGGTAGAGAATTCTGACATTACCACATGAATTTATGAGACACTCAGCAGAACACAACTTCTCTGGACATGCTGAATTTGCTACCAGAACATTCTATTTAACATCAGTTAACAATATGCTTTGTTTCTCCAAATGAAAATAATGAAAAACCAGTCTCCAAACCCTGGGGAATAAACTCTTCTTCCAGTTTTACTGGTTATCCCTCAAAACACACGGCACCACACACAAATAACTGTGACAAGCACAAAAAAAAAAGGGAAAAATACAGTTTGAGGTGTTGCCAGCCTCTTTTATCCATAGGGTGCTTCAGGTGAGGGATTTTTAGTGCTGAAAACCAGCATTGGTGTAGAATATGGCTCCATAATCCACAGGAACCGAACAAGGTGGGCTTCCAAGTTACATCCTGAATGATTCCAGGTCTGAGGGAAATCACAGGAGCACAGGATTTGGATTGGGAAGGACCTGAAGGATCATCCCATTCCATCCCACAGGCAGGGACACTTCCCACTGTGCCAGGGTGCTCCAACCTGGCCCTGGACACTGCCAGGGGCCTTCCCTGTGCCAGGGCCTCCTCACCCTCACAGGGAAGAATTGCTCCCCAATATCCCATCAAAATCTCTCCTCTTTCAGTTTAAAATCACTCCCCTTTCCCAGAACTCTCTCTCTCTCCATATCAAAAGCCGCTCTCCCTCTTTTATCAGCCACCTTTAAGCCCTGGCGAGCGCAGAGCTAAATATTCCTCTGTAAATTCTGAGCGTGAGGGGAGAGAGAGGGGGCTGAGGAGGGGTCTCAGCCCCACATCCATCAGCCACTTTACAAAACCCTTGAAAACACCAGGTTTTTATCAACACAAACACGCCCCAAACTCACCTAACTCTGTCGGCTTCAACAGCTCGTCCAGGGTGGTGTAAAAGGGCAACTTCACCAAGCGAACCTCGGGCTTGGCCACTTTGGGGGGCAACCTGCCCAGTCCGTTCAGGTATTTGCCGTAGAGGGCAGGGTAGTCAATGTTGGTGGTGGGCAGAGTCCGGGGCACGGCGCTGCCGCGCTCGTAGGAGGAGTGCAGGGGCAGGGCCTCGGCCCGGTGCGGCGCCGGCGGCTGCGCCACGTCCGAGCCCTTCTTGTTGTACCGAGTCTCGTAGAGCTCCTTGATCTTCTTGAACACCTCGGGGCTGCAGTCAAACTGGACCAGCTGCAAAGCTCGGGTCACTAGTTCGTGTTTTAGTCCGCTTTTACTCCTGCCAACAAAACCCAGCAACATCTGAAGATCTGAGACTCGGAAACTCATCACCATGTTCTGGGGGATAAAAAATTAAAAGATGTTCTCATAGTTATAAAAGGCAAAGGTGCAGTTCTCATTTTATAACTACAAGGCAAGATATTAAAAATTCTCCCTCAAAGACCCCACACCTGTCCAAACCCGCGGCTGTCACCTGATTTTGGTTCCCATTTCTTGTTTGAGCAACAAAAACGCAGAGATCACCCCCTGAAATATCACCTAAATGGCAAAACCACCAGCACAGTCATCAAATGACTCAAAAATCACTTTGACAGTGCTAAGCATCCTCAAGACAGCTCAGCTGGAAGCAGGAACGACCTCAGAGATCTAAACCAAGAGCCTCACTTGTGAAAGAGCTCATGAACTCTTTCACCAGCCCGAATCCAAAATTCCCAGAGAAATATGGAAAACTTCATCCCAAATGGTGTCAGTGTAAGGCACAGGAAGAAAATCAATCCAAGCTGGGAGAGGCTGAGGCGAACTGGGGCCACCACTCCTGGATTTCTGGATGGGAAAACCCCTCCAGAATCCTCCCTACGGCCACGGGATCATTAAAAAACACATATTTTAGAGTATGGAAGGATATTCAGATTGCTAAAGAGAGCAGTGTGTTCCCAGGAAAACAATGCCAAGCACTTCCCTGTGAACCCAGCCAGGAGCTGCCTTGGTGTCACACTGGAATTATCAATTTCAGCGTCTGATAAGCAGCAAAACCCAGCTCAGTCTTGTAAAACTCCCTCTCTGTGGCAATTCAGGACTGTAACTGTCAGCAGAGACAAAGGCCACAAGGCAACTTCCCATCAGAAACCAGGAATTCCTCCTGTTAAACCCACAGCTCCAGGTTGGCACTTCAGTTCCCTAAACACCAAACAGCCTTAGAATTGCAAAAAAAGGGCTTATAAAGTAAATGGGTTGGAAAATTCAAGCTGCCCTGGAAATTAACTTGGTTGATATCTACACATATTCACTCCGCATCCTTCCTGGTTTGTGAGGAATACGGGAATTCAAGAAGAAATCCCATTAAAAAAAAACAGCAGCAAAGATCCAGCAGATCTTCCCCAACCTCTACCCCACTCCTGAATTAATAATTAAAAAGAAAGCATAAAATATAATCTAACAACCTCATCATTTCCTGGAATAAACCAGCTACAGATTTTTTTTTTAATTAAGAAAGCTACAACTGTTTCCAGAAACGTTTCACTGCCACTTTTGGATGTGTGGGAATTAGATGAGAGAAAATGCCATTTGATTTTCTCCTTTTCCCTTACATATGTCATTTAATGTGAAAACCCAAAAGCTGTTATGTCACTGTCTGTAGTTAGAACTTCTGGGAGTCGTGATGACTCCCAAAATATCCCTGATGAGGGGAAAAAAAGACTGATGACTAAAGAGGAGAGAAAAAAAATGTTTAATTGCCAGAGAGTCAGGATTTCAGAGCCCTGGATTCATGGTGCTCCTCCACCAGACACCACCTGTGAAATCCTGGAGAAATCTACTCTGTGCCTCAGTTTTCTTCAACTAAAAAACAGAATCAGGATCATTAATGTTGGAAAATACCTCAAAGATCAGCCAGTCTGATCAAATCCCACCAGGATCATTAAGCTGTGTTAGGAAATGGGGAGAGTGTTGTTCTCCCTGAGGGATTTGAGCATAAAAGGTGTATTTGGAAAGAAAAATTCATCAAGACACAGCAGCAGGAGGCACCAGGGCATCCCAGGAGCACAGGAGACAGGAATTCCTCCTGCGGGAGCTGCTCCTAGAGCACCTCACCCAGGACTCCTGGGGTGGGAAGTGGAGCTGGAGCCCAGAGTTTCCATTTGGAAGGAAGGAAGGCCCAGCAGGATGATGAGAACTGAGCAGCAACACAACAACAAACCCCAGACAAAGCAAACCGAGGGCTCGACCTGCCCCATGAGAGCAGGGAGAGCACATGGACTGCCGAGATCCCCAACACTCCTGGGGGTTCCTCCTCTCAGGAACCCTCGTGTGGGACGGCTCAGACCCCACCAAAAACCCCTGGGGCGACCACGATGCCTGGGAAGCACATTCCCCCCTCTGGAATCGCAGGAGGAGGGCAGAGCACCCCAAAAAAGCCTCTCCCGCTGGGATTCCTGCGGCCACCCAGCCCCATCCCTGCCGAGGAGCTGCTGCTGCGGCCGGGGAACGCTTCCCAGGGAACACTTCCTTGGGAACACTTCCAGGGAACGCTTCCCGGTCGCTGCCACTGCTTCTTAAGTGCCCTCAGCAGCGGCTGCCACAGAACCGGGATCCCGAGGGGAACGGGAAAACCTCCCGGTCCCCTCCCCCGGGCCTGAAGCGAGCCACAAACCGCCTTGGAAACACAACTCCAAGCATGGTTTTGCTTCAGCGCATCCCAGAGGGGCCCTGGGCCGGCCCTGGCGCCGGCACTGCCCGTCCCAGCGGCTCCCCCGACCCCCGCCCGCCGGACAGCTCCGCACCGAGCCGCCCCACCCCCGGAGCGGGCAGCGGGAGCCGGCCCGGGGGGCGCGGGGGCAGCCCCGGCCATCCTTTATCGCGGGAATCAGCGGGGGAGGCCCAGCGCGGGGGCAGCCCCGAGGAAGGCGGGCAGCACCGCGGCCCGGCCCGGCCCGGTTCGGCCCCGGGAGGTCCGGCGGGGGCTGCGGCCCTGAGGCCGGGGCGGGGCAGTCTCTGAGGTAAAAAGGCGAGAGGGCGGCCCCGGAGCGCCGCCCCCGCGGTTCGGAGCGCCGCCCCCCGCCGTCCCCCCGCGCCGGGAGCCGCCCGGTGCCGGCCGGGCCCCGCGGGCGGGGCGGCGGCGCCGCTTCCCTCACCTTCGCCTCCACCAGCTCCGCCGCCATCTTGGGCCTCCAGCGTCCACCGCGCCGGGCGCCGCCGCCGGGTCACGTGACGCCCTCGCGCCGGGGGTGGGCGGGGCCGCGCCGCGCGCTCCGCCCAATCCGCGCGCGCGATCCTCGCTCCTCGGCCACGCCCTCGAGCCACGCCCCGCCAGGCCCCGCCTCCCCGGGAGTCTTAAAGGGGCCGCGCTCCGCAAACCGGGGGCGCACCGGAGCAACAGCGGCGGGAGCGGCGATGCAGGCGGCGGGGGCGGGGATGGAGGCGGCGGGGGCGGGGATGGGGGCGGCCCCGCGGGCACGGCGGGAGGGGGAGTGGGTGGGCAGGCGGTGGGTGCTGCCCCAAGATGGCGGCAGGTGGGTGCCCCCGGGGCAGGGCAGGGCCCGGTGGGCTCGGCCCGAGGCTCCGCCGCTGTCCTGGTCCCCTGCGGGCCGTCCCCGGTGAGGAGGGAAGAGCTGGGGGACTCCCAGCGCGCTCTGGGAGAGCAGGGCTGGGGATGGGGAAGGGTCCCGGTGCCCCGGGAAGGGAGGGATGGGGACAGAGGTCTCCTGGCCAAAATTGGCTCGGTGGCAGCAACGTCCCAGAGAACCCCCAGCCCTCCTACCCCGGCCAGTTTTTGTGCTCCCTTCTGCAACTTTACCCATTGCTTATTAAAAATACCTTCATAGAATATTAATGATCATTATAATAATGATAACAGCAATAATAAATACACTGTATTTGGCAGCTTTCTCCCGAGAGGCAGCTGTGATCTCTGCTCTGATAGCAGGAGCTGGGGCTGTGTCAGGAATTTGGGCTGGAGATCAGGGAATGGGCACATTCCCAACCCTGCCAGAGCTCCAGCAGCCCTTGGACAGCGCTCTGGGGCAGGTTTGGATTGTTGGGGTGTCTCTGCAGGGCCAGGAGTTGGACTGGATCATCTTCAGGGTAACTCCAGTGTTTGGGGTGAAACGCTGCACTGGGAGAGGTTTTCCAGCACTTTCCTCTCCTTGCCATCAACCCCACATACTAATTAAACAAAAAGGCAATTAACAGTTTCGCAGGAAAAGCAGGATGTTAATCAGGTTTCCCAGTTTTCCCTTCTAGGCTGGTAAAAGCCTGGCTTGGTGCTAAAAATCCACCAGATTGCTATGGAAACCCTAAAGGCCGATAATTCATCCTGTCAGGGTGAGAGAACCGGGCCCAAACCCGTCCTGGGTTCAGCTCCATCGCCGTCCTGCCCATCCCTGCCTCACAGACTGGGAACGTGCCGGGAATTTGGGAGATGCCGGTGAAGTGACGTGGGGATTGAGGCTGAGAATTGGGACTGTTCAGCCTGGAGAAGAAAAGCTTTGGGGTGAGCTCATTGTGGCCTTCAGGACCTGAAGGGACCCCACAAGAAACACGGAGAGAGACTTTGGACAAGGGATGGAGGGACAGGACACAGGGAATGGATTCCACTGCCAGAGGGCAGGGATGGATGGGATATTGGGAAGGAATCGTTCTCTGGGAGGGTGGGGAAGCCCTGGCACAGGGTGCCCGGAGCAGCTGGGGCTGTCCCCGGATCCCTGGAAGTGTCCCAGGCCAGGTTGGATGGGGTTTGGAGGCCCATGGACAGTGGGAGTGTCCCAGCCATGGCAGGGGTGGCACTGGATGTTCCTCCATGTCCCTTCCATGACTCCATGGTTTTCGTGAGCTCGAAGGCCGATGAGGGCGCCCAGGGCCGTCAGGAGCCGCGGTCCCGGTGACACCGAGCGGGGCTCGGGGGGTCGGGCCGGTACCGGAGTCCCCGCGCTCCTCCCGCCCGCGGGGGGCGCTGCAGCACCGGCCCGCCCGGAGCATGCGCAGTGCGCGCACCCTGCGGGACCGGGGCGGGCCGGACCCACCGGTGCCCGGGACCGCTGCCTGCCACCGGGCTCGGCCCTACCGCCTTTTCCTACTGGCCGAAGCCCCGTGCTCCTCTGCCGCTCGGTGATACCGCTCCGAGGGCGGCCTCACCGACCGCTGTGCCGCGGTCCGGTTCCCACACCGGCAGCGGGAGGGGCGGACTTTCCCCCCGCTGCAGCCCGGGCGGGGCGGGGCTGTCGCTGCCGGTTGCTGTTCTACCGGTGTCCCGGTGTCTGAAGTCCCGGTGCAGCCGCGGTGACACCCACGTGGTACCGGCGAGGCGGAACAGCCTCCCGACCATAGAGTCCGCGGGATAGAGCGGCGCTGCCGCGCACGCGCTCGACGCAGGCTCCGCCCCTCGGCGGTGCCGCCCTATAAGAGCGCGCCGGCTGACGTCAGCGCTCTCTTCCGCCCGCTCTGCGCTCGCCAGCGAGACAGGGCCGAGCCGCCGCCATTGCCGTTATCCCCCCGCCCCGCAGCATCCGCCGCCATCCGCCACCATGGTGAGCCCTCGCCGCCCGCCGCCGCTCCCGGCTGGATGAGCGGCCGTCGCGCCTCCCGTATCGCCGGGGATGGCGGTTCCGCGAGCGCTGCGGATCGCACGGAGGCGGCTGCGGCCTGTGCTGCCGGGCTGGGCCGCGGCTGCGGGGAGAGGGTGGGGCGGCGAGAGGGGGCCGGCCCGGGCGGCCGTGACACCCCCGGAGCCGGCAGGACCCGCCGGTGCCGGGGCTGCCGTTGCCCCGTGGGAGCGGCCGCGCTGATGTGGCGGTGCCGGGGACGGGGCGCTGCGGTGCCGCTCGTGCCTTATGTAACGCTGCGGTCTGGGCTGGCACCGGCACCGGCCCGGGCTCGGTATTGGGGGCGATTTGCGCTCAACACCCGCTGACACCTCGGTTTGAGGGACGCTGGGGCCGGGAGGGGTTGGTGCTGCAGCCCCGTTGCGGTGCCCTCGCTGCGGGTTGTGTTGTCACCCAGGCAGAGTCTGTGTCACCGTGATTATGGCAGGTATTTATGGGAGATTGGGATTCCTTGGAATTGCCAGAGCTGTTTCCCTAAACGCTGAGTCTCCCTTCTCTCCTCCCTCAAGGTGAACTTCACAGTAGACCAGATACGGGCCATCATGGACAAAAAGGCCAACATCAGGAACATGTCCGTGATCGCCCACGTGGACCACGGCAAATCCACGCTGACGGATTCCCTGGTGTGCAAGGCCGGGATCATCGCCTCGGCGCGTGCTGGGGAGACCCGGTTCACCGACACCCGCAAGGACGAGCAGGAGCGGTGCATCACCATCAAATCCACGTGAGTGCCCTCCTCTCAGGCTCCTGCTGTTCCCTGGGCTGAGCTCCGGTGGGATTGGGCTCCTCCAGGAGCTGGAGGAAGATGCTGTTGGGATCTGGGCTAGTCCAGAAGCTCAGCTCATGCTCCTGAGGGTTTTGAATGATGGAGCAATTGTTGATTGGCTTCTGCTCGGTCATTGAGCAGTTCCTTGCTGGGCACTGGGGAAGAAGGAGCTTCATCCCCCCAGTTCAGCCCCAGGATTGTTGGATGTCGCGTGGATGCGGTGTGGAGACTCTTGGAGTATCACAGGGGATGTTCCTGTTGGCTGTGCTGCCACAGAGAGTGTGAGGATGGGCCTGAAAAGGGGTGGAGAACATCTTTGGGATTAGTAGGAAAAGCCTAAATCTGTGACTTGGGATTGGAACCCTTTATGGGTGCTGGAGAACTGCAGGGAGTTGGAGGAGGTTTGGGTTCTGGAGGATGTTATGGTTTAGGAAGGGTAGATTGTAGCCTGTGTTCCTGTTATCTCCCACACGCTTCAGGAAACCCTGGAGCCCAGCATTTAGGTTGGAAAAGATCTCCAAGGTCATCAACTCCAACCTTGTCAACCAGAGCAGAGCGCTGGGTGCCACCTCCAGTGGGGGCAAAATGTTTCTGAGCTTTAGGGAGGAATAACACAGATCACCATTTTAATAGTTTCTCCTTTCTTTCAGAGCTATTTCTCTGTTCTATGAGCTCTCTGAGAACGACTTGGCCTTCATCAAGCAGAGCAAGGATGGTTCTGGTTTCTTGATCAACCTCATTGACTCCCCTGGGCACGTGGACTTCTCCTCAGAGGTCACTGCAGCTCTGCGAGTCACTGATGGTGCCCTGGTCGTCGTGGACTGTGTCTCTGGTGAGGTTTTCTGCAGCTGGAGCGTATTTTGGGGGAATTTGGAGAGGGGGATAACTCATTCCTAACTAACTGTGCGTCTGGCAGGCGTGTGCGTGCAGACAGAGACTGTGCTGCGTCAGGCCATCGCCGAGAGGATCAAGCCTGTGCTGATGATGAACAAGATGGACCGAGCGCTGCTGGAGCTGCAGCTGGAGCCAGAGGAGCTGTACCAGACCTTCCAGCGCATCGTGGAGAACGTCAACGTCATCATCTCCACCTACGGAGAGGGAGAGAGCGGCCCCATGGGCAACATCATGGTGAGAGGAGGCTCTGAGTGCTGGGCTTGGCTTGAGACACTTGGGTTACCCTGCTCAGTGGTAATTCCTTAGCCCAGGTGGAGGAGAGTGGGTTCTGGAAGGTGCCTGAACTCCCAGGCTTGGGGCTGTCGCTGGCTCCCCTCCCAAATTTCCTGTTCAAGGCCTGAGCAAATAAAGGCTGGGATTGTTGCCCAGAGCAGCTGTGGCTGCCCAGTCTCTGAAGGGTCCAAGGCCAGGCTGGACAGGGCTCGGAGCACCCTGGGGTCGTGTCCATGCAGGGGTGGAATGGGATGGTCTTTAAGGTCCCTTCCCACCTGCTCTGCTCTTCCTGGGCTCCTGGGAAGGGAGCAGGGCTGTTGGACACAGGCTCTGAGGAGAAGCTTGTGCTGGACTCCTGCACGCTGGAGCTGTCCATGCCTTCCTGATCCTCCTGGGAAGGGTGGGAATCCTGCCTGCATGTGAATCTCCACCTGCTGGGGTTGGAGGAAAACCAGCCCCGTTCTGTGGTGCAAAGCTAAAATAGTGCCTGTCCCAGACCTCAGCCGTGGTCACTGCGACAGAACCGCTTGGGACTCTCAGTGTCCTGAAGCTCCAGTTTGTACTGGAGAGATTTTGGGATGGGATGGACTGAGGGGTCCTGCCCTGACCCAGCTCTGCTGTCCCCTCTCAGATTGACCCGGTGCTCGGGACCGTGGGCTTTGGCTCGGGCCTGCACGGCTGGGCCTTCACCCTGAAGCAGTTTGCTGAGATGTACGTGGCAAAGTTTGCTGCCAAGGGAGATGCCCAGCTCAGCCCAGCCGAGCGTGCCAAGAAAGTTGAGGACATGATGAAGAAGCTGTGGGGAGACAGGTGAGGAGGGAAGGGGCTGGTAGGAATTCCAGCTGTGCATGGCAGAGCCTGACACTGCAGGGGATGGGTAAAAGCGGGGAGGATGTGGTTGTGCCTGATTTTACAGGAGTTAATCCAGACTTGGTGGGTGTTGGAAAGCTGGATAAGGGGGAAAGCAGGAGCTGGCTGTTCCTCAGCAGCCCCTGGCCCTGCCCTGAGCAGGCAGAACAAGCTGTTTGTCTGCACTCGACATTGTCTGATTTCCTTCTCTCTGCAGGTACTTTGACCCTGCTACTGGCAAGTTCAGCAAATCTGCCACCAGCCCTGATGGAAAGAAACTGCCAAGGACCTTCTGCCAGCTCATCCTTGACCCCATCTTCAAGGTGAGTTCCTCAGGGCTCCTCCTTGGCCGGCTGCTCTGCGCTTCTGTTCCGTGCGTGATGATGGAAAATTTCTTCACTTTGACCTGACTTGTTTGATTGAAGAAATTCAGCTGTCTGACACATCTGGGGGCAGGTGTCTCCTGGAGGGAGGCTGGGTGCTGAGGAGGAGCAGCAATTCTCTGCAGGTGCAGTGGTGCAGCTGCTCCAAACTGGGTCACGGCAGTGCTCCCAACGGCTGCTCTTGTCGCAGGTTTTCGATGCAATCATGAACTTCAAGAAGGAAGAGGCGGCTAAACTGATCGAGAAACTGGACATCAAGCTGGACAGCGAGGACAAGGACAAGGAGGGCAAGCCCCTGCTGAAGGTGAGGCTGGTCTGAGTCCTCTGGGGAGCAGCTGAGCAGTTGTGCTGCTCCAGCTGTGTCAGCATCAGGAGGCGGGGAGGGGCGGGGAGGTGAATCCCTGTTGAGAGCGCTCTGACTGGGTCCTGCTGCTCTGCCCAGGCCGTGATGAGGCGGTGGCTGCCAGCTGGAGATGCCCTGCTGCAGATGATCACCATCCACCTGCCTTCCCCCGTCACAGCCCAGAAGTATCGCTGCGAGCTGCTCTACGAGGGCCCCCCCGACGATGAGGCTGCCATAGGTAGGATGAGCTGCTGCTCTTTGCTGCCAGGCCTCAGTTCCATTGTGCCTGTGACCCTCCACGTGCACAGCTCAGCAGTGTCTGGAATTGAGTCTGTAGCTTTTTTAGCATGGATCAAACAGTTCTAGTGGCTCTCAGCCTGGATTTGTTGCAAACATCTCTTGGTGATGTGATCTTCCATGGAATCACAGAATGGAATGGGTTGGAAGGGATTTTGAAGTTCTCCAGCCCCATCCCCACCCATGGCAGGGACACTTTCCACTGGCTCCAAGCCCCGTCCATTTTGGCTTTGGGCACTTCCAGGGATCCAGGAGCAGCCACAGCTTCTCTGGGCACCCGTGCCAGGGCCTGCCCACCCTCACAGGGAGCAATCCCTTCCCAATATCCATCCCTGCCCTCTGGCAGTGGACAGCCATTCTCCATGTCCTGTTGTCCACACAGGCTGGCCCCTCGGGCTGGGGCAGTGGGTGCAGGTCTTGAGCTGGGTTTTGGGGTGGCTGCCAGATACATCAATAACTCTGGACTAAGCTGGTCTCTCTCCTCCTTCCCAGGCATTAAGAACTGTGACCCCAAAGGCCCCCTGATGATGTACATCTCCAAAATGGTGCCAACCTCTGACAAGGGACGTTTCTATGCTTTTGGCCGTGTCTTCTCTGGTCTCGTCTCCACTGGCTTGAAAGTCAGAATCATGGGACC